>NC_089249.1:59938995-60546138 GCF_963930625.1 Muntiacus reevesi | reverse complement strand
ATTGTTCTGGGCTTCGCTGGTGACTCGTAGTAAAGAACTCACCTGCCAGTGCAGGAGACTTGGGTTCGATCCCTGGGTTGGGAAGATTCCCCTGGAGGAGGGCATGGCAACCCACTCCAGTGCTCTTGCCTGGAGAATCCCATGGACAGAGGAGCCTGGAGAGCTACAGTCTATGGAGTCGCAAAGAGTCAGACACAACTGAGCGACTAAATAACAACAATCTCGTTGCCCCAGCACCAAATGTTGAAAAAGACCATTTCTCCACTGACTTGTCTTGGCATCACTGGCAAAGATCAATTGCCCATAAAAGTGAAGATTTATTTCTAGACTCTCAATTCTGTTCTACTGATGGCCATGCCCATCCACAAGCCAGAATGACACTTTCTTGATTACTGTAGTTTGGTAGTGAATTTTGACATCAGGAAATGTGAATCCTCCAACTTCATTCTGTTTCAAGATTGTTTTGGCTATATGGGATCTCTTGAATTTGAATATGAATTTAAAGATAAACTTGTCAATTTCTGCTACAGTTCTAATAGGGAGTGCACTGAATCCTTAGATCAGTTTGGGGAGATCTGTCATCTTAATACCACCAAGTCTTCCAGTCCACCACAAGAGATGTCTTTCCATTTATTTGTTGTTGTGCAATCGCTAAGTCACATCCCACTCTTTGCAACCCCATGGCTGCAGCATGCCAGGCCGCCCTGTCCTTCACCATCTCCTGGAGTTTGCTCAAATTCACGTCCATTGAGTCGGTGATGCCATCCAAACATCTCATCCTCTGTCACCCTCTTCTCCTGCCCTCAATCTTTCCAAGCATTAGAGTCTTTTCCAATGAGTAGGCTCTTCATATCGATGGCCAAAGTATTGGAGCTTCACCTTCAGCATCAGTCCTTCCAGTGAACATTCAGGTCTGACTTTAGGATGAACTGACTTGTTGACTTTAGGATGGACTGGTTTGATCTCCTTGCTCCATTTATTTAAATCTTCTTTAATATCTTTCCACAGTGTTTTGTAGTTTTTAGAGTAAATATTGTACTTCTTTGCTAAATTTATATCATTTTATTCATTTTGATACTATCATAAATGGAACTGTTTTCATACTTTCATTTTTTTGATGGTCCATTGCAAGTGTATAGAAATAAAACTGGTTTTTCTATCTTGACCTTGTATCCCACAACCTTGCTGAGCTCATTTATCAGCTTTCATAATTTTTTAACGGATTCCTTTGGATTTCCTATATACAGATGATGTCATCTGCAATGGGAGAGTCTCACTTCTTCACTCCCATTCTAAGTGCCTCTTGCTTCTTCTTCTTTTTTTTTTTTTTTTTTTGCTAACCCTGTTAACCATACCCGTGGAGAACACGGAAGTCCATGTCTCGCTCCTGAGCCTAAAAGGAAAACATTCGGTCTCTCACACTGAGCATGAGTAAACCATGCAGTTTTCCCGCACTCTTTGCCAGAGAGGTCATTCTTCTGGCCTCAGTGTTTTGAGTGTTTTTTTATCAAGGGTGTTGGATTATGTCAAATGCTTTTCCTGTATCAGCTGAGATGACTGTGTTGCTTTGTCCTTTATTCTGTTAGGACAGACTACTACATTGATTGAGTTCCACAGGTTGAACCAGCCTTAAATTCCTGAGATAAATCCCGTTTGTCCTGAGGCATAATCCCTGTGCCATCTCTACTGTGTTCAGGTTCTTAGTATTTCACTGAGGCTTGTTACATGCCCTCCTTAGAGGTACGGGTCAGTGGTTTTCTTTCTTTGTGATCTTTGTTTCATGTTTGTGTCAGGCTAATAATGGCCTAAGAGAATGAACTGAAAATTATTTCCTCTCTTCTCTTTTTGTAAGAGTATGTGAAGGAGTGGTGCTAATTCTTTGTTAAATATTTGTCAGAAATCACCAGTGAAGTCAGCTAATCCTAGGCTTTTCTTTGTGGGGATTTTTTTAAATTAGTAATTTAATCTCCTACATACATTGCTCTTATATTTATACATCCATATAGATGTTGGTAAGTAAATTATAATATAAATTATATTGAGAGATAGAAACTTATTTTAAGGAATAGCTTCACACAATTATACAGACTGCAAGTCTGAAATTTGTAGATCAGGCCAACAGGCTAGAAACTCAGGCAGCATTTCTATGTTGTAAGAAGAATTTCTTCCTCTTCTTCTTCAGGAAATTTCCATCTTTGCTCTTAAGACCTTCAATTCATTAGATGAGGCACACCCCCACATTATGCAGGGTAAATTGCTTTATTCAAAGACTACCAATGCATACGTTAATCACATCAAAATATACCTCCACAGCAGTATCTAGACTGGTGTTTAAACAAATAAGTGGGCACCACAGCCTAGTCAAGTTTATATGAAATTAACCATTAGTCAGTTTCATAAATTCGTGTCTTTCTAGGAGCATCTCCATTTCACCTACATCCTAATTTAGAGAGTTGTTCACAGCATTTCCTTACGGCCGTTTATTTTGAAACCACTCATAATTTTAGTGATTTGAGTCTTCTCCCCTTTTTTTCCAGGCCAGTCTAGTCAAAGGTTGACCAACATTTTGTTGCTATCTTTGAAGAACCAGCTCTGGTTTTGTTGAGTTTTCTCTACCTCTTTTCTATTCCCTACTTCATTTATTTCTGTTCTAATCTTTATTTCCCACCTTCTGTTTGTTTTGCCTTTAATTTGCTCTTCTTCTCCTAGTTTCTAAAATTGAAAACTCAAGTTAGTGACTTGAGATGTTCTTTTTAAATGTAAATATCTCTTGGAGCACTACTTTAGCTGCATCCCATAAGTTTCAGTATGCTGTGATTTCATTTTAACTCATCTCAAAGTAATTTCTAATTTTCCTTGTGATTTCTTCTCTAACTCATTGCTTCTTTATAACTGTATTCTAAAATTTTCACGTATTTGTCAAATTTTCTTCTGTAACTGATATCTAACTTAATGTCTGTATGATCAGAGAACAATTTATATGATTTCTATCCTTTCAAATGTACTGATGCTTGCTTTATGACCTAGCATATGGTCTATACTGGAGGATGCTACACGAGCACTTGAGAAGAATGGGATCCCGCTATGATGGGTGCTCCGCAGAGGTCTCTCAGGCCCAGTGGCTTCTAGGTGCTTGGTTTTCTTCCTACTCCTTTGTTGATCTTCTTTTTCCTACACATTATTGAAAGGAGTATGTCACTACGTTCTAAAAAGACATTTTTTTAAAAAGCTTAATGACTGGGAAATGCTTAGATATTAAAACAAAAAGCAGTACTAAAATATGCACGCATAATATAATTGCTGTAATGGAAAAAGTATATTGGCAAAAAAGACCAGAAGGAAATTAGTAAAATGTCCCAATGACAGCTTCTGAGACAAAGAACTATACTGTTAATGAATTTTCCGATTTTTTAATTTTTAGTATAAGTCCATTACTTTGATCATCGCCAAGATGTCTTTAAACAGAAAATCTGACTACATACAAGCCATGGGCTATGAGAGCATTGAGCACCTGTCTGTCTGTCACTTCAGGGGCCGCAAAACCAGGAGCCCCCGCCCTCCGGTTCTGAGCCACTGGCATTTCCAGGCCTTCTGCTCTCCACTCCCCCACAGGGGACGGAACTGCCACAGGAAACTTCCTGAACTCAGATGCTCTCGTTTCTACCTTTAAAATGTTTCTGAGATGAGCTGTGAACCACAAAAGTACGTTAGGTGTGAGGAATACCGAAGGAAGCCAGTGAAAGATGCATTCATCAGCAGCCTCGGTTCATATGACACACGAGAAAAGCAAAGTGCAATGAGGGAAGACATGGATGCAAACAAGGAAAGTTTAAACAAGTATTTCGAGGACTGTAATTTATCAGTAAGAAACAGCGACGGCTCTCCCTCACTGTCACTCCAAGCCCAATTCAAACTGACAGTGGCCAAGGCGGGAGAAAGATGGCAGCACGGGCGCTCAGCTGACAGCAAGCCCCACCCCGCAGCTTCTCCTCTGAGTCCCAGCCAGCTGTGGGCATTTACTCCCCTGCTGACCCCACGAGAAATCCACTTCCAGGGCACTCCGGTATCCAGGAAATGCATGCTAAAGCGTCGTCTCTGGGCAAAAGTAACCTGCTTGAAAACAACCTGTAGTTTTGAGATGCTGACTTATAAACAGTAACACAAAAATAATCAATGCTTTCAAACTGTAGTCCTAGAGAAGACTCTTGAGAGTCCCTTGGACTGCGAGGAGATAGGACCAGTCAGTCCTAGAGGAAATCAACCCTGACTATTCACTGGAAGGACTGATGCTGAAGCTGAAGTTCCAATACTTTGGCCACCTGATGTGAAGAGCCAACTCACTGGAAAAGACCCTAATGCTGGGAAAGACTGAGGGCAGGAGAAGTGGGCAGCAGTGGACGGGATGGTTAGAGAAGCATCACCGACTCAAAGGACATGAACTTGAGCAAACTCCAGGAGACAGTGAAGGAGAGGGAAGCCTGGTGTGCCATAGTCCACGGGGCCAAAAAGAGTTGGACATGACTGAACAACAATAAAAAAGTATCCATAGTGTTCATGAGTAAACACATTGATCATTTCAGTCACTCCTCATATTAGCTTTCAAGAGTGATTTGTTTTACCAGAAAATGACGTATCAAATAGATCACGGCTTACACACGCTGGTAATGAGAATCAACTGTAAAATGCTCCTCCCATGTGCCCACCCACACCCAGGTACCCTGAGGAGCTGGTCCACGGTGTCCAGTCAGGGCAGCTTCTAAATTTAAGCAGCTCGGAGGATAAAGGCGTGGAGTTGGGGGAATGCTGCTTCGTGTTTTGCTCTGCTGAAACTACTTAGTCCAACTAAAATATACCCTTCTACTTAAATTGTGGGATTCAAGGTGACGGAATAATGGTTCTTAATCTTAAATTGGATTTAACACTGCTAAAAGGAATATGACAGCCCCTGTTTGAAAAATACTTAAAAACCGCACCATGCCTGGGGGGAAAAGAACTTAAAAACTCCAACAACAGTAGAAGGGTTTCATGAATTATGCTACATTATCTCAACAGAATATTATGTGCAGGAGGTGGAAACGATCTTTACCAAGATGTCTTAATAATACAGGAACAAGCTAATGTTCTAAGGTTAAACGGGAAAAGGCGTGAAACAGAATTTTATATGTAACATGCTCTGAGCTACATAAATACAACACACAGCGAAAAGACTCAAGAGGAGCTCCCCGCAAACAGCTGTCCCCCACTAGGCACTGCCGCGGGCCTGCGCCCCGTCCGCAGGCCGGCCTGGTGGGGACACAGAGGTACAGACATCTCCGAGGGAGAGCAGAGTCTGGGCCCCCCATGCAGAGGACAGAGCAAAACGCGGCTGGCTAAGGCCACAGAGGCCTCTTTGCTCCCAGCCAAACCCAGACTTCAGGAACCCTGGGATCAGCGGAGCCTAGAGAGGAAAAAACTGCTCCCAGCCCTGCCTCCCAGCCTGCAGTCCCAAGAAGCAGCCGGCCCCCTGCACAGAGCCTGCCTCCACTGTCTTCTCCCAGCACGTGATGCCCTCCAGGAGCGACACTCCACGTGGGCTTCTCCCACTGGCTTCACTGCTGCCTGCGTGGCCGTCTTCTTCTCCAGCCTCTGCGTCTGGACCAGTCGCACACCCACAGCCACCACCGAGGTCCCCAGAGGTCTCCTGACTCCCGTCCTCAGCCACCCCTCGGGGGTGACAGACACCTCCAGGGCCCAACCGCGACCAGAGACTCCATCCCAAGGTTTAGTTCAGCTCAGTCACTCAGTCATGTCCAACTCTTTGCGACCCCATGGACTGCAGCACCCCAAGCTTCCCTGTCCATCACCAACTCCTGGAGTTTACTCAAACTCATGTCCATTGAGTCGGTGATGCCATCCAACCATCTCATCCTCTGTCGTCCCCTTCTCCTCCTGCCTTCAATCTTTCCCAGCATCAGGGTCTTTTCTAGTGAGTTGGTTCTTCCCATCAGGTGGCCGAAGTACTGGAGTTTCAGTATCAGCATCAGTTCTTCCAGTGGATACTCAGGACTGATTTCCTTTAGGACAGACTGGCCGGATCTCCTTGCAGTCCAAGGGGCTCTCAAGAGTCCAGCATGACAGCTCAAAAGCATCACTTCCTCAACGCTCAGCCTTCTTTATGGTCCAACTCTCACATCCATACATGACCACTGGAAGAACCATAGCTTTGACTAGACGGACCTTTGCTGGCAAAGTAATGCTGCTGCTTTTTAATATGCTGTCTAGTTTGGTCGTCAGTTTTCTTCCGAGGAGCTGAAGGTTTGTTCCACACGTGCTTGGAGGGGTGGTGGCTGGTGCCGTTGCACGTGTGTGTGTCTGTGTGCCAGACTCCGGCGAGGACAGTGTCCTTCGAGAGCGGGAGAGCAGGGTGAGGCGCCCCGGAAGAGACCGGGACTGCCGGCAGCCCCGGGGGCCTGAGTGTGCGCGCACACGTGTCTGCACACCACTGCGTGTGCTGGGGACTGTGGGAAGACATGGAGGGTCTCTGAGTTTAACTGAAGGCAACACTGGAACACGAATTCTCCTCTCTCCAGCTTGTCTCTCTTCTGGACAATTAACATCACGGGCATGTCCCTTCATCCCAGCCTGCTGATGATTCAGACAGACGCACCAAGGATCGCTTGGGTCTCACAACCTAAGTTGGTGCTAGACTCGTTAGGACAAACTTGTTTACCGCATTAGTTAGATGGTCTATTTAACATGGGATATCAATTCTCTAAGCACATCTCAGTTGAACTTCTTTCAATTAACAGCTCTGAAGCCTACTGACAGAGGTCCTACTGTTCTAGGGTCATTAAGAACACTTTCATTATCTGTCAAACGAGGGAGCAAGAAGCAGAGAGGCAGGCAGGCTCTGGAGCGGCTTCTCCCCGCTGATCAGATGATGGGGGAGCAGCCCGGGATCACTGGTTGCTTAGCAACAAAGAGGCTCCCATGAGACTCCAAGCGATGGGAGAGGGGCGGCCACAAAATGGACCACCAAATGGATGAGAAGCGGGCACCATCAGGGGACCATCTGGTCTCAAGTCAACCCCAGTCTTCAGATTACAACAAGGTCAGAATCTGAAGTGGACCTAAAACTGAGAAGGCCAACACACAACCTAAAAACAACGGCAACAGACATCGGGCAGGAAGGTTCCTGAAGACAAAGTAACAAAAGTAATACCAGTTTTAAATAAAAACGCTGCAACTCAAGAGTAAACCCATCCTGTGGGGTTTCGTTTCTGTCCACAGACACATTAAAAAGCAGATCTCAAAAAAATAAAAAAATAAAAAATAAAAAGCAGATCTCACACACACATCATCAGGACTGTTTTTAAACTTGAAACACAAACCAGGCAAAGTTATGTCACAGTTGGCTGTCTGTTGCAACATACACGGAAGAAAAAATATGCAGTACTCAGAGACAGTATAACCCAACCTAAATGCCCATTAAACCAATTATTTTGCATGCAATTAATATTCCCATAAAATTAAATGCTACTAGTATATCAAAAGCAAAACGGTGATGAAATGCTGCAGAAATGCAATTAAAGAGGATTCGGTTTTTAGCTTGTAAGCAAAACATTCAACTAATAGTCTATCACCTTACCCTTACCCATTTAAATCCAAATCATTAAAGCTGGGGCTCTATGGCCATTAACACGAAACCACACTCCTCGAATATATTACATTTCTCCTCATTTATTATTTAAAAGAAGATATTAATAATAATAAACATCTTAATGTCTTCAGTAGTTGAGCATGTGGATTTAAGGACTTTTTCAAAGCGGGCATCAATGATAAAACTATTATTCTCCAATATTATTAATGGCTGTCATTAACAACATTAAAATTAACAGCAATTTTCAGCATGGGTGTAATTATGCAGAGCAACATGGTAAGGCCACTGAAGTCCACAGAAGTTTAATGTCTGTGAGGAGAGAGCATCATGCATGCTGTGATCTTACCTAGGTACTCGCAGATGAAGACCACAAAGAAGGGAGTGACAAGGTCATTTATCCCCTGAACATATCCGCTGGCAGGATGACGTATGGCCCAAATGAACAGTATCCTTTCAAAAATCTGAAAGAAAAGTGAACAGCTGGTGGAGCAGAACGCAAACACACAGAAGCTTCTTAAACACGTGCACCCTTAAAATACACGTTACCGAGACTTCTCAGTCTCTAATACAAAATATAATTTTTTTAATTCCAGTTATCTTGATTTTTTTAATAGACTCACAAGCAGTATGGAAGACGGTCTCCGAGCCCTGGGCTCAGTCCCACCACACAAGCTGACTCCTACAAGAGACACTCACTCTCTGCCCTCCCAGCCCTGCGGGTAACCACTGCGTGTGGCCGCCCTGGACTCGGCCAGCAGGCGCGGCGGCACCTGGCCTGGCAGTGCAGGAAGAGGGGTGGAGAGACAGAGGGATGGACGGGTAGGCAGGTGGGCGGGTGGGCAGAGGGAAGGTCGGGGGGTGGCTGCTGACAGAAATGGACATGAAGGGACAGAGCGACACATGGGAGGGAGGGGATGGCGGATGCTCTAAACTTCCCTCGTGGGATGCTTTTTCATTGCGGTACAACTGACAGGTAACAGCGTATTTGCCTCAGCTGCACGGCATAATGACTGAACGCCTGTAAATCCTAGATTCCTTATGATCAGCACAGTAACTGTGGTTCACACCATCACCACACACAGCTGGAGGATTTTTTTTCTCGTGACGAGGACTTCTAAGATTTATTTTCTTAACAACCTTCAGAGATGTAAATACCATCCACTGTGGTCGCCAGGCTGTAGGCGACAGCCCTGTCATTTGTTTATTCCATTTTGACCTCCTTCACCCATTTCACCCCCCAAGCTCCACCTCTGGCAAACGCCGATTTCTTCTTTGTGTCTCTGAACTTGGTCGATTTTTTAATAGATTTTTTTTCAGATTATTTCCCATTACAGTTTATTACAAGATGCTGAACACAGTTGACTGCTCACCTGTCTGATGAGCAGGAGTCTATACCTCTTAGCCCCACACTCCTCACGCATCCCTCCCCTTAACGCTCCCCCTCGGTCCCCGCAGGTCTGTGTCCTATGTCTCTGTTTCCTTTTTATGCATAGATTCATCTCTATCACTCCTTAGATCCCACACACAATGATACAACAGACACTTCCTTAAACTGCTGGAGACTCCAGGCCCTTGGAGACAGGCATCAGGCCCCCGTCAGCCCGGCTCTCCCCGCCGTCCGAGGACCCGATGCCCAGGCACTGTCCCAGCTCCTGTCTCCTCGCCACTCACACCCAGTCCAACCTACCTCCCCTCCTCACGCCCCCCAGCGTGCTCCACCTTCATTCCGGAGGCGTCTCACCAGGGGCACCACCACATCGTCACCCACACACACGCATATGCACACGCACACGCACACACCCCCACACCACGCCCTGGCCGCCCTGGGTCTGACCCCCTGCCGCCAGCTCCCAAATCCCAGCTGCACTGGGCCCACCAGGCTGCCACCTCCTCCATGCTGGACCCCACCCTGCCAACCTGGTGTCCAGCTCAAGCCGCATCCCTGGTGTCTGGGCCGCCATCTGCCCCCTCCCCACCCACTGGGGAGGGCCGACCGCTTCCTGCTCGTGACCCCCCAGCCGGCAGTGTCCCTGGGCCTTCCCATCCCGGGACCCTCTGGGCCGACGACACCTGCGGGCGCCTCCTGGACGCTGGACCACTGTCCACATCCTGCTTCTCCCTCGAGCGGTGATGCTCCAGACCTCAAGGCCCACCAGCCAGGACCTCAAGGCCCCCCCGAGTCCGTGGAGAGACGGACTGGGGGCGGGGATCAGCTCCAGGGGTGTCCAGGGTGGACGGAGACCAGGGAGGAGGCGACGGGCTGTGATGCGGATGACGAGCTGCTCAGACAGTAGGAGAGAGGAGCCCCCAGGAGCCAGCAGAGGCAGACACAGCCAAGAGGCAGCAGGGCGGCCCCGGGCAAGCACGCAGGCTGAGAACTGGGGCCCGAGGTCTTGGCAAGACAGTGTGGTCCCCACACGGGGACCTTCTCTCCCTGCCTGCACAGGTCTCCCTCCTTCCCGGCCACCAGCTGAGCAGGGGTGTGGACAGAACCCGCTGAGGAGCCCGGCAGAGCCCGCGGGTCTGCCCCCCAGCACCGGCGTGCCTCGCGGAGGGGACAGGTGTGCGCGTCCTCCTCGGGGCCCTGTCTCCAGGCCTGCCTGCCCCGACGCCACACAGGCCCCGGCCGCTGCCCGGAGCCCTCGCCAGCGTCCACGGCAGGAAACAACATCCCCAGCACTCTGGCGCTCGCGTGCCCTTGACCTGACACCTGTCCAGGCAGCACCCCTACCTCCCCGGGTAATCAGAGCTGGGAGGTCACATCCACAGCCTCGCAAGTCTTGCATATTATTTCCCTATAACAATAGCTATTAATTTAGAGAATAAGACTCTCATGATTTATGCATCTCGAGGTGGGAGAGGGAGACGGAAAGGAAAGGTGAGCCCCTTGCTTTAACGCCCTTCAGTCTCTCTCCTGGCAGTGACTGTCCTGCGTGCTGGGGACACCCGGGGTCCACGGCGGGATCCACCCCAACCAAGCCACCCGCGGTCCCAGGCCCCCCACCTGCCCTCACGGGCATGCGCCCTGGTCCCCGAACCCTCCCCGGCCCCACTGTGGGACCACCAACCGCCCAGAACACAAAGCAGCATCTGGCTGAGGGCAGACAGAAGCCGACGGGCGGATCAGCCTCGTCTGGGCTCCCGGGGAAACTGCACTGACTGTAATGACGTAGGAAAGGTGTCCACAGACAGCACGCCTGGTGATGGCGGGGGGCACAAATCCAGGACAGAGGGGAACCCCGAGTCCTGCCCTGCCTGCAGCTGAGGGGGCTGAGGGGAGGGCGCCGGCTGGGGTGGGGCCTGCAGGATCCACAGAGCAGTGAGAGCCTAGCCCCCCACTCCGAGGGGCACCTCACAGTCAGCTTGGCGTCCCAGGTCCAAGGGACAGTGGCTCTTGGGGGCAGCTCTGGGGCCAAGGTGCCCAGGGCGGGGGGCCAGCTAGTCCGGGGTGTGGGGCCAGCTTCCCACGAGGTGCGTAAAGGCCCAGGCCAGAAAGGAGAGGTGGTGCAGAGCAGAAACCAGGCGGCCTCAGCCGCTCGGTGTCCCCTACACACTCCAGCATCCCCACCGACGGCCCGGCCCCCGGTCACCCGCCGAGTCCACCTGTAACGGGAACAGAGCCAGTTGCCTCACTGGCTGATTCCCTGCTGGCATCTGGGCCTGGGTTCACGCGTGCCACCGATGGAGCCCAGCAGAGCCATCGCGTGCCCAGCGGGCAGCCACGGGCATTTCTGCAGGGGCCACCGTCCCCATGACTCCACGTGTCACAGCCCAGGACTTTTACTAACAGCTGTTACAGGGTGAAGGGTGAAGCGTGAAGACAGTGCACTTGACTTGCACAAAGCCGTCAGCAGACGCGGGGCAGTTTAGGGAAGAACAGACACGGAAGGGCTGTCAGGGACAGGAGCCCGCGTTTAAGCAGGTGCACCGCGGGTGTGAACAGTGGCGTTTATCTGCCAGTGAAGGAAGCGTGCCCTCTGTGTGTGGACGTGTTTAATGAGAACGTGGAACCATCTGAGATAGCCCTAGCGATGAATATTCACGGTGGTATTTGCTATTAAAGTTCTGTTGACATTCCTGAGGTCTATCTTTGTTAGAGAGGAGGAATTCATTAAACAGCTCAGGCTTCAACCTCTTCCCCAAGTACCTTCTCCACAGACCAACTGACCCTCGTCAACAAAAGTGAAAACACTTGCTGCTATTGCCGGCGGCACCGTTGGGACTGCTGGTACCACCACCATCCGTACCACTTGCCACTGAAAAAGGGAAAAGGCAACGGGCATCTCCAGTCTGCTTGTCCACCCTCTGGAACCTGAGCACCATGCCAGGCTTTCCCTAAAAACCCAGCGGTCTTCCACAGAGGGCCCCGAGGAGGGGCTTGAGGGGCCCCCTTGGGGCAGCCCCTTCTGGCCTCGCTCTGCAAGCACATCACCACCTTCACAGGCCTCCAAGGCAGAGCCAGGGTGCTGGCAACACCATGCACGTGGAGAGCTGAGAGGTTCTGCATTCTAAAAAATTTAATATATTGAAATTGAAAATGTCGCTGTGCTCATGATTACTTGGGGAAAAAAAATCTGATTTCGGAAATGTGAAAGCATCATAATTCAACCATATGCATCGGCAACATGACTTCCCAGCATATCAAGTGCCGTGGAGATAATTTCTGTGAGAAGAACAACAAAATATACGATTGTGTTGAGAAGACCTGTGGGATTTATATCTCCCGAAATCCAGGAGCCACGTGGGCTCAGAAAGGAGATATTTATAACACAAGTGCTCGCACCACGAGTGAGGGGACGCTCCCCCCATACAAATTCCAACATCTGATGAACGAGACAGAAGTAAGAGTCCCTAACAAATCTAAAACGCAGATTAATCGGCAGCCATCCATCACATAAAATATACACTGAACGCAGGTTTACAAGCCAGTTAATAACAGCACGCTCGGAAGCAGGCTGCCACGCCACGCTGGGTGGTGAATTACTCCACCTTCACCTCCTTGAGATGTGAGGATTTACACCCCACATTTTGTGCTCAAGTCACTTGTCTTGACGGGCTGGCAAAGCACACCCGTTTTATCAGGCTCAGAACCGAAGTACAGAAAAGAGACACCACCTTCAGACAACACATCACGGTGTCACCAGCGTCAGACGGAATGTTCGGTGCGGCAGATGGAGCTCCTTATCAAAGCGCAGCCGAGGAGTCAGACACGGTCAGGGAGCGTCTGTCCTTTAACAGAGCGGCCAGCCTTCCCCTTCCGGCGGTTCGCCACGTGAGATGTTAACACTCTTAATCCTGTGAGGCAATGAAAAATCCGTCCTGGCCAATTTGGATTTACTTCAGGAACGCAGTCTCCTCGGTACTAGGAAGTCGCCTAATAAAATTCACCGTATCAACAGAATAAAGGAGCAAAGGCCTATTCTCACCTCAGACGACATGTGGGAAAGGAGGTGATAAAACCTCAGCAGCCACTGAGGACTTTAAAACCCCGAGTAAAGCAAGGCTCCATCCTTAACATAAGGCAGCTACAAAACCTAGAGCAAATACCCTGAGTCAATGACACAGACTTCTTCACAATTGGAATGACACCAGGATATGCCTTCTTTCAACACTAATATTTAATACTGTAGTGGAAATCTTGGCCAGCGGAGGGGGGAAAAAAAAACCAAGCCTGGATATCTAGAACAGAAAGAAAAAAAATGAAACTATCATTATTCATAAGCGATATGATTAACTTCCTTAGAAACTCAAATACACCTACACACAAAACATTAGAATTGATAAAAGATTACTAAGTTTGCCAGATATAAAATGAACTTACAAAGGCCAACTGCATTTCTATATACTGTCATTAAAAAATTAAGACAATGCTACTAAAATGCAAAAAGATGCCACTTACTAAAAATATATCTATGAATAGATTTAGTAAGCCGTGTGATGTATTTAAGAGAAAAAACACCAGAATGAACATAAGCCAGATGCTTCTTAACCCTGGGCTGGATCAGTAAATCACAGAAGCCACCGGGAATATTACACAGCAGTGAAAATGGACCACAGGCTGTGTGTGGGTAGCTGGGCTTAGAGCCTCAACTCTGTCACACAGACAGTGATGGCAAGCGGCGCTTAGCACAACTCCACTGAAAATACTCAGTAAAAACAGGTGAAAGACACAGACAACCACACCACAAACTAGAGAAAAGCAAGAGAGTGATGCACCAAACGTCAAGGGGAATCCCTGTTGGGAGGCAGACATGTCTGGGGAGGCACAGAGAAGGGACCTCGATGAGGCCGGCCTGGCTGTCTCATCAGCTTGACAGTGGACAGTTCAGTTCAGTTGCTCAGTCGTGTCCGACTCTTCGCGACCCCACGGACTGCAGCACGCCAGGCCTCCCTGTCCATCACCAGCTCCTGGAGTTCACCCAAGCCCATGTCCACTGTGTCCGTGACGCCATCCAAACATCTCATCCTCTGTCGTCCCCTTCTCCTCCTGCCCTCAATCTTTCCCAGTCTCAGAGTCTTTTCAAATGAGTCAGCTCTTTGAATCAGGTGGCCAAAGTATTGGAGTTTCAGTTTCAGCATCAGTCCTTCCAATGAACATGCAGGACTGATTTCCTTTAGGATGGACTGGTTGGATCTCCTTGCAGTCCAAGGGACTCTCAAAAGTCTTCTCCAACACTACAGTTCAAAGACATCAGTCTTTATCGCTCAGCTTTCCTGACAGTGGACATGTGGAAGCAATTTTTAATTTTTTCTTTAAATTGGACATATATGTTATGGAAAACTTTCTGCTCTGATTTATTTTACCATAAAGCCAAAAAGAGAAAAAAGGGGAAGGGGAAGATCTATGGATTAGATCCTTGAAATACACACCAGAAGAGTTTAATGAACTGATCATATAACGAATACATATCTCTCAGGTTCTCACAAAGAGGCTTCTCAGAAAGCTCAGCGGTAAAGAATCCACCTGCCAGCACAGGGGACGATGGGCTCAATTCCTGAGCCGGGAAGATCCCCTGGAGAAGGAAATGGCAACCCGCTCAGTATTCTTGCCTGGGAAATCCCAGGACAGAGGAGCCTGGTGGGCTACAGCCCTCAGAGTCACAAAGAGTGGGGGTCATGACTGAGGGACTAAACAGGCTCTGACAAATGCCTTCCCCCCGCCACCCCCAAAGGGTAAAACAAAGATGAATTATGAGATGGAATGGAGAGAGAGCAGTAAGTACGAAGAGGCAGGCTCAGGAGCACTGAACGTGCCCAGCCCCCAGCCTGAGACCCCCAGCCTGAGACCCCCAGCCTGAGACCCCCCCCCAGCCTGAGACCCCCCCCAGCCTGAGACCCCCAGCCTGAGACCAGCCCCAGCCTGAGACCCCCAGCCTGAGACCCCCCAGCCTGAGACCCCCAGCCTGAGACCCTCAGCCTGAGACCCTCAGCCTGAGACCCTGCCAGCACCGCATCCCCCACGGAAGGACCCCCCGAACGCACACCCCAGGAGGAGCACGTGTGTAATGCATGCAGCCCACCATCACCTGCCAAGTGTTTACCAGACTACGTGCCAGCCCCACAGGAGGTGCCGGGGAAACAGGAGAAGACCCAGGATCTGGCCTTGACAGCCTGCAGCGTGAGAAGGGACAGCCAGGGCCTTGGGCGTGGCCAGAATCCCGGCAAGACCCTCGGACATGCAGTCTGAGACCCCAAGGTCCATCAGGCACCAGTGGTGCAAAGACGAAAGTGGACACTGTCCCTCTCGAGAGCTGCATCCAAGGGGACAGAGACGCGAGCAGACAGTGGGAATCACGTGGGCACTGTGGGGTCAGCCAGGGTGTGAGGGCGGTGCTGGCAAGCTCAAAGAAGTGGGGGACTGGTGAGCAGAGCAGGCCGGGGAGGAGGCCCCCAGGCACGGAGGCAGCGCCCTCCGTGCAAACACCCCAACCCTCTTCAGTCTGGGCCAGACCCTCGGGACACAGCCAACGCCTACTCCTCTGGAAGTGGGCTTCTCCCCGGCCGCCTCGGCCCGGGACGCCAGCTGGGCCACGTCCCTCCACACACACACTCCAGTCGGGAACCCTATCTGCAGAAAGCTCACAGTCACGGGAAGAGTCCAGGATGAACACATCTGTGCTCCACGGATACATGTCTCCCAGAAAATGACCATCCTTCGGGGCCACTGAGAACTCATCACCCCAACCGGAAGGACCATCCATGGATAATGGGGTCTTAAAGGCCTGCACGTTCATTGTCCTCTGTGTCTGTTTAAATGTAATGAGACGTCACTTCTCCGTGGCTAATTGGAAAAAGCATCTTATTTCTCTAATTTGTGAAACTGCTCTAAGAAGCAGAGAGCCAGAGGGCAGATGATATAATAATTACAGAGGAGAAAGAACTCACGAGTTGATGAACTCATCTCGTGAGAAGGCCCAGCTTGTGAGATCTGAAGGAGGTCCTCCCCTGGGCTCCCTGCACCAGCCCACGAGCCAGAGGGCCTCGGGTTAGAGCCCGCGTTTTCCAAAGTAAAAGGCTGAGGTTATTTCCACAGATAGAAGATAAAAAGAGCGAGGGCCAAAAAGTTATGAACTTTACTTTCAAATAACAACATTGGATAAAAAGATTAATTACTCTTCAGTTCAGTTTAGTCGCTCAGTTGTATCCGACTCTTCGCGACCCCATGGACTGCAGCACGCCAGGCCTCCCTGTCCATCGCCAATTCCCGGAGTATATGCAAATATTGAGTCGATGATGCCATCCAACCATCTCATCCTCTGTCGTCGCCTTCTCCTTCTGCCTTCAATCTTTCCCAGCATCAGGGTCTTTTCAAATGAGTCAGTTCTTCGCATCAGGTCGTCAAAGTATCGGAGCTTCAGCTTCAGTGATTAATGACTCACATCAACAAAATCTCCTAAGTCCCATGACGCTGCAGGCACTCGGGCACCAGCACTGCTCCCGGGGAGGTGACGTTCAGGCAGAGTGAGACCTCATCCACAAGGAGACAACGCGATCAGAGAGTAAGCACCAAGAAGATCACAGTGTGAACGAAAGTGGGGGGGGGGGGGGGGGGGGAGGCGCGTCTCCGACAAGGCCCAGAGGAAGCAGACACCTGAGGTTGCAGGTGAGGAAGGGAGGACCTGACGGCTTCACGCGACGGGTACTTGTGCACGGCTGCTCTGGGCCCAGCAGGCAGAGGAAACGGACAGACAGAAGGTCCAATCAGATGGATCAAGGCGGAAGGGCAGGGCAAAGTCAAGGAGGCAGCCGAGCCCCGGGTGCCAGGTCCCTGGGGAAGTCACCCAGTAGGTCACCCCAGGAGGTCGTACCCCCGCAAAGACCCTCCCTCCGTCCACAGCCTCCACCTCCATCTGTGCTTCCTTCCAATAGGGACTTCCAGGGTCCACCCCAGGAGTCTGACTCAGAAGGCCTAGGGGAGGCCAGGGAACAGGCAGGCTAAAGGTTTCAAAAGCAATTAAACAGTGAGCCAAAAAATGGAACAGACAATTCACCAAAGAAGATCTGAGCATGACAAATCAGTAGATGAAAAGATGCTCAACATCCATAGTCAACAGGGAAATGCAAATTGTAACCCCATAAGATGCCACTGCACAGCTGTTTTTTAAAATAGTGAAAATTAAACAGATTGGCAATACCACGTATGACAAGGACGTGGAGCAACTGAGCCTCTCACACATGGCGAACTGGCGGGGCCACCCGGGGAAAGGGTTTGGCAGCTTCTCATAAAGTGTACAAACATACTTACCATATCGCCCTGCATCTCCACGCCTGGATGTCTTCCCTAGACTTACACATGACAGTTTAGGGCAAACGTACGTCCTAACGGGCCCAGCCAGCACCGTCATGGACCAGTTGTAGCGTGTTCAAGCCTAACCCCTGCAATGCCGCAAACCAGAACCTGACTCTCCCCGCTTCTCACTGAGACCAGCACTTCTAGACTTTTCCTAAAGCCCCTTGCTTCCGTCCCCTGGTTCCCCCACAGGCAGACACCCCCAGGCCGGGCCCTGCGCAGGGGTGCAGCTGGAGGAACGTGTGGGAGCTGAGGGAGGGGCCGCGGGGGCCCAATGCCAGGGTCCAGGGGCTTCCACGGGGATCGAGGTCCCAGCCTGTCACACCTGACACCAGCCGACACCGGCCGACGGGGCCTGGATCCCGCCTCTGAAACTGGGAGCCCACAAGCTCAGCTCTACGCAGAGAGTCTCCAGTGGCAGGAAAAACATAACGGTAACGATAAACTAAAGGTCGCATGGCAGGCTCTATTTTCCACTTAAAAAAATACCTTAAAACGAGGTTATAATATGTGATCTCTCATTTTCCAGATACAATAAGCACAGTTATTGAAAAGGACAATCAGAGAGAAGTGCCTCAAAATGACTACTTCTGGGGGAAACTAATTTTCTCCTTTTGTGTTTTGTAATCTAAAAGCACTTTGGCTTTAATAATCGTGTTTTTTTTTAACAAACTTACTGCACAGCAAGAGATATCAAAATTTAAAACTGCATTTACTAGAGCAATCAAGATGAAAAACAAATATTTAAAACAATGAGAAAACTCAATTTTAAAGAGATGCCATTTATAATAGCAACAAACAATATGACAACGAAGAATAAATCTAATAAAACATACATGGGACCTTTTATGGAGCAATTTCTAAAACTTCATTGAAAGGCATTAAAGAATGGTCTAAGAAAATGGGGAATTAGCATGTTCATGAAAATGAAGACTAAATTTCATAGACAACTCAGTTCTCCCGAACTGATCTATAGATTCTGTGCAATTCCAATCACAAATCAAACAGACGTTAGGAACAAACAAGAGCAGAATCTAAAAAACACAACAGTGAATGCAACAGAAAAGAAGCCGGCTCACAGATAGAAATAACAAACGAGGGGCTGCCGGTGGGGAGAGGGAAGGGCGGGCGGGCTGAACAGGAACAAACTCGTAGGTATAAAGTAAGCCATCAGGGTCTATTACAACACAGGGCGCACAGCCGGTGTTTTATGATCAACGTAAGCGGAGCACAAGGTTAAAACCTGTGGGTCACTGCGCTGTACCCTGCAATACAGAACACTGCACGTCAACTCTCCTTCAATTTGGAAAGAGAAAGAAAACCCTGGCCATCTGATTCTGGGACTTCCATGGGCTCCCCCGAGGGCTTACATGGAGGACTAAAGCCTAAGATGGCCTGATCAGTTTTGAAAGTGGGTGGCGGGGGGGTGTTATGTACACTCCCCACCACACACTGAGACTTCTGGTGAAGCTGAATGAATCAGGCACGCGTGAGCTGAAGGAAAGGTAACCTGAACACTGGGGCAAACAAGCCCGCACGCGATCGTGCGCTTGCCCTCCGTCTCTTCAGCCGTGTTCAGCTCTGTGACCCTAGGGACCCGCCAGGCTCCTCTGTCCCTGGGATTCTCTGGGCAAGAATACCGCGGTGGGTTGCCGTGCCCGCCTCCAGGGCATTTTCCTGACCCAGAGATCGAATCTGCATCTCCCGAGTCTCCTACGTTGCAGGCGGATTCTTTACCACTGAGCCACCAGGGAAGCCAAATCAGAGATCAGATCTCCGCAAATGTGAAAAAGACATGAACAGAAGGGACCCTGCAAACGTGGGCCGAAAAGCGAGACGGTCACCAAGGGAGACAGCGGCAGTGGGCTCCCGCCTCGGAGCACACACACCTCAGGACACCGCTGAACTAAAACAGGTGTGAACGGCAACACTTCAGAACCTTGAGGTGAAAATAAGGGAGGGAGAAGGGCTTCAGGATGTCTCCTCAGGAAGCTAGCCCTAACTGAGGAGATGGGTACGCTCAAACCCACGACAGCTGAGAACTTCAGACTGCGACCAAGAAGGAAGCCACCAAGAAGGAAGTGTCAGAAACCAGCCTCAGAGCGGGAGGAGGGGTCTGCCCCACCGAGTGGCAGAGAGTCAGAATCCCTAACATATAAAGAGCAACAACCAACAAACAATTAGACCAACCACCCACAAGAAACCAGGCAAAGACAGAAACAGGCATTTCCCAGAAGGGGACACAGAAGCACACAAATACAGGAAGAGACGCTCACTCCACGGGTGACCAGAGACAGGAAAATGAGCACTGTCACCAGAGAGGGAGACCTTGAGAGGCCTGGCGGCTCCCAGAGCCGGCAGGGGTGTGGGCACTAGATGGCTGGTGCTCTGACGGAGACAGCGGAGGCGGGACAGCCCTCAGGAGACCGTCCCAACGTCACCTGGCAAGGTTAACAGGCTGACACCCGACCGTGCCACACTTTGTTTTTGCTAAGTTGCTAAGTCGTGTCTGACTCTTCGTGACCCCACGAACTGCCGCCCGCCAGGCTCCCCTGTGCTTTATCAGGCCGCGGACTTTGTCCAAACTCATGTCCGTTGAGTCACCACCTTACTTCTTCATAAATGGTACTGAGAGAGCCCTGCCAGAGGGCACCTGCAGAACCGTAGGTGAAGGCTCCAGGCAACAGTGGCCCCCTAGCAAAACCTGGAGCCCACCCAAACGCCCACCAACAGGAAAAGGCAAGAGAAAATGTGGGATGGCTGAGTGACAGCTGGACACACAGGTTGGCTGAACCTGAGAAAATGACGTGGGTGAAGAAAGTCAGGGTGCAGAGACCGGACCACACAGGCAGAGGAATGATCCGGCTCCAGACCGCGGCTCCCCGGGCGACGGGACGAGTGTTAAAGGTGTGAAGAGAGGGAGGGAGACACAGGGCAGGAGAGCGGGCATCTCCTGGGGCGGGGCCTGGAGGCGGCTGAGAGCGGCAGGCAGCCTCCACGTGACCGGCCACGCTCGGGTGGGTCGCGCTCAGGTGGGGCTCGCAGCCCTACACTGGGTGGGGGGCCCACGCGTGTAAACCACAGGCACACATACGCTCCACCTGAGTTCTTTCATACACACCGATGTCTGCACAATAAAAAAAGGAACAGTGAGCGCTTCGTGTTGGCGACTCTGCCCCAGGGGCCACCCCGGTCCCCACCGTGGGTAAAGCCGCTGGGACGGCGGGCTGGCGGGCGTGGGGCTCCCTCCGCAGGACGTCCAGATCCCAGCTCTTACCTCTGTCACTTTGGGCTGAAGTATCAATGCTTCGGGACTCATTCGAGGAATGTCTATGTGGATCTGGAGACAGAAGAGAAAGACACATGGATTTTAAAAGTTGACAAATGTCGCGGCAGGCGTGATGATTAAAACAGCGACTCTGAGTAACAGCAGCGGGTGTGCTCAGGATCTTGCCTGCTCTCCCTGGGCCGGGCATTCTCCTGTGGCGGGGGGTGGGGTGGGCAGGTTCCATCCGCCTGGCCCCCACCCCATCCCGGCACGACAGCCTTGCTCCACGCTTCCCAACCCGGTAACGGCAGTTGGCTGACTAGAAACAGAGCAGGCCCTCGGCTATTTAGTAACAGGATCCATAGCAATTAGTAAGCATTGATTTCCAGCCTCTGACACGGGCAGCAATTCGAGTACATCAATAGCGTACAAGTTTCCGGCCGTGACAGCTTCTTCTTGGAACCCGGGACACAGTTTTCTGCACTGTACACAGTCCTTGGGGGAATCCGGGGCACTGCTCAGAGGCAGCACTTCAAAAGCCCTGGGAGGAACAGCAGGCCCCTCCTGACCGCCGTCTGACAGGAGAGTCATCGCAGAGCCTGCACCACACAGCGGCACCTCCGGCTCCCATAAGCCTGCTCAGGGCACCCAGCACTCCGCATGAACGCCCCACGACAACCAACGCTACCGCCATCCCCATTCACCCAGGCACATGGCCACACGGGCCGAGGGAAGGCGGGGCGTTGTGATGCCGTGGGGAGGGGGCTGCGATGCAGGTCCACGCCCGTCCTTGCCCGTGACCACAAGGGTCCTGAGACCCACCGGGCCTGGGTCTCCTCACCGCCTTGCTAGCACCGGGGCCTTGGCCACCCCAGCAGGCTCTGCATCCTCGCCCGTCAGAGTCCCACCGACCACTTGGAGGGCTGCTGGGGGATGCACAGCCCCAGAGCTGCACGCCTCTGACCGGGGAGCTGCTCCCACTCGCGGGGCCCACCCCGGACTCTCCCCTCGAGGGAGAACCCGGAAACCCGTGGCCCATCGGTGGTCCCAAGGGAGGCAGTGAGACTGCCCGGGGTGAGAACTGGGCTGGGGTCAGGGGCCGGCAGACAGGCGAGCTCCGGGAGCAGTGACTACAAGGCGACAGGGAAAGTTGGAAAGGAGACGGCGTCAGAGGAAGACAAGAAGCGACCTGACTCAGACCCGCTGAGCAACGCGGGGAGGGATCTGAATGCCGAGATGCGCAGGCACCCTGCTTTGGGAAGAAGACCCCGAGGACGAGGACTACAGTCTGCTGGGGCCGGAGCCCTGCGGCTAGCCACATGCAGGAGACCAGAAGCCTCCAGACCCCCCCCGTGACCAGGGTGTCCGCCAAAGCCACGTCAGAGCACTGACCCCGCGCCATCGGAGCCACGGGGCACGCCAGGGGCCAGCACAGCCTCTCTACCAGAGGAGCTGCCCGCCACGTGCCGGCTGGGGGGCAGCGCAGCGCACCCCAGCACCAGCTCGACACGCCCCGCCCCACACACAGGACTGGGCCGGCTGGGGCGGCCACAACGTCCTCAGAACCTGCAGGGTGGGGAGGACACGCCGGGTGAGCTGGGACCGACTCTTCATGCTTTGGACGTGACAGCTTCACCCACAGGGTGAGCAGAAACCGAGAGAACAGAGGGCAAGAGAGGGCGGGAAGCAGACGGGGTCCTGGCCGCCCAGGGCTGTGCGGGGCCAGGCCCGCGGGCAGACGGGCGGCCAATATCAGCTCATGGGTCAATCCCCGAGAGTGGGCAGCAAGGAGCGGAGACCAGGGTGCCCAAGCCCCAGAGCCGGGCCGGCTCCATCTTGACCTAACAGAGCGCCTGAAACGGCCATGCAGACGGCCCAGGGTCCACCTCCAAGAGGCAGGCGCACTCGGCCCAGGGCGGGCAGGCCCCAGCAGCGCACCCTCTGCTCGGTCATACTGACACGAACGTACAAACATTCAGGGGACTCACGGTAACAGGGGGGCTTTTTATTACCTATCACAGTAACTGACTAAAAATGCATGCAACCCATCTTTAATTAACTTTCCCTTAAGAAATTCATAACAGAACACAGCCCGGTAAATCTCGCAGATAGATGCTGGTGTCAATCTGTGGACGTCTTTTTCTGGAATAAAAACATGACAAAAACACAGGCAAAACAGTAATAAATGTACCCACTCACGAAAGCCAGCAGAGTGGAAAAACAGTCAGGTAAGCCGGCATTTCCCTGACCCGATCCACATGCAGGCTGCATCAGAACTCGGTTTCCCAGCAACAGGGGGCAGCGCCTGGGGCCTGGGAGCCGCATGAGTTGCAGAGAGAGGACGAGTCCCAGTGCAGGCGGCAGGGCCAGAGGCCGAGGAGAGCCCACCCTGGAGGGCGGGGAGGGGTCCCTGCCCCCTCCCTGCCCCCACCACGAGTCACTCTTCTTCTAGGGCTGTCAGGGTTCCCCTGTGGGGAGAGTGCTGTCCCAGAACCTACTTAACTTAAAGGACCCGTGATGATCAGGCAGGGGAAGGCCTGTCTCGGGACCTCTGGGCAGCACTGCGCCACAGTGACAAGGAGACCTGCACTCCCGCGTCTGAGCAGAAAACGCAGCAAGGCTCTGGCACCCAGAGGCTGCGTTTGTCAGAGGTCACACTCCCTCTGACACGCCTCGGGAAACCCAGACGCTCATCTCAGAGCACGGGACAGGGCTGCCAAGCCCTAACCGCCTTCCTGTCGAACAGCGGCACAGACCGTTCTGAGTTCTCACACGGTACAAAGACAATGAGAATTAGGGAGGCCTCCAGCGATTTCAACAGCAAATTCTGGATGCACAGTGAACCGTAAATCAATTTTAAGTATTTTTCCCATTATGCACACCGTCTGTCAACTGACTATTCAAGAGGCCATAATTATACCCATTTTGTATTAAACTAAATAGCTAAATGATAAGCTGGCTACACCTCCACTATGGGTGGAACTGTGTCCCTCCAGAGCCAAGCTGAGCAGCATGGCTCTCAACATAAACCACGCCCCTGAAGGCAGCAGAGGACAGCGCCCGGGGGACTCACTCCTCTGACCTGACCCAGAGGGATGTCCACCTGAGACCTTCAGGTCAGACGATCCCCGAGTCACAGGACACTCTCCACCCAGGGCTCCGGGCTCTCTGTTCTGTGGCTCCAATGAAAATACCTTCCCACTCTTGTAGCAGGAACGGGAAATGCCCGAGCTGCCACTAGTAGGGGCAATTCACCTTTATCAGGTTTCACATTTACTTATTTGCTAGAAAATAAAGGTCTGTGACCCAATCAGGGGCCTTCCAGCAACAAGAGACGTCACCAAATGAAAGAACTTCGAGTGACAAGAAAAGAGAAGACGTGTTCCCACCTGTCTATAGGTGTCCTGGTGAACCTCATCATTCCTGGAATCGTAATAGTGATCAATAAAAGCAAAATATTCTTTCTGTTTTCTTTGGAGAGTGGCTGGTCTTCGGTCTACATTGGCAGGAAGGTAACCCTATGTGAGAAAAAAACAAAAAGAATACAGGGTTAAGAGTAACTCGTGGAATAAGTAAGTATATATGGCTAATGGTAACTCGTGGATGGCATCACCGACTGAATGGACATGAGTCTGAGCAAACTCCGGGAGACAGGGGGTCTGGCGTGCTGCGTCCACAGGGTCGCAGAGAGTCGGACACGACTTAGCGACTGAGCAGCCACGACAACTCACGGAGCCTCTGTGAGAAGTGTTTAGTCAAAAGGCTCACATAATTTCTTTTTTTAAAACTGCATTCTGTTTTTTCTGACCATGCTGCACCACACTTGGGATTTACTGATATAGTTTCCTGATCGGGGATGAAGCCCATGCCCCCTGCAGCGCAAGCACAGAGTCTTAACGAGTGGACCAGCGAGTTCCCAAAAGGCTCACATCTCGATAGGAGCGTGGTGCTCTGAAACGTGATACAGAGGGGAGGACAAACAAGTCTCGGGAAAAGGGACGTAAGAGAAAAGCAGCGAGCGGAGCCCTCGGGAGCCGCAGCCCCGCCCGTGCTCCCCAGGGGTCTGCGCTCGGGCCCTGCAGCCTCCCCAGGGGTGGAGAGAGGGGCGGGCGCCCGGCGGCGGGCTGGCCGAGAGACGAAACCCCGTCTGGACGCGCCTCGTACAGCACGGACAGGTCAGGCGCCTGCAGGCCCGACAACTACGCATGTGTGTGCTTACACGTGTGTCCACGGACACATACACGCATACAGACACGTGTGTGCCCCTGTGTCTGTGTACGCACACGTGTGCGCTTTCTCCTCTCTCCAAAGACTCCTGGATCTTGGCAGCCGCAGTCCCGGTCCAGACTCAGCGAGGGTCAGGCAGCGAAGGGCGGCCACGAAGAGCCCAGACAGCTGTCTCCCATTTTCCACTTCTTCAGTCAACACTACTGCCGCACCACACCCAGAACAGAAGGTTCCTGCTTCACGCAAGCGGTTCCGTGACGGGACAAAGGTGCACAGCTGTGTGACGACTGCCCCGTGAAGATCAGAGCTCCCCGTCACCCCGAGGCCGTCCTGGTGCTCCCCTCGGCCAGGAGGAGCGGGGAGTCACTCCCTCTTCCCCACGCATCTCGGCTGCCACCCCAGAGCCGCACGGAGATGGAATCGCGGGGAACTGAGCCCGGGAGCAAGGCTGCCCTCACCCAGCGCGCTGTCTTTCTGTCTAACTGAAATGCCGCTGATTACAATGCTGTGCCAGTCTCTGTGCCGCAAAGTGACTCAGCTATACACAGACACACAGTCTTCTTTTATACTCTTTCCCACTGTGGTTTATCCCAGAAGATGGGATACAGTTCCCGGGGTCTACAGCAGGGCCTTGTTTACTCATTCTAAATGTAACCGTTTGCATCCACCAACCCCCAAGCCCCGTCCTTCCCCCTCCCCCCCTCCCCCATCCTCCCCGGCAACCCCAAGTCTGATCTCTATGTCTGTGGGTCTGTTTCTCTCTCGTAGATAAGTTCATTTGTGCCATATTTTAGACGTCAACAGATGAATGGATAAAGAAGATGTCATATATGTGTGTATATATATATACGTATACACACACACACACACACACACACACACACACACACACGAATAATGGAATATTACTCAGCCATAAAAAAAGAATGAAAGAATGCCATTTGCGGCAACACGGATGCCACTAGAGGTTATTGTACTGAAAGTGAACTCAGAAGGAGAAAGACAGACGCCACGTGATAGACCGCTGTCTCCGGAGGTTCTTTCCGAAACCAGCAGTGGCTCCCCCCCACTTTCTCCCTGAGTGGCATTTCCAGGGTATGGTTAAACCAGTCGGTGAAGCCACTCACTCTTTGCTGATCATTTGAGTTGTTTCTAGTTTGGGGGTATTTTAAATAACGACTGCTATAAATATTCTTGTACAAGGCTTTTACGATATACACTTGATTTCTCCTGGGTAACTGGGTCATAAAGTAGGTGTATGCTTAATTTTCTCAGAAACTGCCGGATCTTTTCCCAGAAGGATGATACCGTTTTCCATACTAACTAACAAGGTCTGAGAACCTTAGAGTGTTGTCCATCTCTAGACACCAGTCCTTGTCAAGGGCTTTTACTTCATTTCTCAAATGATTCACGATGTTGAGCATCTTTTCACAGACCCTCTGCCACTGCTTCTCTTCTCTGATGAAATGTCTGTTCAAATCCTTTGCCCGTTTTTTTTAACCAGTTGCTTGTTTTCTTTACTGAGTTTTATGAGTGCTGTATACATTCGAGATGTAAGTCTTTTTGTCAAATATATGCACTCTGATTATATTCTCCTAGCCTGTGGCGAGCCTTTTTAACGTCTCAAACAATAGCAGTTTTAAATGTTCATGAAGTCCAAAGGACCGAGTTTTCCTTTTATATTTATATTTAGCGGTTCTTGTGTCCTGCATAAGAAAGATTTTCTCCTTGCTTTTCTCCTAGACGTTCTAAGCTTATCCCCTGTGTGTCCCTCCTCGTCCCTCGGGCATCCCTCCACTGGTCACTTCCTCAGGAGGGTGGACGTGGCCCAAGCGGGGCCGCTCACACAGCCCCCCGGCAGCACCCGGCACAAGAGTCACTGCACCAGTCCCCGGCAGGCACCTAAACTTGCAGTGAGTGATTCCACCTAACAGTGGACAAGTGAACAAACACAGCAGCGGTACCGCCCGCTCTTTAGGGTGTCTCCACGTCCATAGTGGACGTCGTCGTGTTTGCTGTTAAACATCTGTGCATCCTTTGCCAAACAGCACCCTGAAGAGCCTCTGGGTACCACATCTGAGGCTCTTCCTTCAGGGTGAGTAATCCCCTTCCTTCAGGACAAGTCTTGATGGGCCAACATGCTCCACCATCCCATCAGCTGCAGTGACCGACAGGCTCGGGGAAGAAGGGGGAACCAGAAGCAGGCACAAAAGTCAGGTACAGGGCGTTCTCTACTGCTGCTTGTGAATCAAAACGAACGTGCACAGTCTGGAGCTGTGGCAGCCATCCTGGGACCATGGGGGAGAACCACAAGCAGCAGATCCACCGTGAAGAGCTGACCCAAGGACAGCTGTGCTCAGCCTTGAGGACGAAGTCAGCCTAAGTCCAGCCGCCCCTTCCCAGCTGTGGGAGCACACACATGCCCTTTATCCCCCTTTAGGCATCAGTCAGCATCTGTTCTGTATCATAAACTACACACTCACGCACATTTGTTCTAACACACTTGGATCACATCATTTAAACTCTTTAATAAGCATGTATTGAAATATAACATGTGTGTGCACACATTGCCCAAATATGTGTGTGGATGATCACAAAATGAACACGTCTCAGGGCACCCGGGGGACCTCCCGGTCACCGACCCTCGCTCCTGACCTACTGTCAGAGGTCTTCCCTGACTCCTGACACCTGATAGGTTTTGCCCATCAGGTTTCTAAACTTCACACACACAGAATCTTTTTCTTTTCTGCCTCATTGCTTAAACTCAGTGTTACATTTGAAAAATTCATTCGTTCTGTAACACGAAACAGTAGTTAATTTTCACTGTCTCATAACATCACCATGTACAAAATCCATTCTGTTAATGGACATTTGGGTAGTGACCAGGTTTCTGCGATAAACGTTCTCATGCCTGCCTTTTACAGCACGCGACATCCATTTTGTTAGGTGTATACCGGGGAGCAAAGGTGGGCGTAACTTTGACAGGTTTTGCTGAAGAATTTCCCAAGTGACTACACTCCCGTGCGAAGTACCCACTGGCCTCCATTCTCCCCAACACCGGGCACCACCACCTCTTCCTTGCAGCCGTGATGACAGGCTCACGGAGGTATCCATCAGCTCGCGGGCCTCAGCTGCCTATCCAGGGGCCTGCGGGAGGCCGTGTGCATCCTCACCCGTGGGCGGCCCTTCCCCTCGTGTTAGGTGGCCCGCCTCCCTCCTGATTCGCAGGTGCCTGCTGCACCGCCTGCACGGCAGGCCTGCAGGAAACATCGCCTCCTCCCGCCTGTGGCTCTTCGCCCATTAATGACGTCTTTTGATGAACAGAAGCTCCTAACCTGAACGAAGCTCAATTTACTTTTAATGACTAGTCCTTTCCATGGCCTTTTTAAGGAAATTTCCTGTCGAACGAATTTCTGTGCTTACGTACATCAACCCTGGCTCCCACTGACATAACGCTTTGTTCTAACGCGGGGCTCGGCAGACGCCAGCCCACCGCCCATTTCTGTAACCAGGACATCGGGGGCACGAAGCCACACCTGTTTGCCCACGTGTGTGGCTGTTTGCACACGACTGAGGCAGAGCTCAGGAGTCAGAAAGCGACCATGCGACCCACTGAAACACAAGCTCAGGTACTTGCCAACCAGCCCTTCACAGAAAAAGCTTAACAGGCCCTGCCCTGTGAGCACTGGTCCCCAAGACTACATGGCCTTCCACCGTATGAATGCCTTTATCACATATTTCTGTTTAACCTTTCCTCGATTTCTGAACATTCTGAATATTTTCAATTGTCCAGTACTCTAAAATACGTGGAGCTGAGCAACGTCTGATTTTTCCTGGAGTAAAATGTCTACAAGCGCATTGTCAGCTCAATGGGACACGGAATATATTTTAGGTTCTTGATGCTTTTTCTCCAAGTGACCCTGCCAGGAGGTGTAGCAATTTACACCCCAGCAGGCTTGTCACAGGTGTCGCCCGCCCTCCACCTTCTCTAGCAGCGAGGAGGAGCCCCCTGAAGAACAGTTGCCCTAAAACGTCTTCAATTAATTACAATCCATCAGAAAGGGGCACTTCTATTCCCAGAGCAGCGGCAGGTCCAGCTGACAGATCCCTGCGAGCCAGCAGCGGGCGGCCCCATCACTGAGGGCAGGAGTGGCCGCTGGTCCCACCCGCCTCCATTTTCTGGTCAAATGAGGCTCTTGTATTCCAAAGAGCAGACCGCTTCGCACACTTACACCAGTGACAAAAACCACCACCAGCCCCCAGGGTGGACTGAAGAGGCGGGCCGCCTGCAGCGCCTTCTTACCAGCTGGTAAAGCACCCACCTAAGCGGCTCAGACCGCGCCCCCTTCAGCCAGCATCACCCGAAACCACCCAGAGCCCTCATCCCGCCCGGCCCCCAGCCCGGCCCCACCGAGGGCATGAAGTTACAGGGGTCGGGGTGGGGGGCAGTCACAGCTTCAGAGACCCCATCTGGAGCCCAGGCATCCACCAGGCCCAGGTGGGCCATGCAGCCATGCCAAGCCCCTGTCACCTCCTGGACAGTGACCATGAGCCACAGCCCCAGGTAAGGAAAGGGAGGGACAGCTCCTCACCGGGGGTCCTGCCGCACACAAACCTGGTGGAGGGCAGGAGGCAAAGCGGGCCCACCGGAGCCCCACCCCTCCGAGCACCCCCACCACCGGAGCTGCTGGGGGACCAGGCCCCGCCTCCCCCCGGAAACCAGGACACCCGGCACCAGCACCGCCTGCTCCCGCCAGCCTGGCCCTGCCCACCTCCCAGCCCGGGATGCTCTCCCTTCCCCCGCCTGGCACCCCCAAGGCCCATGGCCCCTCTGAGCTCCCTCCGCCCTGGGCCCCGTCCCCTGCATCGTGGGCCAGCAGACCACCAGTCACAGGCCACATCCAGCCTGCAGGGAACCTCTCCAGGAACACAGCCACACCCCCTCATCACAGGAGACTCTCTCAGCAACACAGGCAGAGCCGGGAGGCTGCAGAGCCACAAGAGGCGGTGCCGCCCGGTGAAGCCACCGCCTCCGCCTCTGCAGGGCCAGCTCCCAGCCTCTGGGGCCTGGGCTCCAGGCGCGGGCGCCGCGGCCCTTCCACAGGAGCACCTGCCCAGCGCCCACCCTCCTCCCAGCCCCGGGGCTGAGGGACACATTTAGGCACTGCGCCCACCCTCCTCCTCGTCAGAGAGGGTTGCGGGGCTGCCTGGTCTGCACCACGTCCCGATGGCCCATGCCCTGCTGGAGTCGGTGCCGCCCTCTCCAAGGAGCCCATGGACCTGGGTGGGACCAAGACCCTGAAGGCCCCGTCCCTCCCCTCCCGCAAGTTCTGGCTCCCAGGTCGCGGCCCCAGCCACCAGCCCGGCCCTGGGGACCCCTCCTATTTCGCTCCTGTTTTGTTCTGTAACATCAGCCCTTCAAAGATGCTGTGAAATTTACTCGCTGCATTTACTGCCAGCTCCTCTCACTGGCATGCCAGCTCCAGCACGCAGGAATTGTCACCCCCTCTGTTCACAAACATTCCTGGCACAGCCGATACTCCACAGATACTTGGTGGATGAAGGCATGAGGTCAACAGATCTGGGATGACACTGTCACACCCCAAGAAGGGTCCCCACCCAGGAGGCTAGGAGGTCGTGTCTGAGCTAATTCATGAGAAGCAGGGGGCTCGGGGGTAAAGAATATATCTGCCAATGCAGGAGACGTGAGCTTGATCCCTGCCTTGGGAAGAGCCCCTGGAGGAGAACATGGCAACCCACTCCAGTATTCTTGCCTGGGAAATCCCATGGACAGAGGAGCCTGGCGGGCTATAGTCCACGGGGTCACGGAGTCGGACACGACTGAGCAACTGAACAGGGATGGACTGGTGTCCTCCTCTGGGCTGGGTCTGGAGATGGAGGAGTGGATGGAGGTGGAGAGGCAGAGGACAGACGCCCTGACACAGCTGACAGCTGCAGGGAGCCCTGGGCAAGCCTAAGACGGCGTGGGCACGCATGCAGCAGCCAGGTCAGGACTCTGGGGCCGCCACGGGGGGCGCCGGCTGTGGCCGGAGGGGACAGCCTGACACAGACCACCTGCGGTGCCACCAGAGCATTCTAACTGAACGGGAACGAGGACCCAGAAATTCTCGCCACCCTCGAATGTTAACTAAAGAACCGAGACAGAACTTCTGAAAGGCAAGGGCATCGAAGTGGGGACGCAGGCAATAAACGAGCCCACACAGCCTCCGGACGCTCCCCTTCCTAAAGGAAAACACACACACGCAAGTTGCGGCCTCCAGATAATTAAGCAAGACGGGAAATTATGCAAATGAAATATATTCAAGTATGCCATGAATTTTAAATGACAGAACTACAGAAAATTTAATTGCTGTATTAGCATGCTATAAAAACACTAATCATAAATGTAAAACAATGCATGCATATACTTATATCAGAACTGTCCTGGTGACACAAACATCAAGTCGCTCCCTCCCCCCGGGTTCACGTGCAAACTCACCTCGATAAACGCAAAGAGGGAAACATGTACAAGAGCTTCACTCATCTTTTCCAACCATTCTACTGACTGCCACGAGTGGCAAGTCCTTACTTTTTGTTGGATATTTCTGAAATGCTTTTTTAAAAGAGCCAAAAATGAAATTTTCTAGAGCATTAATTTTTAAATTTTTGTTTCACGTTGGAGCACAGCTGATTAACAACGTCGCGTTAGTTTCAGCTTTTACAGCGACGTGCTTCAGTTACACATATGAGTGTATCCCTCGTTCTTGTTTCAAGCTCTTTTCCCACTTAGGTTATTACAGAATATTGAGCACGGTTCCCTGCGCCATGCAGCAGGTCCCTGTTGACTATCTATTTGAAGGAAAACAGTGTCCACAGTGTCTGATTTTTTAAAGTTTCTGCACCACGTGCATGGAATTCCGGCGTTAGATGGCGTCAGCGGTGGTTTGCCGGTGAGCTCTGGGCACGGGTGAGCTCTCCTGAGTGCCCAGAGACGGGCTTCCCATCTTTCTTCATTAACATGGCATCTCCTACTCATCTGTTAAGCAAGCCACCGGGACTGTGTTGTGTTAACGACGGATCCTGAACACATCACACAAGTTGGTGTGAGCAACAGGGCTGAGCATAAACTCGACTGAGCATAGACTCTTACCGACACCTGCCCCTCAGCTGCGGGTGAGTCAGGCCCAGCTGCGCCCTCCCAGTGCCTATGCCCAGGGGTGCTGCCCTCGACGCCCCGTCTCCCAGCCGGCTCGGGGGTGCCCTGCCCTGTCCCACGGGGGGCCGGAGTATCCTAGAACAGTGGTCCCCACCCTGGGCCCGCGTGAACACCCCGGGGGAATGCAGATGGCAGCAATTCCCAAGCCCCCAGGGGAACACGAGTGTGGACCCAAAATGGAAAGCCGCAGGTCGAGGGGGGACCGGAGCCCACCCGCCCCTGCCGCGCCCGCCCCCGCCCCCTCTCCCAAGTCTGGGGCAGGCACTTGGTGGAAACTGTGTCCGGCCCATCCCAGCTCCTACGCCTTCCAAGAGGCACGGACCACTGCTTCCGCAGGAACCTCACATGTGCATGGGATGGCACACGGCAAACACTTGATAAACGCTTACAGAACAAGTGAAAAGGCAGAGGAAGAGACGCAGGGACAGCGGTGCGCGGGGAGGACAGGTGCTCTGTCGTCAGGGGCCCAGCTCCGCCCTGGCCTCAGGGGGCGCAGAGGGCAGGGGCTCCCTCCTTCTCGGAGGGCCCCAGGAGCCACGGGGACGTGGTCTTTCCCTTCCCTGCTCTCCCGGCGCCAGGCAGGCTGAGCGAACAAGGGGAGGAGGGAGGAGCCAAGCAGCAGTTCCCCTCCCCGCCTGCCCCCGGGGTGTCGGGCTTCACCCCGCAGCCCCCCACCCCCCACCCCGGCACCTCACGGCAGACCTTCAGGAAGCGGCCCAGCCCCGGGCACCTGGGCTCCCCACCCCACCCTCCCACCTCCCATCCCCTCCCCCGCCAAGGGGTCAGCTGACCCGCTGGTTCCTGGGGAGCCTCGGTGTTGACTCTCTGCCTCCCCCGGGTCACATGCCCGCCCGTGTCGCTCACCCGGGAACCCCGACACACCCTTAGAGATGGCCAGAGGAACCCCACCTTCTCCAGGAAGCCCTGGAGTGCCATCCCCGCTGGTGGCCCACCTTTGGAGGGACGGGCTCTGCTCACTGTCCCCAACGCCTTTTTTTTTAACTCACCCATCAATGCAAGTCAAAGACAGCGAGAACTGCCCTAGCCACCTCTGCCCTCTTCCTCCACCCCAGCCCACCTCTGCTTTCAGACCCCAAGGGTGAAGACCCCAGATCCATGCCCAAGACAGTGTCATCCCCCTCTCGCCCACTGGGGCCGCAGGTGAGGCCCTCGCACCCCATGGTCTGTGGTCCCCAGATCAAATCCCGCTGCACCCCTGACCAGCCCCAAGGCCCCCACTGTGGTGCACTGGAGTCCAGCTCCCCTCCGCCTCTGGACAGTTCAGTTCAGTTCAGTCGCTCAGTCGTGTCCCACTCTTTGCAACCCCATAAATCGCAGCACGCCAGGCCTTCCTTCCATCACCAACTCCCGGAGTTTACGCAAACTCATGCCCATCAAGTCAGTGATGCCATCCGGCCATCTCATCCTCTGCCATCCCCTTCTCCTCCTGCCCCCAATCCCTCCCAGCATCAGGGTCTTTTCCAATGAGTCAACCCTTCACATCAGGTGGCCAAAGTATTGGAGTTTCAGCTTCAGCATCAGTCCTTCCAATGAACACCCAGGACTGATCTCCTTTAGGATGGACTGGTTGGATCTCCTTGCAGTCCAAGGGGCTCTCAAGAGTCTTCTCCAACACCATAGTTCAAAAGCATCAATTTTTCGGCACTCAGCTTTCCTCACAGTCCAACTCTCACATCCATACATGACCACTGGAAAAATCATAGCCTTGACCAGACGGACCTTTGTTGGCAAAGTAATGTCTCTGCTCTTTAATATGCTGTCTAGGTTGGTCATAACTTTCCTTCCAAGGAGTAAGTGTCTTTTAATTTCATGGCTGCACTCACCATCCGCAGTGATTTTGGAGCCCAAAAAAATTAAATCAGCCACTGTTTCCACTGTCTCCCCATCTATTTCCCATGAGGTGATGGGCAAGGGCCCTTGTAATCAGCGGTGGTGGCGTGAATAAACGTCCGAGAAGCCCAGACTCCATCACCTGCATCCCAGCGCCTCTGGTCACAGACCCTCCGCCCTGCCCCGCCCCGCCTCAGACCCACAGGGCCGATCTCACGTTGCCCTCTGCCCTCTGCCCCCTGCCCCCTGACCCCAGGTGGCTCTTCCTCCCAGGCAGTCACTAGGCAGCAGGGGAGGGTGTCTAACCAAGACCCGCAGAGGCGGGGAGCCAACGGGAAGAGGACGGGACAACGTAATTCACAGAGGGCTTCCCACCAGGAGGAGCACACTCTTCACAAACGCAAATCCAGAGAGACCCGGGAAAGGGGTTTTCATGCAAACCTCCTAAAATGCAGCCTGGAAAGCCTGCAGCCTCTCTTAGAGGACGTTGGGAAAACTGGATACAAATGCTTAAAATAAAAAAAACACTGAACAAAAACATTAGCAGTTGCAGCAGGTCTGATTTTAATTGCAAGAGAATATTTGATCAATAAATATTCACTGTTCGGAGTTGCATCTGCATGTAGGATTACGAGGTACTAAGCTGCAAATTTATTAAAGCTCATTAGCAAGAAAGAGTCTTTTAATACTGAAAGTCAGACCCAATTTAGGGTAAACTCTTAGGGGTCCCTATTGACTTAGCTCCCAAAATAATAAAGAAAAAAAAAAGGAAACGGGAAGAAAGCTGTCTAGAAACGACTCCGAGATGATCGGCAAAGCCAAGCTCACTTTTGACATTGACTCACAGCAAGAACCAGCTCCCACCTTCTCCTGAAGCCCCCAGAACGTGCTGCTCCCCACTGGGTGTGAGGGAGCCATGGCCCAGCCTCTGTCACACAAACGCACACAGGTCCAACACCATCACCACTGATGCTTTTTAAAAGATCCTCAAACACATTTCCCTGTTTGAATCCTCAGTGCTGAAAGAATCTTCTACGCTGGAACCCATTTTATAACACAGGTTTGGAAATACCACAAAGATTATAAAAATAATAAGATCGGAGAAGGACACAGCCGTCCTAAGTTATGACTTACCCTCGTTTTCTGCCAGCCTTGGCAAAGCAAGCCTGAAACTGAGCAAAGGGTGGGCGATGCCATCGCAACCCTGGCCGAAGCCAGATCCGCGAGGTGGAGCTGGGATGCGCGCGGGGCTCGGGGCCCGGCCGGGCCAGGAGAGCCTATCCTCGCAGGAGGACAACGCGCGCCGGGGCAGGGGGCGCAGGGCGGGGGCGCAGAGGGGGGCAGCTTACTGAGAGCAGCTTCCACGTGACGGCACGGACGGGCTTGGGGATCCCGGACCAGCTTAGCTTCCTGAGCTCCTCTGCCAACACAAGAGAGACGGGAAGAAGGGGGTTACAGACGGCAGGCAAAGCCTCTCCCCTCGGGTGACATTCTCCCCCAGATACTAGTCAGGGAAGGAGCCCCATAAATGAAACCAGAACGAACCTGAATGAGAACAATTTCAGATACTGATTGTTTTTAACACACCAGAGAAGATACCACTCTATCCAAACCAAGGTAAACGTGACCTGTTTGCGTTTAAATCTTAGCACGTTTGCTCAACACGGCGACCACAGGGACAGGTGGGGTGCAGAGGACACGTTTCCTTCCACCCCTCCTTCCTTCCCACTCACCCACTTCCCTCTCTCCACCCCGCCCCCCCCAACCTCACATCTTTCCTTCATCCCCTGTCACTCTCACCACTTACTCTTTAACAAGACCTACATGAGGTGCGCTTCCCAGGACAGATTTTTTTTTAATAGATTTATCTATTTTTAACTGAAGGATAGTTGCTTCGTGATATTGTGCTGGCCTCTGCCACACATCAACACGAGTCAGCCAGAGGTACACGTGTGCCCCCCCATCGTGAACCTCCCTCCCGCCTCCCGCCCCATCTGACCCCTCACGGTGGTTACAGAGCTCGTGTGAGTCCGGAGTCATGCAGCAAACCCCCACGGGTTGCCTATTTTAATGCGGCAGTGTACACACCTCCAGCTCCTCCTTCTATCCATCCCACCCGCTCCTTCCTCTCTGGCCCAGGTCCGTAAGTCTGTTCTCCAAGTCAGGAGGGGTTTTGAAAGACAGCAGTTCGTGGAGATAAGCTTGTGTCTACACAGCACTGATTAAGGATGTAGCCACATCCCACCCTGGGGACAATCAAGTTTCAACAGTACAGTCACAGCTGCCCTGACAGACACCTAAGGTTGGGGAACGGTCACAGAGTGGGGGTGCTGGCAGGGACAGAGGGCCTGGACAAGAGCAGGTCAGGGCACAGCCTGGGAAGGTGGCTAAGTCAGGGCCCTGGGTTCTCTCTGCTCTTCGGGGTCTCCTCGAGGGCTTCCATCACAGCCCCCGAGTGGTCAGAGAACACATTTCAGTCTGTAGGTACCCAACAGTCAGTCCTATAGAAACGGAAGCAATTATTTCCTCCCTTTAAGTTAAGTTCTTCCCTTAACTGCTCAGAGCTAATGATTAATACTAGGAATAAAGGAAATGATTAAAGAGAAGAACTCTGGTAATAGAATCAACAAAATACAAAGTCCTGACATCTAATCTTTTTCCAATTACTAAAGTCTAAGTAAAATAAGTACAGAATAATTGGGCGACAGCACCAGCAATAACTTGCATTTTACGGCAATCTCAGAAAATATCAAATCTTCCCCAGTTCCCTGAGGATATTATGAAAAGCAGGAACCTAATATCCGAACACCAATAATGCGATGTTTACCAACCACGTTCCCGGGGCCTCGGTGCCTGCCCGGGCCTGGCTTTCCGGGGATCGTTTATGAAGAAAGCCTAGAGAAACCTCCACCACTGACGTCCTCTGAACCTCTCTCCTCATGAAGGATCCTCACAAGACGGTGCCTTCAGTCAATACAGTGAGACACAGTTCTGACTCTGATGCTGAAAGGGAGCTTTCAGGTGTGAGGTTCTCCAGACAGCGTGAGTTAGCTGGGGCTGCGGTCCTACTGGGTGACGGAGGAACAGGCTCAGAGAGGTGAGGGGACTCGGCCGTGGAGGCAGGCGAACCAAGGGGCCTGCATGTCCCCGAGTCCTCCCCCTCCATGGACCCCCACTGCTAAGGAGGCTTCTGTTCAGGCAGACAGATCTCAGAGACAGAAGGGTCCAAAATCAAACCTCAGCAGACGGAAACACCACTGAAGGTCCAGGGAATGCAAAGGGTGCTCCACACTAGGAGATTTTTCAACCTGATCCAGGTGTCGGGATGTGGATGGGAGAAGTCCCAGGGCCGCTCTGACAGGGGTCGGGTGTGGCCTTTCAGCCCAGGCCCATGCGCCCCTTCTACCTTTCCAGCAAAACCCTGGCTGTGCAAAGTAACCACACACACACACACACCCCAGCAGGTCAGGGGCAGGAACCCACAGGCCTACACACACACACACACACCCAGCAGGTCAGGGGCAAGAACCCACAAGCCTACACACACACACACACACACACACACACACACACACACACACACACACACACACACACACACACACACACACACACCCAGCAGGTCAGGGGCAAGAACCCACAAGCCTACACACACACCACACACACACACACACACACACACACCCCCAGCAGGTCAGGGGCAAGAACCCACAAGCCTACACACACACACACACACACACACACACACACACACACACACACACACACACACACCCAGCAGGTCAGGGGCAGGAACCCACAAGCCTACACACACACACACATACACACACACACACCCCAGCAGGTCACGGGCAGGAACCGACAAGCCTACACACACACACACACCCCAGCAGGTCAGGGGCAGGAACCCACACGCCTACACACACACACACACACACACACACCCCAGCAGGTCAGGGGCAGGAACCCACACGCCTACACACACACACACACACACACACCCCAGCAGGTCACAGGCAGGAACCGACAAGCCTACACACACACACACACCCCAGCAGGTCAGGGGCAGGAACCCACACGCCTACACACACACACACACACACACACACACACACACACACACACCCCAGCAGGTCATGGGCAGGAACCCACAAGCCTACACACACACACACACCCCAGCAGGTCAGGGGCAGGAACCCACACGCCTACACACACACACACACACCCCAGCAGGTCAGGGGCAGGAACCCACACGCCTGCTCTGCACTCAGGCTGGGCTGGTTGGCATGGGGGTGAAGCCACGCCCTCACCAGCGCCCAATCTGGCCATGGGCCTGGGACCCCATCTGAATGCTGGGAAGAGAGCACAGAGGCACCAGCGCGCCTGAGGACACCTCTCCTGACTCCCAGGGGATCTGCTGGATCTCTGCTTCCTCTGAATGCAGGTGGTGCCAAATGTCAAGCTGGGGGTCAGCATCCCCCCAGCCCCCCACCAGCCTGAGGACAAAGCCAGCAGATGGGCAGGCAGCACCCAAGACACGTGGGACCCCAGCTTCCGAGTTCAGCAAGACGGGCAGATATGAGAGTCAAAAAATCAATAGCTTGTGTCTACTGACAAAAAAAGAAGTGGAAAAGGTTACAGGCATAAGCTTAACAGGAAATGCACAAGAAAGAAACACCATGTGAAGAAAACTGTAAGATGTTACTTGAAGACATAAAGAAACAGGAAAACATGGAGGTCACTGACGGATGCCAACAAGTATTTAAGGAGCACTTCCCTGGGGCCAGCAGGGCAGGGACTTAACTACACGGGTGACCGTCACGCAGACCCCACCGGCAGGGAACCCACCTCCCGCTCCAAGGGCGGGCACAGGTAAAAGCTCAACCCGAGTAATGCTCCCAGCAGAAGGCGAAGAACACCGTGAAGCCTGAGGGGAGGTGCACCCATCAGCAGGTCTCTTGGCGGCCATGAGAGCTGAACCGCGACCCGGAGACACAGAGACCCACTGGGAGAAGAGCCGCCTGCAGGGGAGCGCTCTGGGCCCGGGAAGAGCCGACACTCACGGTCTTGACCACAGGGTGGAGGACGGATCAGAGAGGCCAGTGGTCACAAGACCACCACGCAAGGGCCTCCTTCCGAAGCCCAAGGCGGAGGTGGTGGTGGCCGGGATGGTGGCAGTGAGAGCAGGGCAGCGACCAGAAAGGAAATTCAGAGACAGAAGCAGGCGGAGCCAAACGAGGGCCAGATCACGCCGGCAACACGTCTACCCTTCTCTGCCTCCTAGGTCACGGAGCATCTGCAGTGTCAACCTCCCAGGTGGGAATCTTAGTGAGAAGGAATGACTCACAGTACAGATGAGTATGGAGTTGTGATACTGGTGTTCACATAAGGATATCTTCAAATTTTACTTTTTAGAAAGCAAATGCACGATTGTAGAAGATCTGCATTTATTTCTCATTCATTTTCTGCTTGTTAAAGTATTTTTTACATTTTAGTTTTCTCTCTTAGACTAGTGATTCTGCAGTCTGATTGCAAGAAAAACGAGGATAGAGAGCCGAAAGAAAAACCAAATACAGGTTGTCACCATAAAGACTTAGGCAGCTGAAATAAAAGGTGGAAAAAGATCTGCCAGGGATGTGCTACTCATAAAAAAGTTAACTTGCTTAATGATATCAGGAAAAAATAAACATCAGTACAAAGAGGGATGTTTCATAACAATAAGAGGTTGAACTCATTAAGCACAGACATCTTTCCTAAATGTGTGCACCTAATAATATGGCTTCATAACGCATGGAGCAAACACTGACAGGAACAGACCAACTTTGATCGTGGGCAGAGACTTGAGTGCCCCTCCCTGAGTAACTGACAGAACAGGAGCATTTAAAAATGAGTAAAGGGAGATAAGAACTGGATCCAACTGCTCTGCAGGACACCGCGTCCACCACCTGAGGAATACACATTCTTCTCAAGGACACACGGCATCTTCACCAAGTGGCCACATGTGCTGCCCAAGCAAGTGGTGATAAGTATCAAAAGATCAAAACAGCATCACGTAGCTGACCAGATGCTTTAGATGAGAAATCAGCCTACTGTGATACCCAGGAAATCCTCAAGTATTTGGAACTTTACTAACATACTTCTAAATATCTCATAAATCAGACAAGTCACAAGAAAAAAACTGGAAAATATTTCACACTGAATGATAATAACAGATATCAATATGTGTATGATATAACTAAAATAATGCCTGGAGGGAAATATATGCCCTTAAAAGCCTAAATCAGAAAAGAATAAAGGTTCAAATCAATGAGGTTCTACCTTAAGAAGCTAGGAAAAGACGTGGGATTTAAAACAAAGCTAAAATAAAAGAAGGGAAATAAAATAAGCATGGAAATAAGTAAACTGCTTTAAAAAAAAAAAGTCAATAAAAACTTTAGTTAGACTTGACCACTGGGAAAGCAGAGAAGACACAAATTTCCAGTGTCAGACTTGAGAAAGGAACATCACCACAGGCCCTACAGACATGAAGAGATAATAAATGGATCCTGTTGACAACTTTATGCCAATAAATTCAAGAACTTACATGAAATGGACATATTCCTTGAGAAATGCGGCCTAACAAAAGTGATGCAAAAGGCAGCTGGAAACTCGTATCTGCGTATCAATTTAAAAAATAAGGGTGGGCAGTATAAAAGGGTACTACCACTTTGAAAAACCATATGGCGACCCACTCCAGTACTCTTGCCTGGAGAATCCCATGGACGGAGGAGCCTGGTGGGCTGCAGTCCATGGGGTCGCTAAGAGTTGGACACGACTCAGTGACTTCAGTTTCACTTTTCACTCTCATGCTTTGGAGAAGGAAATGGCAACCCACTCCAGTGCTCTTGCCTGGAAAATCCCAGGGACGGGGGAGCCTGGTGGACTGCCGTCTACGGGGTCGCACAGAGTCGGACACGACTGAAGCGACTTAGCAGCAGCAGCAGTAACATGGCAGGGTTTTTCTTAAGTAAAGTTAAACATGTATCTGTCCTATAACCCAGCGGTTCCACTACTTCATATCTGCCTAATAGAACTAGAAACATATACCCACAATGCAGTATCCACAAGGACCCTCATAGCAGCTTTTTCATGGGGGGAAGACTTGTAAGTAACCTGGGTATCTGTGAGCAGGCAGATATGTTAACAAATTGTGATGTATTCATAGAAAAGTATACTGTCTCTGCTTGTAAAAAATGAACAGCTGTTACACCCATGACTCTGACAAACACATTTAGGAAAGACATCTCTACTTAACGAGTTGAACCTCTTATCATTATGAAACATCCCTCTTTGTACTGATGTTTATTTTTTCCTGATATTATTAAGCAAATTAGCTTTTCTATGAGTAGCACGTCCCTGGCAGATCTTTTTCCACCTTTTATTTCAGCTGCCTGAGTCTTTATGGTGACAGCCTGTGTTTGGCTTTTCTTTCGGCTCTCTGTCCCCATATTTCCTGGAATCAAGACTGCAGAATCACTAGTCATCTAAGAGAGAAAACTAAAATGTAAGAAATACTTTAATAAGCAGAAAATGAATGAGAAATGAATAGCAAATCTTCTACAATCGTGCACTTGCTTTCTAAAAAATAAAATTCAGAAATGTCTTTATGAAAACACCAGTACCACAACTCCACACTCATCTGTACTGTGAGTCTTTCCTCCTCAGGAAGATTCCCACCTGGGAGGTTGACACTGCAGACGCTCCGTGACCCCGCAGAGAGGGGAGGGCAACAGACACTGGTGGAGGATTCAGCAGACCTGGGTCCCAGTGTGGCCAGCGAGATTCTCTACAGCCTCCCTCAGTCCTCTAAATCTCTCCTGAGCCCCAGTTCCTTCCTCTAAAACTTGTAACAAAACAAAAATATCTTCCTCGCTCGCTTGAGTCACAGAATCCTCGCAAGGAACAAAGAAACAACATCCAGGTAAGTACTGTGACATACAAACCAAGAACACGATTCTGCTATGCTTCCTAATGTAAATACACAGTTCTCTCCGTGACCCCAAACCACGCAGCCCCTGGGGCTCGTTCGTTCTGATTGGACGTAAAATCACATCTGAGACAGAAGAAAAACCTGTCACAGAATGGTGTACGCAAAGAACTCCTAATTATAAGCACCCTTTTTCCCCCTGAAAAGCCAGGAATAATAGAAAAATCAATCCATAATTTATTTTTTTTCTAATACTCTTTTGAACTGGTTTTAAGTCTTATTTTTTAAAACTTTGGTAGTACTAAAATCTGGCAGAAACACTGAACAAAAATAAGAAATGCATTAATGTGAAAATGCATTAATGTTTTAAAACATTTTAAAACAAGAGAGAACACATATTTTGTTTTATTATAGAATACTACTATAAATTAATGAGACCTGAAAACTTTTTAATACTTTACTAAAACGTGTAAAGTAAAAACTTTACACGTGTGGATTCTTCACCACAGTATTTTGTTTGTAGCCTAATTCACTTTAGTACAATAAAATTTTAAATCTTTCCAAAACGCAGAACAAATGCATGCGTATTATGATCACCTAGGCTCCCGTGTGAACCTAATCCAGAAGCTGAGCTGTCTCCAGCCTCAGAGGGCCTGCAGAACAAGCGCGTCTCTGGCTCCTAAAAGCCAGGGAAGGGGAAAGGCACATCCATCACCCCGTTCTGACCAGCGCGCACTGAGCGCCCCTCTGTGTAACCTGCCCCTGGGGCCAAAGCCGCTTCCACACTCCCCCTGCTCTGAGTCCATCACACACATTGATTTATCTGGTCCGTGAAAACCGATCAACTCCGAAGAAGCCTCGGAGAGTAGGATTAGACATTCCGGCCCTCCAGGGGCTCGCTGCAAGCAGGGAGGAAGTCTAACTGCATTCAGGGAAGCTGCGCGGGGAAGGTGCACAGGGGAGGCGGGACGCTGAGCAGAGGCGGCCTCCTCTCTGAAGGAGGGGACTCCAGGAGCATCCCAGGGCGCTGCTGCTTGAGAGGCACCTGGAAGCCACGCAGCAACCTGGCAGCTTTACCTCTGCCCGCCCCGCCGCGCCCCGCCCAGCCTCATTGCCACAGCGGGAAAGGAGCAGGTCATAAACAAGGACGAGGGCATCCAGCTGCGGGTGAGAGCAGGCAAGAAACGCCTGCGGTCCGAGTCGGGGCAGGGGCCCGCTGGGCCCGCCGGGCCTCCAGCAAGCGGGGCCACGCATGCACCGTGTGTGCGCGCCAAGCCCGTGGTGAGCCCAGGAGGAGGGGTCACCCGGCCCCGCTTCTCCAGTCCCGCAGCGTGAAGAGCCCGTCTCGCCTGCCCTCACCCCAGGCCACAACCGGTTCAGAGGATGACATGGTTGAGGATGAGATGGCTGGATGGCATCACCGACTCAATGGACATGAGTCTGAGCAAGCTCTGGAGTTGGCGATGGACAGGGAGGCCTGGCACGTAGCAGTCCATGAGGTCGCAGACTCCGACACAACTCAGCGACTGAACCGAACTGAACTGAAGAAATGTGAACACAAATCTGGATGATGGAACACTATTGAGAGAGGAGGAGCTGACTCAGCCCAGTGCAAGGCCTTCCCTGGTGGCTCAAATGGTAAAGAACTATGTAGGAGACCCGGATTCGAACCCTGGGTCAGGAAGATCCCCTGGAGAAGGAAATGGCAACCAACCCCAGTATTCTTGCCTGGGAAATCCCATCACCACAGTTCAGTTCAGTTCATTCACTCAGTCGTGTCCGACTCTTTGCAACCACATGGACTTCAGCACTCCACGTCTCCCTGTCCGTCACCAACTCCTGGAGTTGACTCAAACTCATGTGCATTGAGTCTGTGATGCCATCCAACCATCTCATCCTCTGCCGTCCCCTTCTCCTCCTGCCCCCAATCCCTCCCAGCACCATGGTCTTTTCAAAGGAGTCACTTCGTATCAGGTGGCCAAAGTATTGGAGTTTCAGTTTCAACATCAGTTCTTCCAATGAATATTCAGGACTGATCTCCTTTAGGATGGACTGGTTGGATCTCCTTGCAGTCCAAGGGACTCTCAAGAGTCTTCTCCAACACCACAATTCAAAAGCATCAATTCTTCAGCGCTCAGCTTTCTTTATATTCCAACTCTCACATCCATACATGACTACTGGAAAAACCACAGCCTTGACTAGACGGAACTTTGTTGGTAAAGTAATGTCTCTGCTTTTTAACATGCTGTCTAGGTTGGTCCTAACTTTTCCTCCCAGGAGCAAGCATCTTTTAATTTCATGGCTGCGGTCACCATCTGCAGTGATTTGGGAGCCCAAAAAAATAAAGTCTGTCACTGTTTCCATTGTGTCCCCATCTATTTGCCATGAAGTGATGGGACCAGATGTCATGATCTTAGTTTTCTGAATGTTAAGTTTTAAGCCAACTCTTTCACTCTCCTCTTTCACTTTCATCAAGAGGCTCTTTAATTCTTCACTTTCTGCCATAAGGGTGGTGTCACCTGCATATCTGAGGCTATTGATATTTCTCCCAGCAATGTTGATTCCAGTTTGTGCTTCATCCAACCCCACATTTCACATGATGTACTCTGCATAAGTCAAATAAGCAGGGTGACAATATACAGACTTGACATACTTCTTTCCCAATTTGGAACCAGTCTGTTGTTCCCTGTACAGTTCTAACTGTTGCCTCTTGACCTGATTTCCTGAGAAATACAGATTTCTCAGGAGGCAGGTCAGATGGTCTGAGAACCCCATGAAAGTGAAGTGAAAGTCTCTCAGTCGTGTCTGACTCTTTGCGACCCCATGAACTGTACAGTCTGCGGAATTCTCCAGGCCAGAACACTGGAGTGGGCAGCCCGTCCCTTCTCCAGCGGATCTTCCCGACCCAGGAATCAAACTGGGGGTCTCCTGCATTGTAGGCAGATTCTTTACCAACTGAGCTATATGAGAACCCCATGAACAGTATGAAAAGGCCTTCCTGCGTGGCCTCTGGCAAATCAGGAGACAGAGCTGGGAGGTGAACTGTTTTTGCGGCCTCGTGAGGCCTTGAAGAATCCTTCGGGAGGGTGGCTGTGCAGGGCCCTGCCGCCCAGCCCGCGCGCAGCGAGCAATGAGGGATGGCGAGGGCTGTCTCCCAGCTCCTCTGGCAGCAAGAGGAGGAGGTGAGAGGCCAGGACGCCCCACTGCCTGGCAGCTTCTCCCAGCGTTCTGGGACTCCAAGCTTGATGACCTTTAATTGCTGCAATTAACATCATAAAAGTTGTGCAAAATAACTTTCCTGGCTGTAATTTTTGCCTATTATCTAAAGGGTTTTCCTTCAGGCAGGGAAGGCATGTGCATTTAGAGGCCTCAGAATAGGCAGAGAAGGACAAACCTTCCTCCAGGGGCAGAGAGCTGAACCCGGGAGAGGGGAGAGTGGGGGTGTGAAGAGGCAGCCGGACTCAGGACCCGAGGCGAGTCCTGTCCAGTCCAGACTCCGCGCCAGAAAAGGTTCTGCACAGCGAGCCCATACGGGACCCTGAAAGGTGGGGTGAGTCCACCAGACAGACAGACAGACAGAGGGAAAGGCCTTCCTCAAGGGAGCGTGTGGACCGAGGGCTGCAGGCTGGGGGCAGGGGCCCAGGTGGGGCCGTGAGAGAACGCCCTGAGGGACGAGGGTGGAGCTGACCACAGGGAGGACAGCGCAGCTTTTCTTCTGCGTGAGATGACCTAAACTGACTGACAGGGCTGTGATGAAACCCAAGCAGGACCGGAATCACAGGGGAGATGGGGGTAGATACAGACTCCTGGGCCTTGAGGGGGCTCCGAGCGGTGGGTCTACCCTCCACCCGCCCCCTGCCCTGACCACAGAGCAGGGGCGCCGCTGGCCTCGCCCAGGGGCCCCGCAAGAGGGGTTGGCCCCTCGCCTGGGGCTGCAGGTCACCAGAAAGGGATTCGGTGACCACACGAGAGGAGCTGGGCAGCTCGCTCACAGGGCCCTGAGCATCCTAAAGAAGATGAGGAGAGGACCCAGGCCTTCCTGCCAATTCCTCTGCTCACAGACATGAAGTCCTGAAGCCAAAGCCAGAAAACACACGGCGAGGCCAACGGAGGTCCAAACTCGGGCTGCCTCGCTGCATCTCACGACCCGGGAAGATGAACGGTTTCAAAAGGATGAAAAAATTAAGACAGAGATGCATTTTATTGTAGAAACTGCTACAATTAACTGCTATGTCACTCTACGTGAGATATACCACATTCTTAAAAATGAAGCTTATTACCTGTTTTCAAACGTCCCTTCACCAAAGGGCGCTGCCCACAGCAGCGACATCCCCACGGAGGGAACCAGGCCTCACACCCAGCTGCCCTCGTGCCCGCGCTGTGACCCCGTTCACGGCCACACACATCAGAAAGCGACCACACAGCACGAGCCGCGGGTGCTCCAGGAAATGCCGCCCTCACACACTTTACAGCAGATTTCCAGGAAGCATTTTATTGACTGGAGGAAGCTGGCTGTGTCATCATCAGGAGGGAGCGCAGGACTATGCATATCCACATTAAAAAGGAATCCATCCGGCAATCTTATTTTTTCCCATTATTTGCTCTTGTGTTGCTTGATTTTGCTAGTCTATAACTCGGTTACTTGCTTGAATCACAAAAGCAGGATTCTTCTTTCCTCCTCCTGTCCTTTTTCTCTTTTTTATTATAATTTACCTCTGTGAATATATCCAATTTGTTCATAGTGGGAAAAACCAGTCCTACTAAAACAGAAGTCACTTTGTCGGCAATGCCAGGAAAACAGCTCTGCCTCCCATGGTAGGTGTCCCAATTTTCCCCACCCTCCCACCTGGAAAGCTCCAGCGCCCGCCCCCCACCACCCCACTACCAACTGCCACAGGAAACAGCCAGACCAGCCAAAGCCAGCCTTCCTGCTGGTCCTCACGGCAATCGACTAGAAAAAAATGGACACTATTAAGTGTCAAGAATCTTGGATATCAAATTTAAAAAGACCAATAACCCAATTAAAATCAGGCCAAAGGATCTTAATAGCTATTTCTTCAAAGGGATATACAAATGGCCAATAAGCATGTGAAATGATGCTCAAAGTCATTAGCCATCGGGGAAAAGGAAATCACAACCAGATGCCACTCTGTGCCCACAAGGGTGACCAAAACCTAGAAAAGAATGCACGCACGTGTGTGCACAGCCGACACGCTTGCCACACGCCCGAAATGGAGGCGATACTACAAGCCAGCTACTCCAACAAAATCTAAAAAGAGAGAAAAGAAAAACGGGAGCCCTGCTCTAGAGGGGAAAGTAAAATGCCCCAGCGCTTTTGGAAAACAGGCTGGCAATTCCTGAAAAAGGTCAACGGTTACCTCCTGACTCAGCAATTCCGCTCCCAGGCATACACCCACAGACATGAAAACAGGTCCACACAAAAACCTGTAGGCATGTGAGTGTTCACGGCAGTGTCACTTGGAACAGCCAGAAAGAGTAAACACTCTAAACACCAACAGATGAATGGATAAGTAACATGTGGCCTGCTCACACCATGGAAGATTGTTTGGCCCAAACAAGGACTCCAGGGTAGACACTCAACATGGATGAACCTTGAAAGCATTACGCTCAGTGAAAGAAGCCATTCTCAAAAGGCTACATGGTGTAAGGTTCCATCATATGAAATTTCCAGAACAGGGATATCCCCTGAGACAGAAGGAGACTAGCGGGTGCCTAGGGCTGCGGGCAAGAAGTGACCGCTAACAGGCCCAGGGCTTTCTCTTTGAGCTCTGAAACGGACTGCAGTATACAGCCACACAACCTGACAAACGTACGGAAAACCACTGCGTTAGACACTTAAACGGTGAACTGTCTGGCATGGGCGTTATGTCTCAATAGAGACATTTTCCAGAAGTTCTGACTAAGGCATTTCTTGAAGGCTATTTATAACCCTAACTGTCTCTCAAGGCAGGTGGATCTGGGGGACCGGGTCCTTTGTTCCAGGGAACATAATGATGGACCTCGGCACGCAGAGATTTGATCAGAACCGAGGAGGCTGAACGGCGCTGCAAGGGGCGAGGACGGGGCTGGCTTTGGAAGGGCCCCCGCCCCCTAGACAGCAGGACCGTGGGAGAGCGATGCGCACCCCACCAGGGATGCCCAGGCTTCACTACAGCAGCTAAAAACCAGACAAAGGCTGTGTGGCTCCGGGCGTGTTTGCGGAGAGGCCCGCAGACGGACATGAGGCAGACGCACCCACCCCGAGGATGCCACGACCTAGCGACGCCCACGGAGCCCTGGGCAAGCACCCAGGGAGTCACAGGAGCCCAGGCAACGCTTCCCTCTGCACCAGGCACCAGGCACCAGGGCTGAAGACGGTTCTGAGACGAGATGTCACGGGGACGGACGCCTCCAGCTCACATCCCAGCCTCACTGAAAACACTTGCGCCCTCTGGGCTAGCCATTTCATTTCCGGGAATCTGTCCCAAAGAGACATTCCAGAAGGCAACCAAATATTTGTGCATAAAAATGGTGACCATGATGTTACTGATATGTTAACAAAAAAGACAGGATCTAAATGTCTGATAAGAGGGAACTGAGTGGATGAGCGCTACATCTGTTCGCTACTAACAGGAAATCCAGAAGTACCCCCACGATGTTCGGGGAGAGCTCTGGTGCCCCCAAGTCTACGGCGGGGAAGAGCGCGTGCAGTCTCCCACACATTCTGTGACCAGCCCCCCGCACCGCCTCCCCGACACGGAGCCCAGGCGTCTGTTAGTCACTTCACAAGTTCTAATTACACCGTTTTCCCTTCAATACCATTGATCCGCTGGCCAGTGCCGCGTGGCATTTAATTAAAGGAAAGGCTACTGCTATTTCGTGTTAAATATCTAAACCCTTTCAAGCAAATTAGGAGCTTGAGCTTCGCTTCTTTGCTTCCCAGAAGGACTCGATGAAGCAGACCCTCGGTCTCCCACCACTTCTGCGTTCAGAAGTACATATTCGCACGCAGAGCCGCGCGCCCTCCGGGGCGGCGGTGTTTGCTGACAATTCCCTGGCAGCCACTGCTCCGCTTGTCAACAGGCAGAGTCTGCTAAAGGGTCAGCAAGTAGCATCATTCTGACGCTACGATGTCTGAAGGTCAACAGGGCAGCCACACAACAGCCCCTGAGAGCGCCTTCTGCCTCATCTCTGCGTCTGGCTAGGACCCCGAGGTCATCACGACCTCCCCAGTTCCCGCCCTCCTGCGTGTGCTCGGCATCTGCCACTCATGAAACCCCCCGGGGACCAAACCCCCCGGGAGTGCAGAGCAGAGAGGCGCTGGTGCCCAGATCTCCCGAGGGAGCCCCTCCCGCTGTGACCCCGAAGGCCAGCAGGCCAGCCCCTAGCTCCCACGCAGGACGGACGGACCTGGCAGACAGGAAGCTGATCCAGCCACAGGAAGGCTGCAGACAGCCTTGTCAGAGATAAGCTCAATTAATTTTAGATAAGTGTGCAGTGTAATCACAAAGGCAAAGCAGCATGATCCCACAGGCCCCTCATGTAACTCCACGTGTAAAGGCACAGAAGGGGGCTGGGAGGCAACAAGGCAGGAAGCCCCGGGGACGCTCAAGAACTGACCATCCACCCTCCCGCCGACAGGCCCACAGCACATGGCACAGCCAGGCTGGCGTCCCCACCCCAGCGCTGCCAGGGCGCCCCACCTGGGACGCCACCTGTCCTGGGGTCGCCCCCGCCGCCCCCTGGCACCCACAGAACCGCCTCCCTGGCTCCCAGCCTGCACCACCCGCTTCCACCCCACCAAAGCGATCAGCCTGTCCTTCTCCAGGGCACACCTCCGCTCCCACCACGAGCGGTGTGGGGTTCCAGGTCTCTCTGTGCCCACCAGGGGCTCCCCAAGGGCAGGGGCCGTGTCTTACCACAACCCTGTACCCCAACTCCTGGCATCATGGCTGCACAGACGAGGTACCTGACAATCTGAAATCCCACACCTGCCAAGGGAGATGGGCAGGAAATCAGGGCTCTGGGCAGGCCTAAGGAGCCGCAGCTGTGGGCCCATCACTTCACACATTGGAACCCACGCTCTCCACTACATACAGGTAGGGTGGCCATAGGATATACTGTCTGAAGTAGGTACTGGGGGGCATAATTACTAATTACACCAGGACACAGGAGTAAACCAGCACCTGGGCCTGTGACGGACCTGTGCTCCTTGGGTGCTCTGTGTGGACCCAGGATAAGAGGCTTCCTGGGACACTGAGACCAAAGCAGAAACGCAGAAAGACACCTTCCAGACACGTAAGAAAATGTGAATGACTGTTCGTTGCTATCACTTACCTACTAGGATAGTTACTACACTGGGATCTGTCATGCCATCAGCATATTTTATATTTTAGTACACATGTTAGTCTTCACGATTCACAAGTATTAAGTAAAGATTAACCATCAACAGTCCACCATTAGGAGCTCCTATGTCTGGAAGGAGTAGAAGGATGAGCAAGTCATTAAGAGGCCGGTTATGAAAGGCCTTAAATACCAGGAGTCTGGTCTCCGTCCTGGAAGCAGCAGGGAGCTGCTAAAGCCGAGGAGAAAGCGGTGCTTCGGTTTGGCTCACCCCTTGCTAGTACACGGGACGTATTAGAGGGAAGAGGGTCCCAAGGAGACTAGCTGGAGGCTCCTTCAGTGGTGAGTAGGAATGAGAAAGGTCTGCGCAAGGGCAGACCCATCACAGACAGACAGGGAAGAAGCAAGCAGGCGATGCAGGGACATTCTGACGGAACAAGGACAGGCAGCTCGGCAATAACTGGGCATCAGGACACGGAGCAGAGACGTGACAATGACCCGCACACGTGACCCTGAGGGAAACGGACAATCACAGAGTCACAACTGGGACTTAAAGAGGAAGCGGGGAGGAGGGGTCAGCCTGGCGAAGGAGAAGAGAAACGGGACGGGGATCAAGAGAGCTGGGCCATCCCACATGACAAACCCACAGCGAACACCACGCTCGACGGTGAGAAGCTGAGAGTACACCCTCGAAGGTCAGGAGCAAGGCTGGCAAGCCCACTCGCGCCACTTCTGCTCAGTCCTAGCCACAGCAATCAGAGAAGAGAAAGAAATAAAAGGAATCGGAACTGGAAAGGAAGAAGGAACTCACTGTTTGCAGGTGACACAATACTATACGTGGAAAATCCTAAAGCTGCCGCCAGAAAACTACTAGAGCTCATCAATGAAGCTGCTAAAGTTGGAGGATACAAAATTAATACAGAGAAATCTGCTTACTTCTGTATACTAAAGCAAGCTGTCAGAAAGAGAAATTAAGGAAACAATCCCACTTACCATTACCTCAAAATAAAACACCTACAAATAAACCTACCTACGGAAGCAAAAGATGTGTACTCAGAAAGCTGTAAGACACCGATGAAATAAACAGAAGACAAAACAAACAGAAAGACATAGTGTGTTCTTGGGTTGGGAATTAACACTGTTAATATGACCACACCCAGGGCAATCTACAGATTCAATGCAATCTCTATCAAAATACCAATGACATTTTTCACAGAAGTAGATCAAATAAATTTAAAATTTATGTGAAAACACAAAAAACCCCAAATAGCCGAAACAATCTTGAGAAAGAAGAACAAAGCTGGATGAATCACCCTCGCTGACTTCAGACTATACTACAAAGCTACAGGAATCAAAACAGCGCGGCACTGGCAGAAAAACAGACACACAGATCCATGGGACAGGATAAAGAGCCCAGCAATAAACCTACAGACTTACAGCCAATCAATCTACGATGGAGGAGGCAAGACTATACAATGGAGAAAAGGCGGTCCTTTAATAAGTGAGTCTGGGAAAAGAACAAAATTGGAACATTCTGTAACACCACATACAAAATACAAAATAAACTCAAAAAGGACTAAAGACCTAATGTAAGAGTGAACCATAAAACTCCCAGAGGAGAAACGCAGGCAGAACACTTTTTTTTACATAATTACAGCAATATTTTTTTTTTATCTGTCTCCTAAAGCAAAGAAAATGAAAGCAAAAATAAACAACTGTGACCTAATTAAACGTAAAAGCTTGTGCACAGTAAAGGCAGCCACTGCCAAAGGAAAAGACAACCTACTGAACGTGAAAAGGCATTTGCAAATGATACGACTGATAAGGGATTAATGCCCAAAACATACAAAGAGCTCATGCAACTCGACTCAAAAAATCGCCAGAAAAAAAAGAAAAAAAACGGCCAGGGGCGTCCCTGGCAGCTCAGCGGTAAAGAACCCACTGGTCAGTGCAGGAGACGCGCGTTCTAACAAGCCCATGCCCCACAAGGATGGGGCCGTGCCCCAGAGCTCGGGGGCTGCAAGCACCAGGCCTACGTGTGGGACCTCCTGAGGCCCACACGTCCCAGAGCCGTGCTCGGCAGCCAGAGAAGCCACCGCAACGAGCAGGTCAAGCACCGCAACTAGAGAGTAGCCCCCAGTCACCGCAGCTAGGGAACGCCCCCGCAGCAACAAAGACCCAGGACAACCAAAAATAAACAAACACATACGATCATTTTCTAAGCGTGGGCAGGAGACCTCCAAAGAGGAAACGCAGACGGCCAAGAGGCGCCTGAAGAGACGCCGGACGCTGCTGATCATCAGAGCAGTGCAGATCAGAGCCACCGTGAGGCACCATCTCACACCTGTCAGAGCGGCCACCACCAAAAAGAACGCAATAGAATACTAGCGACGACGTGAACTTGAGGAACACACTCGTTCGGTCTAGAGCAAACCCTAACCATCCCTGCACACTGCATGTGTGCTTATGTGATCGGGGCTGGAGGCGGAGTGTGGATGGAGCATCAGAGAATCAATGAACAGAGAAAGAGAAACAAGGATGAAAGTGGGAAGAGGGAAAAGAGGTCTGAAAACACAGCAGAATGCTCAGCAAGGGGTGGATCAGCCTCCTCTAGCCTCTGGCTTTCTTCAGACACTTGGCTGCTAAGCTCTGGGCCTTAGCGGCCCCTCGCAATGCCGCCCCCAGCCTGGAAGGCTGCTGGGGAAGCAGGCCCCCATGGAGCGGCCCTGGCGCCCGGCACACAGACGGTCTTCCAGGCCAGTGGGGCCTCGCTCGAGGCGGTGGAGGCGCAGGGAGGCCAGGCCAGGGCTGAGCCGGCCGCCCTGCAGCCCCCGGGCAGCTCGGGGTGCAGCTGGCACAGTAGAGCTAAACTCACAGGAGGCAAGAGGGATGGGCTCGGGCACAGGGCCAGCAGGGGGCGAAGCGGAGCAGACACGGGACTGGCTGGGGGTCTGGAGTCAGGAGGACACTGACCGTCAGTGTTCAAGGTGCCCAGGACGGAGCAAGGTGAGCGGGTCTGGGCAGGTGCAGGGGCCTCGCCAAGCCAGGCTGAGGACAAGCCCCCCAGAGCGCCAACGGGCAGAACCAAGAACTCGGACTTCACGCGGGTCTGGGCAGGTGCAGGGGCCTCGCCGAGCCAGGCTGAGCACAATCCCCCCAGGGCGCCAACGGGCAGAACCAAGAACTCGGACTTCACGCGACCTGCAGTGGGGCAGCCTTCAACTGGTCAGGGACCTCCTGCCGGGCGGGCGCCCACAGGCCTCTCCCCGGAGGAGGGGGGCTCTGTGACCCAAGAGTGACGCCGTGCCCACCCACAGGCTCGACTCAGCGAGACAGAATGGCGACCTGGTCAGCGGGCACCTCCTGACCGGCTATCGCTCCTCCTCACCCCAACAGACGCTCACCCCCCGAGGGCAGAGCCCCTCTGCGTCCCCTCACAGGCCACAGCAAGGGGCCAACAGGTACGTTTTCAATGTTCTGGGTTTTTTTTTTTTTACTGAGATATAATTCACATACCAGAAAATTTAATGCACACACAGTGGGATTTAGTAGGCTCACAGAACTGGGCAGCCATCAGTCACCACCATCTAACTCCAGAACATTCCATCGCCATCCATGAGCAAACCCTGGAGCCAGCAGCAGGCGCCCACATGCCCCCACGCAGCCCCTGGCAACCAGCTCTCTGTCTCTATGGAGCTAGCCGTCCTGGGCACTTCACATCACTGTGCCCTGTTACCACGGGCATCTTGCACTGAGCGGAATGCTTTCAGGCGTCACCCACACGGAAGCCGGTGTCAGAACTTCCCTCCTTGCACAGACCCACCACATCTCATTTATCCGCTCATCACCTGAACGGCAGCTGGGCTGTTTCTACTTCAGAGGCGATTATAAATAACGCTGCTATGACAGTCTCATATAAGCTTTCGGGTTTTCAATTCCCCAGAGTACATACCCACCTAGGGGGTGTAACTGCTGAGTCACAAGGTCGCTCTAAGTTACACTGAGGAACTGTCAGACTCCAACACTGCTGCCCGACTTCACACTCCCACCCTCAGGGTGTCACACAGGGTTCGGGTTCCTCCACACCCTCACCAGCACTTGTTAGTGTCTGTCTTTTCTATCACACCTAGTGGGTGTGACAAGCACATTTTTTTGAGTGAAAGTGAAAGTCGCCCAGTCATGTCGGACTCTTTGCGACCCCGTGGACTACACGGTCCATGGAATTCTCCAGGCCAGAATACTGGAGTGGGTAGCCATTCCCTTCTCCAGGGGATCTTCCCAACCCAGGGATCAAACCCAGGTCTCCTGCACTGCAGGCGGATTCTTTACCAGCTGAGCCTCCAGGTACAATGGTTATTTCTCAAGATCTTGGGTCTAGTTTGATCCCTCCCCAGAAGGGCTCTGCAAACTGTATTTCCATTGTGAACATCACACACACTCACACAGGGTCACCATGCTCCCATCAGCCCTGACACAGCAAGCCCACAACGGTGGAACACTCCGCAGCAGCTCCCCAAGAACAACGCCGGCGCTGGTCCATCCAGCCCGGGGAGCACATGCATCCCTAACCTTAACCCGAGAGGTGGGAAGGAGCCCCCGCAGCATCCTCAGCCCCGAGCTCACCCCCCACCCCGTCCACACGAGCGGCAGGAGGGCAGGCCCTGCCCACCATGCCCGCCACAGAAGCAGGCGTGCAAAACAGCTGCGTGGATGAAAGCAGAGGAGACAGAGGGTGCAGCTGTTCCCAGGCCGCCTGACTTCCTCGGGGCGCTCCCGAGAGAGGCAGCATCAGCAGCTGGCACTCACCTGAGCTCATCAGTCACCTGGCGGCACGCGTGAGCGACAGGGATGGCTTACAGGAGGACACAGCCGGCGGGTTCTGCAATCTGCCGCCACCCCACACAGAGCGGGCACCGCGTCCCGGCAAGGGAAGCTGCCTGGCGGTGCTCACAGGGCAGGTGGGCCGCAGCCCCTCCCTGTGTCCTTTCGGGAGGGAGTGAAAGCCCCAAAGGGCTTCAGGACCAGCCTGATCCCTCCCTTTGAGTGAGGCGGAGACAATCAACAAGTCGGGTACTGTGACCCCCAGGCCTGGCCGCCCCACCGGCCACCCCACTGCCCAGCGTCTCCTGCTGGGGCGCGGGAGGCAGCGGGCGGCACCAGCCGGCCAGCCCAGGACAGGGGACCCGTTCTCGAGTAGAGAGGACAGAGGCTAAGGCTCCCTCAACAGCGGGCTGGGGGTGGCAACAGCACGTGGTGGCTGCCCCGGTGGGGAACGGGATCCTGGGCCACAGGGAGAGCGGAGACGAGCCCGCTGCCCCCACGTCAGCTCAAGATTCACGAGAAAGGCTGACCCGCGGACCCGGGCCGAGGTGGGGGAAGTCAGGCTGGCGAAGGGCCTGGTGGTCACCAACAGCAGAGCCATGACAGAGCCACCTGCGAGCTGGAGACCACCTGCCAGGAGGACGGAGGCGGAACTGGAGGAGAGCCGGCCGACCGTCTGCTGCTGGAACGCGGGCCCCTTGCCGAGCGCCTTAGATGCATCACGCCCACGGCCGCCTCCGGAGAGCACCTGCCCCTGCTCCCCTCACAGGTGAGGCCAAGGCAGAAGTCCAGCAGGGCGGGGGAGGGGGCGCACTGCCAAGGGTCCCCCTGAGGCTCCTGCCAACCAGGAGAGGCTGTCAGGGTGCAGAGAGAGCCTCATGAAGCTCTATGGTCTGGGGAGGAGGAGGCATCCCCCCGATGGTGGGTGGACACCCACTCGGAAAGAGGCGGCAGAGCGGAACACAGACTGCTCAGCCCTGCAGCCCGCAGTGTACGTGAGACTACTTAGAGAAACATGTCATAATGCAGTCAAAACGGGAACAATATTTATGACTATTTGCAACGGAAACAGGACGCAATAAAACAGTAACGTACAGTATCAGCATAAACATCATCACGCAGCTTCAGGAGAACCAACCAGAGATCCCTGTCACCCAGGCGGAGGCGCCGAGTGTCTGCACCTGGGGCGGGGCGGGGGGTGGGGAGCCTGACAGGGAGGCAGCAGCTCAGGGGTCCGCCAAGGGCTCCAGGACCCCCCGGCCTGCTCTGAAGGCAGGACCGGGCCGGAGCTGCCTTGGAGAGGAAGCACTGAAAATTCACACACCGCCTACCTGAAAGCTCACTGCAGGCAGTCACAGACCGTGTATGCGCCCGCAGGGAACTCCAGGCGGTCCGCGTCGCGGCCTTCCCGAGGCGGCCCTGCTTCCCCGTTCTCCCCAGCCCCCCAAGGAAAGCTCCCGCTGTGGGAGCTGAGCTGCCCGGGCCAGCGGCCCGCAAGCCCCGCTGGCATCCTCGGAACCCCACCACCCTGGGGTGCGGGGAGAGGGGGAAAGATTCAGAACGGAACGCGGAGGAAATGTTTGCATCTCTCTTTTTTTAATTAATTAATTTTAACTGAAGGATAATTACCATACTGGGACGGCCTCCACCAGACATCAGCGTGAATCGGCCACAGGCATCCGCGTGTCTCTTCCCTCTGGAGGGCCCCTCCCCCCACCCCGTCCCTTGAGATTGTCACAGAGCTCGAGCTTTGGGTTCCCTGAGTCATACATCCAACTCTCACTGGAGATCTGTTTTTCATATGGTAATGTGTATGCTTCAGTGTTATTCTCGAAAATCATCCCACCCTCTCCATGACAATCAAAACCTCCCACTGTGAAACCACTGACTCTTAACTTAGAGCAAGTCCACTCCCCCCATGAGCCTTCCATCCCCTCACTCTAAGACGGGACAGTCTCCCAGGAAGGACGGCCACCACGCAGAGAGCTGGGGTCTCCCCCATAAATGACAGTCACCCGGGAAGGACGGCCACCGCGGGCAGAGGTCAGGGGTCCCCCCGGGAAGGACGGCCACCACAGGCAGAGATCAGGGGTCTCCCCGGGAAGGATGGCCACCGCAGGCAGACGTCAGGGGTCCCCCCAAGGGTGACAGTCACCTGGGAAGGACGGCCACCGCGGGCCAAGGTCAGGGGTCCGCCCGGGAAGGACGGCCGCCACAGGCAGAGGTCAGGGTCCCCCCGGGGGCAACAGTCACTCAGGAAGGACGGCCGCCACAGGCAGAGGTCAAGGGTCCCCCGGGGGGCGACCGTCACCCGGGAAGGACGGCCACCGCAGGCAGAGGTCAGGGTCCCCCCAGGGGTAACAGTCACCCGGGAAGGACGGCCGCCACAGGCAGAGGTCAAGGGTCCCCCGGGGGGCGATCGTCACCCGGGAAGGACGGCCGCCGCAGGCAGAGGTCAGGGGTCCCCCGGGGGGCGACTGTCACCCAGGAAGGACGGCCGCTGCAGGCAGAGGTCAGGGGTCTCCCCAAGGGTGACAGTCACCTGGGAAGGACGGCCACCGCAGGCAAAGGTCAGGGGTCCGCCCGGGAAGGACGGCTGCCGCAGGCAGAGGTCAGGGGTCCCCCCGGGGGCAACAGTCACCCAGGAAGGACGGCCGCCGCAGGCAGAGGTCAGGGTCCCCCCGGGAGCGCATGCGCACCACAGGGCCCACTCCACGCTCTGCTAGTTTTCACACTTCCCGAGGAGGCATCAGAAGAGGCCCTCACAGATGTATTAATGTTTTATATAGAAACGTCCCTTTGGAACAGAACACTTTTTCATTTCAAGCCCCACCTCCCCTTCCTCGACTGAGGGGAGCCGCTTCTGAAAACACAGGGCACCAGTGAGCTTGCTCACCCCGAGTACAGGGTCATCTGTGTATCTTATGTGAAGGACTCCAAAGCCTCTTCTGGGAAAGACGGACATGGGCGCCGTCAGCAAACACGGCTCAGGGTTCAGAAAACACCAGCACCCTGCAGCTCCCTGCAGTCTGCAAAACGGGAGGGGGCGTGGGAGGAGCGGGGTGCCCGGGAACGGCAGGGTACAATGCCCTCCACCGGCAATCCCCAGCGCACAGGAGCATCTCTGAAAAACAGACGTGGGGGCAGTGACAGATCCTATCGACCAAAGCCATCTCACACCTCGGCCTGTCAGACGCGTCTCCTACAGGCGTCAGCGGATTTTCACGCCCGAGGGATTGACACTCCTCCCAGGCAAGCGCCCTGACTTCCGCACCCGTCCAGTCACAGTGCCTCCCGGAACATCTACCATCCTCCTCCGCGCAGAAACCAAACCTAGAGCCACAAGAGGAAACAAACCCCAGGTCGGCGCCCCCAACCCAGGGCCTCCCAAGCTGAGCGGGGGCTCTGCAGCTCCAGTCCTCTAAGCTGCAAGGCCGACCGTCCAGCCGGCCATCGGGGTCACCGGCCCCATGGAGGCCCGAGGCCCACGAGACACAGCCCGGGTCGGACAGGCTCAGGCTGGCGGGGGAGACGGCTGCCTGGGCCTCTCCGCCAGCACCAAGCTTAGAACGGCTGGACAGCCTTTCTTCTTGGAACGCAGCCTGAAGCGTGGCGAGGTGAGACGACATGACGTCTGGGGTCTGCTCTGAAATGCTGCGGTCAGGGGGAAGGAGAAGAAGCCAGTCCATCTGAGCCGTGACGGCCGCGGGGCCTGGGACACAAGGAGCTGACTGCGTGGCCCTGCCTTCTCCGCCTCTGTGATGCCTGAAAGGTTCCGTGACACATCTGTGTCAAAGCGTGAGGGACGGTGGCACGGCCCTGCTGACCGTGATGGATCCCAGTCCTGGCCTGGAGACCCGCGTGCATCTCCCGGGCAGCAGAGCCCTCCCCCTTCCGGCAAGGAGCTGCCCCCCTGAACCCCCAGGTCCCAAGAACTGCCTCCTCCGACCTCAGCATCCCACGCAGTGCGCCTGCTCACGGGCCCGAGGCTCGGGCAGGAGACCGCATCTCCTCGAGGGGCGGAGGAAACACACACGCAGGTGGAGACGCGCTGCAAAGCCGGGGCAGACCCTGGTTCACCTTACGACTGGGGCGGCGGCAGCGCCCACAGCGGGGTGCACGTGTGCTGCTGACACACACCTGTGGCAGGAGGGAGAAGCCCTGGACGCGGTCTCCCTTCCTGACCGCTCGGGGCACACTCTGCGAGTCTGCCTGGCAACAAGGCCCAGAGGCAAGATTCGTCTGTCTCGTACCAGACAGACAGGTGTCGGAAGAGCGTCATATCTTTCAAACAGAGCTTCCTCCCTCTGAACTGGCGCTCTGGCCCCCCCGCAGAACCCGTAGCCGCATCTCGGCCGCTCCCCGGCAGCTGCTGGCTACAGTATGACCGCGGTGAGCGGCACGGTCCTCCCGGAGACGGCCCGTCCCGGGCATGCCTGAGCCACACTCTGAGGCCCCTGGCTTGCAACTAACACACGATCATCATTCTATCACTTTCAAATCAGAGGGCCTAATATTTTGAGCATAATGATTTTAAGGAGCTCAACAATTTCTTTGCATGCATTATTCATTTTGTGACAGAAAACTGCTATTTCACTGAGATTACTGTAAATCGCTACATGAAGAGCTAGCTTGCATGAACAATTAAATGATAGATATGATAAACTAGATTTATAAGCTTTATGTTCCTATAACATAAATTCCCTGAATGATTTAACTCCACAGAGCTAGAAAATTCTTCCCCGGCGCCAGGTTCGTGGGGCTGCAGCTCCCCCATCAGCACGGAGCAGACGCTGACATCGGACGAGCAGGGAAAATATTCAATAAAAGGTTTAATATTACTATAGTTACTCCAGCAACACTATGAGTAATAGCCCTGTTAGGTGCTTCATTAAAATTTTTTCAACCAAATACTGCCCTTATTCTTCTCAATGGAACACGTAGCCAGGAACCCACATAGAGGACTGGAAACGGCATCGGGCACCTGAGCACAGACGCCCTCCCATCCGACGCAGACACAAAGACGGCCCTGAGTAGCTCAGATGAGAGAGGAGGCATCGCTCCAAAATGACTCCCTAAAAGTCCTGACACCTCAGTTTGTGCCCTCTCCTCCACGCACGCAGGCGCAGCCGCTTCAGTCGCATCCCACTCTACACGACCCTATAGACTGGGGCCCCCCAGGCTCCTCCGTCCAGGGGATTCCCCGGGCAAGAACACTGGAGTGGGTGGCCAGGCCTTCCTCCAGGAGATCTTCCTGACCCAGGGATCGAACCCGCATCTCTTGTGTCTCCTGCAGAGGCAGGAGGGTTCTTTGCCACGAGCGCCATCTGGGAAGCCCACGCTCTTTCCTCCACTGATGGGCAAACTGAAGCTTGCACCAGAAGGCACTCTGATGGCACCAAGAGCTGCCCGCGGGCGAGGCGGGAACCCCAGACCAGGGACGCGGGGCTCTGCTGCCCAGACAGCTGCAGAGCGGAAGCCCCCGGGAGTCACCTCCTGACACCAGAGGGGACCTGCGAGACCACCTGCCCCACACTTCCTCTCCAAGAGAGGACGCCGCGCCCCCGGGAGAGTCCAGGCCTGCCACGCCAGCCCCCTCTCCTGCTCTGCACTCAGGAAGCTCACTGGGGCGACGAGCCCATGACAGCTCTCAGACTGCAGCCCTGCCTCGCTGGGGCATCAACCCCCACGGCGCTGACAGGTGGGGACGGTGGCTTCATCACGTCTGCGACCGGGGAGGGTCTCAGACACAGGCCCCATGGAGGCAGGGGTGGAACCTGAGCCCAGCAGCCCGGTCCAGGGCCGCCCCAGCCGCAGCCCCGCCCCCTCCGCGGCAGCTGTGCTGGGCTCCCGGACAGTCCACCCCGACCCCACAAGCTCCGCCAACGCCACGCCCCTGCGATCATCCCACCTCCCCGCTCCCATCTCAGCGCCGCCCATCCTGACGAGCCGGTGCAGCTCTTCACCACGAGGCTCGGTCCTCAGCTTCATGACCGGGGCCGCCACCCCCACCCGGCACACGGGAGGTGCGTACGGAACGCTCGGTGTGGGGGAATCAGTGGAGGAGGACGGGGCTGCCCGGAAGCCTCGCAACTAAGCTGATAAACTTCTCAAAAGTGGGGAGGGAAATGGAGGAGGAGGCACAGCTGAGGGTTCCTTTCTCAACAGGAGCTTGTGGAGCCTCCCAGGCCACAGCCTTGGATAGGGGGCACAGAGCGCCTCACATTCAGCCCACACGAGGCCAGCCACCCCACCAGGCCCGCAGCAGCGCACCCCCGTCAGGACTGGACAGGACTGGACAGCCCACGAGCGCCTGGCCTGGGGTTACTGGACGCCTCCCCAAATGCTCACTGGGCATGACAGTCTGCAGACACACCTCTGTCTGACAAATGGGGGCAGCCGTCCTATCCTTGCTGACACGGGCGGGCAGCGTCCCATCCCTGATGACACACGAGGGCCGTCCGGGGGACCCAGGGAGCCAAGAGCAGCTGCTTCCTGCAGAGCACTTGTTCTCACGAGTGAATCATCTCGGAACAAGATGCAACTTCCCTCCTTTACTACCAACGAGGCTGGACCCCGCTTCAGCCCAGAGAACCAGGGTGCCAGGCATGCCAGGTGGCCTGCATGCCCCTCTTTACCCACTAACAGTAACCCCCTTACCCTCAAAACAAATGGTAATGATACAGCCCCTCCACAGAGAGCTTTCCAGAAGGCTCTAGGAGTCACCCACAGAACGAAGGACCCTCCAGCCCCAGCCCGCCTCCCAGCGTGGCTGCAGCCACCGCGCGCTCCTCTATGCAGACGACAAGGGGACGTCTTTCGGCAGCTCGATGACAGGACACGGTTAGCATGCGAGACAGTCGTGCAGTGCAGCAGAGGGCCTGGCAACCACGTGGCGTCCCAGGACGGACGGCTCACAGAGTGCCATCTGTGGCAGCCACTTCCTGCCCGCTGCCGCCTTCGTCTCTGCAAGGCAGTTATCACTACTCCCATAAAAAGGCACGTGATGATAACAATAACTGCGAACGGGGGCTGAGTGCTCCTCTATGCATGAACCACCCCGAGAGCCGCTGCGTGAGCACTAACACCCAGAGCCAGCCAAGGAGACAGAGGTCCTTACTCCCACCCGACAGAGGTGGACACGGAGGCGCAGAGAAGCCAGTGATCCTCACTGCCCTCCCCACCGCCGCCCCCCCAGCGGAACCGGCCCAGCGCCTGTGCCCTGAGCCACCGCACCCCTCGGGCCGTCTCACCAACGAGGACGTGAAGCGTGCGGAGGACAAGACCTTGCTCAAGTTGCAGAGCCAGGATGAGAGGGGCACATCTCACAATCCAGAGACACCACGCTGAACAGGCGAGGCGAAACGCACCTCCCACCAAGGGCTCCAGGTGCAAACGGCATCCCCGGGCCCGACAGACGCAGAGAGGACGGGGACCGGCGGTCCCAGCACCCCAGCCCCAACTTCCCCTCCCCGCCGCCTTCTCAGAAGCATGTGCCCTGCACACCACACTGAGCGCCCACGCCATCCAGACGCCACCCCCCCTGCTCAGGGCATAAACAAAGCTGTCCAGGCACCGACCTGGGCACACGGAGGATCATCCGTGCTGCCCATCAGCTCGGAAAGTGCTCCGACCCACAAACCCGGTAAGTGAGTAGGAGAAAAGAAATAATAAAGACCGAAGCAGAAACAAATGAGATAAGAAACTAAAACACAACAGAGAAGATCGGTGAGGGGCTTCCCCGGGGGTCTCGTGGTTAGGATTTGGCACTTTCACCGCCATGACCTGAGACCTGAGTTCCATCCCCCAGAGGGGAACTGAGGTCTTGAAACCTGCACAGTGTGACCCAAATAAGATCAGTGGAACTAAAAAGCTGGTTCCTTGAAAAGATAAAATTGGTAAAGCTTTAGCCAGACTCATCCAGGAAAAAAAAAAGAGAGCCCAAATACAGTCAGGAAGGAAAGAGAGGTTACAACTGACACCAGAAATACGACGATCACAAGAGACGACTGTGAAGACTCATGTGACTATAAAATGGGCAACCTAGCAGAAACAGATAAATTTCAGGAAATGCACACTCTCCCAGGACGACTTAGAAAGAAACAAAAACTATGAGCAGACAGATCACCAGAATGAAACTGAATCAATAATCATCAAACTCCCAAGAAACAGCGTCCAGGACCAGAATGCTTCACAGGTGGATTCTTCCTAACATGTAAACAAGAGTTAGTGAAAGCGGAAAAAGTGTTAGTCACTCAGTCATGCCCAACTCCTTGTGGCCCCAGGCAGCCCACCCGGCTCCTCTGTCCATGGAATTCTCCAGACAAGACATACTGGAGTGGGTAGCCATTCTCTTCTCCAGGGAATCTTTCCAGTCCAAGGATCAAACCCGGGTCTCCTGCATTGCAGGCAGATTCCTTACCATCTGAGCCACCAGAGAAGTTCTCACTAATCCTTTTCAAACTATTCCATAAAATTGAAAAAGATACTTCTGAACATTTTTCATGAGGCCAATATCACCCTGGTACCAAAACCAAAGACCTCACAAAAAAAGAAAGGAAGCAAGGAAGAAAGAAAAGAAAATTACAGGCTAATATCACTGGTGAACACAGATGCAAAAGTCCTCAACAAAATACTAACCACCCATATTCAACAATATATTAAAGGGATCACAAACATGATCGAGTGAGATTTAGCCAAGAAATACAAGGATGGTTCAATATCTGCAAATAAATGTGATATACCACATTAACAAATTGAAAAATAAAAACCACATGATCATCTCAATAGGAAAAGCTTTGGAAAACTTCAACAACCCCTTATAATAAAAAAATTTCAACAAAGGGGGTATAAAGAGAACATACCTCAACATAATACAAGCCATATATGAAAAACCTACAGCCAACATCACAGTCAGTGATGAAAAGTTGAAAGCATTTCCTCTAAGGCGAGAAATAAGGCCAGGATGTCCACTCTTGCCACTTTCATTCAATTTAGTATTAAAATTCCTAGCCACAGCAATAAGACAAGAAAAATAATAAAAGGAAATTAATCCAAATAGGAAAGGAAGAAGTAGAACTGTCACTATTTGTAGATGGCATAACACTATATAGAAAACCCTAAGATACTACAAAAAAAACCCTTAGAACTAATAAATGAATTCATTTAAGTTGCAGGACACAAAATTAATATGCAAATATCTGTTATAGTTCTATATACTAACAAGAAATTATAAGAGAGAGATTAAGGAAACAATCCCATTTAGAACTGCATCCAAAAAAAAAAAAAAAACCTAGACATAAAGCTAACCAAGGAGGTAAAAAAAAGTCCTATACTTGGAGAACTACAATATATTTATCAAATAAACTGAAGACAACACAAACAAATGGAAAGATGTAAGTGCTCATAGATTGGAAAAATCAGTGTAATTAAAATGGCCATATTCCCAATCTATGATTCAATGCAATCCCTATCAAAGTACCAATGGCATTTTGCACAGAACTATAATAAATAATTTTTAAATTTGTATGGAAATACAAAAGATCACCAACAACCGAAACAATGTGGAGAAAGAGCAAAGCTGGAGGTGTGGTGCACCCTGATTTTAAACCACACTACATAATAGCTACAGGAATCAAAACAGTATTGTACTGGCACAGACAGAGAAACTTAGGTCAACAGAACAGAGAAGAGAGCCCAGAAATAAGCATACACTCATAGGGCCAATCAAACTATAGTGAAGGAGGCAAGAATTACGATAGGGCAAAGACAGACTCTTCAATAAATGGTGTTGGGGAAAGTGCATAACTACACGCAAAAGAACGAAACTGTGTTACTTTCTCATAAAATACAGAAAAATAAACTCAAAATGGACAGAGAAACTCAACAGATATTTTTCCCAAAGAGAAAATGCAGATGGCCAGCAGGCACATGAAAAGATGCTTACCCCCAATGACCAGGGAAATGCAAATCAAAACCACAACGAGGTATCACCTGACACCTGTTAAAATGGGTGTTATCAAAAAGACAACGAATGACAAGCGCTGGCGAGGATGTGGAGGACCCTCATGGCTGGTGGTGCAGTGGGGATGCAATTTGGCACAAAGTGAACGGTCCTCAAACAATTAAAAACAGAACTAACATACAATCCAGAAATTCCACTTCTGGGCATTTTCCCAAACAAAACAGAAATGCTAATTTGAAAAGATAAGTGCACCCCAGGCTCGCTGCAGCATTATTTACAACAGCCAAGATATGGAAGCAACCTAAGTGTCCATCAACAGACAAACGGATAAAGAAGATGTGATGCATGTGTACAATGGGGGACTATTCAGCCATAAGACAGAATGCGATCGTGCCACTTGCCACTACATGGATAGACCTAACGAGTATTACGCTGAGTAAAACAACTCAGACCAAGACTTATTTCCAATGAACAAAACAAATGAACAAACATAACAAAACAGAAACAGTCTTACAGAGAGCTAACAGACAGGAGAGGTAGGAAGAGTGAGACAGATGATGGAGATCAAGAGATACAAACCTGCGGTTTTAAAATAAAGGAGGCACCGGGATGAAATGTACAGCACAGGACGTGAGTAAAAAACACTGTAATAACCCCGCATGGTGACAGGCAGGAGCCAGACTGATCTCGGTGATCGTTCTGTAAAATGTATATATCGTAATATATATACAGTGATATAATGTTTTGTAATATATACATATATATTATAATATAACATATCAAACTGGGGTCTCCTACATTGCAGGCAGATTCTTTACCAGCTGAACTACATGGAAAGCCCCAAAAGTGAAAGTTGCTCAGTCATGTCCAACTCTTTGCAACCCCATGGGCTACACACTCCATGGAATTCTCCAGGCTAGAATACTGGAGTGGGTAGCCTCTTCCTTCACCAGGGGATCTTCCCAACCCAGGGATCGAACCCAGGGATCAAACCCAGATGTCCCGCATTGCAGGAGGACTCTTTACCAACTGAACTATCCGGGAAGCCCTTCGTAATACACACAAATGTTAAATCACTATGTTGTGTGCCTGGAACTAACAATGCTGGAGGTCAATGATGCTTCAATTTGTAAAAAAGAAAAGACTATGACATACTTTAAAAAAAAAACAAAGCTAAGAGGCCTGCAGTTGGATCCCTCCCTCCGGGCCCCTGAACCCAGGCTCAGGCTGACACAGCCCAGAGAAGGGAGGCCTTCCCTTCATAAGACCGAGCGGCTGCCTCACTCAGGCCAGAGGAACCAAACGTCTCACGGCTCCAGAGCTGCCTGCTTCTTCGAAGTACCACCAGGTCACCACCTAGAGGAGCTCAGACTTCTCTGCCCAGCTGTCACCTCCTCCTGGAGAAAGTGTCTGAGCCAGCCCGCCCGCCCCTCCCTCCCCGGCAGGTGCAGCCTCCCCCATCTGCTCCTGGAGCCTCATCTCCCACAGAGCCAAGTCCGCGAGGACAGGGCAGGGGTCTCAGGGCCTGCAGCTAAGGCCCGGGGCCCCGCACGCAATGCACTGTGGGCTCAGCCAGGCCAGGGGGCTGGCAGCCGAGGCAAGCCCCCAGCGGCCAACCTCGAAAGGCCGTTAGGAGGCTGACGGCAGCCTGGCAGCTGCCACGTCCCTGTCTCACTCTGCGTGCTCTGTCTACAATTCAAGGGTGCTTACAGTGAGGCCTGAGCGGAGACCTTCAAGACCAAACAACCTAGCTTCCACAAGGACAGTCAACTGAGGTACAAGGCCTGTAAGTGGAGGGACTTCCCTGTGAGTCCAGGGGTTAGGATTCCAGGCTTCCACTGCAGGGGCCTGGGATCGATCCCTGGTTGGGGAACTAAGATCCCACAAGATGCAGCTGCAGCCAAAAGAGAAAAAAAAAAGTCACATAAGTGCCTTTACTTCTCCCCTGGAGAAGGGAACAGCTACTCACTCCAGTATTCTGGCCTGGAGAATCCCGTGGGCTGTATGGTCCGTGGGGTCACAGGGTCAGACACAACGGAGCAACTTCCAAGTGCCTTTACGCAGAGCAGACAGGAATTCTAAATTCTGCCTCACTAGCACATACATAAAACTGAGACAGAGTGAGACGAACACGAGTGTGTGTTCACAGCAACGCGACACAGCCTTAACTGAGATGAACTGTCTGCCCTCAAACCGGCCCAAGCCTCAGGGACCCCTCCTCCATTCGGCCAGGTCTCAGAGCACCCGTGCGTTCTCTTCCCTCTGGGCTCCCATTCACCCTTAAACTCACCCTGGAAGAGAAACCCCAGCACGGAGTTTCTTTAGCAGGAGACGAGCCCTGCGCCCTTCCCCACAACCTGACCCCCCCGCCCGCCCCGTTCTTTGCAGAGCCCAGGAGAAACAACAAAGGCACAGCATACGAGGGATGGCCTGGGGAGGGCTCTGTCCCCCGAGAAAGGGTTAACAGTACAGTCATCGTTTACTTCGGGCTTCCCTGGTGGCTCAGACGGTAAACAATCTGCCTACAATGTAGGAGACCCAGGTTCCATCCCTGGGTCAGGAAGATCCCCTGGAGAAAGGGAATGGACTGCAGTCCTCTTGCCTGGAGAATCCCATGGACAGAGGAGCCTGGCGGGCTACAGTCCACGGGGTCACACAGAGTCGGACACAACTGAGCGACTAACACTTCACTTTCACTTCACTTTGTTTCAGCAGAATAAGCATCAGACAACTTTTTTTTAAAGTCAATCTTTTCATAAAATATTTTATTAAAATGGACAGCCTATTTTCTTTTTAACCTTTCTCGTAGATTACAACAGAGACAACTTTCATCTAAACGCGGCAAGATTTCAAACAGACAAAATGACTTCTCTGTGTGCAAGCCCACAGCTCCTTCTGCGGACCGCCTACAGGCCCCGGAGCACCTGTCTGCAGGGGGCCGCGCCCTGCATCTCCCTCAAAAGCAGCCCCACCAGCCTCCACACCCAGCCCGGGGGCTGACTTGGAAAAGAACACGGATGACAGAAGCACTGGCATCCCTACACAACCCGCAGTTTCCGCTGCAGACTCGACCCCATTAGCAAGGACGCAACCAGGACGCCCCAACACAGCCAACCCCAAACGGCACGTTTCAGGGGGGTCTGCTTGTCTTCACACTTAAAATATTCCAGCAACGCAGTCTGCCCTTCACTTTACTGACTCTGCCACCGTGATCGACTGCCCCTTCTCCTTCAGACAGATTGCCAAACACCGTTTTATTGGGGGTTTCCTCTAAAAGGCAATTGGAGGTTCCTGCGACACAATTTATAGGTGCATTGTTTCCATTTATTTTAATTTTATTTACAGCTTCCTGCCCAGAGCCCGCTGGGCACGGGCGGCCATAAATCAGAGATCACAGACACACTGCTGCTTTGTCCCTGGCCCGGCGCCGTGTCAGGGGACGGCGTGAGCGCTAATCTGAATACTAATTACTTTTTCAATCAGACCATGGGTGTGAACTCACTTGAAAAACTGCGGAAAACAAAATTTCATTATCCGCTAGCTATGAACCAGAGGACGGACTCCAGGAGGGCCCTGTCCGGGGAGGACCCGGCCTTGTGGTGGGGGCAGGCGCCCTGCACCCCGAGCACCAGGCCTCGACGGCAAGTGCGGCCTCGCTGTCTGCACGACCTTGAGGCGGGTCCTCACCTCTGTGCAGCCAAACGGTGGGCAAGGGAAGCTACTCAGGAGGACCCGCTGGAGGTCAAAGCAGAGGCCGCGTGGAGCCTCCCGGAGCCACGTGCCCCCACGCGCAGGTCGGGGCAGGCTCTGTGCCCTCTGCCCGTGGCTTCACCCCCACGGGTGACGCTGGGTCCCCTCCCCACCGCCTCAGTCCTCACGACGCCACACGCCCGGAGTCAGACGTCCCGCCCCGGCCCGGCCCGGCCCGCTCCCCTGAGGCGCCCTCTTCCCCAATGAGGTCACTGCCACCCAGCCAGTGCCAAAACCCAGCAACAAGGCCGCCGACCCTAGGCCCCCGGCTCCCCGGGCCCCCAAGTCCTGGCAGTGACGCTCCCTCTGAGACACCTCTCTTGCCTTATTCCTTTGCCACCCTGCTGCGTCAGCCCGACCTCCTCCCTTCTGGCCCGCTGCACCGCGGGTCCAGCCTCCCCCAGCAGCCGACCCTCTAGTGAACATCTGGAACCCTGCAGGCAGGCCGCCCAGTAGGGGGCGTGACAGCTCCCCAGGAAAGGGCTGGGTATGCCGCTCCGCTGAGGCTGGCCTGGCTCTGGCTACCCTCTGTCCTGGCGAAAGCTCTAAGAGGCACCCGGGGCTCCCGCCAGGCCCCGGCTCCCGCTGTCCAGGCTGAGAGCAGGCCCAGAGGGGCTGGAGACCCAAGGGCTGCTGGCGGAGCTGCGATGCGCTCGTCTTTCGACGGCAAAGGCAGGCCTGTCCCCTGGAGCCGGGGCGGTGGGAGGGGGTGGACAGGTGTGGGGGAGGACGCCTCTGGCCGCTCGCCCCAGCGGGCATGCCTGCCCCACCTGCAGCGCAGCTTGCTGACCCCTGCGATGCCCGCACACAGCCCCAAGTATGGGGGCTCCAGTACTTTCTCCCCGTGAAGAGGCTGTGCCACGTGCGTGCCGCCCGCTCTCTGGACCCTTCTCTCCCCGCAGGCGCCGCGCCCGTGCCGTCAGGAACACGACCTGTCTCTCTGGCAACAGGCAGCACCCGGGGAACAAGGACCATCCCGCTCGCCTTCGTGCCCACCCCCGCTCTGTTCACGGTGCCTGGCTCAGCGGGCACGGAAGTTGCTCATCTGCAGGCTGTGTTAAGACTTCATCATTTAGAATACGATTGATTGAGCCTCCCAGATGGCTCACTGGTAAAGAATCTACCTGCAATGCAGGAGACACAGATTCAAACCCTGGGTCAGGAAGATCCCCCGGAGGAGGAAATGGCAGCCCATTCCAGCAGGCTCGCCTGGACAATCCCACGGACAGAGGAGCCTGGAGGGCTGCAGTCCTTCAGTTTTCATCACATCATTTCCATCTGAACACATAACACTGAGTTTCAAAGCTCTGACCCCCAAACAGTAAGACAGCCAATAGTGGAGAGAGAGGCTGGAGACGGCCCCAGAGACCTACAGATGGACTAAGGAAGAGGCAGGAGGCCTGAGGAGGCACATAAATGCCACTGTCCCCAACACGGTGACTAATAGCTGCATTATCACTCCCTACCTTGGGCAAACAGGCCATTGTAAATGCTTATTCTATGACTCAGCCTCTCATAAATTATGCAGGAAGATCCTCTTAACTCGGTTTTTCTCTGGCCTTGCAGATGCAGTATTAATTTGGCAGCAATGTTAAGGAGATGTATTCTCTCCATGCGAGAAAGTCAGTTCTAAGAGTTCTGTCTCTAATCAGCAGGAAAAACAGAGATGACTTCATGAAAGCCACAGAGCTGGTGAGAGAGAAGCAGAGCGGCATTATGCATGAGATCCCCACTCACCCCGGGCCACGAGGGACGTGAGGGCCCAAAATGCTCCCGGGCTTCCTAAGGGCTTCCTAAGTGCCTCCTGACTGAGTCTGAATGCACCGTGATGTCTGGAATGCAGCCCTCCCCCAAGGGGGCCGCCGCCCAGACACAGCAGCGGCAACACAGGCATCCCGCAGGGAGGAGAGAGGGGATTCTGTGTGGCCTGGGTCTCGGTGGTCACAAGGGGAGCCCAGCCCATCAGCAGAGGCAGGGAGGCTGGAGTGGGGACCGGGGGACACCATACAAGGTCAGGGACCCATCCTGCCTGGAATCCCGGTCAGGCAACTTGGTGAGAGCGTGACCTCAGGGGCTCTGCTGGCCAGTCCAGAGCCTCCAGCACCTTGGCTGAAGTGGGGATAATAGCAGGACCCACCATGGAGGCTGTTTCAACCATGACATAAGATTCATGAAGCACTCAGGGCCTGGCCTGCAGGTCGTGTGCCCGGACGTCAGCGGTTGTGTGCGTGTGTGTGAGAGGCACATTCAGAGAGATGAGCCCATGGGGCTGAGGATGTGAGAGGCAGAGAGCAGCCTGGGGACGAGGCAAGAGGGCAGGCCAAGGCCAGACACGGCAGGGGCGTGGCCTCTGACCTTCACCCTTGAACCACGGCAGCCAATCAAAGGCTTTGAAACAGAAGCTAACACATGCAGACAGGCGCTGCCATAAGACCACACGTGGAAGGTAGGCAGGCAGAGAGAACACCACAAGAAGGCCAGACAGGAGCCTCGCAGAACGGCGCAGGCCAAGAGAGACGGCGAGACGCTGAACCGGCCTGGTCGCGTGGCAGGGTCAGAGACAGGCAGCAGACACCCAGGCTTCCCCAGGGAGCGGGCAGCACTCACGAAGAGGATGCTCTCGCAAGCAGGACGTGAGCGCCTGAGAGGGCAGTAGGCCGTTCCCAAGGCTCCTGGCCGCTGCATCTCTCGGTCCTTCACCTTCCTTCCCAGAGAAACCACAAGGCTCCCTTTTTGTTTTGTTTTAAACTTTATCACCTTTGCTGTTGCTCTGTGGTTGTTTACTTGTTCAGTTCTGCCTGACTCTTCGCAACCCCATGGACTGTAGCCCGCCACGCTCCTCTGTCCATGGGATTCTCCAGGCAGGAACACTGCTGCTGCTGCTAAGTCACTTCAATCGTGTCCGACTCTGTGCGACCCCATAGATGTCAGCCCACCAGGCTCCCCCATCTCTGGGATTCTCCAGGCAAGAACACTGGAGTGGGTTGCCATTTCCTCCAATGAGTGAAAGTGAAGTCGCTTAGTCGTGTCTGACTCTTAGCGACCCCATGGACTGCAGCCTACCAGGCTCCTCCGTCCATGGGATTTTCCAGGCAAGAGTACTGGAGTGGGGTGCCATTGCCTTCTCCAGGGGACCCTCCTTTATATATATTTACTAGTCCGGGGGTGCGGGAGGGAGGAGTCAGGCTCAACAAGCGCTTCCCATCACCACACTCTGAAGGCAGCTGGAGGAGGGTCTGCCCCACGTTTCGGGGGCACAGGAGCGCAGGGAACCCTGCCCCCAGGGCACTTGTGATCCAGTGAGGGCAGAGGAGGGGTCGGCAGCGGGGTCCGCGGGGACAGATACAGGCCTAAAGACCATCTGGGGATGGGGGTGGTGTCAGGGGCTGGGAGCAGGAGCGGGAAAGCCTCTGTCACCAGCCGGCAGGAAGAACTGCAGGCGCTTTAACTCCGCCCCCCGTCTGCTCACTCGCTGTGTGGAGAAGACGGCCTGGCCCTAGTGAAGCCATGGCCAATTTCTCTGCACCAAGCGGCCTGCTGCCCCGGGGACCCCACGCGCTTCAGCCAGGCTGTCTCAGGGTCCTGGCTCTGTGTCACATTTCAGAAGCCCACCTGGAGACCCCCAACCCACCCTCCGGCGCCATGGCCAGGCCGCACAGGCTGCCCAGGCCCAGTGTCTGCAAGCGGAAGCGATGGCCCCTCCGTCTGGGCAGGACGGTCCCCTGTGCCCCCTAGAGATTCTGCTGGCAGCCAGGCCGCTCTGACTCAAAAAGCTGCCCCTTAAAGAAAAAGAAAAGGCTGCCCCTTATAAGGCACCATCTGGGGCACGCACTCCAAGCACAGCTCCGTGAGAAAGGAGAACAGGAGATTTATCTTTAAATATTTATTTATTTGGAGGGATTCCCCGGTGGCTCAATGGGTAAAGAATCCGCCTGTGACGCAGCAAACGCAGGTTTTTGATCCCTGGGTTGGGCAGATCCCCTGGAGGAAGGCCTGGCTACCCACGCAGTATTCTAGCTGGAGAATCCCACTGACAGAGGAGCCTGGCGGGCTACAGCCCACGGGTTCACAGTCAGACGCGACTGAAGCGGCTGAGCACATTTACTTATTTGGCTTCACCGGGTCTTCACTGCGGCATGTGGGATCTAGTTCCCTGACCGGGGATCAATCCCAGGCCTCCTGCTCTGGAAGCTCGGAGTCTTAGCCACCGGACCACCAGGGAAAGTCCTGAGGACAGGAGATTTAACCGGGTTCTGGTGGTCGGAGCGTCTTCAGGATGGGCGTTGGGGGTTGCGGTGGGGAGGAGGCACATTGTAGATACACAACCCCCAGCAGCAGCGAACGGCCCGAGCCAGCCCCGGACACCACGCCGGGGGCCTTCACCGGAAGGGGGCACCGGAGCGTAAGGAGCCAGGTCCTTCCCCCGCCTCCACGAGGTCAGAGCCCACAGGCCGGGGTGCGGGCCAGGCGGGAGCGGGCGTGCATGAAGGCCACGGCAGAACACCGTGCCTGCCAAACAGCGCTGCTGAACATGTAACTTATAAATAAACTGCAAGAAGCATTTTAATACAATTTGCTTTCCAGGGACAAAGAACCATGTCAATCAACTCTACAACACCATAGAGGCAGGAGTGTCTGTTGATGGCTTTCTGGCAAAAGAAGAAAAACAGGTTTTACAGTGAGCTAATCTTTCACACACACACTAAAAAAAAAGAAAAAAAGAGGAAAAAGCTGAAACTGATTGTGTGTTTCCATTTATTCATTCAACAATTACCTGAGCGTAAACCAAGGGCCAGGAGCCATCCTGGACGTGGCGGCCTCAACGTGTACAGGTTGGGCCGAAAGGGTCATTTGGGATTTTCCCAGAAGACAAAATAGGAGCTTCCCCGGTGGCTCAGCTGGTAAAGAATCTGCCTGCAACGTGGGAGACCTGGCTTCGATTCCCGGGTTGGGAAGATCCCCTGGAGAAGGGAATGGGAACCCACTCCAGTACTGTGGGCTGGAGAAGTCCACGGACAGAGGAACCTGGCAGGCTAGTCTATGGGACTGCAAAGAGTCGGACATGATTGAGTGACTATCACTTCCTTCCGGAAGATGTAATGGACACTTGGAACCAGACAGCTGCCCGGCCCCAGGAAACTGCTGTCCACAGCCTCCCTGGATCCAGGAAAGAGCAGCCCTGACGTTACCTGTGTGATCACACACGAGCGGCCCAGCAGGGGCTCTCAGTAAACTTGAACCTGTGGTGACTAACAAGATCAGCGCAAAAGAAAGTAACGGCTTTGGGCTCCTTCAACAGCAGTCCTCGCGTGGCCCACGCGCAGGGAAGCTGAGCGTCGCTGAGCAGAGTGAGGGGACGGCCGAGGCCCCCTCACTCAGAAGCTGCTGGACACACATGGAGAGATTAAAGCAGAGCAGACCCAGCGGGGCGCGGCTCGCACGTCAAGTGACATAGGGCAACTCCTCAGAGCAGACCCGCCGGCTCAGAAATAACAGCTGCATCTCAGGCGGGCAACGTGCTGCTTCCTAGTCCATCTCCTCAGCATCCAGGGTGCTCGAGGAGCCAGCAAGCAGGCAGCCGGGGCTGAGACACGCCTGCGACATGCACGAATCTGCTGTAATGATTGTTACAGTCCTCCCACTCTGAGAAAACACTGGCTACCGCTTTGACGGTTCGAGAATGCGTCCAGGCTTGACAAGCAGTGGGCACACGACAGGCCAGCGGCCCGGGTGCCCAGCCTTCCTCTCACCTCGGCGCCCGGCACCCTGCAAGGAGTGTGTCACTGCGCCCGCGTGCAGAAGCAGGGCGGGCCGGGCCGGGACAAGGCCGCCGTCGGCTGCTCCTCGCAGGACGCCAACGGGCACGGAGGCCCAGGGGTAACCCCAGCTGCCTCCTCTGAAAGCAGCAGGAGTCAGCGAAGAGCAAGTCTGGTCCTGGGACCCTCCGCAAAAGCACAGACACAGCGTCCGAAAGGACAGAAAAAAAGGCAATAAAAAGGGGCCACTGCTTCTCCCCCAACACAGAGTGGAATACGGAAACCACTAAATAAAGAGCAACAGGGGTAACTGCGTGCGGCTCTCTGGAAGGGCTGCTTTGACCCGGGGGGTCACCCTTCTTTAGCAGCAGCAGATTCACGTCGAGGCTGGGAGCGTGGGTCCCAGAGCCAGACTGCCTGGCTTCAAACGCTGACTTCTCCGCTGAGCTGAGCCTGCCTTCAGCAGGGCCCTCTGAGCCCCATCTTCCCGGCTGTGAAAGGGCAAACCCCTCCCCCTGCAGGTCACGGTGAGACCGAACCACCGAGCGCTTCGAGCCCCCAACCCCCTGGCCCCCACAGCGTGCCTACCGCCCAGGGGGCGTCCACCCGCCCGCCGGCACGACAGCGGCCAACGGTCTAAGCCGGGAAGCCTTCCTGCAAATACAAACATCCTCACAGGAAAAGCAGCACAGAAAATGGACGCAGAAACACAGACGCTTGACTTTAACAAGCGAAAAAAGACACCGTGATCATGTTTTACCAACAGTCATACTCTTTGAAGTGATCCTCTTACCGCCAATAAACATTCCAAGAAATAAGGGCAAAGACGCGAGCCCCAGCACATTTAAGGCAGCATTTAGTGGGGAAATTTTGGAAAACACAGATCTGTAACAACAGGGGGCAGCCAAGTAAACTGCATCACATCCACCCGATCAAACCCTGAAGACTGTTCAATGAGGGGAGGGCCCGGGGCTTATCGTTTAGTGACACGAAAGCACCCAAGTGTCCCGTGGCCTCCACGAACTCGTTTTAAAAGTTTCTGCGAGGGACTTCCCTGGGGGTCCGGTGGTGAGGAATTTGCCTTCCAGTGCAGGGGACTCGGGTTCGACCCCGGGTCGGGGACCTGAGACCCCACGCGCCACAGAGCAGCTGAGCCCGCGTGTCACAACAGGGGCCCGAGCCGCCACAGCAAAGACCCAGCGCAGCCAAAGTAAGAGTTAAAAGGAGAAAGAAGAGAAGTTCCTGGTGGCAAAGCGATTTTTTCTTTTTTTTTTTTGTATTACGGATGTTGAGCAGTCAACATCAAGTTATTCAGACAGCAATTGCATTAACCCCTCTCCGAGACTTCAAAACTTCAGTCTGCTGCAAGGAAAACGCCTCATTTTAAGCCAAAATCTAGGCAAGAGTAGTACGACCTCGGAGGTTTAGCCTGAGGCCAAGGGGGAGCGCGGGGCCAGCCTGGCTCTGGTCTCCACCCCGAAGGTGGCGTTCCATACCCAGCCGCGTGCGTGGAGGGCCTGCCTCTCAGGCCCCCGAGCGCCACGTGCCCCAGCCAAACCCCATCTTTCCTCCCCAGGTCCTCCATCGCCGCGGACGGCACCTGACCCCCAGCCCAGCCACGGCCCTCAGACCCCTCCTGATGGCCCTGCCCTCATCCACCACCTCCAGCCCGACAGCAGGACCCTCTCTGCCACCTTAAAACATGCCCCACCGAGGCCCAACCTTCTCCCGCCTGCTCCGCCACTGACCCGCTCCCCGCCACCAAGCCCGTCCCACCCCGGACCACTCAATTCCGCCCCAGATCCCCTCGTCTCCAGAGAAAAGCCTCAGTCACACCACGGCCAGCTCTGCAGTCTTCCAACACAGCCAGGCTCCCGCCAGCCCGAAGACCTCCCCAGCCGCCCTTCCAGAGCCTGACACCCCTCACGATCCACTGGGCTTCTTCCCCTGGAGGGCTCTGTCCCCAGGCCACGGCGGGCCGACTTCTCATTTTTCTGTCTACACTTTAACGTCACTTTACCTGAGTCAGGGCACCAGGGCCCTCGTCACCTTGCATGTTGGTGGCACTCACCAGCGGCTTGAACCAAAAGCACTGTTAACTGATCCCAACTAAATCAAGAATTCGGGAGAAAGAGGAGCCTGGAGGCAGGGGACACTAAACTGGGACAGACTGGATCAGAGCCCCCAGCTTCAAGAGCAAAGATGCGAGAAACATGGCCAGGGGGGATGGGGGGACAACCAGGGACGGGGACTCTTCCACACTGGCCGGGGGAGGAGACACATTTAAAGAAGCAAAGTGACCCGAGCTTCACGGTGAAATGCAAACTACATCACAGGTTCAGACCCTCCCGCCTGGCTGTGTCCAGACCCACCTGCCAACTCCATCTCACACGGGTGCACACGCATGCACACAGGCACACACACACAGGGGCATGCACACCCAGAAAGGGGCACACGCCAGTACACACAGGTGCACACGCACAAAGGTGTGCACCCCCCCATCCCCGGCCCAGTCACGCCTTCCTGCTCCAGCCTCTCACCCTGCAGCCCCCTGTCCAGGCAGCACTTCTGCCCCCCGCACCCTCCACTCTCCCCTCACCAAGGCCAGGGGCCCCTCCAGCTCGGCCCGGAATCCCACTAGTCTCAGGCCCCCGTGAGCCCAGGAGGGATCTCACCAACACTTCTTGGCCTCCTCAGTGCTCAGGACAGGCAGACTTTTTCCTCCAAAAAAACACAAATGAATAAATCAATGAGGGAATGACTGGATGAGTGCTAAGGAAGAGAGGAAACAGATAGTGAGGCTAAGAAAGGGCTGGGACCGTGTTAAAAAAATGCCCACCCACCGAGGAGAAGTCTAGGAAGGCTGGAGCAGAAAGCCTGTGCAAGTCCAACAGAAGCAAGGTGGGGGTGCAGACTCGCAGGGAAATAGCATCAGAAGGGTCCAAGTAAATTACTGTGTGCCCGGGGCACTTCAGTTCAAAAACACTGATGTGGATGAAGCGGGAGGGCAAAGAGCAATCAAGTCAACGGCAGCCAGCGAGCAGCAGCGGCCCGTCGGGGAGCCGGAGGGGCAGGCGAGGACAGGGCGCCAGGGCCGCCGACAATGCTCCTCCAACGCCAGGCCCAGGCTGCAGACTGATGCTAAGGACGCCCAGAAGGTGGGCAGACTTAGATTCGGGGTGCTCCTCGGGGTCAGTCATAACAATAAATAAAAAACAAAACCAGAGCGGAAAACAACTGAAATGCTCCAATAATAGGGGAATGGCTTAAGAAATGTGTCACAGATGAGCAAATGGCAGAAATGGCTGTACTTTAATGACCACGACACAGCCGTTAACAATTGAGCCTTCAGAGAACATGACTGTCCTGGGAAGGACGTCGTTTATAACCAGTGAAAGTCCGGAGATGCACAGAGGCACACGCTTGATCCGAGTCTCTTAAGGAAGACCACACACACTCACACACAAACACACACAGACACACACATACGCACACAGATATACACACACACAGAAAGAGACACACACAGAGAGACACACACAGACACACACACAGATACACAGATATACACACACACAGACATACACACATACACAGACACACACACATACAGATATATACATGCACACAGACACACACACGGACACACACACACACACAGACACACACAGAACATAAAGACCCTCCCCAAAAGACACACAGATAAGCTCTTTCAACCCCCTGGGGAAGGAGATCAAACCAGTCCATCCTAAAGGAGATCAGTCCTGGATGTTCATTGGAAGAACTGATGTTGAAGCTGAAACTCCAATAATCTGGCCACCTGATGCGAAGAGCTGACTCATTGGAAAAGGCCCTGATGCTGGGAAAGAGGAAGGCAGGAGGGGAAGGGGACAACAGAGGATGAGATGGTTGGAGGGCATCACCAACTCTATGGACATGGGTTTGAGCAAGCTCCGGGACATAGTGAAGGACAGGGAGGCCTGGCGTGCTGCCGTCCATGGGGTCAGACAGGACCTAGTGACTGAACAACAGCAGCGAACAACAGGATTCCACGAGACGAGGCCGTGCTCCTGCCCCTCGAAGCCTCAGTGAAAGTGAGCCTCGTCTGAACGCACAAAGTCCAGAGAAGACAGCCAGCCACCCGGCTCTCCACTTGGGCTCCTCCACGGCCCAGGCTCCAGTTCTGCCTCCAGCCTCACGTCCTGCCCCCACACGGAGACCCAGATGTCAGCCACCCCACCCACCCAGATGTTCCCTAAGTTGCCAGGGCCCCCTCCTCGCCCAGCAGGTACCTGCCTTATCAAACACCCTGCCAGTCCCACGTCGTGAAGCTGCGTGGCTCAGAGGACACACGTCCGCGTGACTCTGGCCCAGGAGGGCCCATCCTCGCCCACCCTCGCTGAAACCCTGGGGACTCATGACCTCTTCACCTGTGCTTCCACAAAACCTCATAGGTACACGTAGGAACCTAACCCTCCCAGGTTCCACTGAATTCTCTGCAACCCCGTCTCTCTCTCGTGCGCGCGCGCGCTCTCTCCCTCTCTGGGGAAGCCTCTGGCCCTCTCAGACCTCACCTACTAGAAGCTCATGACAGAGGTTAATTGAATGAAATCATCAGAAACAACTTTCACTATTAATAAAAGGGTTCTTCCTCCAGCTCAGGAAAAATAGAAGAGACAATAGAAAGCTAAAATGAATATAAGAGCTCTCTTTCTCTCAAGAAAAATCAGCCACGTGGGCCAAAAGCAAACGTAAAATCTCATTTGAAAAAAACTGCAAATTAAATGCTGCCTATGAAAGATCAAAAAATGACTTTGCTAAATAGATTTTATACTTTCATATTTGGCTGAGGTAATGGGGACAGAATGTTCAAGTACAGAAGGCCTAAATCTAGGAAAGTTTTAATGACTTCTGATAGAACTGGCACACACAAGGAAATTCACATCTTACTAATTCAATACCTATTTTACTCAGGAAATAACCACTAATAAACAGAAGAAAAGAGTGTATTTTAGTGAAGTACCTAATGGTCTGATTGAGAAAGAAGGTCATTAAAGTAAAGAGACAAGCAAATGAGGCCCAGTGACCTGCATACAGAGAGGCCTCGGGCGCTGAGCGAGGAGCGCTGCTGGAGGGATGCGCCATGGCAGCCACGTGAGCGCCATGAGGCAGCCCCGACACGACGGAGTCTATCAACAGAGGAGAAGACTTCCTGCAGTGGGGAGCCAGACAGCAACAACACACAACAGCGAGGGCCAAAACGGCACAGAATGGCTTGGAAGGAGCCAAAGCAAGAAAAAATAAATGCTAACTACAGAGTATGCTGAAAGAGGCAAATTTAAGTTTACAAGGATTAGGGAACATTTTCCTGTAAACTGATGGCTGTTCCTAAATTTAACATTTTCCTGTAAACTGATGGTTGTTCCTAAATTTAACAGCAGTAGATAATCAAACAAGGATCAAGAAATCCACCCAGAGAGGTGAGAGAGCTGGCGGCATCTTTAAAACACTGGGAGCCTTCCACCTGGTCCTCACCAGCATCCACTGAAAGCTGGAGTCTCAAAGGCACACACGACACAGCGCTTCCGGCAGGCCGAGGGCAGAGGCCCAGCAGGGCAGCCCAGCAGAGCGGAGCCGGCTCAGCGGCCAGCAGGGAGGCCCACGGAGGCAGATGGAGGCCAAGCGTCCGACAGAGCAACCACGTGTGGGACCTCCCAGAGCCGAGCAGCCCACATACCTCCCAGGGGCCTCCTGTGATTCCTGGGACTCTGAACATTGCGGGTCTGTTTCCTACCCCCAGTCAACTCCAAACAGCCTCATCAGGCTTGAGCCTGCTGCAACCACAGAGTGTGCAGAGAAGAAAGGGCCGGTGCCCCGGGAGTGGGGGGCAAGGAGCCCGAGCTCCTTTCAGACCCACAAACGCGCAGGGAGTTCCAAACAGCTGGGGCTCAAAGCACGGCTAATTCGCCTGTGGCTGCATCTCAGAGGGTCACCCCCACGAGGCCGCCTGCAGCCCTCCAGCGGGATTATCACAGAGCAACAAAAGCCAGATGGGCCCCCCCAACGCGCAGTTCTCATCATTCCTTTCCCAGACCCCCATCCGCACGGCTCCCGACCGCCCAGCGCCGCATCCCAGGCTTTCAGGCCTCGGCTGCCCTCTGCCCGACCCCTGGAGTTCACGGAGGAGTGGGGAGACTGAGACCGAGGGTGGAGGCAGTGACCAGGCGGCCTGACGGGGGCAGAGGCAGGCGGAGAACCCACGATCTCAGCACCTCTGCTCCATCCCACCGCACCACGGCCGCCTCCCAACCCAACTCCTCCTCCTGACGGGCCAGACCTCCCGACTGCCCGCCGGCACCCCAGGCCCCTCCTGCCACAGTCATCCCTGCCCCGAGGCAGCTCAGCATGAGGACCAGCGCCCTCAGAGGCCCGGTCTCCGCGTGCTGGCTCTGCTGGCTGAGGGTCCCGAGACGGCGACGGCACAGCACGCAGCTCCCGCAGGTGCTGCTGGCTATCAGGGCTCAGCTCTGCGCCCTGACCTTCCTCCGAGCTCTGACCGCACTGGTCCCCCACCAGGCACGCCTACAGGGCCAGCTCTAGGTGGGCAGCAGGGAGGGGACCACGCAGTGTTGCCACTTCACCAGGTCCGGCTGCTCACACACTAACCTGGCCTCGTTCATGAGCCCGATGCCGACGGTACGAAGCAGAAAGCGTCTGACCTACCGAACTTTCCGGGCAGTAACTGAACCTGTAATTGCCGGACGTGTAACCGTAAGGCACGCCTGAAGAGGGCCGACCCAGAGAGGGAAGACCTGGCCCCTTGCTGGATTTCACAGGTGCGGATCCCCAACCACGTAGCCGCTGCTAAACCGAACATCAACCACTTCCTGACAATTCTTTTGCATTAAGGACATTTTTGATTGAGGTATAACTGGCATATTACAGCACAGTTTCATGATTCAATACCTACCTGAATGTAAAACAGTCACCACAATAAATCTCATTAACACCCACCAGCAAACAGTCACAAAAGTGGTTTTTCTTATGATGAGGATGTCTAGGGTTCCTTAGCCACTTTCAAATATGCGATATCGGAAATGTATTTTATATCTGGACTGTTTTATATTTTGACTCCCTTCCCCCGTTACATCCCCCACCCCCCACCTCTGGAAACCACAGGTCTATTGCTTGTTTTTGGTTTAGATTCCACAAATAAGTGAGATTGTGTGGTATTTGTCTTCCTCTGACTTATTTCATTACCATAATGCCCTCAAGGTCCAGCCATTTGCTGCAAATGGCAACATTTCATTCTTTTTATGGCTGAATAACATCCCTCTGTGTGAGTCTGACGTCTTTATGCACCGGTCCACTGGCGGACACCTAGGTGATCTCCACGTCTTGGTTTATTGTAAACAGGGTGCAGTGAACACAGGCGTACACATTTCTTTTTGAGTTAATGTTTTCATTTCCTTTGCATAAACATCCGCAGGTGGAACTGCTGGATCACACAGACGTTCTGTTTCCATTAAGGGTGTTTCGGGCGGGGCACAACCTTCAGGTGTCTGCACAACACCGCACCAGCCCCCACTGACCTGAGCGTGTCAAACGGTCAACCGCGGACTTCCCTGGCAGTTCAGGGGGTAACAGTCTGCCTGCCAATGCAGGAGACACAGGTTCAACTCCCGGTCCGGGAAGATCCCACACGCCGTGAGTCTGTGCTCTAGAGCCTGGGAGCCCCAATGACTAGCCACGCGCTGCAGCTACGGAAGCCCCCGTGCTCCCCAGCGAGAGACGCCACCGCGGTGAGGCGCCCACGCGCCACGGCCAGGAAAGCCCAGGCGCATCAGCCAAGACCCAGCACGGCCATGGCAGACAGACGGGCTCAGGAGACACTCAGCGCAGACTGACTGTGTGCATACGTGAGCTTCACCCCAACTTTTCAAAGAAGAGTATTTTACTCACTGGAATGGCGGACGACTTACAGGCCACGCAGACACTCGTGAACGAGACGATGACCACGTGTGTGCCTATTGTTATCGCCTGTTCTCAGGCGCTGCATCGCGTATGAAGTGAGAGGAGGGGCACGTGGGAGCGATGTGTGTCCATCTGTAATTCACAAAGAGCAGGGGGCACGGGCGACACATACACACAGCTACATACAGTCACTTGAATTCACACAGACCACCTCTGAAAGGAGGTAAGAACCAGGAGGGGAGCTGCTGGCAGGAGATTTATTTGTCATTATGTAAGCCCTTAGGGACCGTGTGAATGTTTTAACATTGCATGATGTAGCTTTTTCAATTAAAAAAGAAAACAAACTAGTAAACAAAGAATATGAGTGAAATCACCAATTTCCAAACTTTAAGGGCTCTCACCCCTCCCCCTCCCGCAGAATCTCAAAGAACAACGTTTCTGTTCTTGGATTTAGAGTACATATTTTGATTAAGCATATAAATTAGGTGTTGATTTAGACAGATATACAGTTTTAATAACAATTTTAAATAAAGATCATTTTCAAAACATTATACAGCCATTAAAAATGACGGTTATGAAGATGCAGCAACATGAGAAAGGCGTATGACGTGATAATAGCTGAATGGAAAATGCTAGTGTCTGCATCCGCACTGCCCGAGTGCAGAGGCATGGGGGCTCCGCGGGGGGCAGGCCATCGTGGGAATCAGCACCAGAGCCGGGCAAGCCTGACACAATGCCCAGACCCCTCTCACAGGACCACCTCTCAAAGCCAGACGCAGGCGAGCACCATCCAGACCCACATCACTGCTGACAAAGGTCCGTCTAGCCAAAACTACAGTTCTTCCTGTAGTCGTGTACAGATGTGAGAGTTGGACCACAGAGCAGGCTGAGTGCAGAAGGACTGATGCTTTTGAACTGTGGTGTTGGGGAAGACACTTGAGAGTCCCTTGGACTGCAAGGAGATCCAACCAGTCCATCCTAAAGGAAATCAGTCCTGAATATTCATTGGAAGGACTGATGCTGAAGCTGAAATGAAACTCCAATACTTTGGCCACCTGACATCAAGAGCCGACTCACTGGAAAAGACCCTGATGCTGGGAAGACCAAAGACAGGAGGAGAAGGGGACAACAGAGGATGAGATGTTTGAGTGGCATCACTGACTCAGTGGCTATGAATCTGAGCAAACTCGGGACCCAGAAGGACAGAGAAGCCTGGTGCGCTGTAGTCCCCGGGGTCGCAAAGACTCGGACACAACTTAGCGGGTGAAGAGCAACAAGAGTTGGAGACACTAATCCTGAAAGAAGTGTGGGGGAGAGAGCGGCCCGGATCGTCCTGCCAGTCAACGGGAAAGCGCGGCCGTGACCCGATCCGACCCTGACGCCCAGACTCCTCTGTCCAGAGACGGGGGACCCGGGGGCAGGGTGACTGAGAGTCACGGCCGCTGACTTTTCTAGGTGGTTATTCCTACTTCTAGAACCTAAAACAACACACCCGCTAAAACGCAGCTTTAAAAAGACATCCTGAACTAATTTTTTCAGACTATCTTATGCTAACAAAAAGGACATCTCATTTTTTAAGCACTTTAAGCCAACCTGAACTTTCTCCCTTTTGGACCAATTTGAGCACCGTCTGAGCTCTCACTAGAAAGCCTTCAGTCTGTGTTAACGTCTCAGGAGCTGGCATAAAACCAGAACCAGAGACCCGCCCGGCAGCGCTTCATGCCTCACGACAGACTCCGAATAGAGACGGTTGTCTTCACTTCCCGACACCAAGGCCAGCGCTTCCGCAGTCCTCTGACACCTTCCTGTGTCCTCCCCGCACTGAGGCCGACCTGCGTGACCTCTCGTCTCTCCGTCCTGCACCTCTGCGCATCAGGAATCTCCCCGCTTCCCCACCGGGTCACCTGTGATCACCCGCAGCACGTCTCTAAGCGCGCCCATTCCAGGCCCGGGACAGTGACAGCGGCGTGCGGGGGGGCCTCAGGCAGGCCCTCCTCCTCCGAGTCTCAGCTTCTCACTGCAAACAGGGGTGCTTTACTGACTGCTCAGGGTCGGCAGGGAACCCAGGAGATGGCCTGTGGGAAGAGAGGCCTCCTCCCTGCGGAGGGCCGGGTGGCGCCTCGCGGTGACCAAGCAGGGTGACATCCCGTCGAGTGGAACAGCTGCCGCAGACCGCGCGGGGGCAGGGCCCTCAGAAAAGGCCCAGGGGCTCCCCGCTCCTTCTGCTGCGGGGGACGGTAGGAAGGCACCGTCTGTGAACCTCAGCAGGTACAGAATCTGCCTCCAGGGCCTGGACCGTGGACCTCTCGGCCACCAGGACTGCGAGAAATGAATGTGGCAGCCGCCCAGCCAGAGCGGTTCTGTCACGGCAGCCCAAGCAGACTGAGACTACATTGTTTTATTTAGTTGCTCAGTCATGTCCGACTCTTTGCGACCCCATGAACTGTAGCCCACCAGGCTCCTCAATCCATGGGATTCTCCAAGCAAGAATATTGGAGTGGGTTTCCATTTCCTCCTACAGGGATCTTCCAGACCCAGGGATCGAACTCGAGTCTCCTGCACTGCAGGCAGATTCTTTATCACTGAGCCACCTAGGAAGCCAAGACAACGGTACCATGACACCAATAATGCCTCCAACCTTTCCACGATGATCAGTGAAGGGGCCCACGGGCCTGGGACTGGGCAGGTCAGAGTCCTCAACACGGGCGTGGAGGAGCACACCCCACGGGCAGGTGACCGTCGTTTCAGATGGCATCTATGCACATCTGCACCCCATTAACTCATGGGCCTACAGAGTGAAGCTTTCAAATGCATGTGCGGTTGAGCCGAGCAGGTGACCACAGCCCCCGGGCCCCGTCGAGTGAAAAGCAAACCACTTCCTGCTCCGGAGCACAGAGTGGACAGGACTCCCTGTCTGGGCGGCTCTCGCTCCTCCGCTCGGCCCCGTCTGGTTCTGCAGACATCTGCTCTGGTCACCTGCGTCAGTCTGTAGTTTCCTGACCTGCCACCACTCGGGTCCCACTGCTCATCAGTTCCCACCTGCTTTTCCGCCACACAGGCCCCCACCATGTCCAGCCTTTCCAGCCCCACGGTCCCTACAAGGTGATGCTGTGTTCCCTGCAGTGAAGAGATGACAACTCCAGCCCGTCGACAATCACAGTAGACCTGGGAGTGAGAAAGTCAAAACAGCACCCACCTCTCTTCTCATCCACTTTTGTGCTTCTCACCTTTAACAGGAGCAACTTCCCTTCCTGCCTGTGAGCACCAACCAGACAGATGGACAGGACAAGAAGGGAACCAAACAAGGGAGAGTGACTGGTTCAGGTCCCAGGATCTCCCCAGGAAGGAGGGTAACCAACCACTCCAGGAAGAAGCACAGAGAGAGAAGGGCCTGTGTCTGGAAACATAGACAAAAGGGACTCAGGAGGGTGTGGACAGTCATTGTTCTCCTGCCTCTCTGAGCTCCTTCCCAGGGATTCCGTGTATTTCTATGAACCTGACACAGAGCAAGCACTCAGTCAAATCAAGTGATCACCACCATCTCACCATCACCACCATCACCATCACTACCATCGTCATCACCACCATCACCACCATCACCACCAATCACCACCACCACCTCCATCATCATCACCATCACCACCATCACCACCATCACCACCACCACCATCATCACCACCACCACCATCACCACCACCATCACCACCACCATCACCATCATCACCACCATCACAACACTATCATCATCACCACCATCACTACCATCATCACCATCACCGCCATCATCACCACCATCATCACCATCACCATCACTGCCATCACCACAATCATCGCCATCATCACCATCACCACCATCACCACCATCACCAACACTACCATCGTCATCACCACCATCACCACCATCACCACTATCACTACCATCACCAACACTACCATCGTCATCATCACCATCACCACCATCACCACCATCATCACTATCACTACCATCACCAACACTACCATCGTCATCATCACCATCACCACCATCACCACCATCATCACCACCACCACCACCACCACCATCACCATCGTCATCACCACCACCATCACCATCATCACCATCACCACCATCATCACTGCCATCACCACCATCACCACCACCATCACCACCACCACCACCATCACCATCGTCATCATCACCACCATCACCACCATCATCATCACCATCGTCATCACCACCATCACTACCATCATCATCATCACCACCATCATCACTGCCATCACCACCATCACCGTCATCATCACCATCGTCATCACCACCACCATCACCACCGTCATCACCACCATCACCACCATCATCATCACCATCACCACCATCATCACCACCATCATCACCATCACCACCACCATCACCACCATCATCATCACCACCATCACTACCATCATCATCATCACCATCGCCACTATCACCACCATCATCACCATCGTCATCATCACCATCACCACCATCATCATCAGCACCATTGTTATCACCACCATCACTACCATCATCATCATCACCATCACCACTATCACCACCATCATCACCACCATCATCACCACCATCACCACAACCACCACCAAAGCAACTACTGCCACCACCCCAGAGCCCTTGACTTGATTCTAAAGAAGTCAAACAATCCCGCTGCTATGTTGCCCACATCCTTCCACGCCCACAGTGAATTTCAATCACTCCCAATCTCTTTGCTTTTCCCTTCTTCAGGAAATCCTCGTTGTTCTAGCTTCATCTGGCAAGTTTGCAGAATGGGAACTTCCAGAGGGCACCAAAGAGGATCTGTGGTCACGGAACCTGCCAACCCCCTAGTAAAACACACAGCCCAAGTGTCCAGGCCAGGCCTAGGGAGAAGCAAAACATCCTATGTGCTCAGCAACTGCCACAAGGAAAGCCCCAGGAGGAAGCTGGACTCCGGCCTTCACACAACCAAGCCCAATTCCACAACCACCTGCTCCAAGTCTGGCCGACCAAGGGCTGCCCACACCAGACCCAGGTGACCTGTCATCTCTCCACACTCGGGCACCCGTCATCCTCATCCTCGGGTGACGGGTAACAATTCACCACACCGCCAAAGCCCCAGGAGGTCAAAGGACATAACCACACTCTTCTAAGTTAACACATCTTTACATCCTCTTCTAGCTTGATTTTGTGCTCAGCTCAGCTCCATACATCAGTTTGAAGGAACGGTGGCCATTCTTAATCTTTTTTTATTAATAGGTTCCAAGAATATTAAACTATCTTAAAACAAAAATGTTACTTTCTTTGCAGTTTCCGGGACTACAGACCTTTGTGTCCTGTGTGGTCCTCTGGAGTCTCAGCTACATTTTGTGGGAAAAACAGGACATGGGAGGGTTCATTCTAAATGCCGTGTCTTTGACTTTAAAAATTCAAGGTTCCTTTATTCCCTTCACACCCAAGGCTGTGTATACAGCTGAAAGCAATTCAGCCATTTCCCAGGTCTCCACTGTGTGGTGGGGACACCGATGGACACCAGCCACGCGTTAAGAGCTGGAGTGTAAGAAAGACAGTCGCTGACCTCGAGGAGCCGGAAACCTAGTGAGGAGCCTGAGAGGCCACACAGCGGGCTGTCAACCCACACCCAGCCCCCCTCCCTGTGACCAGAACCCCACTCCGAAGTGCCGGCGGCCAGCCCACGGGACCCCTCCTGCTCCGTGCCGCAGCTCGGGGGTGGGGAAGGGGGGCGGCGGGGCACGTGCCCCAGCTCTGGTCACACCACCTTCCAGAGAACCCGGATGCCCTGGTGACTGCCCTGCGCCTCAAGCAGGACCAAGACGCCACCGTGTGGCCACGAGCTCCGATCCCTGATGAAACCCATGCCAACAGCTCCTCTCCTCCAGACAGCCCACTGGGAAAAAGAAGCCCCTGTCGGTCTAAGAGCCTGAGAGCCCTGAGTCTGCTTTTCTGATACCTTCAGCCAGAACAAGGGCTTCCCAGGCGGCTGGGTGGTAAAGAATCCGCCTGCAGTGCAGAAGAACCGGGTTCGGTCCCTGGGTCGGGATGATCCCTGGAGAAGGGAATGGCCACCCACTCCAGTGTTCTTGCCTGGAGAATCCCGTGGACAGAGGAGCCTGAGGGGGCTACAGTCCACTGCAAGGAGTCGGACACGACTGAGCGACTTTCACATTTCACCTAAAACAAATCCTAAGCGATCCGCCCCTCAGCCGGGGAACCAACGGGGCCGTGAGCGCTGCGGAGGCGGCAGACCGCCAGCGGGGACCCCACCAGGACTTCCCGAGCCTGCGCCGTGTCCTGTCCCGTCACGGGACATGACTCACAGCACGGCCCGGAGGAGCTCCCCGGCCAGGGGTGGACACGGGCGGCACCCTGCCAGCGCAGGCAGGAGCTCACGGCTGCGGGGCAGGGCGCGGCCCCCACACGCTCTGCCCCCTTCTCCGCTCTCATCCCTCAGGCGGAGAACACCACCGTCTCACCATCTTTCACATGGTCACTCCATGTCCTAATCGACACAGGAAATCGTTAGAGGAGAAAGACAAACACGTAACGGATTGATTTTTCAAACGGCTCCTTTAAACATTTTTTAACATTTGCTTTTAAGATTATATGTAGGAAATCATCCTCCATGAGGAAGTTGTCGGGAAGATCCTCGAGCGGATTCCTAATTACACCGAAGACTTCCTCCACCCGACACATGAAACGAAACGCTTGACTTCCGCCAGATCACACTCATTCTGGTTTACCTCAGGCTGAGGGACACTGCACGTGGCTCGGATACCACACTGGTAGTGCAAACACCACCCAAAAAATAAAGACGCTGCTGGCGGCGATGCACGAAGCCAGAGTGGCGCGTCCTCTGCATTCTCACCCTCCCGTCCCGGAGCCCAGGAGACCCAGCGAGCTCGGGGAGCCCCTTCTGCTGGCGGCTCCAAGGGGCGGAAAATCAATCACAGGAAAGGAAGGAGGGAAGGAGACACACTGGCATGTATCCGACCGAGCACGCGGGAGCAACTGTGCGTTTGTGGGTTTTATTATCTTTCCGACGTCTCGATTTCAACAACATCCCACAAACAAGCATCATGGAAGCCCGACAACGGACAGTGACACGTGGGGGGCGGGGAGGGGGGCACGCAGAGCCCCGTCCTCCAGGGGGACTCGGGCGTCAGTGACACAGGCTGGGGGGGCACGCAGAGCCCCGTTCTCCAGGGGAACTCGGGCGTCAGTGACACGGGCTGGGGGAGCACGCAGAGCCCCGTCCTCCAGGGGGACTCGGGCATCAGTGACACGGACTGGGGGGGCACGCAGAGCCCCGTCCTCTAGGGGACTCAGGCATCAGTGACACGGGCTGGGGGGGCACGCAGAGCCCCGTCCTCCGGGGGGACTCGGGCATCAGTGACAGGGGGACGGTGCAGGGCAGGGGCCGCACGGGAGCAGGGGTCCTGGCCAGAGGAGGGATGCTGCGGCAGCTGAGCTTTCTGGATATCTGCAATGATCACTTAGCACGGTGACTGTTTTTACAGAAACAGGATAAAGCCAGAGCGGGAGGATACGCCACCTGAAGGAAGGGGGAGCCATCTCCCCGGTGCTCAGCACCCTACACCCCTCATGAGCTGGTGCACCAGCCGCCACCAGCCCTTGGAGAGAGCCAGAGGCATCACTCTAGGGGCTGGGGCAGAGGGAGATGGGTGCTCCGAGAAAAAGCAGCCAGGATGGGAGGGACTGAAGGATGGACGGGGGAAGGGATGGATGGGAGGGGGGGGGGGACAGGGGAGGGCCGCGGTTGGGGGAGGGGGTGGACAGGCGAGGGCCGGGGCAGGAGTGCCTGATGAGCTGACGGTCGAGCAGGGGCCTGGAGGAAGGGTCGGGCGGGATCGCGGGCAGGCGGGCAGCAGGGCAGGGGCCCCAGCCCAGACGTGCCGCGGTGCACCATGCCCCAGCCACCGCAGAAGCATGCGGTTGGGAGGCGACAACGGGAGCGGGCAGCCAGGCCATGCGGCGTCACCGGGCCAATGGCCGCCTCTGAGCGAGATGGAGCCGGGGTGGCTCTGACAGCACCTGACCCGGATCTCATCTTCACAGGACGGCTGACGGCTGGGCGGAGCAGGCGGTAAGACACGGGGGACAGGGCTGCGGGAGGCGCGGACGGCACCAGGCGGGAGGCGGAGGCAGGGACCGGGACATGGGCAGAAGCTGATCTGGGAGCCGGGGGAGAGCCCGGGGGGCAGCGCAGACAAGGGACGCGCGGGCGGTGGGGGACGGGCTGGGTCACAGGAGGCAGCCGCTGCTCAGAGACGGGGTGACAGGGAGGCATCAGGGCCTTGGGGGACAACTCAGGCAATGCTTCCAACCTAGAAGCTGCCTTTAAAAACAGATGACCTTTTTCAAAAACACGCACTGCCCCATTATGTACGTTCTTAGTGAGAGCTGCTTCATCAGTGTTCCTCCTGGTTGGAAGCGATGCTGCCAGGGAGAAACAAATCCAGGGGAAATCCAGGAGAAACGCGGGAAAGAAAGTGGTCACCTCACAGAGACGCCCCCCACACCACCCCGTGCCATCGGGATCGGCCAGGCTGGGCTCCTGCACAGGAGAGGCTTGCCAACATGCAGCCAGGACTCCGAGACGCGGTGACCGAGGCAAAGGCACCACTGGCTCCCGCCACGCCCCGCCCTGGGTGTGGGACGTCTGGCCAGAGCGCCCACTGTGTGCCAGGCTCTCCTGCGTGGGCGACGGCGGTGGTCCTGAGCTGCAGATGGGGCAGCGAGGCACATTCACCAACCCTCCTTTTAAAGCGTCTCTGCTTGTTTCACTGAAAAGTCCGTTCTCCCCAAACCACAGAGCAGACATAAAGCCAGGTTGCAGAGGCTCCCTGCCAGCTTCCTGGGGCCCCCTCACCCCCCAGTCAGCTTCTGGGAGTGTGGCTGGCAGTGAGGCCCCAAGGGCATCTGAGGGGGCACGTCTCCAGATGAACCGGCACCAGCAGGCTAAGAACCGAGCGCTGCCCGCCCTCTGAGGGGACTCGGGGTGTGGACAGGCGGCCCAGTGGGTGGGTCAACATCCCGCCGTGCCCACAGTGGCCGGGCAGGGCACCCGCAGGCTCTCCCCGTGCCCCTGCGCTGCCGTCCTGGCAGGGGTCCTCCCAGACGAGACTCTGGGAGCAGGCAAGGCGATCAGCAGAGCCGTCAGCTTCTCCCCCGGCCGCATTCTAACGCCTCCCTGGAGCACTCTCGCTGCCCACAAGGCAGCACGAGCTGGCGCAGGTGCACACACTCACAGCCTCCACGTGCGTGCACTATTCCCGGCCGCGACGTGGCGGCGGGGCTGCGCCTGGCCCTGGGGGGCCGCTGGACACTGGCAGGCGGCCGCCCGGATCGACGGGAACGGGGCTGAGCCCGGCCCGATAGCCAAGGCGGGCCCTCAGCTCCCGTCCTCTGACGAGATCAAGACGGCAGAGAAACGAGGGCCCGGCCGGCACTGGCTGTGTCCTCACCGCGGGGACCCCGGGCTGCCTCCGGAACCAGGGCCCACGGCCCCAGGGTGACCGGGAGCCGGCTGCTGCGGGCGCAAGCGGCGAGTGTGTGTGGGCTGCAAGACCATGCACGCACACACACACACTCGTGAAGCGGGGAACGCACACAGAGTGAGGCCCGAGGAGCAACGAACGAGCACGCGGGCATCGGGGCGCACAGCGTCCCCTCCGGCTGTTCCTCCAGCCTGACGGTGCTGGGCTGTGTCCAAGGCTACCCTGAGCCCCAGCCAACAGCCCGTCCACCCGGCCTGGCTGCCCCCACCACCGTCCACAGCCCTGACTTCCCCCCGTGTCCCTCCTGCCAGCCAGCTGCTCACCCGGAGGTCACACTGTGACGCCACAGAAGCCACGCTCCGGGAGAACCCCCAGGGCCGCCTCCTGGCCCTCTCGGCCCACTGCACCTGCGCCTTCCTGCCCGGAGGCCTCCCTCCTCCCCTGCCCCAGCATCCTGGGGCGGGACCTCTGGCCCCAACCCCCAGGTCTCCTCCACCTCCAACGCCTGCCCCGTGCCGCCCACGCTCCGCAGCAGCGCTGGCCTTGACCCTCAGCACTGTCTCCCTCTCCACCTTCGGCCAGTTCCGAGAGCTGGCTGCGGGCGTCCGTCTGCCCCCCGACACTCAGCACCAGCTCTCGAGGGCAGGGGCCCCGGGCTCTGTTCGCGGTTCGCCCCAGCACCAACCACAACAGGTGGTTCAGGAAGACTAGCCGAGCAAAGAACTACGTGGGCACCTGACGTCAGTCACCCCGACTCACAAGGACCCTGCAGGGAGGTCAGATTCCCCGGGACGGGACAGGAGGCTGAGTCACGGATCCGCGCCGGTCACGCACCGGCTCCCAGGCTGCACGGCCTCGCCCTCCTGCCGTCACAGGCCCTGCAGGCAGGCTGTCCTCCAGCCCCGGGCCCTGAAGGGCCATCAACTCAAGCCCTTGATTCCAGAATGAACAGCTCCGGGCCACCCACCTGCCCCCTGAAAAACCCCCTTCCCCCCAGAGCCGGTTCCCACACAGAGGCTCTCCACCCTAAAGCCCGGCCCTGGGGCTCACGTGGGTAAGAGGATGAACGTGCGGTGACAAGGCCGTGTGCCGTGCGTGCAGAGGACCTCGGGGCCCGGCTGCCGCCACGCGGTCACCCATGGGCCTCGGAGGCGCAGGCTCTGCCGGCGGCCAAGTCACACTCCCATTCACAGACACGCGTGACCACGGAAGCCTCCAAGGGTCGTTTCCCTGAGCTTCGAAAAAGGCGGCCTTTGCACGGGAAAAGACTGGGTCGATGCTGAGAGCGGAGTGAGCCGTTATCTTCTGTTCGCTGCCCGTCCGCAAGCTCCAGACGGAGCCCCAGCAAACACAGCCGCGAGGCCCGAGGCCAGAGGGACACTGCGGCCAGAGGCACTTCTGTGGGCGTTGCCCAGGTCAGCGCTTTGCTCCTCCAACGTCAGCAAATATTGGCCACTTACCTCGCGAATGTGATGTGAAGAATACTTCCCACTGTCTCCCAAAGCTAACTGCTTTCCGAAAACAGGCAACTTATGGCTGTTTTCTCCTGCCACCAAATACAAATCCCGTAACTGTTTAACTTGGAAAGCTTTGGTTTTCGCCTTTTGGTGTGAGACTTCATACTTACATAGAATTTTAAGGAAAAGCAAGAAAAAAAACAGAATCCCACAACCGAACAGAAGAATCCAGCTTCTTTTAACCTTTTACTTTATCTATACGTACTCACTTGCCCACACATCTTGAAAACTTCATTTTTAAGTATGATTTTAATTTCCCAAGTTACTCTGATGACAAAGTCCACAGGAGATTCTAACTGGGGGCTCGGGTCCTGACTCAGAGCTGCAGTTCCCGCCAAGCAATCTAGTTTTCACAAGTGATTCCCGTGCCGCCTAGGACTAGATCAGGGGATGTCTGGTGAGAGGTGATCAGAGGGGGCTCCGCTGAGCCAGGACAAACCAGCAACCCGGCCTCTGGCCATGATCACCGAGGTGGCAAACAATTCACCCACAGCCGGCTCAGAGCTCACCAGTGGGACGTGACACACGCCCGGGGCCTTGCCCGTCCCAGAGCACAGCTCGAGCTCCGGAGGAGCACGCCAGCTCCCGAGACAGGGGACGCAGCACCCGCATGCCACGCGGGACCCCGGGGTGGGTACTGGACTAGGAGGGAGGCATGAGCGTGTGCCCGTCACCGGGACAAGCGTCGTTGGGACTGCACGTGGGCCGAGCCCGGGACGACGGGGCCACGGCAACACCCGGAGGAGGTCTTTGTCCTCAGGAGGGGATGAGGTCTTGAGGAGCAGAGGGTGCGACTTCTCCAAGTGACTCAGAGGGTTGAGGAAAAGCACGGACACACGTGAGCACGCACGCGGAGAACGAACCAGGCGGAAGGTAAACGGCTGGTACAGCCGGGCAAAGAGCACGGGGGGGCGCGTGCACTGGCCCCGCGCCTTCTCCGTGCGTCTGAAGTCACATCGGAACAAGAAGCCTAACACAGACAGTAAGCTGGACCTCTCTGGACGGCGACACCTGGAACCGTGCGAAGGCGGAGGCGGGGAAGGCAAGCTGGAAAAGGAGAAAGGCTCTTCCTCCCGCTGCACCCTCCGTGCTGTGAAACCATCACGTGTGAGCCCAGAAGAGAAACGAAAGTGAACTAAGAAGGGCAGCCGGACGGGAGCGGCACCTTCGGGGCCACGGGACCTTCCCGAAGTCGCCCCGCTCCAGCCCCCGGCCCCAGCAAGGAGGCTGCTCAGCTCCAGCTCCACAGGCCCGGCCCGGGCCGGCATCTCCATCTGCGGGCCTCACGCGCCACCTGCTGGCTGCGCGGGGCACTGCCCGCCGCGGCGCCCAGCCTTCAGCGTGACTGAGCTCCTGGGACCGCAGCCACCTCGTCCTCCCAGGAGCTCCAGCATCCGCGAAGTGCCCGGAGCCCAGGGGCACCTGGCAGGCGTCACACACAAACGTGGAAGCACCTCCGGTGCGTGGAACTCCAGCAGGACTGAACAGCAAGCACGGGCCGCAGGGCCCAGCTGCCCCACGAGAAGCTCGGCGGGACCCCCCAGCCAAGCCCGGCCTGGACCCCCGCCCCCCGCCGGCTCACTCTACAGCCAGTCCCACTCCACGCCGACCCGCTGCCCCCGTCAGATGGTGCACCGCCAGCCCCCCCAAGCAGGTCTCAGTCACCGGCCCTGGTCACCACCACGACCACCATGAAGCACAAGGAAGGACGTCCGGCCGGCCGGGCGGCCTCCCACGGCAGCACTGAGGAGCCAGGAGAGCGCGCTAAGAAAATCATCGAAGAATGCTCATCACCCCCAACTAAAAATAAGTTTAAAAAAAAAACACTGTACAATGATTATCTTACAATTAAAACTAAAAAAAATTTTTTTTAAATGCTCATCAAATTGCACTGGAAGCACATTAATAAACACACCTAGAGTAAACTTTCAGGACAAGGCTCTCCTCCTAGTGACTTACCCGCATGAAATACAACAGATCGACTTCTGACCTGGTAAATCACATAGGTAACCTGTGCTTAAGGGGGAGCAGGTCGTGCCTTTCAAATCCTGGCCTCCTGCAGAAATGAGCACGGCCTAGAGCGGCCAAGCCCACAGGGACTCACCCCCAGGACTCACCCCCGGGACTCGCCCACGGAGACTCGCCCCGGGGACTCACCAGGGGGACTCACCCCGGGGACTCGCATACGGAGACTCGCCCCGGGGACTCACCAGGGGGACTCGCCAGGGGGACTCGCCAGGGGGACTCGCCAGGGGGACTCGCCCCGGGGACTCACCGAGGTCTGTGTTGGGGCCCGCAAGCAGGTGCTTGAACTTGTCCAGCCGAGAGGCCTCTCTTTCACTTAAGGCCGAGCTGCTGAGGGTGCTGGGCTCGGGCGCCCCACCCAGCGCCACCGTGGCAGCGTGCGGGAGAGACTGGGACCTCTGCAGAGGGACGGCGTCGCTGGCGCTTCCTGTTGGGGGGTGAGGGAGAAGAGAGGTGAGATCCCGGGGCTCGGCTCACGGCCAGGTGCCCACCAGGAGGCCTGGCGCCCGCCTGCTGCAGTCCCGCACACCCTCACCGAGCAGCGCAGAACTGCCCGCGCGAGGCAGAGAGCCAGCCGGCTCCCACGCAGAGCCCACTGCCCTCCGGGTCACTCCTCAGGGAAACAGACGCGCCACAAGGGGCAAAACAGGGAGGAGCAGAAAACCACAGCACACGTCGGGGGCGGCAGCCAGGGCTCCCCAGGGGGCCCGCCCGGGTGACACGCCAGAGGATCGGTGGGTGCAGGGCTGGGCAGCGTGCCTGCACGGGTCACCCAGGCCTGGGCATGCAGGGAGGCTACCAAGGCCCACGGCAAGGGCACCGTGACTTTCTGGACATCCCAGGCCTCCCCCAGCCCAGGAGGGAGGCCAGGCCAGGACCGGCACCTGGAGGAAGCAGAGGAAGCCAGGTGCCCCCGCAGGTGGGCTGAGGAGCCCCCGGAGTGCACCTAGCCGCTGAGGCGACGTGAGACAGCACGTGGCACCCAGGCCCGGGCCTGGGCAGGAGCGGCCCCCCAGGTCACGGGACAGAGACCCGCGGGGACGGCAAGGGGCCCGCAGCACGAGGCCCTGAGCGGCTGCAGACCCGCAGACCTGCATCCCCGCGAGTGACCACGGCATCCAAAGTGGACGTCTGGAGCAGAGCTAAACTCCAGGAGACGGGGCAAGGCGTACACGACGTGGAGCGAACGTGCCGACGCTGACTTCCAGCAGCAGCTGCCCCACAGAGCAGGGACACGGCTCCCTCCCCGCGCAGAGCAGAGCCTTCACCCCAAACGCACTCCCGTGGGGGCCCCGAGGCTACAGAGGAGCACGACGACCCTCGCCTCCGGGCAGAATCGGCCCAGTTAAGCTTCCAGAGCGCCTGGGAAAGTGAGCGCAGCGGTGAGGGTGAGGGCGCCTCCTCGCCTGGGGCTGCCCTCGCCTGCAGGAGCCCCCACACTGGCCTCCTCTCAGGGAGGAGGGGCTGGAGCTGGGGGGGGGGGGTGGGGGGTGGGCAGAGATGGGGGGACCAGAGGCCCCCCTCCAGGGGAACGCTCCTCCCCTGCACCTCAGGATTCTCCAGGAGAAGGTGTCGCAGCAAGAACAGGTCCACGAGACATCACGGATAAACGTGCTCAGTCTTATTTACCTCAACCTCAGAGACACCCCGTGTGACTTCACTCAGACACTAAGGGCCCAGGCATCCCTGAGCTGAGCTCTGAGGCAGGATCTGGGAGATCAGGCGAGAGCAACAAGCCCCCGAGGAACAGTAAGACCTCCAGCCAGGCCCCCATCACTGTGAGCAGAAGACCCACCACCGCCCCACCTCCAGGGTCCCGGAGAGTACGAGGCCACTGCTGCCTCTGGTGTCCACACAAGACCTGCTCACAGCTGGGCCACGGGCAGCCGCAGGGACAGCCATCGCCTGGCCGATGCTCACCAAGCCCATCCCGGCCAGTGATACGCTTTGCCACTAACCCAGCGATGCCCCAAGTCAGGCAGAGTGCCTCTGACTTCAGGTACGAAGGCAAGAGACGTTTATGAAGAGCATCAGGGCAGCCGGAAGGTGGAGCGCTGGCCCAGAAGCCAGTCGACGAGCCCACCGTCTGCCTCTGCCAAGCTGGGAGGCGGCCCTCCCCAGGGCTGGAGGCCCGAGCCGCTGGCGGCAGGGAGGCCTGCGGGCGCCGTGCAGGGTGACGCGCCCACAGCGGGCCTGCTGGGCTCCCCACAGACGCTGGAGAAGCCGTGCGCGCCCTCTGTGCCCCCACGGAGGACTGCTCCAGGGCATGCCGAATTCCCAACCTCCGCTCACAGGAGCAAAGAAGTCAAACGGACCTCGCGGGTCTCACCCAAGCAGAGAAGGCCCCGCCGGCCCAGCAGGACGGTGTGGCTGCCGCGCCACATGGGGAGCAGGTCCTAAGGGCAGCTTGGGTTACATCAGTGGCGTCTACGCAACTGCGCAGAACGCCCAGGAGAGACCACGGGGCCTGGGGCGTGGTCCCTGCCGCCAGGGATCGAAGAGTTGCGGTCTCGGCAGAGCCCACCGCAGGAGGAACCCAGGGCCTGGGAGTGCATGTCCCGCCCAGGCGCATGGGATGCGAGCAGAGTGCCCGTCACGAGCCACAGGAATCCTGCATCTACCTGGAAAGGCTCAAACTCGGTGCCCTTCGGTTCTTAGGATCAAATACGTCCAAGTTCACTTCGTGTGAAAGAAAAATAGTTTAGATTCCAATGTGAAAACTGGTCAAACGAAATAACTCATGCTATTCCACAAAGAAGATGGTAACGCTGCAGAAGTTAATTCCTGGAATGTGTTTTTGAAACCTAGAGCTGAGTATGAAACCTAATTTTGCCCCAGCCAGCAGGCTGCCTCAGGCTGCGCTGATGACCTCATTTTCTTTTCTGTAAACAAGGGGTGAGCCCCCGAACCCCCAGAGACCTCGGGGAGAGGGACCGAGCGGGCTGTGGCTGCACTGCCAGCCCCACACCCCCACACTCACCCCTTACCTGACACCACAGACCCCACACCCCTCATTCACCCCTTACTTGACACCACAGACCCCACAGCCCTCACTCACCCCTTACCTGACACCACAGACCCCACACCCCTCACTCACCCCTTACCTGACACCACAGACCCCACACCCCTCACTCACCCCTTACCTGACACCACAGACCCCACACCCCTCAGTCACCCCTTACCTCTCTGACACCACAGACCCCACAGCCCTCACTCACCCCTTACCTGACACCACAGACCCCACACCCCTCACCCACCCCTTACTTGACACCACAGACCCCACAGCCCTCACTCACCCCTTACCTGACACCACAGACCCCACACCCCTCACTCACCCCTTACCTGACACCACAGACCCCACACCCCTCACTCACCCCTTACCTGACACCACAGACCCCACACCCCTCACTCACCCCTTACCTCTCTGACACCACAGACCCCACAGCCCTCACTCACCCCTTACCTGACACCACAGACCCCACACCCCTCACTCACCCCTTACCTGACACCACAGACCCCACACCCCTCACTCACCCCTTACCTCTCTGACACCACAGACCCCACAGCCCTCACTCACCCCTTACCTGACACCACAGACCCCACACCCCTCACCCGCCCCTTACTTGACACCACAGACCCCACAGCCCTCACTCACCCCTTACCTGACACCATAGACCCCACACCCCTCACCCACCCCTTACCTGACACCACAGACCCCACACCCCTCACCCACCCCTTACCCGACACCGCAGACCCCACACCCCTCACTCACCCCTTACCCGACACCACAGACCCCACACTCCTCACCCACCCCTTACCTGCCTGACACCACCGGCCCCAGAAGCCACTCTGACCACTGGATTCAGGATCTCAGCCCGCATCCCACCCTGCTCTGGGACCACCCCGCCTGTTCTGACCCCGGCACCTGCCGCCTTCCGGCACCCGGGCCTCCTCACACGTCACGCGGAGGCTGCTGTCCACCCCCTCGCCAGAACGGACGCTCCAAGGCACAAGGGCTCCCACGTCCTGAGAACGTGGCCTGAGCCGTCACAGGTTAAACAGCCGTGCTGTCTGATGTCTCAGCCCCTCCAGCACAGAGAGAGCCAAAGTGACGAAGAGCGCCCGGCACGTGGACGGGAGACACGGGCGAGAGCTAACCTCGCAGACTTTAGAATCGGAACCTGGCGATTCCAGAGAGCAGACACCCGCCCTGCAGACGCTGAGCCCACATGTCGGGGACCTGGGGGGATCATCGGAACTGGCGGGGGGAGATCCAGCCCTGAACACGAGGCTGGACCAGCCCCTGGGCTGGAAACGCCCCGAGGGCGTCCTGAGAAGGGCGGGGTCCCCCAGCGGCCCACAGAAGCTCCTGCCTGGCCACGCGGTCTGGAGGGAGATGCACTCAGCCAGGAGGAGGAGAGGAAGCGCAGCTGCCTCTGCTGACCAGGAGCCCCTCGGCTGCTGGATCTCTGAGCCCCAGAGGGCTGGGACCCTCCCCTCCCCGGGGAGAGGGCTCCAGGCCTCCTTCCAGAAACCCGCCCGCCTCTCCCCACCGCCCCCACCTTCAGGACAGGCCGCATGGCTCTCGCTGACGGACTTCACCAGCCGCACGTCACCACCGGGGGCCTCGGGGGGCTCCGCCGAGGGCTCCGGGGCCCCGGGGGGCTGGGGGCGCGCCTGCCGCTGGCTGTGGTTGCGCAGGACGCGGTGGGCCGTCTCCATGACGACTGCAGTGTTGAGGCTCTCGGCCGCCATGGCCAGGAGCTCGTCATCGTCTTCGCCGGCGTCCCAGGCGTCGCTGGTGTTGCTCTCAAACTCCTGGAAGGTGCTGACTCGCTTGGCCTTGACCGGCGTGGTGGGCGCCTTGGGCGTGGCCTTGAGCAAGCTGCAAAGCAAAAGCGGTCTGTACTCGCACCCTGGGGGCTGAGCGTGGTCACCCCGGGACAGGTCAGACCAGCCCCCGGGGGGACAGGTTCACAAGAGAGCTGAGAGTGAAGTGGAAGAGCAAACGCGGCCCGAGGCATCCAGGGTGAGACGGAGCTCCCGGGCTGCAGGGGCCAGGAAGGAGGAGAGGCTTCCCGGGACAGTCACGCTGCCTCTGTGCCCCAGAGCCACGCCTGAGGACGCGCGGCAGCGCCCCGCGCCCACAAACCTCTCGCCCCAGCACCTGCGCAGACCTCCAGGGGCAGCAGCCCGGGCTGCGGGCGGGGGAGACTGTTCGCAGGACACGGGCCCTCGGCAGGCGGGTCTGGATACGGGACAGTTTGAAGGATCCCGCACAGCATGTCAGCACGCAACACGTGCTCCGAGTGTCAGGAGCTTGTCCTCACACGCCCGGTCCTCCAGGGCCACCCCTGCCCCGCACCCACCTCTGGAGAAGGCGCCCAGACACAGGCCCAGCAAGCCGCAGGCAGCGGGAGGGAGCACAGGACGTCCCTCGACCTGCATCAGCTACAGGAAGTGAAAAAAACTTCTCTCGGGGGCTTTCTGCTTTTCTGAAGGTGTCCTTTCTCAGCTGGTTCAGACAGTAAAGAATCTGCCGGCAGTGTGGGACACCCGGCTTCAATTCCTGGGTTGGGAAAGTGCCCTGGAGGAGGAAACGGCCACCCCCTCCAATATTCCTGCCTGGAGAAGTCCATGGACAGAGGAGCCTGGCGGGCTACAGTCCATGGGGTCACAGAGACTCAGACACGCCTGAGCGACTGGAACGCTACTTTCAGCACTGAGGCTTCACTTGGGTGACCACGTCCAGTTTCTGTCTTGCTGTCGCTGCCCCCAGTATGCTCCGAGAAGCCAGGGCCAGAGCCAAGCTCGCGGGTGCGCCAGGCCCCACCCCAGCCCCCGGGAGCCCTGCAAAGGCTGCCCTCCTCTGCATGGCGCCCCCTCAGAGGCTGGGCCGTGAAAGGCCAGCAGCGCCTCCCGTAAAGCAGTCGCTAGATTCGTGCTGGCTGAGTGAAGGGCACTCTCCTCCCCGCTGGGAATCCCAGGGAGCTGGGGGGTCACCACACCCCCAGGCCCAGCCTGAGAAGAGCCTCACGCAGCCCGAGAGGTCACTTACGTGCCGTGGACCAGGGGATCGAAGGGCGGGTGCTGAGCGCCATACACGTGCTGGATGCTGTTCAGAAAGGAAGGGGAATAAATTAGCTTCTCCCGGTGTTCACAAGGGCCCCATGGATGCAGGAAGCAGGCCAGCTCCTCAAACCAGCGCCAGAGGGAGCAAACCGGCCACCACAGGGTTCCCCAGGGCCCGTCGGGAAGGCCGAATGACGCCAGACAAGGCCACCCCCACACACACACACAGGTCATTCAGCCTCCCAGCGAACGGGCCTCAGTGAGGCACCCACGGCCCCAGGGCATCACCACAGGGCCTGGGGCATCGGCCAGCCTCTGCTCCTGGCCTAAAAGACTGACCCAGACACAGCCCTCGGGAAGCTCTCACCCGGCACCACCCTGCTCAGGGACGGAATACAGAATTACAAACACAATTTTGTTAAAAGACTGCGTGGTTTCATTATAAAGTCTGTGCTCATCAGAGCAGATCTGGAAAAAGAGACGGGGACAGAACTCATGTGCAACGCTGGCCAGCTGAGAGACCCAACGCACAGCCTTTCCTCCCCCCGACGCCCGGCCAGGGGAGGCCAGGGGACCCGAGGCAGGCCAGCTGCAGAGACAGAGGAGAGAGGCTTGGCGGTACGACCCTGACCCTCAGCTTCCCCCTCTTCTTGTTCAGAACACACACCTGAGGCCAAGAGGGGCCCGGCCATCCTGCCCCATGAGAAACAAACACGAGAAATGAAGCCCCTCATGACGGATGGGGGGGCGGGGGGGCTTAGAATGAAGGTGGGAAGACAGCGGGACTCCGGCAGCTTGGAGCTGTTGGCTCTCAACCCTGGACCACTCCCTAGACTTCCATGGCATGAAATAAGCAAGCCCCTGTTTGCTGAAGCCACAGGCAGGCAGAGTCCCGACCGCTGTGGTCCGGTGGAGCAGACCGCCTCTGCGAGCCGAGGCAGAGCCTCGCAGGCGCCTGTGCGCTCAGCTCTCTGTCCATGGGATTTTCCAAGCAAGAGTGCTGGAGTGGGCTGCCATCTCCTCCTCCGTGCAGGGTGCATGTATGTAAAGATAAATACAGACACGGGGGAGCTTAGTACACAGATGAAGTCTTCTTAGCGTTTAAAACAAAATGAAGTCCTATCTTGTTTACTCAGTAATATATCAATGCCACAACTATTTCCCCGTATTACTGTTCATCACTCTACTTAAATACATGTACTTTATATCATGTGATACACATGAAAGATACATGCAGCGTATTTACACTTTAAAACCTCACACTGCGGGCACAAGGGGTTTCCCCAGACATTTCTCTGCAACGCCCATAAATCTGCAATTATTTCCAAGCTTCCTAAGTTTTCAAAAATCATAATAACATGTTTCCCTGGACAACCTCACCTCTAATTTCACACCGCCCCACCATTATGGTTACACGGTAATTTGTTTCACCAGTGTTGATTGTCAACTCTTTGTTTAAAACTGTGTGTGACTATAAAAACAGCGATAAACTTCTCTGGGGACAATACTTTCACGCAAATATAACTTCGTGAAGATAAAGTCCTAGAGAAGGCATGCCTGGGACACAAAGGATACACGTGTATCAACGGCGTAAACGGCTGACCCCAGACCCACGTGGAGGGTAGAGTGCGGACCTCCGCACGGCGGACAGTCTGAGTGTGATTTCCAGTCGGCGCTCCGGACCCGCAGTCCCTCCCGATCTGTGGTTCTGCGTGCCCGCTTCAGGCCATCTGGATGGTGTTGGGCTGCAGTATTTACTACTGAAAAACACCCGTCTGTAAGTGGACCCACGCGGTTCAAACCCACGTTAGCCAAGGGCCCAATGCAGAGCTCACTGCTGTTTGACGGGGGGAAGGGGGTATACAGATGCTGATCGTGTACCTTCCCGATTATTAGGGAGGCTGAGCCATCTCGAAACATCCTTTGTCCATCTGTGCCTTTATAAACCGCCTGTTTGAACTCTGCCCATTTCTAAGAGGTGCCCACCCTTATCTCACTGATTTGTAAAAGCTTCTTTGTAAACAGGACTCCTCTGTCATTGAGGCAGTGAGGTGGGCAGAACGAGGGCCCCAAAAGCGTCGCCTCCCAACCCCAGCACGCATGAACGTGTCACCTCACATGGTAACGGGGAAGAACTTCTGTGTTCCATCAGAAGTTAATCACCAAAGGGATGTTGCCTATAAGCTTTAATTACACACTATGGCCCATCTCTGGGAACCGTGCCTCCCAGGGAATGAGCGTTAGGCTAAAATACCTTTGTTTCACTCACAGGAACCATCTCACCAGGCCCACCTGTGAATGACTGCGGGAGGCAGAAATTCACGCATCCCCTCCGGAGGCTGATGGGAACCAGGAAGTGTGCGACCTACGCCCTCCCCTTTGAGTATAAAAGGGGTCTGAATTCTAGCTCAGGCAAGGCTAGGAGTAGTGCGTACCCTCGCCTTCTTCTTGGTTTGCTGGATTTCCGAACAAAGTCATCATTCCTGCCCAACCGCTCGCTGGGGCCTGCAGTGCAGCGTGCGGGACGAGCTCGGACTAACAAACCTGGGGGACTCATCGAGGAGCCTGGCTTGCTCGTGCCCAGCCAGCCTGGCTGGGGAACTTCGGGCGAGGAGGGCCCTGGCAGCTGCCTGGACCACTTGTCCCGAGGATCCGCACCCCTCAGAGTTCCCTGAAGCAGCACCGGCCGCCCCAGCACGCGGCAGCTGGAGGAAGGAGTCAAAGCTGGGGAGCCACACGGACTCCATGTACCAGGTGAGTAGCTCAGGCGTGTACAACCGGGAACTATTTCCTCTCCGTTTGGGGCTTGTTTTTCTAGAGTAAGCCAACTTGGTTTGCAGCTGTATTTGAGTGGGGCACCCTGCTGGAGAGAGGAAAGAGGTGCTGGACTCGTACCCCATTTGTGAGCCAGCGGGTTGGTGTCTGGGATGCCGGCATTTGGGTGTGCCATTTGTGCTTTGACTGTCTTGAAAAAGAGGGAGTGTGACAACTATCCCTGGAGAGAGTCCTCTGGGGAGCGTTTTGGACCAGGATCTGAGCACAGCTCTGAACCCACAGGTGAGAGGAGGGGCCGTGGCACCTGTCAGGATCCCCACAGGGGTCCGGGCAGGGTTACCTTGGGGCCCTGTGCACTGCGGACTGCGACTCTCGCTGCATTAATTACATCACTTACGTCTCCCGTGCTGCTGGGATATGTAAAACTCCAAGACCAAACGAGGGTTTATTTAGGCTTCTGCTTATTCTTTTGGTTTCCTCTTATTCAGTCCTGTTTGTCCACTTACAGCCAAATCAGTTTTGTGATACTTAACTTTTATTGATATCAAGTGTGGAGAAAAGGAAGAAAACCTGTCTGTTTTTGTCCAAGAGTAAGACATTCTGAGAAGAGGGAGGGTTGGTTCCTAAGGGAGGTTTTGGTTTCACCGAAAGCTAGAAATAGAAGTGTCTTTTCCATAAATACTAGTAAAAGGGTTTAACTTGTAGACATATGACCCTGGTTTGTCCCATCTGCTAGAAGCTCAATTTGAATCCACTCTGTTAAAACTGATGGGTTTCACACTGCTGTACCTGATTCATAGTTAAAATTTTTGAGGTGACAGCGTTTGCATGTTTGTACATGTGTTAGAGGTATGGTACCAACCAGGTTAATTTGTAAAAGAACTATTTAATTGGCTTAAAGGAAATTTAATTGCTTACATGAATACTCAAATATAAAAAACTGGCCAGAATGAGTTTCAGGTTCACATGATCTAGGAAATACTCAGTATTGAATTAGTATCTGTTGTGAAAGTTTTGCTTAAGCTTGCTGGTTTGATACAGATGTCTTTATAGTCATCAACACTAAGTATAATACTTTTACTATACCTAGGTTTATTAGACAATAATACCTCACTCCTGTTACAAAGACTGTCATCAAGAAAAATAACAATGTGACAAAGCTGTTAAGTCAAGAGAGGTAAATGAAGCCAAGGTCTTTGGAGTAAACCCTATGGGAATGATGTTTTGGGAATGTCAAACTAGATAATCCAGACTTTCATAACTTAGAAGGAAGACTGAACTTAAAATCTCACAAAACTTGAATTTTTGGTTCTCTAAGAGGACAATGTTTTCTTAAAATATTGAACTGCTTTTGATAACTGCTTCTTTAAGTGAGCTCTATGTGCCATTTTATCACAGGTTAAAATTTTTTGATATTTTTTTACAAACTTCCCAAAGATCAAGTTCCAAGTAGGGTTCATCTGACCTCTAGTTAACTTTTGCCAGAGGATCCCTGGAACACCTCAAATTATTTGTTTTCTCTCCATCTCAGAGGAATATTAAACTATTTGGGCTTACTGGGTGTGTTTGAATTGCATGGGAGGCACTGTCAAATGAGTGGCGATAAAACATCCTTAGAATGTATCATATGGGTAAACGTTATTTAAATACACATTCTAGAAATTATATGGAACTCCTAAAATCCTGGCAAATCATATCAGTCATAATCTTAGTAATTATCTTGGTTGTCTGTCACAGGAGTAATCAAGTTTCTGTTCACTGTTATCTGTGGTTTTACAGTGGCTTCTGATTGAGTCTATGTTGTTCTATGAAAAAGCAGGGAAGAATAATGACCGTTAAGTGCAAGCCATTTGTGCCATTACATCAGGGAAAATGGAAGGAAGGGAATGAGTGAGGGCCTGGTGCTTCAAACCGTAACTCCTCTGGTTGAGCAGATGTCCCAGCCGCTCTGGCTGTTATGCCAATATACCCTCCCTTCCCACCCCTTCCGTTTCTACCAAGCCCCAGTTCCTGACACAGGGGCCCAGGACTCCTTGCGCCCCATAAGGACCAGCTAGAAAATCCTGTGTTAGTTTCTAGGGAATAAGGACTTGGTGGAGTATCACCATCTAAAAACCAACAGGGCATCTAATTTGAGCTAGGAGTCACTTCCGTGTCAGGGCGATTCCCTTACATCATTATCTCGTAGGGGCTTAAATGCAAACCACCAGCGGGCTGGCTTTCTCAGGCTTCTTTAAATGGGAAGATCACAACCCTCCTTATGAGGAGGGTCCGCTACACCTGAAGGCCCCTTGGCAGCAACCAGAGCTGAACCAAACTGGGGACCAGTGAGGGAAGAGGCCCTTACCAGACCCCTACTTAGCAGTGCGTCTTGGCAGGGCCTTGGAAATGGAAACCAAAGCAACAGAGTTTGAACAATATTCAAGAACTTCAGCCAAACAAATGAAGCCCTCTCTGAACTTTTGCAAATAATTTACTGGGCCTACAGACATACTAAAGCACATCCCAAGGCCCTAAAAATACTAGCATGGTCAATTTGACCTTCTGGGGCAAAGTGCCTCAGATATCAGGAGGAAGTTGCAAAAATCAGCTGGTACATTTGGAATGAAACCTTCTCAATTGGTAGACGTTGCTTTTATAAAGTATTCAACAGGGAACAAGAGAGAAATGCTAAACAAAAAGCCGCTTTTTGGCAGTGACACTGGATTTTTGAAAGGCGGTATAACTCTAAGGAGAAGTAAGTCCCGTTGGAACAGTGCACCCACTGTGAGGAGGAGGAACACTGGAGAACAGACTGCCTCTGCTAAAACAGAAGAACAATTAAAGACGAGAGCCTCTCACAGGTGTTAACAGGCAGATGCATGCGGAAGAGGCCCAGGGGCTCCCTTGGCCTGGAGGCACCTCACCCCCACGGGAGCCAAGACACTGATGTGGGGAGTGAGCTGATTACCTCCTGACAGATTTCACCCTGGAGTTTTCACCGGAACAGCTTGACATCAGGGTCCCACCAGAACACACTTTAAGCCTACAGATGGAGCTCGTGAAAATCCCAGAAAAGCAGACAGCGCTCTTTCTCCCAGGGTCTTAAACATAATCCAAAGACCACTGGCAGACCTCCCCAGACGGGGACTCAACACAGAGGAACCTGCCCACCGAGGACTGAAAAACAGACTTGACTCTCGTGCCTCACAACATCTCAGATAACCTGCTGGTGTTTGTGGGCACCTACAGGAAGGGTGGAAGTATATCCCACCTGGATGCAGTCTACAGTGGTTAAAGCCTTCCTTGGGGAAATCGTCCCGATTTGAATCAAGGCACCAAAACAACTCACATCCTGGAGAACAGTCAACAGGAAAAGCCAAGAAAACGAATCATACCTTGAAGAGGAGCGTCGCTAAAATGTCGAGAGACATTTTAACTTGGGCTAAGGCCTTGCTAACTGCCCTGTTACAGGTCAGGGGCTCCCAGAAGCAGGCTTAAATGAAGCCCCTTTAGAAGCCGTTCCAACTGTCGGCACAGACAGGAGAATCTAAGTGCTAGAAGGCTTAGTGGTTGCAAATCATATTAAAAGGCTGGGCTCTACACCATTCATGAGGCTGCCTGCAACAGGTCTGCCCATCCATGAAGCAGATGGCAATTCCACTGTAGTTGGGGAAGCGGCGACCAACTGTGTAATTGTGTCCAAACGAACAGCACAGGAATTTAGGGTATGCATCAGGAACTGGAAGCAAAACCTCAAAAGTTCAATTACAAATTAGACAAAGTGCCAAGAGGTTTCCCTGGTTCAAACAGCTGTAGATTAAAGGGACTGCCTGAAGACGCTAAGGCGTATCCGCCACCTCCGTTCAGCGGAATGGCCTTCGCTCCTTGACCCAAAGGAGCGTGGGAGGGACGCTGACAGTGGGGCCTGTAACAGAAGAGACTTCGTTCTCTCACAAGTGAATCGCTAGAGGGCGGTCGCCGATGAGCTTAAACCGTACATAACGGCCATCTCTGGGAACCCTGCCTCCCCGGGAATGAGCATTCAGCTTTACTAGCTCACAGGAACCTCGTGACCAGGCCCACGTGTGAACGGCAGCAGGAGGAGGAAATTCACACACCCCGATGAGGCTGATGGGAACCAGGAAGTGTCTGACTTCTGCCCCCTCCTCTTTTAGTATAAAAGGAGCCCGAATTCTAGCTCAGGCATGATGGTTCTTTGGAGCAGGAACCCACCGTCCTCTCGTTTTGCTGGCCTTCTAATTCAGGTCGCTGTTCCTTGTCCCAGCAACCCGCATGGATGACTGGCCTGTCGAGTAGCAAGCAGTGTGAGCTGCGACTCGGGACAGCACGGCAGAGGGGGCCCTGCAGACGCGACTGGGGCACACGCCTGGGAGCGCAGCCTGCGTCATCCAGGTGGGCTCCGTCTCATCCAAGTCCTCAAGCGGAGAGCCTCCCCGCCTGTGGTCAGGGGGTCGTGACCGAGGAGGAACGCGTGGCTGGCTGGGAATGTGCACAAAGGGGGCTGCAGTCCAGGAGTGCGGGCAGCCTTGAAGCTGGAGAGGTAAGGAGAGACCTTCTCCCCTAAAGACTCCAGAAAGCCCTGCCAACACCGTGCTGTTAGCCCAGGGGGGCCTTATGCAGACCTGACCTCCAGAGCTGTAAGGTAATAAATGTGTGTTGTTACAAGCCAGGAGGCTTGTGGTAATTTGCTTCTGCAGCAATAGGAAACTAACAGAGGTAGCAAATCTGTTTTACTAGCATGTGGGAGCCTTAAAGGTTAAGTCATCACACTTAAGGGCTTCCCTGGCGGCTCAGTGGTAAAGAATCTGCCTGTCCCTTCAGGAGAATGTGGATTTGATCCCTGGTCCGGGAGGATCCCCTGGAGACAGAAATGGCAACCCAGTCCAGTATTTCTGTCCAGGAAAATCCCATGGACAGAGAAGCCTGAAGGGGTACAGTCCATGGGGTCACAAAAAGTCAGACGTGACTGTGGGACTGAACAATAACATCATCACACTTTTATCCTTACAGAGAGCTCTGCTCTGAGGACGATACTTGGAAAAGCCCAACTCACTGCCCCGGTCCATTCAGGCTGCTATAACAAATAGCATGCACTGAGCAGCTTATACACAAGATCCCTGCAGGCTGGGGAGCCCAGGATGGAGGCGCCTGCAGACCTGGAGCCCGGGGAGAGCCCCCTTCTTGGTGCGCAGACAGATGTCTTCTCCCGGCACCCTCTCCTGGCCGAGGGGGACAGAGCCCTGTGTGCGTCACACACCTACCAGGGCTGGCGGGGGTCCCAGCTGACAGCCTGCCCCAACGCTAGATGCCCGAGGGGCTCAGGCCCCCACCTTCAAGACTTCCCAGTGACACCCCGAGCCTTCTCTTTTTTTGCCATAAACAGTCTCAGTCTGTCTAGGTCAAGCACCACCCACCTGTCCTGGTCCTGTTCTGAAATTCCCATGGATGTCTCTGTGACCCGGGCGGAAAAGTTTCCAGTTTTCAGAATCCAAAGATCTGGGTTCAAGACCCAACACTTACACGGTGGTAAGAGTGCTAACCAAGTACTTGCTCAGAGCTTTCCTTCCTCATCCAGGAAACGGGAATAGGAATGTATACGCAAGGAGATAGCCTTGTTAATGGCACTCTGAACACTGCAAAGTGACTGACAGACAGTATTTACCAATATTAGCAATCAATCTTTACATGAACGCCTGCATTCTTCCGTGGTGCCCCTCTGCGTTCACACGGCTCATCGCCTGCAGCCCACGCCCTGCGGGTCCTGTTCCCCAAGTCCGAGCACTGCCACCTCCCGCAGGCCCCGCCGCTCCAGGACAGCCAGAAACCCACGAACTCTTCACCGGCCAACACCTGTGATCGTTGAGCAGAAAAGGCTCCAACAAAGTTCAAGCTCAGACCAAAAGGAACCTCATCTTATCTTATTAAAATTACATTTCTACTTGGTCCTGCATCATGAAAGAGAAAAACAGACTTCAACGAAAGCCTTTCTTAAAGAATAAGTGACAACTAACACACCTACCTCATTTCAGATAATGAAATCTTTCTTTAATAGATATGTTAACCCATAAACTTTTTAATAGATTATACTGCTTTAAAACACTGAAGCAGTTCACTGAACCCTAATGATTCCTTATAAAATGCAGATCAACGTGACCCAATTCCACTGCCAGCTGCACACTGGAGAAATCATTGCGCAAGTACATAAGGGAGACAGGTTCGGCAACGTCTGTAATGCCACAGAGAGAAAAAAATGTTAAGAAAAATCTAGATGTCTGTTATCAACTGAATAATAAATTTAAAAAACTGAAATATATGCATATAATAGAATGCCAGTCACAGCAAACGTGAAGGAACAAATCAAGATGGGGAAATTCATTAACGTGACAGTGAAGAGTTGAATACATACACAAGATGTTAGCCACTAAGTCATGTCCAACTGTTTTGTGACCCCATGGACTATAGCCCGCCAGGCTCCTCTGTTCATGGAGTTCTCCAGGCAAGCTGACACTGGAGTGAGTAATCGTTCCCTTCTCCAGGGGGTCTTCCCTGGATCGACCCAGGGATCGAACCGGGTCTCCTCACTGCAGGTGGGCCCTTTACTGTCAGAGCCCCCAGGGAAGCCCCTGGTGGGAACAGACCCCACATACGGTAACTAAGAGTCTACATGCAGCAACAAAGATTCCTCACGCGGCCCCGAAGATCCTGCACGCCACAACGAAGATCCAGTGCAGGCAAATAAAAAAATTTTTTTAAGTGAAACTTGAAAAGGACTAATTTGTTACCAGCAGGCAACCGTGGGGACCAGGAGCAGGGTTTTCTGGGTCCCATCTGTCAACATCCTGAGGACCACAAATATCCTGAGCACCCAAGGAGGACTCGCAGAGGGAAGAAGAAATGAATGAGAACTAATGGAAATCCCAGGTGCCAGGCCTGTGATGTAACTGCGGCTACCGGCGAGGCGAGAGAGCAGGGCCCAGACGGGGGACAGCCCAGCACAGGGCGGGCCAGGGAAAGGCTGGCAGAGACATATGCCCTGAAAAGGACCCCAAAGGAAAGTGCATCCCACGAGAGCCCCGCATGAGGCACAGGCGGTGTCACTAAAGCGCCCCCACTGGTGAGGGGCAGACAGCAGGAAGAGCTGAGGTTTAAAGCAAGAACCCGAAGGGGTGCTCCCGGGCGGCGGGACCCCGGAGGAGGACGGGCTGGAGACCTGGGCTGACACCAACGTCCGAAAGAAGAGAGACAGGCCCCGGGGCCAAGCCCCCACTCCCAGGGTCTGTCCCGGCCGCCTTTACCGCTTGGGTCAGGAAAGCTTTTTAAAAAAGTCAGGGACTTTCCTGGTGGCTCAGTGGTTGGGAATCCACCTGCCAGTGCAGGGGATACCGGCTCCATCCCTGGTCTGGGAAGACCCCACGTGCCACAGCTACCGATGCCCGCACGTCCCCGAGCCTGTGCTCTGCAACAAGAGGACCCTCGCTCCACGACAGACACCCGGCGCAGCCTCCGAAAACGATAAACAGACTAAAGACCGCGGGCCTGCCTGTGCGGCCGCGGAACAGCGCCGTCTCAGCCGCTCTCGAGCCACCCTGAGGCCGCCCCTCTCGCGTCTCTCAACACGTTCCGCTGAGCACCTGCTCCAGGCCGGCCCGCTGGCACTGCCAAGATGCCAGGGGTGCTGCTTGGGGCTTCGGACAGTATCGGGATGCAGGTACGCGAGGACGTAGGAGCAGAAGGGAGGAGACGCGCCTCAGCGGACAGGGCTGAAGGCAGGAGGGGGACAGCCGACGGCGCCAGGCCTCGCCGCCTGACAAGGCAAGCGCCTCCTGCGCACCCCAGCAGGCTTCTCTCTGGCCTGAACCTGGGCCCCTGCACCAAGGGTCCGGCCTTGAAACAGAGCTGACGGGACAACAGCAGAACAGCCTCCTGTTTTCGTTAATTAAAGGGTAAAGAGCAGAGGGTGAAGACAGCCGTGAATGAAATGACGAAGAGTGAGAGGAAATAAAAGGAAAAGGAATAAATTCAAGACGCGGTGGCCTGAGCATCATAAAATAAATGAAAAATTACATGGCCACGTTTACGATTGGCTGCCTCCTGTATTCGGGATTCATGGAGTAAACGGGCAAACCGTGCAGTGACTCGGTCTACGGCTCATCAACGCCTCCTCTGCGAACACACTCATCGCTCCTGTCTCCTCTGGGCTCAAGAGCAGTTTTCTGAAACATGAACTAAATTAGTGACTGATTTACCATCAGGCTCATTCCAACCACAGCGATGCTCCCCAGATGTAGAAATTAAGCTCAGAAGGGGTAAGTTTTCCAAGGAAATTAACTTTAGGGGGCTTCAGAGGAAAACGCGCAGAGCCGTCATTACGACAGCACAGTTCCACCACCCCTCCGCGGAGTCGCGTGCAGACCCACGTGGCCCCACGGGACCCAGGCCGGAGGGGTCCGGGCTGTCCCACCGTCAGCACCCACGCCTGCCACACAGCAGTGACACCCGCCCAGCCCCGCAGGCTCTCAGCCTTCTCCTGTCCCCGCGGGCCACCAGCTCCCTGCAGAGGGGGCTGGGTTTGTCTCCTGTCACACTCCTCGGGGCCCCGGGCGCCAACAGAGGCGGGCAGTCACTGAGCCAGCCAGCCAGCCGCGTCACGGACGGCTCGAACACGTCTTAGAAGTGAGGATTCTGACAATAAACTCATCCCTCCCTGTGTTTTAGCAATAAATGTTTCTTCCCGTGGAAAACCAGTGTGTGAAATACAAAACTGTAAACCAGCTATGCTCCAATTAAAGGAAAACAGCAATGTGATGGACTCACAGGCACAGGCTTGGAGGCGGTGGCCAGGGGCGGGGCGGGGCGCGCAGGAGTGAAGCGGTCAGCAGGAACAGGCCTCCGGGGACAGGACCCATCAGGCCCTACTGCGCAGCCTGGGCTGGAGTCAGGAGGACTCGACTGCAGGCCTGGAAGCTGTTAAGGGTAAATCTCTCACGTTCTCATCACAAGGAAAAATGTCTAACTGCATGGTGATGGATGTCAACCAGACTCACTGGGTCATTTTGTAATCTGTACGTATACTGAATCCTTATATTACACCCCTGAAGCTAATATTATGCGTCAATTATGTCTCAATAAAAAAGCAAGAAGGGGCTTCCCTGGTGGCTCAGTGGTAAAGATCTGCCTGCCAATGCGGGAGACGTGGGTTCGATCTCTGGTTCAGGAAGATCCCACGGGGCAACTAAGCCCGTGCACCCCGACGACTGAGCCCGTCTCTGAGCCCGTGCTCCCCAAAGAGAGATGCCTCCGCCACAAGAAGCACACTCACTGCAGTGAGGGCAGCCCCTGCCCGCCACGAGGGGACGTGTGAGCAGCAGTGAAGACCCAGTGCAGCCAAAGTTTCCAAATTATAAAAAAAAAAACGGGGTCTTCCCTAGTGGTCCAACAGGTATGACACGAGCTCCCAATGCAGGGATGACCCCTGGTCAGAGAGGAACTACGATCCCCACGCGCCACGCAGCACCGAGAAAGGACGGATGGGTGGGGGCGCGGAGGGGACGCCTTCTGAAATCAACAGGGGAAAGGCCGCCCAGCAGCCGGCCCTCACCACCTCCCTCCTCCCCGCGCCTCCCCGCCACACCCCGTCCTCCTGACTTTGCTCCAGGCTCCCGCCAGCCCACCCAACGATCCGACTCCTCTGCGCTCCACAAAGCCCCGCGCTCCACCCTCCCTCCCAGCACGTGGGAAAGCACACGCGTCTCCCGGGAACGCGCACACAGCTGCCTCCGGGCTGAACCACCTCCGACTCTCAAGCACACACGCGCCACCTCACGTTCTGGGGTCACAAAACCAGCCGTGCCCCCACCGCCAGGCCTCACACCCCGCCCTCGGCGTTCCGCCCCCGCTGGACGGCGCCCTCTGCAGCACACGGGTAAAGGCATCAGGCTCGCCCGTCTGTACAACCTCCCGCCCACCAGCATCCTCGTGGCTCCCCCTGGAACCCGCCCGCGGGGTCTAGTGCCCCCACACCCACCCCTTCCGAGACGGCCTCTCCAAGAAAACCGATCCAGAAAGCGCCCTCGCCGCCTCCTAGAGGCCCACCACGTTAAGTGGGCCCCCAGTCCACCAGGACCTCCAAACCTCCCACCCCAGGCCGCCATCCCCACCAGGGAGCGCCCAGCCTCCAGGGCAGTCAGGCGGCTCCCCCGCGCCTGCTGGGTCTGTGTGCTGCCCTCGGGGGGGCACTCGGATGCCCTGTGCCGGGGCCGGCCCACCCCGGCCTGCTCGCCACCCCCTCACGCACACCGCCCAGGGCCTCTTCGGTCCCTCCACTGACTACACTCTGTCTCCGAGTCTAGCAGAAACGTTCATGGGAAGAAGGCTCCTGGTAAACCCGCCGCGAGGAGTGCGAGGGAGCAGGGGGAAGGTAGGCGGCCATGGGCGCATCTCAGGAGCGCGGAGCGGCCTGACCCCACAGCACAGTCAACCTCAGGGGCGCGGAGCACGGCAGGGCCACCGCCGTCCTCTGCCAGCACCAGTGAGCTGCAGACCTCAGGGGCAGAGAGGCACCCAGGGACAGGCCATCAGGGCACTAATGCGGCCAGGAGCCCGGCATCATCCGGGGCAGCATGGCCAGAAAGGGCCCTGCCCTAGGCCAAGAGGCCTGGGTCCCAAGCCAGCGGGCACCCGGAGGGTCTGCCCCGCGGCCCCGTGCCTGGCCACGCTAGTGACCACAGGAGCCTCAGCCCTGAGTTCTCGTGACTCCAGCAAGAGGACCCACGACTGTTCTAAACTAGACTCACCAAGAGCTCCATGCACCCCCTCACCTGCAGCGCTCGGGCTGGAATTCCCCCCAAAGAGGAACCGGCATCCGAGAGAGCGAGCAGGAGGAAGGGCAGTCAGCATGGAAGTTCCCTGTGGCGCGGGCCCGGAATGGAAAAGCCCAGGCTGCCCTCCCCCTCGGGGCGTCCTGGTCCACTGCCTCCCTTCTGTGGGGGGTGGGTGGCGGGGGGCCTAAAAGCTGCCCCCTCACCCCTGGAGAATTGAGGAGGACGTCCACCCTGGAGAGAGGAAGTCAGTGGGCAAGAAACCAGGTCCCGACCCCAGCCTGGGGCCAGGCCCGCCACCAGCTCAGGTGCAGGCCATCACGGACCGCGCAGCGTCTCGCTGCCGTGAGGACCACAGCCTGGCAGAGGCGGCGCTCCGTCCACGGCTCCGCCGCCCCCCCCCCCCAACCCGGGGTATGGAACCAACATCCGCCTGGTTCACAGCCACTATCCCCGACTCCTCCCAAGGGAGGACCAGGCGCTCCGTCCCGGGCACTCCTCCAGTCGACCATCCTCCGTGCAGACAGCCTCTCCGAGGTTGGGACCCCACTGCACCCAAAGGGCCCGCGCGCCAGTCCTCACGCGGCCTGTGTTCAACCAAGGAGGGGACAAGCCCGGGGCAGGGAAGACGGAGCAGCCACAGAGGGCATGCTTGGGGGGTGCCACTCCCCAGCCCGGGTCTCCGAGCCCTCCCTCGTCTGAGCTGCTCTTAGCCAGGAGGGGTCCCCCGACGGGAGCGGAGAAGCAAGATGTGGGGAGATGTGGGCCCAGCGCTTGGCCTGTTCATTTCCACCCACGACTGCCGTGCACCATCACGACACTCGGAGGAGAGAAATACTTCCTCCAGCTCTTGTCTTTAAAAAGTTTAAAAAACAAAGAACAAGTCCAAAGTCATCAGGGATTTATTTTTCTTTAAGTCACTTTTGTTCTTATCTAAAAATTAACCCAAAAGGGTCCAGATTTCCTACATTAGGCAGAAATATAAGGTGAGGAGGAAGGGAAATTTTCACTTTAAATTTAACTTTTTCAAAATGTTTCCAGACAAAACAAAAGGCATTTAATAACATAAAATGTGACACTGGAAAACAAACCGTATATTTAGCAGAAGCCCACCCTCAGGTGTGTCCACGGCGCTCATCAGAGCAAGACCACCTCCACTCACATGGGGGTGGGGGGCAGCCAGAGAAACCCACTCCCCTGGAACACAAAGTCGCTGCCAGAGCAGACTCCCAGGCTCCCCGTGACGGGAAAACAGGGACAGACAGACAATCCGAACAGCCGCTTGGAAAGCACAGCAAGAAAACTGCCCCAGTTTATAAAATTTCAGGCCGGGGGCTGGGGAATCGCAGCTCGGCACCCCTGAGGAGACAGGCAGGGCCTCCCCGTGGCTCCTGGACCCCAGAGGACAGAGCAGACCCCTCCCAGCTCAGTCCCAGGCCCTGAGGACTGAAGACGCTTTGCCGAGGTTACCAGCGAGGGCGCAGCCCGCCCAGCCTTCCCACTCAGCCTCCCCAGCACATCTGCTTGACCCCTGACCGCCCCCACGGGGCTTTCCTGCAGCCCCGGGAACAAATGACCACAAGCTTGCTACCTTACAACACACACTCATCATCCCAAAGCTCTGGAGGGCGGGTCCCCCAAGACTAAAGTCATTCTGGAGGCGACCCTCAGAGACCCACCTCCCGCTCACCTGGTGTGTCAGCAGAACTGTTCTCAAATAGATGCAGGACCAAGGTCCCCATCTCCCTGGTGGCCGAGAGCAGAGGAGGCCCCCAGCTCCTAGAGGCCCCCACGAGCCCTGCCTCGGGGCCCCCTCCTGCACCCTCCAAGCCAGCAACCACAGATCGGACAGAGCCACGTGCCCCGTCTCCGACGCCTTTAGGAGCTGCTGGGACTACAGTGAGTCCCCCGGAAGCTCCAGGACAACTTCTCCATCTCAAGGGCAGCTGATGAGCGACCGTAATTCCACCTACGACCCTGATTCCCCTCTGCCATGGAACCGATGCTTCACAAGCTCTGGAGGGGAGGACGCGGACATTTTGGTGGGGGGGGCGGATCATTCTGCCAACCACACTTCCCTCCTCAGGCCAGAACCCTGGGGGTCACCCCAACCCAAGCACCCTGCCCATCAGTGACCCCTGCAAGGCCCGTCACAGCCTAGGCCCTGAGCCTGCTCTCAGGAGGACGATGGGGCCTCACCACTCACTGATGGAGGCCAGGACCCAAGTCCTCTCCAGGCCCCGCTCGTTCCCTCCTCACCTCCTCCGCCGAGTCTCCCTACAGGAATGCCCTGACCCTGACCCGCACCTCCACGTGCCAGGCTTGCCCCTCCTCCAGCCCTGGGTCCCTGCTTAGGCGAGACCTCCTCTGGGGGACCCTGCAGACTGACTGTGCATCTGATGTTCGCCGGCCCCGAGGCCCACGTCCCTCTGCTCAGCGCGGTCCCTGGCACGTGGAAGATGCTCCCGGCACTTTCTGAACGAGCTACCTGCTCAACACGCCTCCCTGCAACTGCGGTGGCCTGTGGGATGAAGGTGGAGCCGGCTGGCCCATTCGCGCAGGGCCCCCTCGTGGCTCTGAGTGCTGAAAGCCGACGGCCGCCAGAGCCGGGACACTGAACTGTCTTCCGCCCCAGATCCAGCCGAGCACCATGACCATTCCACCCGCAGTGGGGGCCCTGAGCGCCCCCCACTCACAGACGTCGCCCTGCACACTGTCAGCAGAGCACACCAGGCAGCGGGCGGGGGGGCCAGGCCGAAGGGCAGTGTGTGTTCTCACACCCGTGTGCGAGGGCTTCGTCGTGGCATTTAAGGTTACATGTGGCAAGAACGCCAAGGCCAAGAGCAGGAGCAGCAGCGCCGCGCCTCCTAACTGGGCCCCGGTTCGCCCACAACAGGGCACGCAGGCCAGGCCACGCTTCGGGCAGAATCCTCCGAAGGCCCCTCGCTCAGAAGGAGAGACCCAGAGCCCCGCCTCCAGGCCTTGCACCCCATGACCGTCCCCCTGAGCCCGGCCCACGGCAATGGTCATACGGCCCCCGCGCCTCCCCCTCAGACGCACACGAGCGTCGCCCCCAAACCAGGGCCTCTGCACGTGCTCACGCCTCTACCAGGACCACTCCTTTCCGGCCGTCCCCGAGGCCTGTTCCCGCACCTGCTGCAAACCTTGCTGAGATGTCACCCGCTCTGGGAGGGCTGGCCCGGCCCTCGTATCGTCCTGAGACCTCCCTGCCCCCCAACCGTCTGTCCCTCTGCCCTTCGTCTGGACTCCAGCCATCACCCCCGACAGTTAACGCGCTCCGTAACGCATCACTCTCCGCCTCTCCCATTCAGCTGTGACGCGCTCCGTAACGCATCACTCTCCGCCTCTCCCATTCAGCTGTGAGCACACAGGTTCTTTTGTTCACGGATGCATCTCTAGTACCTAGAGCTGTGACTCACACGTAATATGGGTTAAATAAATATTTGCTGAATCAGTAAGTTATCAGGCTCTCAGAACGGGTCCAAGAGGCCCCTCTCCTTCTCACTTGAGAGATCAGGGCTCGGCCCAGCAAATGTCCTCCTGGAGGTCACAGGCACCAAGGTCTAGTGCAGCTCCCACGTCACACAGGAGGCCACGGACGGCCCAGAGCAACAGGGCCCAGGCGAAGGTCACAGAGATGGCTGAAACCCGAACCACCCAGCTCCTAGTCAAACGTCTTCCCATCCTTCATCCAGAAAAGAACTTTCTAAGGAACCACCAGCCAAACACACAACCTAAGGCCCAGAGCGTGCGCAGAAGAGGGAGCTCTCCCAGCAAGACCAGCGCAGGCAGCGTGAGACGTTGGCCAAATCACTGGTTCTCTCCAGGCTCATGTAGGAAACAGTTCAGATCAACCACCACTTAGCTGATTTTGCAGTAACAATGCAAGGGTGAGTAAGGAACGCTCCCTAAGCGCGCAGAGCCCACTGGCTGGTAGAGAAGCCAAGCCCTTTCCAGCAACACTGAGTGTGATGCACGAAGGGGAGCTTCAGTCCAGACCGCGTAAGACAGGCAGGCTTCACCGGGAGGCACACCGCAGCGAGTGTTTTAAATCCTTAAACAGAAAGCTGGGCAAGAGAGGGAAGGGAGGGAAAGAACATGCCGGTCAGTTACAAAAGCACGAAGCTGACAGAGGCATCACACAGCAGGTACAGCAAGGAGCCCCCAGGCCCGCAGCACCACTGGGGGCAAAGCTCAGAGCAGGGAGGGGCGGGAGACGCGGCTGACGGATCGAGCAGGCTCGGGTCATAAAGGGCCTTACACGTCCTGCAAAAACACCAAGGCTTCTCTGCACGGCACTTCCGGGAACACCACCACGCCTACCTCAGCGAGGCCCAGAGTGTGCTTGGAGGACAGAGTGCGTTTTATAAACTCTAAAACAGCAGAGAGGGACTTCCCTGGCGGTCCAGTGGTCAAGTCTCCACCTTCCAACGCAGGGGATGCCGGCTCGATCCCTGGTCGGAGAACTAAGATACCACATGCCTCATGGCCAAAAAACATAAAACAGGAGCAATATTGTAACAAATTCAACAAAGACTTTTAAAAATGCAATAAACTGCCAGGGAGACAAACACGTGCAGAGTGCTAGGAATAGGGCCTGGCAAACGGTGACCGCAAGATGAATATCAGCCACTACTGTCAAGGAATTGTTCATTATAAAGGGCTGTGCCATACAAAGAGCCTTTGACAGTTCTGTATTTTGTGGTGGGTGTATTCTTCCACCTTCAGGTTTCTCTGGGTTGGGGCCCACACTCAAGAAAAAGCTAATTACAGGACCCACTCACAAAAGCTGACACAGCGGCTGGAATTGGCGAGGATCTGACCACGCGGCGCTTGTGCAGGTAAAGCAGGTGCTCGGCCAGCGATCCCCAAGGGAAGGCTTTGGGGATCCTCCCTACATCCTCCCTACATCTGCTGACGCGGAACAGGCACACCTCTGCAGCTCCTCCCGACACCCGAAACGGCAGCACCGCCAGAGGCGAGGCCACAGGAGGCAAGGGGCCCGCGGCGGCCGTGCAGCCCTTTCCTCACAGGCCAGCCTCTCCTCCCGGCCCTGCCCTCTGCAGTGACGGCCGCAGAGGATCACAGACCCCACTCCGAGTCTGGAACGATCTCAGGGAGCTGTTCTCAACAGTGCCTCCGGCACAGCACAGACTCAAAACCCCAGGAACAGGCAGGCCTGTCTCTGGTGATGCAGGATTTCACAGAAGAACTGAGGACAGCATCAAGTTCCCGTGGCTGCCACAAGCAAGTACCACAAACCTACTGGCTGGAGACAACAGAAACTTATCCTGTCCCAGCGCGGGAGGCTAGAAGTCCAAAGTCAAGGCCACGGCCTCTCCCAAGGCTCTGGGAAAGGACCCCTCCCTACCTCTTCTAGCATCTACTGGCTGCCGGGAATCCGCAGCTTATCTGGTCTGTAAAGGCATCACTTCAATCTGCCTCCACCATCCGTGCCATCCTCCCTACATCTGTCTCTCTGGGTGCAAATTTCCCTCTTTCCCTAAGGACATCAGTCATTGGACTCAAGCTCTCCCTAATCCAGAATGGCCTCATTTCTCATTTGAACTCAATTCCATCTGCAAATACTTTGTTTCCACATAAGGTCAGGCTCACAGGTTCCGAAGACCTGAATTTTGGGAGGGACCCTATTGAACCCAAAGTAAAGTAAAGAAAAAAAAAAAAAAGTAAGTAAAGTGAAGTCGCTCAGTCTTGTCTGACTCTTTGCGCCCCCATGGACTGTAGCCTACCAGGCTCCTCCATCCATGGGATTTTCCAGGCAAGAGTACTGGAGTGGGTTGCCACTTCCTTCTCCAGAGGATTTTCCCAACCTAGGGATCGAACCCGGTTCTCCCACATTGTAGGCAGACGCTTCACCGTCTGAGCCACCAGGGAAGTCCCACTGAACCCAAGATAAGGACAAATACCCAAGAGACACAGTTATGGACCCAAAGGTTTATTCACCATTAGAACTAATACAGAAGCCCCATTACTCTCCTGCCTCAGTTGGTGGTTAAGAATCAGAAACCATTTAGACTGAGGAGGTACCAAAATCTCAGGACCTAAAAACAACACACAAAATTGTTCTGCCACGTGGCTCCTTTTCCCTGAGTCAGTGCTCTAGAGCATCTGTTCCTGTCACCACTAGGCCCTCCTACTCTCTCTTATTTCAGAACTTTCACATCATCTTGGACCCTAACACTGGTTGTGATGAAACCTCTTGACTGTTCTTCAAGGACCATCCTATACAGTAAAACAGGGTCTTTGGCCAACTTCAGTGACCCCTATCCAAAAATCACTGTTCTGGGCAGACAGTAACTCAGCTCCTGCTAACTCCCAGACCACTCTGAAAATTAAGCCTTTCTGACTGGACACAGTGAATTCCAAAGTTTATAATTCTATCACTCCAACAAGTGCTTATTATGCAGCCTTAAAAATAAACTGTGCTCATGAATGATTCTACTTGGAGTTAAGACCACAATTCTTCACTTTCAGTATCTGAGACTTTTAGTTTGCAAACGGGACCGTGTTTAGAAATCCCGTAGCTTGTTTCTCTCTAATCTACGTTCAGCAGCAGCTGATTTCTTCCTAAGTGCTTTCCGAGTCATGTCTCCCTGTTTCCTTGGGGCCCTGGCTGGGCAGGGCCACACATCAATTACAGGAGGACTTTGGAGCAGTACAGCTTCCAAGGTGCACCCAGGTCACTGCTGGCACTTATTTCAAAAAAAAAAAAAACGTTTTTTTAATTGTCTTCCTGATGTTGACTCAAGACAGGAGTTGGGTTTTGAGGCCAGAAAGCTGGGAAGGTGGAAAGTCACAGGGAGCCTCAGAGTACTTTTCCTAGCCCAGGGCAAAAGCAACAAAACCCACAGGAGACTAGAAGGCCAATCCAGTGGGTCCAGGCCACCACGCCCCTCTGCAGAAGCTCACCCGCCCTGCGGGGGCAGCCACCCGGCCACTTTCCGCGTCCCACCGACTGCTCGCGGCTCCAGAGATGAGGTCTCTCCTACGTGCAGCCCTGGCGGCCGAAGAGTTTCCGAAGAAGTCAGCCTGCCGGTCTCAGGACAGACACCCTCCCCTCTGGCCCCGCTCCTACCTGCAGCCACGGCCAGCTCCCAGACCCCACGGTCCGCGCCCCTGGACACCCTGGGCAGTCCCCCCGGAGCTCCGATCGCCCCTTCGCACCCCCGATTCCTCTCGCAGCCCCCGGGGAGCCGACGCGCGCCCTGACCTCTGACCCCTGACCCCGACCCGGGGCCCCGTCACACCCACCTGCCCGGGACCTTGCTGCTGCCGCGCTTCCAGAACTGCTTCCTGGCCCCGTCGCTGGCCATGGCCGCTCCTCATCGCTCAGACCCACGGCCCCGACACCCCAAAGGGCGGCCAGCCCTCTGCGGCGGCCCCTTCCTGTACCCCGTTTGGCTTCCCCCTCAGCGGTCCCCGGGAGTCCCCGAAAATGTAGAGCGGAGAGGCTCTTCCACCTCCCTCCGGAAGTTGTGCCTCCGCACGCCCGGAAGTCCCGCCCCCGTCCCCGGAGAGCGTGACGCACGACGCGGGCGCCCGATGTCACTACAAGGCGCCTGCTGGGGGCGGTGCTCTGGAGACACTGGAGTTGGGCTGCTCGTTAGTCAGGACGGCTAGAGGCCCCGAGTTCTTCTCCTGAGAGTCCCGCCGGGCGGTGGTCCTCACCAGAGGGCGAGACAACGCGGGGACCGAAGGCACCCGTCCGCGGGGGGTGGGCGAGGGTGTGACTGTCGCGCGCACTCGAGGGGGACCGGTAAACACCCCGTGGGTGACTAACTCCTGCAGGCACGGCAGGTGTAAACCGGTGGGTGTAAACTGCAGTCACGGCCGGTGGGCGAGAGTCGTGGCGAGGGGGACGGGCTTTGTGAGGGTCAGTGGGGGTGGGGCCGGGGCGGGTGAGGGACTGGGGGGCTGGGGGCGCTGGGCGGGGAGGAGGAGGGATGGGGGTTGGGCCAGGCTTCCCGAGTAAGAGGTGCCCCTGAAGCAAGAAGATGCCCCACCTCAGCGTTGTCCACGGGCAGGTGAAAGACATTCTGGTTTCAGAGACTCGGTTCAGTTCAGTCGCGTCCGACTCTTTGCGACCCCATGGACCGCACCACGCCAGGCCTCCCTGTCCGTCACCAACCCCCGGAGCTTGCTCAAACTCATGTCCATTGAGTTGGTGATGCCATCCAACTCAATGAGTCATCCTTTGTCGTCCCCTTCTCCTGCCTTCAATCTTTCCCAGCATTAGGGTCTTTTCAGATGAGTGAGTTCTTCGCATCAGGTGGCCAAAGTATTGGGAGTTTCAGCTTCAACATCAGTCCTTCCAATGAGTATTCAGGACTTAGTACAAAAGAAGAAATGAAGATATTAATCTTTATGTTGGTTACACGTTAAAGTAATGTTGTTTTGTGTGTATCGGATTCAATAAAATGTATTGCTGAAATTATTTTCACATTCCTTTTTCCTTTTTTTTTTTTTTTTTTTTTTAAACATGGCTCTCAGAGCATTTGAAATCACCTATGTGGTTTGCATTGTATCTCTATTAGCCTGTAGACCTAGCCTGAGAAGTCAAGGACTGGTATTTCCGACTGGAGCATGGCTTTGGGGAGCCCCTTGGCAGACCTCTGCCAGTTCTTGATTAGGTTCTCTGATTGACATTTTCCTTGCTTACTGATAAGTAACCTTGATTTAGTACTTGCTGTGTGGAGGGCATTGTTGGGTACTATATGTGTATTATCTCAATCACATGACAACCAGCTCCTCAGGAAAGGCCACCACGGCCGGCAGAGCAGAGTGGCTCTCTCAGATCCCTTGTGACACCCGAGTTTCCTATCCTGTCTTGCAGTAGCAAAGCTTCCCACTGCCCTTGTCCCCACCCTGCGAGTTTTCCAGGTACATGCTGATTCTGTGTCCCTTCACACAGAGCCTGTAAGATCCTGCCAGCCTTCTGCTGTTAGAACTAAGCAGTGAAAAGAAAGTGAAGCCGCTCAGTCGTCTGACTCTGCAACCCTGTGGACTGGTAGCCCAGCAGGCTCCTCCAGCCACAGGATTCTCCAAGCAAGAATACTGGAGTGGGTTGCCATTTCCTTCTCCAGAGGATCTTCCCGACCCAGGGATCGAACCCAGGTCTCTCACATTGCCGGCAGACGCTTTAACCTCTGAGACACCAGGGAAACCCTACAGCTAAGCAGTAAGGCCTCTCTAAACCTTTGTTAAAGGGATGACAACCATGCGAACTCTCCAGGGATCCCCTCCTGTCACAGCCATAGCATCTCTCTGAGGCAGTGCTGATGACAACGTCAACAGACCCTCAGGGCCCCTCTGCTGCAGAGCCTTGGGAATGCCCACACACACACCCCCCGCCCACTCCCCGTCTTGTGCGTGCATGGCCTCTTCTAATCTCCAGAGAGCTCCTGATAAAGCTCTGCGGATGTGGAGGGACCCCTCCTGGACAAAGCCCCCTGGGACCCTCACCTGGCAGGACTTGGGGAAGCCCCAGGGATCTCTTCCAGCCCCAGAGCCTCCCCAGAGATCTTTCTCAGAGCTCAGCTCCTTGTCAGGATCCCCTCCCGACGGAATTTTCACCAACTCAGTATAGCTTATTGCACAAATCAATGATCAGGGCCACAACGGAACTAAGATACTAGCGTTTAAGAAGGGAAACACAGCAGTCAGCGACTGGTTGGGTGTAACAGAACATTTTGGGTTTGGCCACTCCTCATGACTTACCTCATGCTTTCCTGGCTGCTGCGTGCTAGGAGAGGAAGGCACAAGGAGAAACAGGCTGACTTGAAGGCTTCAGGACTGTCTGAGTTACTAGTGCCGCCAGCGGAGACCTCAGGGCAGGCCAGGTTTATGGTTGGCTTAGGACACGTCGGGTTTGAGGTTGAGACCTGAGGCCTCAGCCAAGCAGTTGGTGAGAGGGCCTGCTCATCTCCAGATGAGGAGACGGGGTTACCCAGGGGAGGATGGGCCGGGGAGAAGTCCCAGAACCAGTGGTCAGACGTAGATCAGCATCAAGAGCAGCATAATTGAAAACCGAAGTCAGGTTAGAGGTCGTCTCCAGAGACGGGTTCAGACGGGGGCCATGGTAGCGATGCATGTGCAAGGAGTATCTGGAAGAAGGCCCAATGGGGAGGGCGGAGGCGAGGAAGGGGACCCGGGCAGGCAGCACCCAGGACAGCTGCACAAGCGCAGAGTGAACGAGTGAGCTTTTGTTCATCTCGGCAGCAAACATAAGAGGCTTCCTCTCTCTGAGGTTTAGGCAGACATAAAGTTAAAGCCAGGGACATAGCATTTCACACTTAACAGATGGCAAAGTATTTAAAAATCTGTCAATGCCAAAATCAATGAGCTTGTGGATTTATGAGCAGCACATAAATCAGAATACACTGATTCACTGCTGGTGGGCGCGCAGATTCATTCAATAATTCCGGACAGACATTAGGCAATTTCTAGTAGTTGCAGGTGCGCGTATCCTACAAGCCAGGTGTGTACCCTCGAGCGACTCGCCTGTGTTCAAAGGCAGGACTGTTCATTACAACGTTGCTGCGGGGGAAAGCTGATCAACTATACAGTTATCCGAAGAATGCTCCATGGCAGTAAAAATGAAAGATTACTTACAGCAACATAAATGGATCTCACAAGCAATGTTGAGGGAAAAAAAGTTGAAAATGCATGTGGTATGATACCACTTAATTGCCTTTTTTTTTTCCTGCAAGTAAAACCATGCTAAAAGTGTAGTTGCCTGTGGGTGTTGGTGGGGACTTTGATCATTGAGGAATTTATAGAGCCTTCCTTGTTTTATGGGCTTCCCTGTGGCTCAACTGGTAAAGAATCCCTCTGCAATGTGTGAGACCTGGTTTGATCCCTAAGCTGGAAGAATCCCCTGGAGAAGGGAAAGGCTACCCCCTCCAATACTCTGGCCTAGGACTATACATGGGTCACAAACTGAGCGACTTCTCACTTCACTAGGGCTTCCTAGGTGGCGCTAGTGGTAAAGATCCCACCTGCAATGCTGGAGACATAAGAAATATGGGTTTGATCCCTGGGTTGGGAAGATCCCCTGGAGAAGGAAATGGCAACCCACTCCAGTATTCTTGCCTGGAGAATCCTATGGACAGAGGAGCCTGGTGGGCTACAGTCCATAGGGTTGCAAAGAGTTGGACACGACTGAGCATGCAGTGTAACCCTGCTGACTTACAGCCACCTCGTTTTATGCTTCGTTTCTTAAGGCAGGTGGACTATGGTTGCTTGTTTTACTCTTTATGACTTTTTGCATGTATAAATTGTTTCATAGAGCATAAAAATACAATGACGAACGTCTTACTCTGTCACGCACTGAGCCACCTCAAACGCTTTCTTGGAGAAGGCAAGTGTAAACAACACAGGAATGAAGGAACGGCACTCACTGAGGCCCGGAGGAGTCGGGGCCACTGATGGATCTGTGGCTGCCGTCTCAGGCTGAGTAGGTGCGACGGGACGAGACGCAAGGAGCCTGCTAGATTCCAGGTCGAGGGAGCATTGTTGCTGAGGCCAGAGGAAGCTGGGTGCTCCACAACAGGTGGTGGTTGGGGGTAGCTAAATCTGTGACGAAGGTTGGGTTCCCCAGCAAGCAGGCGGTGAGACATATTTGCATGCAGGTGGCTTGTTGGGGAGAAGTTGAACTGGGAGGGGCTGCAATGGAGTCCCGGGCCAACCCCAAAGGATGGCCCCCGGAGATGTCTGAATTGAAGGAGCAAGAGGAGGCTTGCTGAGAGGGTGCTGTCCCCAAATGCCTTCTGCCGAGGGCAGTTCCCGAGGAGGGTCTTAGCTCCCAGCCATCAGCAGCCAACGCTGCCCCCGACGAAGGGAAGCGAGAGCCCGGGTCCTCGGGGAATCTGGGTGTCGCGATGCTCTCGAATCCGCCGCAGCTCGCCCTTTGCACCGCTCAGATCTGCTAGCCTCACAGAAGTTCAGCATCTAGGAAGACGTCTCCAGGACTCCAGTTGGCCCTTTTTCTGGTAAAGCTTCCAAGAGGAAGATTGACATGATCCTGAAGCCATGGCGGCCACTCGTCCTGTCCCTCCAAGTTACCTGCTGTAGACTCCAGCCTCCCCCCAGAAGCACCTCTGCTGTTCTAGGTCCACCACCTGCTGGCGTGACCAACTCTCATCCTGGAGGCTTCATTTGGAGCCAAGGTGGCCGAGGGCGCCCTTTCAGGCCGTGGCTGTTCCATTTGCCCACCTGCCATTAAAGGCAGAGAGACACCCCAGGGGTCCCTGTAGGTGCCAAACACGTCCTCGCTGCCCCTGCCACACAGGAGCATCCCTCCCTCCCCCAGTGGCCAGGGGGAGACCTGTTTCCTTGCCTGCTCATCTCTGGCACAACGTGGGGCAGAGGACGCAGCTTGAATTGTAGTGAGGCTCTGCTTGTGTCTTTCTCTGGAAGCGTTCCCACTCTGGAATCCGGGTCCCTTCACGGGTCAAAACTCCACGCAGAGCGGACACCGCATCCCGAAGGCCAGCGCCCAGGGCTTCATTCTCCGTCAGGACGCAGCCCCTGGGTGGTGGGAACATGTAGGACCGGGGGTCTGGTGGCCTTGGGCTCACTTCCACCCCATTCTTGGCTGTGAGGTGGGACCCCTGGACCAGTGCACAGCTGTGCAGGTCTCCCGTGGATGCATCAGGCACTCTGAGAGCCACACACGGGAGACGCATGCAGATCACACACAAAGACCAAACTTGAAAATGCCCTGAGCAGACAGAACCAGTTTAGTCACACACGCAAAGCTTAAATTTAGTTTATTTTCCAAGACAGGCAAGACTAACATGACCTGGGTCACTTCTTGCTTGCTCATCTGAGAACTGTAAGCGAAACCTAAGCTGTTCCCCAAAATTGAGATGAGGTAACCACAGTTCAGTTCAGTCGCTCAGTCATGTCTGACTCTTTGCAACCCCATGAACCGCAGCACGCCAGGCCTCCCTGTCCATCACCAACTGCCAGAGTCTACCCAAACACGTGTCCATTGAGTCGGTGATGCCATCCGACCACCTCATCCTCTGTCATCCCCTTCTCCTCTTGCCCTCAATGTTTCCCAGCATCAGGATCTTTTCAAAAGAGTTAGCTCTTCGCATCAGGTGACCGAAGTACTGGAGTTTCAGCTTCAGCATCAATCCCTCCGATGAACACCCAGGACTGATTCCTTTAGGATAGACTGGTTGGATCTCCTTGCAGTCCAAGGGACTCTCAAGAGTCTTCTCCAACATCACAGTTCAAAAGCATCAATTCTTCAGCGCTCAGCTTTCTTTATAATCCAACTCTCACATCCATACGTGACTACTAGGTAACTGCAGGAGACATGAGTTTGATCCCTGAATCAGAAAGATCCGCTGGAGGAGGAAATGGCAACCCACTCCAGTATTCTTGCTTGGAAAATCCCATGGACGGAGGGGCCTGGTGGGCTACAGTCCGTGGGGTCGCAAAGAGTCAGACACCACTGAGGACTGAGAAACAAACCACTAACCAACTCCCTTTCATGTAACAAAATTGTAACCAATCGCCATGAAGAATAAACAGTCGAGCCTCCAGCGAGAGGTAAGCTGCTTTATGACTGCCTGTGGTCACAGGCACCTCTGCTGGCCTGCGTGTACCAGCTGCCTCCCCCAAACCAATCCTGAGCTCTGGAAATGCCACACTAGCCTGTTAGTAAGCGCGACCCTTGGTAGGCTGGCAAGGGAGAGGAGGAACAGCAGCACCTCTCGCCCCACCAACCCAACTCTGGCAGGGGCCATCTGACAAAACGGATTTGACAACCTAAATATGCTCCATTGTTTAACAGTATTTTTTAATTGGACAAAATGTATACCATGTCTGACACAGTGTTAAAATGTGTTAACATGGTGCTAAATCTTATCAATGAGGAAGTAAAAGACCCTAAGAGGAGACAGTCTGATTTTATAATTAAGTATATGTTTTAAATATATACAGCAAAGGACACAGTCAAAGAAGAAATGCAAGTGGTAAATGAACAAATGAAAACAGGACTTTTTAGTAATTTTTGAAATAAAAAAATAAATACCACTAATCAACAGGCCACCAAAGATGGACAAGGGTGATGCTGGTAACAGTGTCAGAAAGAGGTGTTGGTGGAGTGTAAACAGATGTCCCACTGGTGAAGCACAATTTGATAAGATGAAGGAAAGGCCCAGAGAGTACACACACGCTGTGATGCTCTGACTGCTCTTCTAGGGATTTATCTAAAGGAAATAGCTGGACAAACGAGTGAAGATATATACAGGCTCTCTGTTAATTATTGAAAATGGTGAAAAGCTGGAAACAATCTAAACGTCCCACTCCAAATGAAATGGGTTAAATGAATTATGAGACAACCAGTACAACAGTGCAACCGCTAAAAATCCATCTTCATTTTTTTTAACAAGGTTGACAATTTATTGTTAAGTGTAAGAGGCAGGTTACAACATTTATTGGGAGAAGTTTAGCGTGTAGACCCAGAAGGAAAATTCTAGAAGGTCACCGAGTCAGCTAAGATGCTTCCAGGTGAAGAAAACATAATTCAGCTGATGGAAACACTAAAGAGGATTGATCAGTTCAGTGCCTAGAAAAGTCCAGGTGTGAGAAAGGCCTCTGACCCCATGCAATCCAGGTGGCAGATCCGTTTCTCTGCGGCGGTCTGGATCCTGTCCCCGCTCTGTGGGCAGCCTTGGGTCTCAGGCTGACTTCCGTCATCGTCACAACTTGGCTACCGGCAGCTGGCACGGCTACAGGCGCCCTCGTTCACAGCCAGGGACGTGAGAGCTCGGCCCCGCCCAGCTGAGACCTGGGCGCCTGCTCTCCTGTAAGCAAGCCCTTTGTAAAGGCGGGTGGCCTCGCTCCGGTTGGCTTAGGTCAGTCAGGGCCCACGCCTGGAGCAAGGCTTGCGGTCAGCCGCCCCCAAACTCTGTGACCCTTACAGAGCGGGGCGTGGGTGGGGCGGGTGACCGCACGACATCCACCGCAGGAAGGCCCCCAAAATGCTACAGGGACTGCCCTGAGCAGAGGGACCACAGGGAGTTGTTTGTTTGGAAGTGTTTTGTATTTTAAGAGACTCAGAAATATCTTTCAGAGAGGCTCGCCTTGCTGTGAATTACTCACCCAACTTTACGCCAAGAAAACTCCCTCCTATCTGGTTCTAGCCATACCTTTTATGAGCTTCAGGGAAGCTTTGTGTCTCGTAGGAGTCCTTCCCTCACCTTGCTGGGTCTCCGTGTGTTTTATGTAAGTGGGATTTGGATATTTTTGCCTCGGATGCAGTCCCCTCCGCCCCATGAGATAATCTCTTGTGAGTTCTGAGAGTTTGTCTTCCTTTTTTTTCATTCATAAAAGAAGGTGAGAACTTTTTTTTGATGTAAACAAAGTAAGAAGGCTAAGATCATGGGGGCCTTGGCTGTTGAAGAGCAGGGATTACCAGTGGACTTTAGGAAAGAGAGTGACATGAGCTGATATGTGACTTAGAAATGACCCTCTGGCAGTGGAAAAGGCCCCCCGAGACCGCCCAGCACCCCTTCTCCTGGGGCCCCTTGTCCCCACACACAGTGTCTCTGTGGGTTGCCCTATCCTCTTAAGACCCTGCTCCCTGGCCATAGCCCTGCGGGGCAGCAGTGGGCATCTGACCTGACCTGGGTCGACGTATCCCTTCCCCAGGACGGCTCTGAGATGGGAGCAGATCACGGGCCTCTTTCTCATGGCAGAAGCTGAGAGAGCTCAGAAAGGCTGAGGCCGTCTTCTCTGCTGTGCAGGGGGTGGGCCGGCAGGTGAAAAGACAGAAAAGCAGCGATGACAGCTTTCAAGACCCTGGGTGCGGAGGTCTCAGAGCCCCCGCTCGCCCCCTGTGCTACACTGACATCCACCACGCCTGCAGCGGTGGCCCTGGGAACAGCGACCGCCCCACTCGGAGGAGAGCGTGACGCCAGTCCTGGACGGTCTCAGAGCCTGGGATGCATCAGACTTAGTCCGGAACCCACAGCCACGGTGACGCAGTGGGTGTGGGGGCAAAGACAGCCGAACTTCCCTGTCCATTTCTCTTGTAGCTGAAAAAAAAAGGCAGATTGAATTTTGCTCACATTTAGCATATGAACTAATAGAGGTCCTTGCATCATATATCATGTGTGTGCTCAGTCGTGTCCGACTCTCTGTAGCCTCCTGGACTGTAGCCCTCCAGGCTCCTCTGTCCATAGGATTTTCCAGGCAAGAACACTGGAGTGGGTTGCCATTTCCTCCTCCAGGGGATCTTCTCAACCCAGGGATCAAATCCGCATCTCCTATGTCTCCTGCATTGGCAGACGGATTCTTTACCAGTAGCGCCACCTGGGAAGCCCTAGCATATGAACTAATAGAGGTCCCTGTATTTATAAATCAGCATGCACATTCTGGGATTTCTGTTCTTTTTTTTCTTTAACTGATAGGGAAAATAAAGTAGGAAGACCCCTGCTATAAACTGCTCTTTATTTCTACATCATGTTTTCTAATCTGCAAAATGCCTCATCCACCTCCTGCCTGCTGTGTCCTCTCTGGCCAACGGGAGTGCTCCAGCTCACACCCAGCTCAGTTCACTCGCTCAGTCGTATCCGACTCTTTGCGACCCCATGGACTGCAGCACGTCAGGCCTCCTTGTCCATCGCCAACTCCCGGTGTTTACTCAAACTCATGTCCAACGAGCCGGTGATGCCATCCAACCATCTCACCCTCTGTTGTCCCCTTCTCCTCCCACCTTCAATCTTTCCCAGCATCAGGGTCTTTTCCAATGAGTCAGCTCTTCACATTGGGTGGTCAAAGTATTGGAGTTTCAGCGTCAACATCAGTTCTTCCAGTGAACACCCAGGACTGATCTCCTTTAGGATGGACTGGTTGGATCTCCTTGCAGCCCAAGGGACTCTCAAGAGTCTTCTCCAACACCACAGTTCAAAAGCATCAGTTCTTCAGCGTTCAGCTTTCTTTCACACCCAGGATTCCTCATTATCTCCCGGAAGAAGGCTCAGTGTGGACGCCGTTCCCCGAGCAGGGTCTGAGCCCAGTCTTGCTCTTGCAGCTGCTCCGAACATTTGACAATTTGCTTGAATTGATGGCTGTGGAGTTTTCTTCGATGCTGTTTGCAAAGGCCTGGGTGGTTCTTCTTCTGGGAGCCCCCAGAAGTAGGTGAAAGCTGGGGGAGGCTGGTGGGCCAATGTGTTTGCCTCCAGGCTCCAAGGTTGGGGTGAACTTTACACCCTGGAAACTTCGATCTGACCAGGTATGTGGGGGAGGGGAGGCAGAAGGACAGGAGACCTGCCAGGCCAGACAGGAGACACTCCCGTGCGGGGAGCAGGACACCCCTGGGAGTGTCATTTGGTCCCTTACATCCAGACACCGGGAACAAAATTAAAATCCTAGGATCAGGTCTTTAACTGCCCAGTTCTGCAGTTAGAGCAACAAGTCCCCAGGGATGCGTTGTGGGGTCTGCACCACCATTCCTCATCATCCTCCCGCTTTCCGGACGACCTGGTTCTTCCAGAGGAGGACAGTGGCTGCCCAGCCAGCTCCCACCGGGACATCGCGGGGGGACGGGGACCAGCCCTTCTGGGGCAGGGACTCCCCAGTGATGGATCCGAAGGCAGCCCTGCGGCACGGCTGCTGTGAAGTGACCCGAGGGCACCCTCCAAGGGCCTTCTGCCCACTTCAGCCCCTCCTTCACCGCATGGCCCAGGGCAGACTGGACCTGGGCTGGAGGAGAGGAGCCCAGGGTGGCCTCGGTGCAGGAATCCCGGGGCGCCGCCTCGAGCGGAGTGAGTTGGGTCCTTCCCCTCTCTCCTGTTTCCACATCCTCCCCCTCCCCACCCCGCTCCACCAGGGCCCCCAGCCCACACTTGTTTCCCAGACCCAGGATGCACGGAACCTCTGCTGGAGGCCCGTCTCCCCTGTGCAACACCTTCCAGTCATCTCTAGATGGCGCAGAGTGAAGCAAAGATTCGGGCCACCGGCAGGCGGGGCATGAGGCGGGGCGGAATCAACAAGCCGGGAGGCTGCTTGGGGTGCAGCCTGGTCAACAGGAACGTGCCTGTGTTTGAAGTGAGACACCTGGATGGCATCCCAGGGCCCTTGCCAAAGCCCTCCAGGCATCCCCAGGTCCAGCGGCCTGCTCTGCATCCCTGAGCCCAAGACTGGGCACACTCCTGCCCTGGCCTTGAGCATCAGGCCATGGCGGGGGGGGGGGGGGGGGGGGCGGTGACCCCGGCCGGAGTCCAGGCCCGAGAAGGCGGACAGAGACGGGACTCCAGCCAGAGTCCACGAGGCCAGGCTTCCTCTCACCTGGTGGGCCTGGCAGCTCCCGAGGGCCCCAGGTGCCGCCTGCAGAGCCTCCTCTGTGCCCCTGGGCTCGAATTTGTGGGTCCATGATGCGGGCGTCTCTGCACGCCAGCTCCCTCTCTTCCCGTGTCACTCTGCTAAGGGGTCATGAGGGCTTTTTGGTAGGACCACCATCCCGGGTGGGCTGCATAAGGCTTGGAACCCTGTCATCTCTTTCTGGACCCTCACCCCAGCTTGGCTGGGGTGGATCTTGGCCGTGGCAGGATCTGCTCGAACGCAGAGCTCTTGCTCCCCGATCAGGCCACAGAGTTTATCATTCTCAGCGTGGAGTCTAGGAGAAGCTTCTCCGCTGGGGCAGGAGGTGGCGGTAGCACAGGGCAATGCCTGAACAAGTCCCAGCCCTCTCTGGCCTCACCTTCCCCATCTGTAAAATGGGGTCATAATCACCACCCTTCGTGTCTCCCTGGGCTCTTCTTAAGATCAAGGGGAGAGGGAGGGAGCCGGAGGGAAGAGTGGGAAGGCTCAGGGGGTGGAGTCGGGATGGAGGGAAGGAGGGCTGGGAGCAGCGGGAGGCGTCCTGCTGGGTCCTGGTTCACACCTGCTTCACTCGCCTAGCATCCCAGCATCCCGGCCTCGCTGCCCTGGGCTTTCAGCCAAGGCCAGCACCGTGGAGCCTGGTGGAGTGCGGCCCTCCCCTGCCCAGCCCACTCCCCTGCTTCCTCATTTCCTCGGTGACCGCTGTCAGTCACTGACCCCAGACGCTCCTCCACGGCTGCCCGCCTCAGCCACACCCAGAGTTCCCCAGCCAGGCGTCCAGCCCGTGGCCTGTGGGAGCCCAGACGGGTCTGAGTCACTGCACCCACAGAACGGAGGAGGAATCCAAGCATTCAGAAACTGGGAGGAGAGACGGTCGCGCTTCCCCCAGCTGAGGAATCCGAGCTTCCGCACATTAACCACCCACGGAGGCAGCGCTTGCCTCCCCAGCCCTGGTCCTGGGCCCTGGAAGGGACCCTGCCGTGCGGGACACCAGGAGCCCAGAGCTCCCCTCGCTCCTCTCCCCTCATCTCCTGGGCACCCCCGAGTCACCCTGTGCGGCCAAACCTGTGTCACCTGGCCATGCCCCAGTCCCTCTCTGGGCCTCCCCTTCCCCATCTGCAAAATGGGCAGGACGACGCACAGGTTCCTGTACAGATCAAAGGAGGCAGCAAGTGAGAAACTGCCTTGATGAGACGCAGGCATCCCCCAAAGTCAGGATTCTGATCAGTTTGGAGACCTGGGCTCTAGCACTTGGGAGGTGCTCTGTGAACACCAGAGAAGTCAGTTTACACAACCCTACAGCCCTCGCTTCTCAACTGCAACCAGATTGTCCTCGACCAGGCCAGGCTCTCCGGGAATTCCTGCCCCGCCTGGGGGGTGGGGCTTGGTGGGGGGTGGGGGTGGCAGTTGTGATGGGGGCGGAAATCAGCTAGCCCAGACTTGCAGGCCACTCACCCCCGTGGGAGAGGGGCCCCCCAGAAAGGCCCCTCCTTTACACGTCTTCCTGTGGATCTGAATTCACGCTGTGACACGTGGTCGTACCAGCTTCAGCCTGTTTTCTTGTTGGAAGAGGAAGAGGGTAGTGAAAGGGTGGATTTCCTTCTGCAGAAGTGCAAGCCGGAGACAAAGCAAGCCCTGTGCCCCTGGCCTCAGCGCCCCCCACGCGCCCCGCCCAGGGGAGTCATGGAGCACAGAGGACAGAGGTGTTGGCAGACAGTGGGCCCGAGGCCTGGGAGACTTGGACTGCCAGAGCCCCCGGGGTGTGGGGGCGCCTCCGAGTCCTCACTCTGCACCCCCACTTTGTGGGTGGGCGACTGGAGGCCCAGAAACCAGTGCCACGGCTCAGTCTGAGCTGGATTCCCCCCAGCATCTCTGACGGCCCACCTCGAGCTGTCTCTGCTGCCCCTCCTCCACTCTGGAGGAGCAGCGGGGGAGGACGGGCAGAGGACCGCGGGTCGGAGAGACATGGCAATGGCCCCAGGTCCCCGGCCGGCCAGCAGAGCAGCTTGGATCAGAGCAGGTCCTCAGCCTCTAGCAGGGGTGTCTGCCCACACCAGCTGCCGTGGGTCCCTACGAGGCTACGAGGCTGGAGACAGTTGGGAAGGCAGAAACTGGCTCCCGGCAGCAGTGACCTGGTGCCGGCTGTGTGCCAGGCCCCGTCCGGGCATCTGCTCCTCAGCCAGCCTCTAGGGCAGGGCAGTGAGCAGGGGGTCCCCTGGGCCCAGGTGCAGGGCGTGTGCAGAGCCCGGACCCCAGATTCTGGACGGGACGGGGAGAGGCAGGGCTCACCTCATCTCCCCCAGCAGTCTCACCCGGAGAGTGTGAAAGAACGTCAAAATCCCCCCCCACTCCGCCCCCCACTGAAGAAAGCAGGGTCTCTGGGGTCCCGCCTCCCCTGCCCTGAAAGGCTCTCCCCTTCCCAGGCCTATGGACAGGCAAGAGGTGAAGCCGGAGCGTTCCCAGGGATGGGGCGTTTTCACAGCCCCACCCTCCAGGGAAGGAAGACTGCGTGTGGAATTTTCCATGACCCTCCGGCGTCCGTCCTCAGGGAGGCAGCCATGGATTTGCTGGCCCCGGCTGCACGAGCAGCTGCTAATTGGCGCTGCCGGTTCTATTTCTGCTCTGATCCTAATGAGGTGACCCGACCGTGCCGCCTGCAGGGATCCCAGCTGGCGAGCTCGGTGGCCCAGGGCCTGGCTGCACATACCTGGACTGGGACTGCCAAGGTGGCCGCCTGCCCAGGAAGGAGAGATTCGCCGGGACCTGGGGCTTCTAGGGCCAAAACCAGGGCATCGCAGGCCAGCCGGGGGGTGGGGGGGGGAGGGTGGGAACAGAGGATCCCGGGAGCCTGCTCCGTGGGGCAAGTTCCTGGCTGAGCTGGGGTTGGGCTGCTCAGAGTAGAGACAGGCAGGGGGCAGGAAGTCATGAAGCCCACTCCTCTCAGCCTCACAGCAGACCCCAGGCGGGCGCTCCCCCAGGTTTGCTGCGGAGCCAGGCTGGGGCCTCCTGAGTGTGTGATGGCCCAGGGCACAGGCATCAGCAGCGATGATGTTCAGAAGAGGTTCCTGAAGGTTTCTCCCAGGGCCGCCTTGGGGTCCTCATCGCCTGCCCTGAAGCCAGCCTCCCAAACCCAGGGCCTTGCCAGCCCCGCTCAAAGTGACACCTGCTGGGTTCCCGCGCCGGGCCTGACGCTTCACACTCCTCTTACTGTCTTACCGACCGAGAGTCCTTATGATGCACCACCTGCTCTGGTTATGAAATTGTCTGAACCTCACTGCGTCCCAGGAGGTGGGCTTTAGGGCTGCATCTGCAGTGGAGGAAACCAAAGCCCCGAGAGAAGTGCTTTGTCTAAGGCAGCGCTCTCTGCGGAGGTGACATTTAGCAATGTGGACATCTTTGATTCTCATACCTGGGGCGGCTCCTGGCCTCTGGCAGGTAAAAGCCAGAGATGCTGAACATACTGCAGTGCACAGGGCGGCCCCACCGCGGAGAATGACCCCAGAATGACCCGCTTAGCGTCAGTGCCAAGGTGCAGAAGCCCGCCCAGACTTCCTAGCTCCTCCGGGGCAGAGGGGCGGATCTGAACCCTGAGCCTCCGGCCGCTTCACGCTCATCACCCTGGAGACACCTGTGTGCAAAGTGTCAGAGCAGGCAGGTGGCGCCGGGGCTCCATGAGGCCAGTCCACCCTCTGCGGGCTCCCCTCCCTCCCCCTCTGGTCGGGCCATCTCAGTTTCCTTCAGGGGCTCCTCTCCAAAGCCCCCTCAAATGTGCTCAGTGACCACACAAGTCCTCACCCAGCAGGGAGCCTTCCGAGAGGGGAAGGGGCGCCTGCTGCAAGGTGGAGTACAGTCAGGGTACCCCAGGATTGTCCCCAATCCTACTCCTGGCCCCCCTCTCTTGCTCGGGCCGGATCCACTCCCATCTGTTCACCGAGGAGTCTGGCCGTGACCTCCAGCCCAGACCCACGCACACCATTGCCTGCCGGAGCCCCACAGGGGTCGCCGTGTCCAGACTGCTCCTCCTGCGTCTGCCCACCCACGGGACAGGCGCCCGGCCACCCTGACGCAGGGCGCGGTCAACCCAGAGCCTTTGCTCTCTGTCCCGTCAATCACCGTGTCTGTCACTCCTGTCTTTTGACCACCTTGACCTGAATCTACCTGTCTCCATGTCTGCTGGCACCCTGGGGACGGCCTGCTCTCCTGTATGGACAGCTGTAGGAGGAATCAGCTCTAATTGTGATCAAGCATGCGTAGCATAACATTCACCATTTTAGCCATTTAAGAGTATATGACTCTCGGACTTCCCTGGCAGTCCAGTGGTTAAGGCTTCATACTCCCAAAGGAGGGGGCAAGGTTCAACCCCGGGTCAGGTAACAAAGATCCCACGTGCCACACAACGCGGCCAAAAAAAAATAGTGTACAATTCAGTGACATTTGGGACATTCACAACGTTGGGCAACTCTCACCTCTATCTAGTCCCAGAGCATTTTCCCCAAAAGCAACCCTGAACCCAGCAGCAATGACTCCCCATCCTCCCTTCCTCAGCCCCCGTCAACCACTGATCTATTTCTGTTTCCCTGGATTTGCCTTTTCTGGACATTTCATGTCAGTGGGTCATACAATATGCTGTCTTTTGTGTCTGGCTTTTTTTCACTGAGCATGTTTTCACACTGCATCCATGTTGTATCAGTATTTCATTCTTTTTATGGCTGAGTGGTATCCCATTTCATGGATATGCCACATTCTGTGTATCCGTTTACCTACTGATGTGCTTTTGGGTTATTTCCACCTTTTGGCTACTGTGATTAGTGCTGCTCTGAACGTGAGTGTACAAGTATCTGTCTGAGTCCCTACTTTCCTTTTTTAAAGTATTTATTCATTTGGCTGGGCCAGATCCTTAATTGCAGCACGCAGAATCTTTTAGTTGTAGCATGCTGGCTCTTAGTCACGGCGTGTGGGATCTAGTTCCTTCTTATTGCTGTTGTTCAGTTGCTGAGTCGTGTCCAGTTCTTTGCGACCCCATGGACTGCAGCACGCCAGGATCCTCTGTCCTCCAGTATCTCCCGGAGTTTGCTCAAATTCATGTCCACTGAGTCAGTGATACTATCCAACTATCTCATCCTCTGTCATCCCCTTCTCCTCCTGCCCTCAATCTTTCCCAGCATCAGGCAGGGTCTTTGCCAATGAGTCAGTTTTTCGCATCCCGTGTCCAAAGTACTGGAGCTTCAGCTTCAGCATCAGTCCTTCCTGTGAATATTCAGGGTTGATTTACTTAGGATTGACTGGTGTGACCAGTTCCCTGATCAGAAATCAAACCCAGGCCCTCTGCATTGGGAACACAGAGTCTTAACTGCTGGATCACCAGGAAAGTCCCTAGTTCCAGGTTTCAAATAATTGCTGAATCATATGGAAATCATGTGTTCCTCTATGTTTAACTTTTTGAGGTACAGCCAACCTGTTTTCAACAGTGGCCGCCCCAATTTATATCCGTAGCAACAGTGTATGGGGTTCCAATTTCTCCTTAGCCCAACCAACACTTGGTATTTTCCATTTTTTAATTATAGCTTCCTAGCAGGCTCAGAGGTTAAAGCATCTCCCTGCAATGCAGGAGACCCGGGTTCTATCCCTGAGTCGGGAAGATCCCCTGGAGAAGGAAATGGCAACCCATTCCAGTATTCTTGCCTGGAGAATCCCATGGAGGGAGGAGTCTGGTAGGCTACAGTCCATGGGGTCGCAAAGAGTCGGACACGACTGAGTGACTTCACTCATTCACTCACTCAGCAGATGTAAAGATATATATGAAAGTGAAAGTCACTCAGTCGTGTCCAACTCTTTGCAACCCCATGGACTATACAGTCAATGGAACTCTCCAGGCCAGAATACTGGAGTGGGTGGCCTTTCCCTTCTCCAGGGGATCTTCCCAACCCAGGGATCAAACCCAGACCTTCCGCGTTGCAGGCAGATTCTTTACCAGCTGAGCCACAGAGGAATGTGGTATTTCACTGTGGGTTTGATTTGCTTTTCCCTGAGGACTGATGATACTGACCGTCTTCTGGCCATTTGTAAATCTTTTTTGGGGAAATGTCAGCATATATTTGAGATCATCTAGCCCATGACTCTTCATGTGGTGGCTATTTCAGATCTCAATCCAGACAAGACCAGTGTCAATCTGGTTTTGTGAAAGCCTTTCTACAGACCCCAGCGTCAGACTCTGGAGCTGAGCTTCCTGGGACTCTGACTCACCGCACCTCCCACGTGTGTGCTGCCGCCCTGGCCCCTGCCGTGGACAATGGCAGACATCACCAGTCAATCATGGCACTCTTCCCCTGCCGTGGACAACGGCAGATGTCACCAATCAATCACGGCACTGGAAAGCCCAGGGATTTTATTGCCCAAGCAATTGGGCAATTGGACTGCATTCCTGCCCGGGAGGAGTTCATCCAAGAGGAGAAGAAAAAGGCATGAGTGGACTCCCCATTTTCGGGTACCGAGGCAGGAGTCTACACTGAGGACAGCAGCCCCCAAAGAGGGGGTCTCTCTTGAACCCAAGGGGGCACGGAGGCCGTGATGGGATTTAGTGGCTGGTTGATAACATCCTTCCCACATTCTGAACCACGTGAGAGACAAGACACAGAAGTCTAACAGATGAAACTGTCAGCTTCATTACTGATAAAGCCAGCCTGACCCCCAAGGAGACAGCCCTTCCTACCCACTGGAATGTGTTGACTATAATAACGTTCACAGCCCTAAAATTGAGAGTTATGCTCTATTTGGTGGGAATCTTTGGAACTTCAGGCTCAGGAGGCAGCATCTCAAGTGACCCTGAGAGAACAGCTCTGAGTAGACGAGAGGAAGACCCAGGTTAAATAAAAGCTTTACAACAGGGGGCAGGTAGCCTGAACATCAAAAGATGATGGTTAGTTAAGGAGAGCCAGGTATCCCAAGTCAAGGAGCTTAGTGCTTTTCTGTATATGGGAAGATGCAAGAGCCTGGGCCCCCTGACATCATTCCTCGCCTCTCTGGGGCCAGTATCCTGGGCTTCCCCTGACTTTCCTCGGGGCTCTGCTTTGGGACTGGCTTGCACGCTGGCAGGTATTCTTTCCTTCCTGAGTTTGCTCAGGGCCACCAGCTCGTGTTGAAGCGCTGCAATCGCTGGTGACTGGGACGTCCTTTGTTTACTGCTATGGCAAGAAATAGTCCATTTCTCAGATGGCTATAATCAAAAAAACCGGCGGCAGCAAGTGTTGACAAGGACGTGCAGAGTGTGGAAGCCTTGTGTCCTGCTGGTGAGGATAAAATGGGGCAGCTGCAGTGGAAGAGTCTGGCGGGCTCCTCGGCAGTCGGGCACAGAGCTACCACGTAACCCGGTGATTCCACGCCTAGGCGTGTACCCGAGAGAAGTGACAACATGTTCACATAAAAACTTGTCCATGAATGCTCACGGCACCACAATTCACCGCCAGTGAAAGAGTGGAAACATCTCAAATGTCCATCAACCGATGAATAAACAAAATGTGGGCTAGTCATACCATGGAGTATTATTTGCTTATAAATTACAGTGGGATTTATTTTATAAAATAAAATAGAATGACACAGGCTACTACATGATGAATCTTGAAAACATTACGAAAGGTGAGAGAAGCCAGTCACACAAGGCCACGTATATTATGTGATTTCATTTGTATGGAGTATCCAGAACAGGCAAATTCATAAAGACAGAAAGCAGGCTAGTATTTGCCTAAGGGTGTGGGCAGGAAAGGGAAGGAAGTGGGGGTACACCTGCGGGGTAAATAAAGAATGCTCGGCCATCCACCCAACAGCCGCTGGGGCTGCTTGCCCTCCCCCACAGAGCACCCTGCAGGGATTCATAGTTAAGATGCGTATCTAAGGACAGATTTCCGTGAGCCCAGACTCCCTCATCTCCCCATACATAGAGAAGAGCTAAATTTCTTAAGATGTCTGATTTGGGGCTTCCCTGGTGGACTCAGTGATGAAGAACCTGCCTGCCAATGCAGGAGAATGCAGGAGATGTGGGGTCAATCCCTGGGTCAGAAAGAGCCCCTGGAGGAGGAAATGGCAGCCCACTCCAGTGTTCTTGCCTGGGAAACCCCATGGACAGAGGAGCCTGGTGGGCTACAGTCTGTGGGGTCGCGAAGAGCTGACTTAACAACTGAGCACACACACAGACACTGAGGACTTGAGTCTAGAAGGCAGGCTCTCGGATGGTTCTGAACAACTGTCTCAAAGAAGGTAGGAAGGAGCCAGGATATATAGGAGGTTTTGCACAAAAAACAAAAACAAAAAACCCAAGTAGTCAAACATCGAAAGATTAATGCTGACTAAAGAAAACCAGACACCTTAGGTTTTGAATTGAGCACTTTACTAAGATTGGAAAGATGTAAGAGTCTGGGCTCAGGGAAGTCACACCACTGATCTGCATCTTAGCGACCTTTTCTCCATCCTGAATCCTGTCCAGGCGCTCAGTGTTGGGGGCAGGGCTGCAGCGGCCGGGGGCTAGATGGTCACAGCAATCCTTCGCTTCCGTAGAGGGCAGGCAGCACGTTACCTCCATGCTCTGCTTAACCCAGACTCTCCCTCCCATCTGGGGCCCTGGCTCCCACGTGGCGTCTGCCCACACCTGTGAGCCCGGCAGCCTGGACTTTGAGCCACGGCCTCTGGCGTGACCACCAAGCCTCCCTTGGGCTCTGGCTCTTGTCCAGGCTGAATCCGTCTGCATGTAGTACATTCCTGAATGTTATTTTGTCCTTGCCTCTCTAGAAACCTTTACAGTCTTCTCTCTGCCACTGGGGGGCATATATACCTACTGACTGCAGCTGTGTACTCATCAATCTCTATCGTTGAATAATGACTTTTAAAATCTAGCCTCACTTCTGTGGTTTTCAGTTAGACGTCACAAATGGGCTGGTCTCTGAAAGCCTCCAGGCTTTCTTGTCCTGCCAAAGGTTTTATATTTTGGATTGAAGTTAGTAGTCAATATTTAAAAACCATAAGGTTACACACACACACAAGTGTGTTTCTGGCTTCTCTCAAAAACACCAGCAATCTGACAGCAAGAGTCCCTGTTTCACAGGAGCTGAAGGGCCCTGTCATCTTTCAACAGGAAGGTGAGTCTGGTGTCTCAGTCCCCACCACGCCCTAACGTTTGCCCCAGCCACTGTTTCTATATACAACCTCTGATTTAAACTCAAATTTGCCTCAAGTTGAAATTGCTCCATTGACTTTCCCGTGCTCGCATTTTCATTCACTCAACAAACACTTATTTGAAAAGTAGAGAGTTTGCCGAGGGCTTCCCAGGTGGCTCAGTGGCAAAGAATCCATCTGCCAATGCAGGAGATAGAAGAGACCCAAGTTCTATCCCCGGGTGGAGAGGACCCCTGGAGGAGGAAATGACAGCCCGCTCCAGTATTCTTGCCTGGAGAATTCCATGGACAGAGGGGCCTGGTGGGCTCCATGGGGTGGCAGAGAGTCGGACACGACTGAGCGACTGATGCACAGAGCTTGCCAGGTGCTGTGTGGGCACCAGGGAGACAAACGTGAAGATGAGGCCCTCGCCTGGTTCACCCCCAGCCTCTGCCCATCCGCCCTCACGCCTTCTCACAGCCTCGCCCTTTACGATGCAGGTCCAGTAACCTCCCCTGACCAGGAGCTGAGTCAAGAGCAGAGAAGCAGCTGGGCCCTGAGGGGAGACAGACAGAATTCAGAAGACAACTGGATTTCCATTTGAAAAGGGTCCCTTTGGCCGCTGAGCGGGAGCTGGAAGAGCAACGTGTCCAGGAGGCTCGTTGGATGCCCTCTCCTCCCCAGGTTTGTTGACTCTTCTGACGAGTCTGGACGGAATTGTGGATCTCAGCTCCTAAAACCACAGTGGTTTCCTGCAAGGAGTCCTGGGGATAAGATGCAAGACTTGGACATCTCCCTGGACTGTCTGCCCACGTCCCTCATCACCTTCACTCTGAATGGCAGCTTGGCAAGAAAATGACCCCCGTGGGGACAGCTGCCTTTCCCCCCAGCCACGCAAACAGAGCTCTGAGACTTCGTAGCATCTGAGAAAGAGTTTAAAGGGTTCTTATGTATCTTTTTGTTTGGTTGCTTGAGGATTTTTTTTGGATGTTTCCCTAACACAAACGGATGTTACAGCACTCTGGCGGCTGATGCGGGAGTCTGTCTATAGAAACAGACCATGCCTATGTCTTGGCTCAGACAAAGCAGTGCTCACATCCCACTGAGCCTCAGGCCCCTCATCTGTAAAATGGGCACAATTGCCTTCATCTCCAGGGAAGGCCATGAACCGGGTCCCGACTGACACAGAGCAGGCTATGAATAAAGGTGGGCATCGCCGCCGCTGCAGGACTTTGTGACTTCCCTCCGTTTCTTGTTATTAGTCTCAGTCGTGTCCAGCTCTTCGCGACCCTGTGAACTGGAACCTGCCGGCCTCCTTTGTCCATGGGATTTCCTAGGTAAGATTACTGGAGCAAGTGGCCATTTCCTCCTCCCAAAGATTCAACCCGCATCTCCTGCATCTCCTGCATTGCAGGTGCATTTCCTGCCTGTTCTGCAAGTTGTGAAATGCATTACTCCATTTGGACCTTCATCCCTGATCCTTCTCTGGGGCCCACAGGGAGGCTCGTGCAGGAGGCCCTGCCGGACTCTGCTCCTGGGTTGGGTCCCTGCACCTGCCGGGGCCTGGCTCACAGTAGGGCCCAGTGAGCCTGCGTCAGTGGGATGGCCGCTTGCCTGGACTTCTCAGAGGTTGCTGCCCGTCTCTGGCCTCAGTGACTCCATCTGTCAAGGAGGTGGAGCACAGTGGTCCACGGTCCCTGATCTGAGCCTCGCGCCCTGAGCTCACCATTCATGCCCCCTCCTCCCTGGTTTTCCAGCTTCTGCTGCACACAAACCGTGCATGCGAGCTTTTTATTTGGTGTCCTCCCACGCACGCCGTCCTCTGGCCAGCTGCCACTGCTCAGCGACGTCTGGCCGGGTTTGTCTTGGTTCCACTGACTTCAGTCGTTCTCTAAGGTGCCCTGGCAATTCAATGTCGTCTCTGATTCTCCTTCTCTCCCCACCTTTTTTGTTTGTTTGCTTGTTTGTTTTGTTTTGGACTCAACAGTAGAATCTTTGTGCTGCAGAACTTCCGGACTGAACTCAGACTATGTTTGTTTTTTCTTCATCTTTAAGATCGCCTTTCCTCCAGAAGGCATTACTTGCGTTTTCCTGGGTTTATCTAAAGCCAAGTTTTCTCCTCCCCCCTCCCCACCTGGGTTCACAGGCTCCAAACACAGCCCCATCCCCTGACTTCTGTCCCCAGACCCACCCACCTACTCCTCCTGGTTCATGGACATCACCGTCGCCCTCCCCTACTGCGTGGCTCACTCAGATCATCTTTCCCCCATGTCTTTGCAATTTCCTCTAATTTTTTACGGAGCTTGGATAGAAAAAGACAAATACAGTGTCTATCCAGGTGCGCTCTCCAGCCTTTCCCAATCAGACTGAAGATCACGGCAGACGGCTGTCCTGTGCTGTCACCGCCTCCGCCACGTCCCCAGCAGCCCTGGGCGCCACGACAGGTGTTCCCTACCCCAGTCCACTCCACCCGATCAAGGCCACTCTGCCAGCCCGGCTGCATGCTGGGCCATAGATGTCACCTGACCGGGAACCTCCCAGGGTCCTCCTCCCCCGACCCCCCAAGGCTGGACACTGTAGCAGCCCCCCTCCAGCACACACACAGGAGTCAAGATCACACTGTGGGAATCAGAAGTGGACTCTCGGCAGACCTGGGGGAGGCCTCCCACCGCCCTCACTGAGCTCACACTGCCTCTGAGGAGCCCAGCCAGCCGGCAGGCTTTCCCCCCTGCTGCAGAGATGGGGAGGGGGAGTCTCCCCAGAGTCCAAGACCCTCCCCATGGGGGATCTGGACTTTTCTCCAAGACAGCCTACTGCAGCGCAAACAGCACACCCCCACCTCTGACAAGGCGGACCCACTCTCAGGGCCTCTGGGCCTGGTCCCCCTGGCAGAGAAACCCAGATGTTGCTGACAGGATGGCCGGGTTGTCTGAGGGCACCTTTTGGGCTGCCACCGCCCCGCGTGTCACTCCGTGTTCCTCCCCTCACTGCTGGGTAACCCTGGCCCTGACCCCGCGGAGGCCGTCCCCTCCCCCGCAGCGCAGGCTCATCCTGGAGACGAGATGAGCTACTGCTGAACACGGCCAGGCACCCTGTCAGCGCCTGACCCAGCTGGCTCACCTGAGCCGGCCTGGGGGCCCATGGGGCCCAGACTGAACCCCGTCCTGGCCTCAGAGCCCTCCCCTGGCACGCTTCTCCCCATGGTGCCCAGGGGTGCAAGCGGCCTTGATCCTTGGCCATTGTGGAGTTATCCTCGGCTAGCCCCACCCCCCAGCCAGCCCTTCCAGCTCAGGTCCGCCCTCAACCACCACCCCCGAGGGCCACCACCCCTGAGGTCACCACCCCCGAGGACCACCCTCCACGCCAGCCCAAACTCAGGGCTTTCCTGGGTGGGCAGACAGCCTCGGCAGTCCGCCCTCTGGGAGTCTGGATGAAGACCCACAAGAGCAGGTCAGGCAGGACGGTCCTGTGTGCCTCCAGGGGTGGCCCTGCTGGAGTGCCAGGGTGGGACCCACCGGGGCACAGGCTGACCTGGAGTGCCCTTGTCCTCACATTCCAGAGTCTCCTATGTCGGCGTGGCCCTGGGGCTCCCAGCCGGCTGGTTACCTTTCCGTAGAATGTGAGCAGGCCAGGTTAGTTCGCGGCCTCAGTCTTGCCGTGTGTAAAATGGGGCTGATGACTCCCACTTGCAGAGGTTGTTACTGTGTCACAAGAGCAACGTGCGTGCATGCATGCTAAGTCGTTCAGTCATATTCAACTCTGTGCAACCCCGTGGACCGTAGCCCGCCAGGCTCCTCTGTCCATGGGATTCTCCAGGCAAGAATACTGGAGTGGGGTTGCCATGCCCTCCTCCAGGGGAACCTTCTCCACCCGGGGATTGAACCTGTGTCTCTTACAGCTCCTGCATTGACTGGTGGGTTCTTTACCACCGGCGACACCTGGGAAGCCCCCACAGGAGCAATGTAGGGACGTGCATGTTTGTAACTTATCAGCTTACTCTCCCCTGGACATTTCTTCCCGGCAGTCAACCTTGACCCGCAGCAGTTGGAAGCTCTTCCTCCAGGACGAAGGGCACAGGGTGGAGGGTGGAGGGTGGCAGGTGACCTTGCTGGCAGCAGGTGCGGCTGGGGAAGGAGTTCCCTCCACACCCCGCAGGGTTCTGATGTCAAGTCAGGTGCCGACTTCGTGGGGAGGAAGCCTGGGAAGATAAGCAGGCAGCTGTCGCGATCCACACAGCCAGGGGCTCCCAGGACAGCAAGGAAGTCGGTCAGAGGTCATGGAGTGGGTGGTGCTGGAAGATGCTGGTGGTACCAAGTCCCCGCAGGTGGCCAGGGCTCAGTGGGCCTTGGGCAGGAATGAGCCGGCGGGCAGGACGCTCGTGGGCCCAGACAGTGCCCCAGAGACCAAGCATCCCACGAGTGAGGTGACCTGGGCAGGCACAGAGCAGTCCAGGGGGCGCTGGCCAGGGCTGGCTGAGGCGTCCAGCCCAGACAAGCTGGCCGCTGCGGGCTGCAGGGCAGATGGGCCACCAGGCAGCCGCCCAAGCTGGCAGCGGGGACACGGGACAGGGCAGGTGGCGGGGCCTGGAGGGCCAGGGCTGCAGGCTGCCGGGCTGAACCCTTGCCCTCTGTCCCAGCGGGCTGCCAGGGCTCGTGGAAGCCCCGCCGAGGACCGGCCAACTGTGCACCCAGCGAGCCAATGACAGTGTGCCCGGCAGAGCTGCCGCGGAGAGGGGCCAGGCATGGGCAGCCCAGAGGCGGCCCCCGCGGAGAGCCCCACTGATTCAGTCGCGCTGGAGGAGACCGCCAGCGGGACTTCCCAGGCAGACGGGCGGGAAGGGCATCCGCCCAGGGCCCCGCACGGGACAGGTGAGCGGCGAGGCGGCCGGAAGGCCAGCCAGGGAGCTGAGGGCACTTCCTGAGCAGAGGGCCACGCCGCCCCGGCCGTGCGAAGGTCCTAGCTGTCTGCTCCTCTGATTCCTCTCTGCAGCCAGCTCTGGGGGGCACATCAGGGCCTGGGGCACAGCAGGGGTGGGGGCGGGCTGTCAGTGGCTCTGGAGGTGAAGCCGCCTCCTTCTTCCCGGCCCCCAGCACTGTACCCTTAGGGGGGGCCTGACCCCCAGCCCAGCCCTCTCCCCATGCAGCTCAACCCCAGGAAGTGTCTTCTGGAAACCTTATTTCTATACTTTCTCCCCCATTCAAGCATGGGGGTCCTGCATTGGCCAGGCCCCTCTCCAACCTGAGGAGGACAGCTCCCTGGCGTGGAGGGCCCCAGGAGAGCTTCGCCAGGGCTGCAAGATGCCACAGACTGGGCAGCTTAAACAATAAAAGTTTATTTCCCCAGTTCCGGTTCAGAGAACCTACAAGTCTGGGGTCAAGGCGCCAACAGGCTTGGCTCCTCTGAGGCCTCTCTCGGTGACTTGCAAGTGGGGCCTCTTGTGTTTGACCCTCTGGGCACCAGCACACCCAGCGGCAGTGTCCAGATCTCCCCCTGCTAAAGCCTCCGGTCACGCTGGACGGGGGTCCACAGGCCACATCTCACCTTAATCACCTCCACACCCACCTCCTGAGGTCCTGCGGGGCTAGTACCACAGCGTGTGGATTTTAGGAGTCACAGCACCGCCCACAGCAGCCACTAGGAGGCCCTGGCCTGGGCTGTGGTCTACCGAGGGAGGGGGAGGCGGTCCCTTGGGGCCCCCCCAGTGTTCTGTACTTGATGCCGGGACCTCCCCAACGGAGGAGATGAGGGTGGGGGGCAGGGGGACCTGAGTCCTCTCTGGGTGCCCCCTTGGCTGCAGGACTGTACGAGCTGACCCATGGCATTCAAGGACCCTACATGAGTGGAGGGAGGCCCAGGCAGAGGTCCCACGGCGGGGCTGGCATTTCTGCGTCCCTGCCCACCGGCTGGTTCCTGCCATAGCTCTTCACGGTTCTTGCTGTCATTCAGTCATTAAGTCGTGTCCAACTCCTGTGACCCCGTGGACTGTAGCACACCAGACTTCTCTGTCCTCCACCGTCTCCCAGAGTCGGCTCAAATTCATATCCATCGAGTCGGTGATGCCACCTAACCACCTCATCCTCTGTTGTCCCCTTCTCCTCCCCTCAATCTTTCCCAGCATCAGGGCCTTTTCCAGTGGCTCTTTGCCTCACATGTCCGAAGTACTGAAGCTTCAGCTCATCAGTCCTTCCAATGAATATTCAGGGTTGATGTCCTGATTACACTTCAGGGCAGCGGTGCAATACCACCCCCGCCCGGTGCTGGCGCAAGATTTCCAGAGAAGTTTCATATCCAGGTTTTCAGAGCTGTGGGAGGGAGGGGGCAGGACAGGCCTTGCTGCCAAGGGCCCTACCAGGCTGGGAGATCAGGTACCGCATGCCCAAGGGAGGGGCTAGAACCCGCCCCCGCCCTCTGCCCTGTCCTGGCTCCTGACTCCCTGCCCCAGGCTGAACGGGGGCTGGGCTCCAGCAGGAGTGAGTCACAGGGAGCTGGCAGGATAAGACCAGTACGTGTGGCTCCCTGGTGCCAGGCATGGGCAACAAGGCCGCGTGCCCGCCCTTCTGCCATCTGAGGGAAGACGTGTGCAAGAGCAGCCAAGGAGAGCTGGGGGCAGGCGGGGATGGAGCAGCACAGGTGGTTCAGGCCTCTGGAGCCAGACCTGTCACTTCGGAGTCTGCTGCTCTGAACAGCAGCTTCTTCAGTGATGAGTCTGGGGCAGGTGCACTCACGGGACAAACGTGGGCACCCCTATTACGTGCCCCAGTGTGTTCAGGGCTGGCGCCATGGGGCCAGGCAAGTCCATGTCCTCATGGGGCTGAGGGCAGGGCGGGGGGCGGGATGTGCTCTGAGAGCGGGGCTGGAGCCCCGCTGGGCTGAGGGGGTGGTCAGCGAAGGCCCCCAGTGGACAGGGGACGGTGGAGCTGAGCAGGAAGGTGAGAAAGAGTCCGGGGGTGCCAGGGTGGTGCCTTCTGGCTCAGAACAGGAACCCCCTCTCCCTGGGCCTGCTCAGGAGGGAGGGGAGGGCTCAGCGGCCCCCTCCAGCTTCCTCCCAGGTCCCTGACGGGGAGACCTCCTCCAGGAAGCCCTCCTGCCTGCCGGCCTGCAGGTCCCTCCCCTCCACTGGTTCCCCAGCACCCCAGCCTGTGCAGGACGGCTGACCTCGAGAGCCTGGGCTATGGGACCCTGAGCTGCTCTTGGCAGCCCCCAGCCCAGACACATACCCCAGTGGGCAGGAAGGCTATGTGACCTTGGCGGTCAAGACCCTGGCGGGCCTCTGAGCCGCGCCTCTGCCATCTGTGACCAGGACAGGCCTCCTCAGGGGCCCTCTGTCCCGTCTGGGTGTGCAGGCCCGGCAGGGCCCTTTGACTCAGACTGCCAGCCTCACACGCTGGCTCCATCTCTTCCTGCTCAGCCCTCAGTGCCTGAAACTGCCCCCCTTAGGAATGGGGGGTCCTGGAGCACCCCGGGTGGTCATGATGATGGCCCCAGAAGCAGAGGAGGTGGTGTCCACTGCCAGGCTGGGGCCAACAGCGTCCACACCTCCCGAGGGTGCCTGCCAGGTCTTCAGGTTTATTTCCAAGAGGAGAAGACGGGGATCCAAGGTGCGGCCCGACGCCGGCGGCCAAGCTGCCCAGCGTGGCCGCGTGAGGAGGGGCAGGTCAGTCTACGCCCACCCGAAAACCAGGCCCCTCCCGCCGCACGCTCAGGACCGCCGGGAAGCATCGTCTGCGCGCCTGGAGGGCGCCGCCTGTCCCCACGACCGGCCGGGGAAGCGCTACTGAGCTCCACGCCCCCAGGTCACTCTGACCCCGGGACCCTACGGTCGGCGGCCAGGGGACGCCGCCTCCTCCCCGGTCAGAGCTAAACCCCAGAGCTCGGCCGGCCCCCTGGCGCCTCGCCGCAGCCCAGCGGCGTCCTCGATCGCCCGCCCCCTCCTCTTTCCCCGCACCCCGCCCGCCGCCTTCGCCTCCCTCCTCCTCCGCGCAGGCCCCTCCTCGGCTCCTCTGCCGGGAGCCCCGCGCCCCCGGCCGCCTCCCTCCTCTCCCCGCCGCCGGGCCCCCACTGGATCCCGGAGCCCTCCTCGTCCCCGGGGTGTGCCCCGCCTCCCGCGGCCGCCCCCGTCTCTCCGCGTCCGGCCCCGGCCCGGCCCTCCGCCCCGTCCGGCCGCGCTCGCCGTCCTGCGCGCGCTGCCCGTGGCCCCTCCTCGGTGCCCGCGGCCGCTCCGCGTACGGGGTGACGCAGCGCCGCCCGCCCGCCCGCGCCCCGCCCGCGCCGCGCCGCCGCCGCCGCCGCCGCGCCCCGGCCGGCTCCAGGGGGCCGCTAACGGTCCCGCGCCCCTCGGCGCCGCGCGCGCCCCCAGCCCGGCGGAGCAGGCGGCGCCCCGGGCGCCGGGCGCGATGGGGGCGGCGGAGCCGCTGCGCTCCGTGCTCTGGGTGAAGCAGCAGCGCTGCGCCGTGAGCCTGGACCCCGCGCGGGCGCTGCTGCGCTGGTGGCGGAGTCCCGGGCCCGGAGCCGGGGACCCGGGCGCGGGTGAGTGTCGCCGCCGGCCCACGGGCTCGGCCGGGCTGGGGCGGGGGGTAGGGCCCCAGGGAGGCCGGCGGGCGGGAAGGGCCAGGACCCGATGACAAAGAGCCGGCGCTGGGGAGAGCCGGGGGAGGGGGGCGGCGGGGACGAGACCCCCGAGGGCGACGGGCGCGGGGTCGTGACGGCCCGGGGAGGTCTGCGGCCTGGGAGGTGTCGCCCGGACGGGGCCGCCTCTCTGGGACCCGCCTGCCGGCGTCTGAAGGGCACCATTCGGATCGATTGTGAGGTTGGTGACGGAGGGACCCCGAGGGGGTGCCGGCGGCCCGCGCCCGATGTCAGTTTAACCCGATCCAGAGCGGGGTCCGGAGTTCCTGTCCCCGCAGTGAAGCAAGGGCTGGTGACCTTCAGTCTGGGATGTGCTCCCTGGGGGGAGGGAGAGGGGGGAGGGGGTGTTCATTTTGCTGCAACAGGCTGGACACACGACCTGCGGAGGCCCTCTGATTCGGGGAAGCCGTGGTTTAACTAAACAGGGCGCTGTCTGTCCCCAAGGAGAAGGGGCCAGTGGGTCCCCTGCCGAGCTGCCCCGCGGCAGGAGGATGGGCAGCGGCTTATGGAGATGTCAGTTGGCCCTGGGCAGGAGGGGGTTACCTGATGGGCCTGGTGGGACAGTGACAGCTGGGAGGCCTGCCTGGCAGAGGCAGCCAGGGCAGGGGGCCGGGGGTGGGGGTGGCGGCTGGCAAGCCTGGGTGTGTTCCCAGTGGCTGGAGAGCGTGGGTGTATTTCCATCTCATTGACTCCTCTTCAGCAAGTTTTCGTGGAGGGCCTGTCGTGGCGGGCAGGGCAGCGCGCTCACCCGGGCTCACCCCATCGCAGTGGGGCAGTCTCCATCAGAGGGAGAGACGGGGCGTTCCGGGGGGGGGGGGGACACAAGGCCATGGACGTGAGAGAAGGCGGTGGGGCGGGGGTCCCGGGACTCCTCACCTGCAGGGCGGCCCTGAACCAGAGCCCTGCCGGGGCCTGTGCACCCCCCGGCGAGACGGTCCAGGCAGCAGGCCCCCAGGGGCCATGGCCAGAGGCTGGCCCGCAGATCCGCGCGGGAGGTGGGAGGTGGGGAGGGGGACAGGGCTCTTTGGGTGGCAGGGGCTGAAATGGGGACCCCGGAGGGCTTTATCCATCTTCACCTGGTGAAAGGCACCCTGTGGGCCTGGCGGGGGGCAGACAGAGGCGGGACAGGGACCCGCAGGCGGGAGGCTGCTGGCCTTGCCCAGCAGAGGGGCGCTGAGCAGGGCTGGGTCTGTCCGCTTAGAGGGGAAGGGCCAGCGGAACGGGGGTCCAGGCTGGTGCTTACTGGAGTTGCAGGATGAGCGGGGGTTTAGTTCTTAACTGGGGTGCGGGGTAGGTCTGGATTCTCTAGTGGACATGGTGCGTTTGGATGCCCTTTAGCTGCCTTGGGGGCAGTTGGGCTGCTGCACTGATCTGCGGGGGCTTTCCCGTCCCTGAGGTGGTATGGCTCTGGTGGGGGCGGGGTGGGCAGACCCGGCCAGTGTGCTGGGGCCAAAGTCAGGGTGGTCTCGGGCTCTTGCTTTGCAGCCTGGGGGTCACCGGAAGCATGGTCTACAGAGCGCTCCTCTGTGGCCAGTGGTCTGACTTCACCCTTCCTCCAGCTTTCTGTTGTCCCCTGGGGAGGAAGTGTCATCCTAGAACATCAGCCCCAGCCTCCTGGCACCAAGAAGCAGGTCTAGGTCTCCCCTGGCCTGGCCCCGAGGGCGTTTGAACTTCCCTGTGAATCTCTCTGCCTCGGGATGGAGCGCTGCCACTTCACGGGGCTCCTGGTGCTGCCGCGTGCTCTGTCCTATGTCACATTCACACACAGCGCATTCCTGCTGGGCAGCTTCTCCTGGATTTTACGGAGGAAGAGGCCGAGCCTCAGGAGTGTCAGAGACCGGCCCAGCTAGTGGCTGAACCGGCGTGTGAAGCGTGGTGGGTCCGATTTCAGCCGCTGTGCCGGGTGCCGTGGCCTCCTTCAGGCCGCAGCGGCCACGTGGACACCGAATGCACCCCGCCTGTCTGGGGCGTCTGGGTGGGGGACTCGCGTTGCCAGGCTTTCAGCGTTGGCATCCTCGGCCAGCTGTCATTATGGTTTCCGGCCCCCAGATTCTGGGTTTTGTGCACTTTGGGTCAGCCTGCTTTTCCGAGCTCCTCACTTGCACAGCGGCCCGCCTCTTTCCTGAAATGGTGGTTGCTTCCCTCTTGCAAACCCTGAGGGCCTTCGTGTATGGGTTCACCTGGAGCTTTCCTGAGTGGTGTACAAGAGATGGGTACCTCCTCCCTGGAGAGGCTGGCGCTATCAGAGCCCTGCTCCCCCCACCCCGTGCCACCCACCACCCTGGAGGCCCTGGGTCAGCTGCTGCAGCTCAGGGGGCTCCTCATAGCTGCTCCCCGAGAGGAGCCAGGCCCGAGACAGGTGACCCCATGGCCGAGGGCAGACGGCAACCAGTCCAGGGGGCGTTTCAGAGTGGCAGCACCCGGCCCCGCCGCAGTCCCAAGTGTGCCTGTGTGCGGGGTGGATGGTGGCCTGGCGGGGGAGGGAAGGGGGGAGGGCTGTGCAGAAGCCGAGTGGACTGAGACCGCCTCAGAAGAAGGACCGAGGGGGTCCCGGGGCTGGGGCCACCGTGGGCAGCGGGCGCGGCCGCCTTGTCTGACCTACGCAGCTTCTCCAGCGTCGCTCCTGTTTCCAGAAGGGGAAACACGGGAGTTGTGAGTGGGTTGCGATGGACAGTATGTCATGTACACAAGGGAGCCGGCGTTTAATCCAGGTCCAGGCTTCCTCCTCGGTGGGGGGCTCTGAGCAAAGGTAGGACCAAGAACCGGGAGGCAGCGCCTTCTGGACCCCGCGAGGGCTGCTCTCTTAAGGAAGCTGCGAGGCTCCCCGGCACCAGCCCAGTCGGAAGTGCGGCCGACTGAAAACAGGAAACGCGAACCAGCCTTCTCACGGTGGCTCGGGCTAGCTGAACCTGAAACAGGCTGAAACTGTACCCAAGTGTACCCCAGGGCCACGCAAAACACGCTCAGAGAGACTCTGGAAGCGTTCCTTTGGAGTTGGGGCTGGGACGTGCACGCGTGTGTGTGTGTGTGTGTGTGTGTGTGTGCAGCCTGGGACGTGCACGCGTGTGTGTGTGTGTGTGTGTGTGTGTGTGTGTGTGTGTGTGTGTGTGCAGCGTGGGGTGGAGCTGGCGCTATGCCCACCCTCCTCCAGCAGCTTCCCTCTCCCACTGAGGATGCCCCGGGTTGCTGGGAAGCTCCTTGGACAGGTTACCGCTGTATTTACAGTCCAACACCCCTGCACCATGCTCATGAAAACAGGAAAGCCACGGACACTTAAAACTATTTTTTTTCCTGCTTATGAAGGTAATTCATGTTGGTTTAATAAAATCCAGAAAACACAGAAAAGCACACAGGAAAAGAATCACCTGCAGTCTTAACCTCCAAGAGTTAAATAATATTTGGTGTTGGTCTCTATGTAAGTGTGCGTATTACTGTTTACTCTCTTAAAACATGATTTTTTTTCACATTAGCTTTATTGAGGTGTAATTTGCATACAATGAAACTCACGCGTTTTAAGGATGTAATTTGGTGAATTTTTGAACATTTAGCCTAAGGAAAAAAGACTAGTATTTAAGACTGTGTTTTATACTTTAGGAGATATATTTTCTGTGTGTTTGTTAAGGTACTGATGGCAGGTTTTTTTGCTTTCTGTCCCCGACCCAGTTTATTTATCCTCTCGACTGGTCTAGAGTTTTGCACAGCAGACGTTTCTAGAGAACCTAGTTGCTCTCTGCCTTTCGCGTGCTGTTTTGTGAACATGTGGATGGGTCCGGGGTAAGGTGGCCTTGGGCATCCTTGGTGGCTCAGCTGGTAAAGAATCTGCCTGCAATTAAGAAGACCCCTGGGTCAGGAAGATCCCCTGGAGAAGGGCATGGCAACCCACTCCGGTATTGTTGCCTGGACAGTCCCCATGGACAGAGGAGCCTGGCAGGCTACAGTCCATGGGGTCTCAGAGAGTCGGGCACGGCTGAGCAACGGCACACGAGCTGGCTTCACCTTCGGGATCGTATCTCACCCTCCTGAGCGCAGCGCCCTGTGCGTTCTCCTCCCGACTCACCTTCCGTCCCAGTTCTCCTGAGCCCTGGTTCCGAGTTTCTGGCACGGCCCACAGGAGACAGCCGGCCGGCTCCTGGGTCTGCGAGCCCCGGCCGTGTCGGGGCTCCACACTCTCCGCTCCCGTGTGGTTCTCGTTAAGCCCCGGCCGGCTCAGGTGCCTCCTGCAGCCCTGCCTCCGGGCTTGCCTTGTCCATCCTTGCTCACTCTAGCCCCTCCCTCGAGCACCTTCTGATGGGTGACCCCAAGGTTAGCGGATGGAAGTGTGGAAAGCACCATGAAGCCCGTCTAATGTAGCCCCAAAGCCCCTGGCTAGGCACTCTCCCCCCTGACCCCCTCCTGGGATGCTTGCCCTTCTAGAAGATTCTTTCACGTGCTGGGCAGCTTGCCGACTAGCTTGCAAGCTGCCTGTGCCTGCCTCACTTTCAGGGCTCCTCGGCTCCAGCCTCCTTGACTCCTGAGGCCCCCGCTGAGCCAGACCGGAGTCCCCACATGACAGGCCTCCTCTCCCCCCGGCCCTCCCCCCACCCCTGTGTTCAGATCTCACCTCTGCTCAAGGCCCAGCTCTGCTGGCACCTGGCCCTTCCCTCGTCTTTCTTTGGATATTTTTGTTTGTCCAGCTGTCTGACCCTCTGTGCCAGCTGTTTCCTTCTGCTTTGTGTTACGGGTTTTCCCTGTTTTCTTTTGTAGGACTACCTGCCTTTTCTCCGCTGTGCTCTCCCGGGGCAGAATCCAGCGTGGGACGGACTCCCTTCCCTGTTTCTCCTCCCCGTTTTCCCGGAGGGCCTCGCGTGTCTGTGTGCGCAGCAGGTGCTGACCGAGCGCCGTGTGAGTGGCTGGCTGAGGGAGGCAGGGCCCGGCCCGCCCCTGGCTGCCTGGAGAGTGGCGGCCAGCTGGGGACTGCGCCCCGGCCGTGGGGGGACGACGGGGTCGCTGGTGGAGAGCGTGGGGGCGAAGTGGCTGCTTGCTGTCCAAGCGTCTGTACTTTTCTCTGGAGGAGTGAGTTTAAAACCACTGGGAGGGGCTGGGAAGCTGAACGGTTTGGGTAGAACCCACAAATCCTACAGAATCCCCTAAACCGTCCCCAGCACACGTCCTGTAGCCCTGTGCTCCAGGGTCTCCTGATACGTCTTACTTATGCCCGGTGATGAGGTCAGAAGTACTGCAGATGATATCAGATTATGTTAAGCCAGCAACCTGCAGAGTTAGATAGGAATCTCAGGATATTTGAATAGGAAATAAATGGCTATCTTGTTTACCTATTTCAGAAGAAAAAAAAAAAGTCTCCTTCCAGATTTGCATATGACTCACTTATCGGAAGAGACATACAGGCTTTTGTGGTTTTGAAAAGCAGCTGTCAGAAAAACAGCCGTCCTGCCTGCCCTCCGTCTCTCTAGGCACCTGCTTCAGCTATGCTCAGACTAGGTGGCTTCAGAGCAGCCGAATGTGGCCATAAATAGCGTAATTACGCTGAGATAATTCCCAGGCTAACTTTTATTTGTTACTCCAAAGTAGGTCAGCAGATGTTTCCTTAAGAAGTCAGATGGCAGAGCTTCTCAAGTGGCTCAGTGATAAAGAATCCGCCTGCTGGTGCAGGAGACTCAGGTTCGATCCCTGGTCCGGGAAGATCGTACCAGCGCAGAGCAACTGCGCATGCGCACTGCCACTGAGCCCGTGCTCCGCAGCGGGAGAGGCCTCCACAGTGAGGGACCCACACCCCACAGCTGGAGGAAAGCCCCTACGTCAGCAAGGACCCAGCACAGCCAGAGATCAGATCGGTGGATAAATAATTTAAAAAAAAAAAAGCCAGATTGCAAGTACTTTAGGCTTTGTGGGTCCCAGCCACTCAGTTCTGCTGCGTTAGTGCAAAAGCTGCTGCAGACAGCATGTGAGTGAATGCACGGGGCTTCATGCCAATCAACCTTTGTTTACAGAGGGGGCAGCATGCTGGATTTGGCCTGCAGTTTGCCGACCCTGCTGTAAACCATTATTCATCACCGCGTTTTCCTGCTCCCTCGTTTGGCGCGTACACATTCAGGATGTGTATTGATTTGGATCAGTTCGTTCTGGATCGGCTCTTTCCGTTGTGTAGTGTCCATCTCTGTCTGACTCTTCTGTTTGTTCTAGAGTCCACTTTATGGGGTGACAGGACCACGCCTGCTCCACACGTCTTTTCTGTCCTTTTACTTCCAACCTGCTCACAACCCTTAGATTTGAAGTGCGTTTCTTTAGACTCCGTAGGGTTGGCTCATGTTTTTTAATCATCTAGGCCAGTCTGTGTCTTTTAAATGTAAACCTATTAGGCCTTAAATCTGCCATTTAATTTTTTGTTTTTTAGTTTTCATTTCTCTGCTTTTTCCTGCCTTCCTGCGAATTGCTTAAAAATCTGTTTATAGGCTTCCATATTGATTTGTCTGTACATCTTCACCTGTTTTTAAACCAGCTGTTTGTGGTGGTAAAAGGTCCTTGCTGTTTTTGAGTGCAGCTCTGTGTATGGCCCGCGGTGTTGGTTTGTGTGTACGAGTCTCATCCCAGTCTAGCGGGGATTTTGCCATTTTACCAGTTTGAGGAAGTGCAGAAACCTCCCCTCTCTCGGCATCACTTTACTCTCCCGTTTTATAGTAAAATTGTCTTAATTATTTCCTCCACATGCATTTGGAACCACATTAGTGTTATAGCTGTATCTTCAACCCTCAAACATAATTTAGGAAAGTCAGGAAGAGAAGGAAATACTGTTGTGATTTCACGTATCTTTACTTACTGTATTCTTTCTTCTGTTTTCATTTCTCTTTCAGGGAATCTTGTTTTATCATTTCTACTTCCTGTATCTGTTCTTTTAGGACAGGTCTACTGGCAATAAGACTGTTAGCTTTTCTTCATCTGAGAATGTCTTGATTTCTCCTTTAATCCCCAAAGGATATTTTTGCTGGGTATAAGATTCTTTTCTTTTCAGTCCTGGAAGAACATTGTGCTGCTTGCTTCTGCCTTCCATGATTTCTGAGGAGAAATCCACTGTCATTCAAAATTCTTTCCCCTGTAGGTAAGGTGGTATTTCTCTTTGACTGTTAATTTTAATGTTTTTTTCATTGTGCTTGATTTTTGGAATCCAGACTTTGATGTGTCTTGGACTGGATTTCTTTGAATTAGTGATATTTGAAGTTTTCTCAGAACTTTGGGGAAGTTTTCAGCCATTATTTTTTGAGCACTTTTTCATCCCCTCTCCTTCTCTACTTCTGGGCTCCAGCGACACATGTTAGATCCTCTGCCATGATTCCACAGGCCCTGAGGCTCTGTTCAGTGTTTTGTTTTTTTAAATTATTTTCCTCTGTTGCTCAATTTGAGTAATTTCTCTTGTCGCATCTTCCAGTTAGTTCACTGATTTTCCTTTGTCTCCATGCTATTGTTGAGTCCACCCATTTATTTTCTGTTTTGGTTATTGTATTTTTTCAGTTCTAAAATTCATTTGGTTCTTCTTTGTAATCGTCTATTTCTTTGCTGAGACTTTTTTCTTTGCTGAGTCTTTGTATGTCTTCATTTAAGTGTGTAGCTGTTCGTGAAGCATTTTCATCATGGCAGCTTTAAAATCCTTGTCAGATAATCCCAACATCTTTGTCATCTCAGTTGTGGCATCAAGCGATTGTCTTTTTTTCCTCTCATTTTGAGATCTTCCTGGTTCTTGGCATGATGATTGATTTTCGACTGAAACCTGGACATTTCTGTCTTACGTTATGAAAATATGGATCTTATTGAACTTTCCTCTTTTAGCTGACTTTCTCTGACACTGTGCTGTCAGGAAGGAAGGGTACTAGTTACTGCCAGATTGGGGAAGAATTCCAGGTTTCCCTCGGCCTCATCAGCAGCCAAGGGGGGTGCTCCCCATTGCTGCGGGGTGAACCCCCCACCCGGCCTCCACTGAGACCTCCTGGCTGGCAGGGTAGGGATGCCCCGTGACGGCGCCATGGACGGCGGCTGGAGGTTGGTGCAAGTCCTGACTCCCCTTGGTCCCCTGACAGCAGCCCAGCAGGGAAGGTGAGGGGCCCCCCACTCGTGCTGGGAGGAGGAGGAAGTCCTCTGAGCCCTGTGGGGCGTGAGGCTCGCCAGCCGCTGGCCGGGGTGAAAGTGCTGGCTTCCCTCACGCCACCCTGGGGGGAGTGTCAGGTGCCTCCCCCGACCCGGGGGGTGGAGGTCTAGACTCCCAGGCAGACTTTGCAGGCGGGGGGCGGGGGGCAGGTTTTCTGGGTGTTTGCTGGAGGAGGGCAGCTCTCGTCCAGAAGTTTCTTGTCTCACTGGGCTCTCCCGCTCCTGGTCCTTTGGCCAGAGAGAGCGACCTTGGTTGGAGGTTTTTGTTTGTACCCGTTGGCATTTCCAGTTGCTGAAGTCTTCAAATCTGAGGTAACGTGAGGCAGGAGGAAACCCAGAGAACTCTCCGCCGTCTTTCCTGCCCCCGAGGGCCCCGGTCAGCCTCCTCCTCCCGCCCGCCCTCCAGAGTCTCCCGGCGTTACTGTCACATGGGACTCCCGGGAGGAGCAGTCTCGCCCTTCATCTCAGAGCAGAAGGCCCCTGTGCTGTCTTTAAAGCATTTTTTCCTCCCTGTTACTCAGAGCAGGTTATTCCTGCTGAGCTGTGGGGCTTCACTGACTTCCTCGTCATAGCCACTCCGCTCCCGATCCCAGCTAGTGGCTGTTTTATTTCGCGTGTTGTCCTTTCAGTTCTAAATTTCCCATTTGGTTCCTTCCGGTCGCCTCTTTTTGTCCCGGGAACTTCTGCCCTTCCCTTCACTTTAGGAGCGTTCAGAGCAGCGTCTCACCGGACCTGGCTCTAACGACCACACTGAAGCTTGTGTCTGATGCTCGGACGCCTGGGGCGTCCCGGGGGGGCGTCCGCCGCCTGGCTTCCCCTGGGCCTCTCAGGGTCGCCCGGTTCTTGGAGTGCTGGTTAATTTTGCAGGCTGCGTATTTTTGATGTTACGTTGTGAGTCCCCTGGAGGGTTTTCTTTTCTTAGGCGGGTGCTCAGCCAGGTTGTACACAGATGGCAGGGGGTGGGAGGGGGCTTTCACACCAGTCCAGCTCTTAAGGCCTCCCTGGTGTTGGTCACTCGGGTGAGGCTGGCACCGGGAGCTGACAGACTCGGCGGTTCAGCTCCCAAGGCCCCTCTGCACGGCCCACGTGTTCAGCTCACGAAGGCCGAGAGGGAGCCGGCACGTGTCCGTCCACCACAGAGCCAGGACGCCCTCCCAGCCCTGCCGGCCGCGCTCTGGCTCCTCTGGACGGAGGGGCGGGCTTTCTTTCTCTGCATCCGGCGAGCTTGGGCTGCCCAGGTGGCGCTCGTGGTAAAGAACCCACCTGCAGGTGCAGGAGACGTGAGAGGATCCCCTGCAGGTGTGGAAGATCCCCTGGAGGAGGGCATGGCAACCCTCTTCAGTATTCTTGCCTGGAGAAGCCCATGGACAGAGGAGCCTGGCGGGGTACAGTCCAGGGGGTCGCACAGAGTCGGACATGCTAAAGCAACTTATCCAGCGTGCAGTTCCAGACCTCAGGCTGCCCTTGGAGCAGAGGTGGAAGTGAAAGTGAAAGTCGCTCAGTCATGACCCCAAGGACTGTACAGTCCATGGAATTCTCCAGGCCAGAATACTGGAGTGGGGAGCCTTTCCCTTCTCCAGGGGATCTTCCCAACCCAGGGATCGAACCCAGGTCTCCCGCACTGCAGGCGGATTCTTTACCAGCTGGGCCACCAGGGAAGCCCCAGAGGTGGGGATGGAGACAAAGGGAAGGCCTGCGAGGGCCGCTCCTTCTGCGGGGGCGCCGCTCCGGCCAGCCGGCCTGCTGCTGTCTGCTTTGGGCTCCTCAGTTAACTGTCTGCCTCCCGTCTTGCCCAGACCTCTTGGTCCCAGGCAGCGGGAGAGGGTGGCCGCAGGCAGCCCTAGAGTCTTGGGCTCGTCCCGCTGACGCCGGCGCTCTGGAACCTGCCGTGCTGGTTGCCGCCTCAGCGGTCGATCTTGGCCGCAGTAAGGGAGCTGTCCTCGAGTTGCCCCATTTCCGAGATGGCAGTCGGGGCCAGGTGGGGGCTCTTCTGGAGCCCAGACCCCGAGATGCTGGGGCGTGCCCCCTGCGAGGACGCAGGTTCTGGGGTTCCTCTCAGCGGTGCCCACTGCCTCCCCTGGCGGGGGGCGGGGAGGGTAGGGATCTTGGCGCAGGAGTCAGGGGTTGCACCTCAGGGGCCAGGGGCTGCCGCTCAGGCCCCCGAGCTCTCAGTCCCGATCACTCGGCCGGGGCGCTTCCCCAGGGTGGCCTGTGCTCAGAGGGGCGCGGGGCTGCAAGGTCGTTGCAGCCTGTCCCGGGAGCCCACACCCGGGGACCCACAGAGAAGCCTGTCCCGAGCAGGTGCGGCGGCAGCGTTTCCCGAAAGGCCCGGCCCCGTCCTGTCGTGGGCGCTGATGCAGAAAAGCCCTGGGGGGTGGCCGGGCCACCTGAGCCCGACGCTGGGGCTGGGGGCACCCTGGCCCCCGCCCACCGCCGTCCGGGTTGGTGTGCGCTGTGGGGTGGGCGGCTGCGCGCCTGGCCATCCGGGACCTTGTAAGAGAAGCGACCCTCAGATGGTGGGGACGTTTCTGCTCCATGTCGCAGCCCTGAAGCCCCCAGTGTCCGCGGGTCACGGCCGGCGCTGGGAAGGGCAGAACGGAGCTGAGACTGGCGTCGCAGCCGCCCCGGGAGCCTCTCCTGGGCAGCCTCTCCCCGGCCTCGTCCGCGGTGCCTCTGGAACGCGCGGCCCCTCAGCCCCCACCCACGAGGGAGGGTGACCGCCTGTCACACCAGCAAGGTCACACTCCCTGGGATGGGGAGGGGAGGCCAGAGAACCGCGTCTCTTGTCGGCAGAAGCCTTGAGGCTGCCAGCCCAGGTTTGGTTACAAAATTTCGGTCCATTTCTGGAAAGGACTGTGTTACAGGAGAAGAGTGTTCAGAGTTGTTAACAGTGATAATATCTGCTAATGGCTTGTACTAATGGCCCTAAGAAATAGATTGCTCTGTTATTAGAAGAAAAATTAATGCTGTACTGAAAGGCGCAGAGAGAGGCACCTTCAAGTTTGGCCGAAGGACCTGAAAGTGAAGAACTGGGGGCAGGTCTCAGTCTCTGAGTCGCCAGGTGTCGGTCACTGAGCCACGTTCCTGGAGAAATGGAAATCACTCACAGTGTGACCTTATGCAGGCTTCCCAGGGGGCCCGGTGGGAAAGAGTCAGCCTGCCAACGCAGGCAACCTGGGTTCAATCCCTGAGTCGGGAAGATCCCCTGGAGGAGGGCATGGCAACCCACTCCAGTCTTCTTGCCTGGAGAATCCCATGGACAGAGGAGCCTGGCGGGCTGCAGTCCGTGGGGTCACACAGAGTCGGACACGACTGAGGGACTTAGCACACACGCATGATTTTATGCAAGGCGCAAAGCCTAACAAGATTACCTGCCCTGATACACCGTTGATAAGGATGGTCTTGTAAGTGACAGCGTACGTCCTTCACCATTAGAGATATCCCAACCGTTTGCTGTACGTGGCTGCTTGATTATTGCTGTTATTTTTTTAAGGTCTTTTTCTTCACCGATCTCTGAGTGGCCCTGTGGATGTTCACGTCCACACCTGGTTGGCGCTCCCACATCCTGCAGTCGGGGGCATGACTGTGGGTGAGGGCACGCCTCGCTTCAGCGTGCATGTGGTGTGTGTGCATCTGGGTGTGTGGCTGTGTATCCAGGTGTGATGTGTGTGTACCCGGTGTGTGTGCGGGGCGGGTAGCAGGGGTGGGGACCAGTGGCTTGGCTGAGGGACAGCAGAGGCCCCCTGTGAGTGTGTGGCAGAGCACACTTACTGAACATCCAGGCAAGTTCTTTGTGATCATACGTTCCGGTAAAGCCTTATAAATCCATCCCTTACTTCTCTTGTGATTTGTAGTGTGTTAGATAAGTTGTAGAATTCATCGTCAGTGAACAAAAATGACCAAAATGAGGGTCGTAGCTGGACCTTAGGTTTTCAAGAGGTTTAATGATATAGAAAAAAAAATCAAAGATGTGTTCAAACGAGAGTTTTTTTCCAATTTTATGAGAAAGTTGCCTCTTCTTTGTCTTCTTTTATTTTGAATTTGCTTAGTTTTTACAGCATTGCAAAAGTTGATACCACTGAAGATTTCCATTTTAAACTTAAAAAATGCGATCCTAAGCTGCACTTCAATCACACAAACCCTAAACTTCAGCACTGTGCCACGTGCAGCTTAACCCCCCAGGGCAGGAGGGCGGCAGGGAGAAGCACTTCTGGTGAGCGAGCGGTGGTTCTGTCTGCCGGGCTCGTCGTCCGCTCCTGCCCTGCGTCCTCCAGCGGGTGATGACTCCTGACCGCATCACTCACGTTTACTCTTGGGACACAAATGGCTCTTTCTGCACGTCCAGCTGTTTTCTTTCTAAACACTTTATCATGGAGGTAGTACATGCTGTTCCATGGAAAGATGGTCTTGTCCTTAATAAACAGAAGCTCTTTAGTTCTTTGTTTTATGACCGAGTTGCCTAAAGAGCTGTTTCTCAAAATCTGTAATGTCTGTAGAGAGTAGTTAAACAGTTTGCTTCTGTTGGATTCCACATTGAGTCTTCTTAAGACCACGGGAAGTGAAGCCGCACTGGGATGAGGACAGAGGACACTCAGGGTGGATGTTTTCAGCGTCCCCGCGGTGTGCAGCAGCAGAGCCCACTGCCCACGCGGGAGGACCAGGTGAGGGCGTCTCTGAGCACGTCCGGCGCTGCCCGCTGGGCATCTGGGAGGTGGCACAGAGCGCGTTCCGTTAGCTCCCTCGATGAGACTTTCTCTCTCAAATGTTCAAGGCCCTTCAGGCTGTGACGGAACACAAGTTCTCACAGCCTTGCGGACTGTCCCTCAGATCACGAGCATCCTTTCCAAGTGCCAGTGTCAGGGCTGCCTTGTGGCTTTGGGTCAAAGTATCTCCCCCAAGCGCGCTGGTAAAATACCTGTCCAGTGGGGACCTTGCTAGCGTGCTCGTCGCTCAGTCGTGTCCGACTCTTTGCCGCCCCGTGGACTGTAGCCCGCCAGGCTCCTCTGTCCGTGGGACTCTCCAGGCAAGAATACTGGAGTGGGCTGCCATGTCCTTCTCCAGGGGATCTTATCGAACCCGGGTCTCCTGCATTGCAGGCAGATACTTTACTCTCTGAGCCACCGGGGAAGCCCAGGAACCTTGCTGCCTGTGGTTTTAAACTCTGGAGACTTGTGAGTTCCGAGCTGTGGCAGGGAATTCTTGGGGAGCCATCGGTTTGAGACGACAGGAGAATATTTTCGCGGCGGTTGCGTCCAAGCCCTCTTGCTGTTCGTTGGTTTTCGCGGTGGTTCTGTGGATGGCTCCGCCACAGCTGGCTCACGAGGGTGTGCGGGGAGCCCAGGTTGGGGGCCCGGGCAAGAGTGTGGCAGGGCGGGTCAGAGCTGGGGGTGCAGCTGAAGGCCCCGTGTGTCCTGTAGGACCCGGGGGACGGCTCTGCCTGGAGCGAGCCGTGGCAGAGGGTGTTCGTTGTTCCGTGACTCCTCAGCTGCACGGCACACGGGTACACATCACACAGATGCACGCGCACGCAGACACGCGCAGAGCCGGGAGGGAGCTCCCACGGGGCCTGGGGGCCGAGCGGGAGGGACGTCTGTGCCATCGGACAGGCGGGGGTGTCAGGGGGTGACACGGGGGGTTTGAGTCGGATCCACTGCACCTGCCTCCATAATTAAGGTGGTTTCACGACTGCACATCCTCCGGGCAGCGCAGAGCGTAAACAACACAACGTGTGCCCGGGTGTCTCCCGGAGGCTTGGGGTCAGCCATGTCTGGTCCCTGCGCCTCGGCTGAGACGAGACAGGGCCGCTGACTGTTCAGCTGGGCCCGCGCGAGTGTGCGCTCAGAGACTGTTATTTTATTGAAGGATGATTGCTTTACAGACTTTTGCTGTTTTCTCTCACACCTCAACGTGAATCAGCCTCAGGGATACATACATCCCCTCCCTTTTGAAGCTCCCTCCCCGCCCCGCCCCTCTCGGCTGACACAGAACCCCTGTTGAGTTTCCTGGGCCATGCGGCCAGTTCCCGCTGGCTGTCTATCTGACATACGGTGATGTAAGTGCCCGTGTTCCTCTCTGCACACATCCCTCCCTCTCCTCCCCTCTCCCCACGTCCGTAAGTCTACTCTCTATGTCTGTTTCTCCATTGCTGCCCTGTAAATAAATTCTTCAGTACCATTTTTCTGGATTCCATATATATGTGTTAGAATATGGTATTTATCTTTCTCTTTCTGACTCACTTCGCTCTCTGTAATAGACTCTAGGTTCAGCCACCTCATCAGAAACTGAGTCAAATGCGTTCTTTTTTGTGGCTGAGTAATATTCCATTGTATGCATGCACCACACTTCTTTATCCATTCCTCTGTCGATGGACGTCTAGGGTGCTTCCACGTTGTAGCTGTTGTAAATAGTGCTGCAGCGAACAGTGGGATACATGTGTCTTTTTCAATTTTGGTTTCCTCAGGGTATATGCCTAGGAGTGGGATTGCTGGGTCATATGGTGGTTTTATTCCTAGTTTTTAAGAAATCTCCATCCTGTCTCCCACAGTGGCTGTACGCTCAGTGGCCTATTAACATCACAGGGCCAAACACTCTGCCCCGGGGGGAGCTGAGCGCCTCCGTTTCTGACCTAGTGGAGGCCAGCGCCTGGTTACCCAGTGCACGGTGCTGGACCTTCCCCCACGCTGCCGCGCCCTGGAGGCCCTGCGGCTCCGTCCCCTGGGGACCCCAGCCCCTGGCCTTCGGGGAGGCGTGCCCGAGGCTTGCTCTTCATGCTGTCGGAGGAAAGCCTCTCTCTGCTGCCGAACTTGGCTCACTGCGCGCCCAGCAGGACGAATGGTGAGGCCCTCTGTCCCTCGAGCCCCGGGGTCTCACAGTGGCAGGGCTGTGACCCAGTGTGGCCACTGCCAGCCCGCACGCTTGCTGAGTCGCTTCTGTCGTGTCCACCTCTTTGCGACCCCGTGGACTGTAGCGTGCCAGGCCCCTCTGTCCATGGAATTTCCCGGGCAAGAGTACTGGAGTGGGTTGCCATGTCCTCCTCCAGGGGATCTTCCTGACCCAGGGATCAAACTCACGTCTCCTGCAGCTATCTCCTGCCAGCCTGGGAGGTCACTGAATCCGAGCTCCCAGAGCCTAGAGCTGAGCAGGGGGCTCCTGCCTGGGTTGGGTAGCCTTGGGGGTCTTCTGCCTCTTGAGTGGTCTTATCCAAGCGTGAAAGGAGGTGGAGGGAGCCCTGGTCCTCCTCCCCCGACTGGTCCCCGGGAGGACAGAGGACTGGCTGGTGGTAGGGGGCAGTTTCCGTCTGCCTGACCCAGTCGCAGGCGCCCCCTTGCACCATTTGTCCCCGGGGTGGCCGTTGCCACAGGCAGAGTCCTTTTCTTCATCTCAGGAAATTAAAAAAATCACCCTGAGAATGTCACTTCGCTTTAGTGGTTTAGTAGAGCAGAGGTTTTAGAAAGGCTGCCAGTAAGACTGCCGTCCCAAGGCTGCTTGACTTGACTGAACCGTGGTTGAAAATCTTTGACTTCTGCTGTAGGTGTGTGTGTTGGGCGGGGCGGGGGGGAGCGATTATCCAGAGTTAAAAAATCCTTGTTTGACCAGAGCAGGTGTCGGCGCTGGGCTCGGAGCCTCAGCTTGCTTCCTGCTTCATGTTTGGAGAAGGGTCGCTAAGTCCACCAGCCCTGGAGGCAGTGGGAGATGCTGGCCAACCTCTGGCAGAACCGGGGCGGTGGGCAGGGGGCGGCCTGAGTGACCGGACCCCAGGGGTGCTGCTGAAACCCTCCAGTGACGAACGGCCCCACCACGAAGAGGTGCTGGGGTGGGGGCGGGGGTGCCCTGGGCCAGGGAGGCGCCCAGGGAATCAAGCGTCCGTTCCAGAACCTTCTGTTCAGAAGTTTGTTTGAAAGGGGACATTGGGTTGTGACTTTATAAGAGGAGAGGGGACGCCCAGGAGCCTCGGCCACTGATCCTGCAACAGGACACAGCCGGCCAGTGACTACGAGGCCGCCTCCCGCTGCGGCAGGAGCAGCTCAGGGAGCGCCGTCTGGGCGTGGATGCCACCCCAGTGGGGTGGGGGGCGCTGCTTGGGGAAGCCGCAGCGGCCAGCGTGGGCGCCGGGCCCTTCGTCCGCCCGGCGAGTCTGGTGCCGGCCTCGATTTGGTTCCGTCTGGTCTGAAAGCAACTCCAGCGCCTTGCGTCACTTACCCTTTCACGGAAGACTTTGGACTTTTTATCTAATCTTGTATGCAGTGCAGGATTATGCGGAATGCAAGCCAAGGGAGAGAAATGCTAGTAAGCGCAGAAAAGGAAAGTGGCCCCAGTTCCCACCATCAGCTCTGCGGGTGTGCTGCCCGGGTCTGTCTCTAGGCCTGAACGGCCGTTCCCACGTGTGTGTTCACACGACGGGCACTGCTGAGCCCGGAGGCGCCTCCGTGCCAGCGCAGGCAGGGTGACCCGGGGACCACAGTGCCACTTTCCCTGACCGTGCCTGACCTTTCCCTGACCCTGACCTGTGGCTCCAAGAACCAGTCACGACTGGTTCTTGGAGCCACAGGCAGCCAGCAGCACCGGAGACAAGTGACAGGCTCTGAGCGGGTCATCCCGCCAGCCCTGCGTGACTTAGGACCGACCTCCCCCAGGCTCTCGAGGCCCCCTCACCAGAGAGGACGGTTTTGAAGACGAGGGTGTGACACGGACCTGCAAACGTGAAGCGACACGCAGCAGGCTCCGAGGTCCGGGGGCAGCAGGTGAGCGAGGCGGGAAGGGACCTGCCGTCTGTGCCGGACCCCTCCCTCCTCGCCCCGGCCAGGTGGCTTCCGGTTTCAGCTGCCGGCCCACGTGTCATCGGGAGGTTCGGGCTGAACTCTCGGCCCAGCAGACAGAGGGGCCGAGGGAGCCAGCTGGGACCGGCCTCTGTTCCAAGCCTGTCACTCACCAAGTCCTGCTTTCTGATTGCCGCCCTGCGGGCCACGCTTCCCAGGTAGCTCAGTGATAAAGAATTCCCCTGCCACAGCAGGAGATGTGGGTTCCATCCCTGGGTCGGGAAGATCCCCTGGAGAAGGAAATGGCAGCCCACTGCAGTATTCCTGCCTGGGAAACCCCACGGACAGAGGCACCCCGTGGGATCCAGTCCTTGGGGTCACAAAGAGCTGGACATAACCTAGCGCCCTAACAATAACAACAACCCCCAGCACAGGCTCACCCAGGACAGCCTCCATCCGGGTCCTGGATTCTGGGCTTGTCCTTCCTCGATCAAGCAAGATGTAGATAGTGGTTTTTTGTTGTTGTTTTTTTTTCAGATCCCCATGATCTCTATCCCTTTTTAGAGAAAATAGTTCTGTTTGTCACCGCGTCTGTTAACATGTACAAGCGGTGCACGTGTAAGAGATTGTATCCTGCTGACGTGGTGTTGTTTTTCTTCTCACCCAAGCAGCAGATGAAGCTGTGGGTGAGCTGAGTGTAGCAGATGGCGAGAGTCAGCCTGGAATTTTACCCTGTTGGGGTGTTACAGCCCCCCGCCCCACCCCAGTGAAAGCACCTCAGTCTCAGGCCCTCTGCGAGGCTCCACCCCCGAATGCCCCCACCCCCCCCTTCTCTCCCGGGCAGCCCCTCCCAGCCTCCTCTGGTCTGACCGCTGGCAGGCCGGGGGCAGATACCCCTCGGGAGCACAGGGCACGAGAGGGGTCACAGCTTCGGAGAGTCAGAGCCTGGGAGGGAGGCCCTAGGTGAAGGCTCTACTGGGTCGGGTCTGCCCAGCCAGCTTCCAGCTCTTCTGCAAGAGTGTCCCTTTCCTGCCCCACCCCGGCACCCCGACCCTGGGGACACCCCGCTCTCGGAACTTTGAGGCGTCTGAGCTGGTTCTTGTGACTTGATTTCCTTAGGCCACTAGGCCACAGGCGATGCAAGGTCATCCCACGTGTCCCAGCGCCGTCGTTTCATTTAGCTTTCATGGGTCGCCGAGCCAGCCCAGGGCCGCGAGGAGTCGCCGTTTGCCTCTGCATGCAGGTGGACGGGGACCCGCCTCGCCGGCGGGCTTGAGGGACGCAGCCTGTTCTCGCCGGGGCTTGACCTCAGCCGCCCTGCTTCCAGGTCATGTCCTTGGCGAGCTCTTTCTGGGCCCCGCGCTGGGTTACAGGCTGTCACCGCGCGCTTCCCACGGCTGTGTTTGAGTCCTCACCTGAGGCCCTTGGTGACGACTGGGTCTCCAGTCGAGGGTGTTCCGTGCTGTCCTCCCCCGCCCACCCAGGTGCCCCCTTCTCCTCCTGCGCCCGAGTGGGTGGTTGGACCCCGAGCCTCCTGCCGTCCCCAGCTTGGTGTGGCCCTGACCCACCGCACACTGCGGGGTCCTGGTCTGTCCCGGGCCTCCTTCCCACTTCATTTCTGAGCAGACTGAACCACAGGTGCTGGGGCGTGAGCACCTTTCTCCGGGTTCGGCACGTGAGCCGGCCTCAGAAGCCGCAGCCCACTTCGGTCCCTGTGGACGAAACACCCCGTCTTCAGATGGCACGGACTGGGGTCCCAGCCTTATTTAGCGCTGAGGCTTAAGATGACACGGAGCTTGTCCTCTGCCTTCGGGGCGCCTGCTAAACTGAATGCAGGGCGCCCCAGCGCCGTGGAGCCGCTCTCCTGCCGTCCAGGTGAGCCCCGCAGCCCGTTGAGTGAGGGCCTGGTGTCTTTGCAGATGCCTGCTCTGTGCCTGTTTCCGAGATCATCACCGTTGAGGAGACGGACGTTAACGGGAAACAGTACACCAGCGGAAAATGGCAGAAAATGGAGAAGCCATACGCATTCACAGGTGATGTGCCCGAAAGTCCTCGCAGCTCCAGGCAGCTCACGTGAAAGAGAACTTCCTTGTCACTCGCTTACCGGACTCACTGTGTCCTTGGTTTATCTTTATAGAAAGGTCCTTATGTCATTTTTCCAAGCTCTGGTTTTTTTTTTTATTGAGGTACAGTTGGTTTCCAGCCTGCGTTCATCTCTGCTGTAGAGCAAAGTGGACCAGTTATGCATACCCAAGCTCTGTTTTTAATGTTTTGTTCATCTTTTTTATTTATTATTTTTTTTCACACGGGCTAAAAGAACTCAGGGGTAGGATCTCTTCCCTCACGTACGCTGGAGGGGGTGAACCAGTCAGGACAGGGGCGCGTGGGGGAGCTGGGTGTGGCCCGGGGTCGCGTGCGGGGCCGCGCTCACGCGTGTGTTCTCTGGCAGTGCACCGCGTGCGGAGGGCCCGGCGGCACCGCTGGAGGTGGGCGCAGGTGACGTTCTGGTGCCCGGAGGAGCGGCTGTACCACCTGTGGCTGCAGACCCTGCGGGAGCTGCTGGAGGCGCTGAGTACGTGCCTGCTTGCGCTCAGCGCAGAGGCGGGCGTGGCGAGACGCTGTGACTGCTGAACAGTTTGCTGGTTAGAGGACCGCGCGGGGGGTGCCCGCAGCCTGGCCCCCGGGCGCCGGCGCCTGCACTTACGGACGCCAGGCTGGGGCAGACCCCTTGGTGTGGGCCTGGGTTTCTTCTCCTGGGAAGTGGGGTGGTGAGACCTGAGCTCAAGGTGGACGGAAGACTAACCCAGGTGCCCGGGGGGCACACCTGTGTCCACGTGGGGGTGTCTGAGCTGTGAATTACTGCTGGGTAATGAGGGTCCGTCTGTCCCACTCAAAAAACAGTAGGTGTCAGCTCGTTTTGTACCTGGAGCACACGTGTTGTTTGGGTATATATGTTTTTTGAATCGAAGAATAGTTGATTTATAGTTTAGTTCAGTTCAGTCGCTCAGTCGTGTCTGACTCTTTGTGACCCCATGAACCGCAGCACGCCAGGCCTCCTGGTCCATCACAAACTCCCGGAGTCCACCCAAACCCATGTCCATCGAGTCGGTGATGCCATCCAACCATCTTATCCTCTGTCGTCCCCTTCTCCTCCTACCTTCAATCTTTCCCAGCATCAGGGCCTTTTCAAATGAGTCAGCTCTTTGCATCGGGTGGTCAAAGTATTGGAGTTTCAGCTTCAACATCAGTCCCTCCAATGAACACCCAGGACTGATCTCCTTTAGGATGGACTGGTTGGATCTCCTTGCAGTGCAAGGGACTCTCAAGAGTCTTCTCCAATACCACAGTTCAAAAGCATTTGATTTACAAGGTTGATTTACAATGTTGTGTTAATTTCTGCTATACCGCTCAGTGACTTAGTTATATGTGTGTGTGTGTGTGTGTGTGTGTGTGTGTACGTATATTTTCCTTCAGATTCTTTTCCATTATGGTTTATAACACGACACTGAATATGGTTCCCCTGTTCCATGCAGTAGGAGCTTACTGTTTATCACCCTTTATATGCTATTTTGCTAATCTGTTGTGGGTATAGTCTTAATACACACTCTCAAAAACTCAGTACAAACTTCAACCACCGAAAAGAAAGCATGTGTTTAGGTAGATTTTCTATCATTTAAAATTAATTTGGCATCTAGATCAAAAAAGTGAATTTTAATGTATTAGAAGACAGCATTTCCCACGTAGCAGCTTCAGAGCAGCTTCCTGGCTTGGAAAAAGCACGTCTTTGGCTTCACATCTGGGCGGTGGGACTTGGTCTCTGCATTTCACCGTCTAATTCTGCTGGACGGGATGGGTGTCTACTACCCGCCGTCTAACCAGTGCGTCCTGACCTTCCCCCGAGTCTCAGACCGCGGGCGCTCCGTCCGCTGCTCGTCCAGCTGGACCTCTGGGTGAGTCCGAACGCATCCCCTCACTGTGACTTACACGCTGCTGTTGTTCTGTAGCATCGAGACCGAAGCACTTACTGGTGTTCATCAACCCGCTCGGAGGGAAAGGACAGGGTAAGCGGATCTACGAGAAGAAGGTGGCCCCGCTGTTCACACTGGCCTCCATCACCACCGACATCATCGGTAAGGCATGAGGTCTGCGCGGTGTGCGGAAGTGAGACTGGGAACGATCCAGGGAAGGTTTTCGATGGATGAGACTTTGTGTGTGTGTGTGTGTGGCCATACCATGCCGCTCGTGGGATCTCGGTTCCCTGAGCTAGAATCTGGACCCTTGGCTGTGGAAATGCAGAGTCCTAACCACTGGACCGGCAGGGAATTCCCTAAGAGTCTTTCAACAAAATAGAATGTCGGGGTTTTGGCATGCCAGAATGAGAAGAATGCAAAGTAAAGAGCGTAGACTGTTCCAGCAAACGGTTGGCATATAAATCCCTCAAGAAAAACACTACGAGGGAAAAGGACAAAGACCACAGACAGAAAGATGCAAGGCAGGAGATGCAAGCAGTTAGAAATCGTTTCTCCGGTGAGTGGCATTTTAAGAAACACGTGCGATACCACACTTGTGGCGCCGAGTTTCAGAGCAAGTTCTCGGTGCCGGGAGGCCGTTGGGAGACAGTGCCTCTTGTTCAGAGCCTCAGAGGTTTCGTGTAAACTTATTAAAGGGCCCCTCGGCAGTGCGGGTCAAGAGTCTTCGGGTTTTTTAAACTTTCCAGGGGAAACCATCAGCTGTGCAGAGAGAGAGACGTGCAGATGTGCAGACGTCTGTTGCCTCATTTTTATAAAAGCGAAACACTGGAAACCGCTGATGCCCCAGACAGGAAACGGATAACATTGTGGTGAATCTGGAGGAATAGTTTATAGTTCTTTAAAATGGTCTTTACAAGGAAATTTTAATGATAAAAAGGGGGTTGTGATAAGATGCTGGGGGAGAAAGGACACAAAATCGTGTGCACAAGAGAGATTTAAAAATTATAGTGAGTAAACAGACTGCGGATTGACATTTTCTACATTTGGCATTCTAAAATTCACAAAGTCTTGTGGCTGCTAAGGGAAAACTATGAAATAAAAGATGTAACTCTTCCCCCCAAAATCATTATTGGTTGGCAATCAAGTGCCAATAACGGGACGTCTTACCTGTGGGGTGTATTCTGGGAGGCCGTGCTCCCCGAGGCCGGCTCCATCTCTCTCTGTGAAGGGGATTTGGGGAAGACTAAGGAGGATTCCTTACAGCCAACCCACCTGAGGATTTTACAGGACCTCATTTTAAAGTGGTTTAACCCGCCTTCACTTTAAACGGATTCTCAGACTTGAGTGTAAACGCTACAACCCCGTGTTGTTTCTCCCACAGTAACTGAACGTGCCAATCACGCCAAGGAGAGTCTGTATGAGCTCAGCATAGACAAGTACGACGGGTGGGTGAGCGCCCCATCCGCTACTTTCAGTCCGTCCTCGCCGGCCCCGTTCCCTCCCTCCCTCTTCCACCCTCCCTGTTCCCTCCCTCCCTCTGGAAGCAAACTTGCTTCCCCTGCAAACTGGGCAAAGCAGGAATGTGCAGAGGACCCTGCGTTCCTCTGTTCCTCAGAGGACCGCCGTGGAAGTTTGCTTTCCCTTCTGTCTCACTGCCTCATACGGAGATCTTTTCATTTGAAGGTGATCCCCTCTTGTCCTTAAATATGTGTGTGTATGCCCTAAAATCGAGGATGTCCTTCAGAGCAACGATGCGGGCATCACTGCCCACGAGATGGGCCCTGACGCAGACTGTGTCAGCACTCACCATGACCCGTGTGCTGTCCTCAGCCGGTTCTGCCCGCGCCCCGTTAGTTCCCTAGAGCAGAAGAGCCCCGGGGCAGGCGTGGCCTTCAGACGCAGGGCCGTGTCTCTCTGGCCTCCTGTAACCCCGCGCGGGTCCTCGGCTTTCCTGGTGGGGCCGACTGTGGAGAACCGGCCAGTAACTGCCGCCCATCCCTTGGTTTGGGGCCCGAGGCTTCCTCGGTCGGGACCCGGGTGTGCGTTTCTGGCTGCGATGGCGCAGGGGCGCAGGGCTGGTCCCACAGCAGGAGGGGCCAGCCCCGGCCGGACTCTGCGTCTCTGCTGTCCCCGTCCGCTGGTCAGCTCCTGCAGACCGGCCTCCTCTGCCTCGGCCACAGCTGTCCCCATGCCCGGCACAGGGCTGGCACGTGGCCGGGGCCTGGTGGATGAGCAGAGAGCGGGGAAAGGTGGTGAGGAGACGGGAAGCTCACACACTGCACCCCTATGGGCGGGGGAGTGTTGGTTGAGACCCAAGTGGCGAATAGCACGGAGGTGGGATTGGACCCGGGAGGCCGCCAGAGCTTATAGGTCCCGGGCAGGAGCGGCTGGACGCTGGCAGAGGGCACGGGACAGGGGGATGCTCTCCAGGACGTCTGGGGGAGAATCAGCTAGTCCCCATGACCGGATCCTCACCAAGCGTCACCCAGCAGTGAGATGGGCTGACGCAGGTTTCGAAGCCCATGTAGCCAGCCGGGGCGCATGTCAGCTGAACTGGGGGCCCGGCCCGTCCGGTCACGGGAAGGCTCAGGGCCCGGGCGGCCAGCGTCTGTCCGACCCTGGTCCCTGTCTTTCCAGCTGTGTCAGGGCCGCCGGCACCGTCTCTGCTGGTGCTTGGCGTCCTGAGTGTCACTGCTCCGGGTCCCAGGGCCCCGAGAAGGCTCTCGGGTCCCCAGCGGGCGACTGTGGCCCTGGGGACGTCAGGCAGCTTGAGGGTCAGCAGGTCCAGGGTCACACGGCGGGAGTGGGCTCTGGTGGGGGATGGCCCGGGAGGGAGCCGAGTGTCACCTGCCAGAGGTTCCGAGCTCCTGGGGGCCTTGATCAGGGGCTGGCAGGGGAAGAGGGGCCTGTGTGGGTCTTGCCCGCTTACCTTTCAGCTGCCAGGCTGGAGGGCAGGGGCGTCCTCTGAGGCCTGGTTCCAGCCCCACCTTCACTTGGTCCCCCAGGCCCGGCCCTTCCCGGCCTCTCAGAGCCCAGCCTGTGGCTACAGTGGGTCCGAAGGCTCCCCTCCTTAGACACAGGGGGTCTAACGCCATCTGGTGTGGGAGCAGGAGCAAAGTGGGTGGGTGGGGGCCAGCCGGCCCAGCAGCAGGCAGGTGGGAGGGCCCTGCCTGGACCCTGGGGGAGCTGGGAGCCAGCGTTAGGTTTTGATTCCGCCCCCTGTTCCGCCGGCAGCATCGTATGCGTGGGCGGAGACGGCATGTTCAGCGAGGTCCTGCACGGCCTGGTGGGCAGGACGCAGAGGGACGCTGGTGTGGACCAGAACCAGCCGCGGGCCACGCTGGTACCCAGCCCGCTCCGCATCGGCATCATCCCTGCGGGTAAGCCGCCGGACGGGCTCTGTCCCCTGGGGGCAGGGTGGGCGGGGTCTGTCCACTGGGCGGAGTCGGGAGGAGGGTTGGGGGATCTAGTCTACTGGGGGTGGGTGGGGAGGGTCTGTCCACATGGAGGGGGGTGGGGGGGAGTGTGGGCGGGGTTTGTCCACAGGTGGGGATGGGTGGGGAAGTCTGTCCACTGGGTGGGGTCGGGTGGAGGGTGGGCAGGTTCTGTCCACTGGGGGTGGGGTGGATGGGGTCTGTCCACGGGGGGTGGGGGGTGGGGCGGGGGCGGGCTGGGGGGTGGGGTCTGTCCACTGGGGCTGGGGTGGATGGGGTCTGTTCAGTCGGTAGAGGCCAGGCGTCCAGGTCTGTCCACTGGGCAGGGCCGGGTGTTGGGTCTCGCCCCTGGGCACGCAGGCCGGTCGGGGTGTGTCCTGGGTGCAGGCCGGTCCCCGTGTTTGCCTTCAGGCTCACTCCATTTCAGGCGTGCCCTTCTCCCCACGCACCTGACGGGGGGCCACGGCTGCGCGGAAAGGGGTACTACCTCCTCCCCGGGCCCCAGGTTCCCACCAGGTGGTGGCTGTGGTCTGTGTTCTCAGAGAGCTGGCTGTTGGTGGAGGGTGGGTAGTGGGGGCCCAGAGCACAGTGGAGGAGAAGGGGAGCCCGGGGAGCAGGCGGCAGCCTGGAAGAAGCGCCTGGTGCCTGGAGCCGGGGGCTGGGTGTCAGGGCGGGGGCCTCGGGGTGTAAGGTGGCTGGCTTGTCCCGAGTTGGCTGCCTCAGCGTGCTTTGTGACTGGAGAAAGCACCTCGTTCTCTCGAAGAACCCACTGTGGTAAGGGGGGAGGGGGGAGGCCGGGGCTTTGCGTACATCTAACCGGGAGGGACGCCCTCCCCACCCTTGTCTGGGCCGCAGCAGCAGCGACCCTGGTGGGTCAGGCTCGGATGTGAATGGTGCCGTCGCCCCGTCTTCTAGCTGAAGATGCTGGGGAGGTTGCACAGTCAGTCAGAGGGTACGTTTGTATGTTATGAGTTTGTTACCAGCCATAAGCCATCAGTTTGCTTAGATTAACTATTAACAGCTAAAGAGCCTTCACCCTGATCTCAAACTGGGCAAGATTCCGTTGCTCTGAGAGATGACCAAGGCCGCCTGCGATCCAGTGCGTCTGTTCAGAACCATGGACCTGCAGCTCCATCCCACGTGCCTTAGGCTGAGGGATGTGTAGAATGTTCTGGGGCCTGTGGACACAGCGTCTGGACCCTGCCTGTGGCCGGAGCTTGCGTGCCTGTTAGCACAGTGGTGACTGATGGGCCTCGGCCGGTACTGGTCACGTGTTGTGCAAAATTTATTGTGCAATTCTGGGCACCTTCAGTTTACTTTGGGGAAGTCTAGACTAGGCTTTTCAGCTGTTCCGCAGACGTGTTAAATTTCAGATTCAGCCCCATCCCCAACCTACTGAGTCAGGATCTTGGGGGCGAGGCAGGGCGCAGGAGTCTGCTAAAAATAAGCACCTGGGAGATTATCTGCCCACTCAGGTGGTGACCCAGTTAGAACCAGGACAGACCTAGGTAGCATCACTGATCCAGGCACTAGCTGGGTGCTCTGAGGTCACCCGCCCTTCACAGACAACCCAGGACTGGGCTGGGCTGGGGTCCGGGTCTCTCGCGACTCACGGGTCCCTGGGCTGCTTCTGTGACCCTCACAAGCTGTCCTGTGTGCGTTTCCCCGTGAGCCCCTTGGGTCTGGTGGTCTGGAGCCCCAGGGCTGCTGCTGATCTTCATAGCAGCCAGGCACTGCTGCAAGTCCTGCCCGTCCCCCCAAGATCCCACCCCACCACACCCCACACAGGGCCCAGAAGAGGTCTCTAAAAGCTTGTGAGGAGCTCACTGATAGTAGTCAAGGTCAGTCTCAGCATTCTTGATGACTCAACCTCAGTACTGTGGTCTCCTGATGCAAAGAGCCGACTCACTGGAAAAGACCCTGATGCTGGGAAAGATTGAGGGCAGGGAGAGAAGGGCACGACAGAGCATGAGATGGTTGGATGGCATCGCCGACTCAATGGATATGAGTTTGAGTAAACTCCGGGAGTTGGTGATGGACAGGGAGGCCTGGCGTGCTGCAGTCCACGGGGTCACAAAGAGTCAGACACCACTGAGCGACTGAACACCAAACAGTAACAACCTCAGTAACTAATTTTGTAGGTAGATTGTATTTACGCCGTACTTACTCCCAGTCTTTGGAAGAGAAGGAAGCGCTATTACTCCCCTACTTGGAGACACATTAGAATCTTAAGTTCTTGCAGTGACGTTAAGGACCTCTCCCCCGTCTCAGGGTCGACGGACTGCGTGTGTTACTCGACAGTTGGCACAAACGACGCGGAGACCTCGGCTCTGCACATCATCGTGGGTAGGCGCCCCGTCAGCGCCACGCCCAGGGCTCCAGGCGCACGCGGGTGTCCGTCTGTCTCGCCATTCGGGCGCCCCGGCCCGTCCGCCCACAGGGCCCTGTCTGCCGCCCTCCCCTGCCGCCATCCGGCTCGTCCAGCTGGGTGACTTTGAGAAACACAAGCGCTGCTCAGACCCTCCAGGGCCCTCAGCCAGCCTTGGGGCGCCTAGCACCCGTGCCCCAGCCGGCTCTCCCGCAGCCCCTGCACTGGCCAAGCACCCTGCCCACCCCGCCTGTCTGGAGCCCTGCTCTCAGCCCTCTTTCCTGCTTAGGACTTGGCCCCTTATCATCCTGGGGGGACAGACCCCCCCCACTCCACTAGACAGCGAGTCTCCTGGCCCCGTTGTTGTTCCCTCCCCACAGAAAAGCTTTCCAAGCCCCTTTGGGAAATCTGAGGCAGGTCCCCGGCCCCAGGAGCCGGTCCGGGCTGGGGCCCGGGCCGGGGGCGGCTCCCACACGCCTCTCTCTGCAGGGGACTCGCTGTCCATGGACGTGTCGGCCGTGCACCACAACAGCACGCTCCTGCGGTACTCGGTGTCCCTGCTGGGCTACGGCTTCTACGGGGACCTCATCAAGGACAGCGAGAAGAAGCGGTGGATGGGCCTCATCAGATACGACTTCTCAGGTAGCCCGGCTCCCGCCCTCCCGTGCATCCCCAGCCCCTGTCTCCTCGCTCTCCCTGGGGCGCGGGTCCGTGGGTCCCCAGATACAGGGCCAAGGGGAGGTCAACTAACTCCAGGCCGGATGAACCAGTGAGGGTCGGCAGTTTCAGGGCGTGTGCAGCACCAGCTTTCGGCGTTTAAATGCAGAGCGAAGTGAAAGGCGCTCAGTCCTGTCCGACTCTCTGTGACCCCATAAACTGTACAGTCCATGGAATCCTCCAGGCCAGAATACTGGAGTGAGTGGCCTTTCCTTTCTCCGGGGGATCTTCCCACCCCAGGGATCGAACCCAGGTCTCCCGCATTGCAGGCAGATTCTTGACCAGCTGAGCTATCAGGGAAGCCGCAGTGCAGAAGGGAGCTTGAAAGGATAAAGAGGTCAGAGTTTGACGCTCTTGTGGCCGAGGCGAATGCCCTGGCTGTATTTACAAAGTTATTTATTTTTATTTTTTGGCTGCACCAGGGGGCTTTCGGGGTCTTAGTTCCCCGACTCCTCAGGCCCCGGGCAACGGGTACGCAGTGTTCTAGCCACCGGACCGCCAGGGAATTCCCTCCTCTTTTGCTGTAGTTAATGTGCCATTTCCCTGGTCACTCCCCTTACGGTTCACCTTTGGGTACATTTACAGGCACACCTTGGAGACACGTAGGGCTCAGTTCCAGACCACCTGGAGAAGCAAATGTCAGCATAAAGCAGGTCACATGAATGTTTTGCTTCCCCTGTGCCTATAAAAGCTGTGTACACACTATAGTGTAGTACAGTGGGCTTCCCTGGTGCCTCAGACGGTAAAGCGTCTGCCTGCAATGCGGGAGACCTGGGTTCAATCCCTGGGTCGGGAAGATCTCCTGGAGAAGGAAATGGCAACCCACTCCAGTATTCTTGCCTGGAGAATCCCATGGATGGAGGAGCCTGGTGGACTACAGTCCATGGGGTCGCAAAGAGTCGGACACGACTGAGCGACTTCACTCACTCACTCATAGTGTGGTGTACTGTGTGCTGTAGCATTATATCTGAGAAAGGCGCGTACCTTAGTCTGAAAGTTCTTTGTGGTTAGAAACCGCTGACTGCCATCTGGGTCTTGTAAGTCGTAACACTTGTTGGGTAGAGGGTCTTGCCTCCGAGTTGATGCTGCTGACGGATCGGGGTGGGGGGTGCTGAACGCGGGGTGTCGCAATTTCTTAAAATAAGACAATAGTGACATTTGCCACATCGATCGACTCTTCTTCCAGGAGCGATGTCTCTGTAGCCTGCAGTGAAATTTGATAGTGCTTAACCCACAGTAGACCTTCTTTCAGAGCCAGAGTCAGCCCTCTCAGACCCGCCTCTGCTTGTCAGCCACGTTTGTGTTGTATTCTGTCTACATCCTCTTCGACGCTTCAGCCGTCTCCGTGGCATCTTCCCCAGGACTAGATTCCATCCAAGAAGCCACCCTCTTTCCTCATTCATGAGAAGCAGCTCCTCCTCAGTTAGCGTTCTATCATGAGAGGCAGACCCCAGAGACCCCAGAGTCGAGGACGACAGGGCCAAGCCTGGGGGTGCGCCCGGGGCTTCACAGGCGGACCCCGAGGCCACGAGGGATCCCTGGTGGCCGAGACGCCCCCTCTTCCAGCATGGAAGGCGGTCCTGGTGGCCGGGAGCCGGCAGCGCCCCGAGACAGTGGCGGTGGCTCAGCCCGAGGCCAGAGGGGCCCAGTCCTTCTGCGGACGCTGTCCCCGGCGTCCCCGGCGACCCGCCAGCCCCTCTGCGAGGCTGACGGCGCCGTCTCCTCTCCCTTCCGCTCCGTCCTCAGGGTTGAAGACCTTCTTCTCCCATCACTGCTACGAAGGCACAGTGTCCTTCCTGCCAGCTCAGCACACCGTGGGCTCCCCAAGGGACCGGAAACCCTGCCGGGCGGGGTAAGCACATCCCACATGTTTCTGTTCAGATGAGGAGATGGAAGCAGGACCGGCGGGCTGTGAGTGGGCGGTCCTTGCAGTGTCAGGTGGGGGGTGCTGTTTCATCACGTCCAGCGGCCAGGGTCCCCCAAACCCTGAAGGTGTCCCCCACACCCTGAGGGTTTCCACCGTGACCCCTCATGCTGGGTCCTAGGCCATCATCCACCCGGTGGAGGGCTCACGCCACGCTGTGCGCTCTGGTGGGGGGTGGTCTGCTGTCCCCCTGCTGGGGGTCTGAGAAATGATGAAAAGAAGCCCTTATAGAGAGCTCTGTGTGAGCCCTCCAGGCGCCCATGGAGCCGGCTGGACGGGCCACCCTGTGGTCAGGAGAGGCCGGGTCTGCAGCGGGGCCCCTCCGCCAGCTGCACTGACTTCTCACCCGGCGCGCCCCTGCCGTGACTGCACGTGCCCGGGTTAACCCGGAGCCGGGTCAAGGGGTCACCCTGTGCCCGCGGCACACCTGCCCCCGTCATGTCCCTGCTCCGCCGTCTGAGGACGCGGGAGGCTGCGGGGTTTGATGGACTCACAGTCCTCCTTCCTTTTTAAGTCATTCGCATGTAGGCCGTTCCCCCCGCCCCGGTCCTTTCCTCCTCTGAGTGAAGAATCTGAGGCCGTAGGATCCACCGGCTTGGGGGCGTAGCCTCGCTGGCTCGGTTTCCGATGAGCCAATTCCACCAGCGAAAGCGCCGGGCCCATTGGGCGACCGGAGCCCCGCGATGCCCGAGGACCCCAGACACCTCCTCGGCCGCGGCCGGGTCCCGCGAGCGCTGCTCTGAGCCGCCGACTCGCTTGTCACCCGCTGGACCAAACGGCCGCCGTGTTAGCTGTCGGGCGAAGGGAACAAGGGCTCAGGCGGGTCCGCGGTTGGAGCTGCAGCTGGTGTCTGCGCCCGCCGGTGCCGCACCCCGCAACTGCGGGCCGAGCCTCCCCTCCCCGCAGCCGACACAGGGCTCCCAGGGGATGCGCCTGGCTTTTTGGAACGTCCATAAGTTTCCGAGAAGGCTGTGTTGTTGCCTGTGCGATTTCTAGGAGCAGATCTGATTTTGAGAACTCAAATTAACGCGCAAGCGAAATATTTGTAAATGAAGCGTTCGAGGCCGCGCTCCCGCGCGGGAGGGGCTGACGGCCCGCTGTGCGCGCTCCCGCGCGGGGGAGGGGCTGGCGGCCCGCTGTGCGCGCTCCCGCCGCGCGGGGGGGGCTGACGGCCCGCTGTGCGCGCTCCCGCGCGGGAGGGACTGACAGCCCGCTGTGCGCGCTCCCGCGCGGGGAGGGGCTGACGGCCCGCCGTGCGCGCTCCCGCCGCGCTGACGGCCCGCTGTGCGCGCTCCCGCCGCGCGGGGGGGGGGCTGACGGCCCGCTGTGCGCGCTCCCGCGCGGGAGGGACTGACAGCCAGCTGTGCGCGCTCCCGCGCGGGGGGGGCTGACGGCCCGCTGTGCGCGCTCCCGCCGCGCGGGGAGGGGGCTGACGGCCCGCTGTGCGCGCGTCACCGACCCGGCGCTGTGGTTGCCGCAGGTGCTCCGTGTGCAGGCAGAGCAGGCAGCAGCTGGAGGAGGAGCAGAAGCGCTCGCTGTACGGCCTGGACGGCACGGGTAGGTGTCCGGGCCGTGGCGGGCCCCCGCCCTCTCTGCAGAGCACCTGCTCCACCGTGCCTCCAGGCCGAGCGCCCGTGGCCTCTGCCGGACCTTGGGGAAGAGCAGATTTTGTGGAAGGGCCCCTCTCGCCGCGCCCCTCTGAGTTACTCTGCGCCTATCTCCAGGACGCTCTAGAACGGGGGGTCAGCAAGTGGCCTCACTGAGGGCGTGCATGAAAGCCGCGGGCTATTTGTGGATGCCGAAATTTGTTTCATGTCTTTTTCATCCATCACGCAATACTTGCCTCGTTTGATTTCCCCCCCCACCCCAACCATTTAAAAATGTAAAACTCAGTCTTAACTCACAGGCCACACACACTCAGCTGCCAGGCCAGATCTGGCAACCCCTGCCCTAGGTGGTGGTCCCAGAGCCCCTCACCCTGGGGAGGACTTCCTCTCGGGAGGTGACTGCGGGCGGGCTGTCTGTGTATTGATGCCGAGGGGCAGGAGCCCACCGCCGCCTGCTGGGCCCCGATTTAACATGGTGTGAGACTGTTGGATGGACATGAGTTTGAGCAAACTCGGAGTGGGCGATGGGCAGGGAGGCCTGGCATGGGCCAGTCCATGGGGTATAGAGAGTCAGACAGGACTGAGCAACTGAAATGAACAGTGATGCTTCCTCCCGCTCCAGAGGAGGTGGAGGAGTGGAAGGTCCTCTGCGGGCAGTTCCTGGCCATCAACGCCACCAACATGTCCTGCGCTTGTCCCCGGAGCCCCCAGGGCCTCTCCCCGGCCGCCCACCTGGGGGACGGCTCCTCTGACCTCATCCTCATCCGGAAGTGCTCCCGGTTCAACTTCCTGCGCTTTCTGGTCAGGCACACCAACCAGGGCGACCAGGTAAGGGCGCCGCCGGTGTCAGCCGCGTCCTCCGCTGGGCGGCCCCGGGCGGGGAGACCGCGTGCGTGCTCGGGGCAGCAGGAGAGATGCCTCTGCCTGCCTTTCACCCACTGTGAACTCTTGGTCATACTTGCTCCTTATAAAGTCTACTTATAAAGTCTAGGCGGCATGAATGTTTCCACACCCTTCCCTGCTGTTTCTCTTCCCGTTTACAGACAGGACAGGCTGACGCACTGCCGTTTCAGCTGCCCTCGCAGGCCACTCACAGCACAGTCTTCAGGCTCCCGGGAGGCGTTCTGCTGAGGCCCTCCCAGCAGACCCACCCTTAGTCCCTGTCATGCGTGTAGTGACGTGGCGGGGGGGGGATCCCGGGTCTAACGGGATCAGTCTCAGATCAGTAGTAAAGTTCACAGCTGTTAAATTTTTTCTAAGATCTGATCCAATGGTGTTTTTAATGTGGCTTGTAAAGCACTGCTTGTTGAAAAGGTAAAGAATGGTACAGGTCACAGCTTGGGAACCACGGAACTCCGTAATAAGTGTCGCGCAGTGTGGCTGAGACCGGGTTTAAGAGCGGTGGTGACCGTTTCCCGTGCCCCCACGTTGTGGGGGGGCTCGCTGCGAGGCCCCTAACGGTGGCCATGCCCCCAGCGCAGCGCCGCTGAGAGCGCGTTCCCGTCTGGCTGTCTCTCGCTAGTTTGACTTCACCTTCGTGGAAGTCTATCGCGTCAAGAAGTTCCAGTTTGTGTCGAAGCCGGCAGAGGACGAGGACAGCAGCGTGCTGGGCCGCGGGAAGAAGCGGCTGGGGCAGCTGTGCAGCGAGCACCCCAGCGCCTGCTGCTGCCGCACCGCCAGCAGCGCCTGGAACTGCGACGGGGAGGTGCTCAGCAGCCCGGCCATCGAGGTCAGGTGAGCAGAGGGGCCCCGGGAGCCTGGCACCCTACCGCCCGGAGTGTGAGAGCCCGCCGTGTGGCGCGGGCATGCCCCGGGTGTCCTGGGAGCCTGGCACCTTACTTCCTGGAGTGTGAGAGCCTGCCGTGAACACACGGGCGTGCCCAGGGACAGTCCCCGGGAGACGCCCTTGTCTCAGTGCTGGGAAGATGCTGGGGGTGGAAGCCCCCCGTTTCACTTTCTCTGCCGCGTCTTGCACTGTTGTTCCCTCTTGTCTCCTAACGAGTTAAACTAACACACTCCCTTTGTGGGCACTTTCGGAGCCCTGGGTCCACTAACCACCAGGAGGTGCTCCGGCCCGAGGAACCCACAACCGAGCTAAGGTCCAGGTGCCAGGTCTGACCCTCCAGCTCCAAATCCATTAGGCCCATTGTATTTCGACTTGGGGAATCTGCAGTCTGGTTAAATGTATTACATAACCAGGTGAAACATAAGTGCCAGGAAAGGTTGTTGTTGTTGTTTTTTCTTTTAATATATGTGCCAAGAAAGGTTTTTTCCCCATGGAAGGACACAGTCAGACGTGTTTTTTTTTTTTTTTTTTTTAAAAAGGGCTGCCGATGGAGGTGTGGGTGTAAGTGTGCTAAGTCGCTTTAGTCGTGTCCGACTTTTGGCGACCCCGTGGACTGTGGCCCGCCAGGCTTCTTTGTCCATGGGGAGTCTCCAGGCAAGAATATTGGAGTGGGTCGCCATTTCCTCCTCCAGGGGATCCTTCCCACCCAGGGGTCAAACCTGTATCTCTTACATCTGTTGCATTGGCAGGCAGGTTCTTTACCACTAGCGCCCCCTGGGAATACCCCAAGAGATTGAGGGGGAACTGTTTAATTCTAGAAGGATTATTTCTATCCTGTTACAAATGCCTTTAGGATCTTGAGAGAAAAGTGAAAGCCAAAGTGTTAGTCGCTTAGTCATATCTGACTCTTTGCAACACCTTGGACTGTAGCCCGCCAGGCTGCTGTCCATGGAATTTCCCAGGCAAGAATACTGGAGTGGGTCGCCATTTCCTCCTCCAGGGGATCTTCCTGGAAGAACTCAGGTCTCCTGCATTGCAGGCAGATTCTTTACTGTCTGGACCACCAAGGAAGCCTACTTTAAGGAAACCAAACTGGACCCACGTTGACCATAGTGAGTGGGTTACACGAGGGAGGTGATCACGAGCAAGCACGTAGTCCCACCCCTGCAGCGTGGAAGGACAGGTGGGCACACCTTCCACATTTCGGCGTGCCACGTGTGTCCTCGCTTATAACCCCACTTTAGATGGCTTCTCAGGCAACCAGCCACTGACCCAGCCGATCTCTCTACCCTTAGCGTCCAAGCAAAGCCACGGGCGGGAGCAGGCTCTCCGGTCTCCCCGAGGCCCGGCCTGCTTCCCGCTGCTCTCACAGTTGGGGCGCAGCCAGTGTGGCCGTGTCTACCCACCTTGCATCTCAGGGCAGGGGGGCTCCAAGGTCCCAGGAAAACCCGTCCCGGGGGCCTGTGTGTGGGGCTCTGCCCTCGGTAGACTCATTTCACAAGTTCAGGAAATGGAAGTATGTTTAATGCCAGCTTAGGAACGGTTGACAGTTAGAAAAGGCGTTCTCTCAGGAAGTAGATCCTATGCATCTTGATAAAGATTACGGTGCCTGGAACAGCACGTCACTTTGGGGGTTTCTATGACGCAGCATCTCTGAGGCGCCTGTGACGTCACTCATAACCTGGGGAGGAGGCCCTGCCGGGCCAGAGGGGGAGCCCAGGAGCCCCTGCAGACCTCCCAGCCCCAGGCTCACATGCTGTGCCTGCGGTGGGAGGTGGGGGCCCTCGCCTCCGGGACTGCGTCTCCTGGCGCTCCGAGTGGCCCTCGTGGGACCCGCCCCACAGCCCCGTCGGCTCAGCTCTGATGAGCGGACCCAGGAGAGGCGGGGAGCTGGCCTGTGGGGCTGTCCCTCTGCTCATGGGTGGGTCTGCACAGCCCTGGATTTCCGCTTGGCCGTCACTGCGCTTTGCAAACTCGGTCTCTCGGGGTGCCCGGACATCTCTCCTGGCCCGAGGCCCGCCTCTCCCCGGGGCCAGGGGTCGGGGTCTCAGTGTGGCCCTCTGTCTCCGCAGGGTCCACTGCCAGCTGGTCCGGCTCTTTGCACGAGGAATCGAAGAGAGCCCCAAGCAGGAGTCCCGCGGCTGAGCGCCGGCCGTGGGGACCATGTCTCAGACAATGACGACAGACCAATTATGTTGCGATACATTCAAATTTAGAAATTTATTTTTGATAGTTGAATATTGATTTTAGAAAAAATAACGTTTTTGTCAGCAATTTTTGTGGATGCATCTGGCATTTTCGGTTCTGTGTGCGTCTGTGGGCTGCATCTCACGGGTCTCAGCCCCAGCAGGTGGCCCGTGCCGGCTGGGGCGCGCCGGCCCCTTAGACTGCAGCCGCGCTGACGCCCGCCCCGGCTCTCACGAGCAGCTCGGGGCGGTGCGCTCTCTCGCGCGCGTCCTCGGGGCCCCTGGGCTGCTCGGCAGGACCTGCTCTGGGGCGTGGCGGTCAGCGCCTGCCGAGTCGTGGTTCTCTTTGTAGCCCTTGCCTCTTCCCTCGCGATGAGAGCGGCCCATCTGGGCCCTTCCCGTCTCGCACGTCTACAAGGCAATGTCCTAGTCCGCCTCCGGGGCAGCCTGGTCCTGCGAGCGGGAGGGACTCCCCGGGTTGCTCTCCCGTAGCTGTGAAGAGCTCAGTCCCCTCTCCCATCATGGCAGTGCTTCTAGACAATCCGGTGGGAGGACAGGTCAGGCGCCCCGGAAGCCGGCCACTCGTGAAGCCCTGGCGAGTGTCTTAATGCTTAGACGCCCCCAGCGCTGTCCCCATGGCGGGGGCTGCCGTGGTTGAGCTCGGTGGGCAGACGGGAAGCAGCCCGTGAACCTCAGACCGAGCGCCCCACCGCCCTGGGGAGAGGGTCCCAGGTCCCGGGTGCCCTTCCCGCAGCCCCGAGTCTGTTCGCGTGACCCGGTCCACGCCTTTGTTGTCTTCACACGTCCTTCCGTGTATCTATTGCAAGGTTCGTCCTGTAAACCAGAAGAGCACACAGCGTCCTCGCTGGCCGTGTTTTCCCTTGTTTGCTGTGCAGGTGCGGGCCCCGCCCTGGACCGGGGTGGGGGGCGCCTCGCTCGGCCCAGCTGTGTTTGCGTTTGTGCTTCTGTGCGTGGACAACGCGTCTGCAACAGCTTCATCTGAGACCTAAGAGGATGCTGCCCCCACTTGGACTTGTGAAAAGGGAGCTCGACTGTTACAAGAGGTGGTCTGAGGGCTGCCAGCCGCCATACAGGGTCCGGCGGGCACCTCGCATCTAACAGATGTCGTTCATTCTCAGAACTCGTACATGTGAAATGTCCTGTCTCATCCCTCATTCCCACCCAGGGCAGCTTCGACGGGTTTTTCGGGAGACCGTGTTCCTACTGGGTCCCCGAGACGGTCTCCACAGTCTCGATTGTCCCTGGGAAACGTCAATCACTGGTCTGCCCCGAAACCCACTGCCGTTTCTAGAAAACCAGTCTAGGCTGAGAGTAAGCATGTTCTGTTCAAGAAGGAACCCCTCACCCCCAGCCCCGTAATGCCACGTGGTTCCCCAGTGGCCTTGGCCACATCCACCAACTGCTTGCTGACCTACAAATCCGCAGATTCTGGAACTGTCCCTGGGGGTCATGTGATTGTCTGAGCCCCCACCCTGACCCCAGGAGCTGCGGACGACCCCACCCCGGGACCAGAGCACCTTTCCGACCTTCCCACGAGCCAAGACTCTGGTGGAGCAACCGCAGCACCTAAACTCCAGGATTTTAAGGAAAAATCAGAACTGATGGCTGGATGGAGAGAACCCAGGGTCGCTGGAAGCGCCGGTCCGGTCGTGACCTCCCCCATGCCCGGTGGGGCCGCGGTTCCCTTGCTCCCGGTTATGCGGAGGCCAGGGCGGCCGGCGCCGGCTGACGCTGCCCTCACTGCGGCCCCGTGGAACTGGCGGTGGGAACGGAAAGTGGCTTAACTTCCTTTCTAATCTTGCTGGCTTCAAGGTTAGAAAACGGCGAATTTGCTCTGATATGTTTGAGAAGACAAATAAAGTTGTTACTTTGGGCAGAATGTGGCCTTTTTTTACCTCTCTTACAAATTCCTGTTGTCTTTCAAAGCAGAGTATTTTTTTTGTGTGTGAAAACAGGTACAATTTAAAGAAATTGAGCAATGGTGAACCTACCACCCATGCCAAGGAATTGATCTTCGCCCCCAGGCTCCTCCCAGTGTGCCCTTGTGGATGGAGCCTCCCCTGCCCCCACGGAGGGGGGAACTATGGTTTTAAAACTGGAGTGAATCCCTTGCTTCTCCATGTCAGGGGGTCGGAACACAGTGCCCCACGTGGGCCACTTGGGCGTGAAGGTGTTCTGAGCAGAAGACAGTGAAGCAGCCACCAATGCAGACAAAGCTGCCTGCCCCTCCCCACGTCTGCCTGAAGGGCGACGCCTTCCCGTGAGTGCAGGAGAGCCCCCCTTTTCTCGGGGGCCACCCGTGTCCCTGGAGACAGAGTCAGCACTGAGCTGACAAACCAAACTGAATAATGCAACAGCCCTTCTGTTCCGTCAGCCAGCCCCTTGTGGCTCAGCTGGTAAAGAATCGGCCTGCACTGCAGGAGACCTGGGTTCGATCCCTGGATTGGGAAGATGCCCTGAGAAGGGAAAGGCTCCCCACTCCAGTACTCTGGCCTGGAGAATTCCATGGAGTGTATAACCCATGGGGTCGCAAAGAACCAGACATGACTGAGTGACTTTCACTCTGTTCCGTTAATTTCCCCCCAAATAACATTCCTCAATACCTTCACTTTACCCAAGAAGCCAAGCTCCCTTTTATCTTGTCACTTCTTGACAAATTTGTTGCCCTTTATTAAAATGACATATAAAACCCTGAGTCTGACCACCTCTTTGGGTCAGACTCTTTGCTTTTCTTCAAAGGCCTCCAGGAACATAAAAATACTTAAATATTAGCTTTAAATAAAAACTCCATGCCTTTTCTAATTTGCCTTTTGTTGATTTAACTTGCCGACCCTAGTAACTGAACACAGGAGGGTAGGAGGAAGGTTTTTTCCCTTCCTCTGTGTTTATATCCTCAGACAGTGTATTTACTTTTGCAGGTTTTGCTCTTTACATAAAGGCATCATATTGTGTCATTTTTCTGTAGCTTGTTTCGTTTAGCGGGTATTAAGATGTTTTCATCATGAAACGGAATTTTCCAGTCTATTAACATTGCATATATTTTCATTTACGTCAGTCCTCATTGATGTCTTTAATGCAGCTTTATAATTTTTCCATCTCTCTCAATTTTATTTAGATTTGTCCTTAAAAACATCATTATTGTGAGGCCACTCTCCTTCAAGTAGAAATGCAGTTATTTTTTATGAACGAGATTATATCCAGAAAGCTGGCCTCATTTATCTGCAGGCCTGGGGACTGTCTGTAATCACAGATACTGGAGTATCTTCCTTTACGACCTTGTGGGTGGGATGCCAGCCCTCGACCGTGGAGGACGCTGGGTCCACAAGAGGAAGGGGCTGGGCTTCCTGTCCCAGTGTTTTGGGGGCAGGTCTCAGCGAGCCAGACACTGGGGTCTCCCTCGGGTCACAGACCGCAGCTGCCGGTCCCCAACACCCTGCAGTCTTCAGGGTCCCTCACAGGAAATAACTGGAATCGGCTTGGCCCGTTGGTTACTGCGGGGCCAAGCGGACTAGACCCAGTTCCTGGCTCGCCGTGAGCGCCCCCCGTGGCCAGTGTGTGCGTTTACCTGTCCGTCAGTCGTAAGACCCACTCCCCAAATGCCGTGTAGTAAACAGCACCGGTGGAGACAGCCCCAATTCAAGAACAAGAACGTTCATTTCACGCCCTCTGTGCTCCCGTCTCCCCCTTCTGCCTCCCAGACCCCCCGCCCCGCACCGCCAGGCCCCCAGCACAGGTCAGAGCACGGCCCCCGTGGTTGCAGAAGCCAGGCAGGTCCCTGCATCCGTGTCTGGGATTGGCGAGTGGATCCGCGGAACCACATGTGCTACTGAGGACCCCTCTGCCCAGGGCTCCGCCACCTCCCACCTCTCAGCCTCCGGGGAGGGGGGGGGGGGCGCCGCAAGCAGCACCCGGCCCCCGAGATGCCCACGGCCCCCCGGGAGGCCAGGCCTGAGCTCCCCCCACCTCCCCGGTGTGTGCCAGCCCCTGGACACCCCTCCCCGCCAGCCACCACTCATCACCAGCTTCCTGCCTCCCTCTTCCCAGCCTGTCCGTGTGCACAGCCCGCTGCCCTGCCCCCCACGACCCACCCCCGGGGGACCCGCCTCACCCCGCCTCACCCCTCGGACTCGGCACCAAAACCCCCCTGCCCTCCAGCGCTGCTGGCCCCGGGGCCCTGCCAGGAGAGACACCCGCGCCCTCCCCCACTGCGAGCACAACACATTCCAGGTTTATTTAAATAAAAATTTATAATTTATACAAGACTTTTTTCTTTAAACAAGGTTTTTTTTTTTAAAAAAATTTTACAGGAGGATTTTTTTTCAATCAGTTCTTCATACAGTACAATCCTTTTGTTGAACAAAAGTCACACTGGTAACGAGTATTTACAGGTTGAAAAGAGACTCAAGCTTCGGACATAAAAAATGTTAACATTCATTCAGTTCCAGGATTAGTCGCGGAAACCAAACACCTGCCCAGATTTACACGACTCAGTAAAAACACCCCCGGCTCTCGCCGACAGGGCGTCTGCTCAGGCCTGTGTCCTTCCCGGCAGAGGCCCCGGGCTTCCGAGCAGGGCCCGCCGCGGCCCCTACCGGCCGCCCCCAGCACATGGTCAGTTTTCATCTCCCTTCCTCCTGGGAAGGGACTCAAACCAAGCCACGCAGCTCTGAAGACAGCAAGCTCACTCCCCTGCAGGGCCCCCGCCCCGGGCTCGGGGACAGTGCCAGTGTGCTTACAGGGGACGCACGCTGGCCACGCGGCGGCCCCAGCGGTGGGGTCCGGCAGCACCCACGCATGTCGCCCCCGTAGTCATCCTGGACCAAGTCCAGGGCCCACCCAGCCTGCCTCGGGCCCGGAGGGGGTCCCCACTGGCTGTGGATGCTCACTCAGCCCGAGACCCGGTCCACCTGCGCTGACCAGGGGCCAAAGCCCAGGCCGAGGAGGGGGGCTCCGCCCACGTCTGTTCAAGGTCGACCTGCAGAATCCCGAGACCCCAGCGCTGGGAGGAACCGGGAGCCGGGCCGGCCCCGCACATGCGGTCCCGCACATGCGGTCCAAACAGGGGCGTGTGCTTTGGGAGCTGGTGGGGGAGGCTCCCCACTGGGAGTGGGGGGGGCCCCCTCCGGGGGTGTGACCGGAGCAAGGCCACCGTGTCGCTCACCCGACCAGCAAATTAGGAGCAAAGGTAAAAATCACATCTGAAAAATGATACAAAAATAAGAAAAACAGCTTGCTCTCTGTAAAAAATATAATCTTCTGTTTCTTCAAAAAACAACAAACCCAGTGTCTCCCGGGGGGACTCAGGACAAGCTGAGGGCTGGCGGGGCCCGTTGTTGGAAGTGCGGAGTGGCTCAGCATGTCCGTCCCCGAGGTCTCGGGCCAGTCCCGATGCCTTGCCGGCTTCCGATGCCAGGCGTGTGAGGACCCAGCTTCCCTCCACCTGGGTGCACCCCGGTGCGGGCCGGCCTCCGGGCGTCTGCTCTGCGCCACCGCCAACATCAGGCGGGCTCAGCGCCTGTCACAGCCTGCAGGGGAAGGCCACCGCAGGCCTGGGGCGCCCCCGTCCTTCCTGCTCCAGCCCAGGAGCCCCTCACCCAGCCGGCCCTGCAGCCTGGAAGCCGGCATGAGCCCCGAAGCTCGGAGCCCCCCCCCCCCCAGCGGCTGTCATCCTGGGCCTCCCTGCATCCCCCCGAGGCCGATCGCGGGTCCCCGAGCAGCCGGCCGGCAACGTGCTCCCATCACGGCGCGGGCCCTCCTTGAAGGGCCAGCCCGTTCACGGAGGCTGGCGGGGCCCCCCCTCACGCGTCGCGGACGTCCTTCTCCACAGGGAGGCCCTGCGCGCTCCTCCTGTGGCTTTGGTGCAGAAGAGCTGCTGGCGCCCGGGACCCGGGCTGGGCGGTCTCTGCCCCGCGGGGACCGAGGGGGCCCGGCCGTGCCTGGCGGCGGGTCCCGTGTGTCGTCGTCCTTCCCGGCGGCCCCCGCGTCCACGGGACAAGCCTTCGAGAGCCCCGACCCCTGCACAAAAGGGTCTACAAAACGCGGGGTCAACACAACGGAAACCACACATCCGGGGGGGATTATTGCAAAAGATCATGAGGATGTCCGATTTTTTTTCCACTACCAAATTGTTAAGAAAAAAGAAAAAAAAAAAAACTTCCAGCGGCGTCCAGGTGAGTCAGCGCTAGCTGTCACTGCCGGCGGCCGCCGCCGACGTGATCTTCATGTACTGGCTGAAGATGGCCTCGAACGCCTCGTCCCTGTGCACCATGGCGCCGAACACCAGCGGCTGGCGGGGGGGCAAGCGGGTGAGGCGGAAGTCCGTGCCGGTCAGGGCCATGCCGGAGCAGGCCACGCAGGCCGGAAGACAGCAGGCCTGCCCCCACCCAGAAGCCAGCCCCCCCAGCCAGAGCCACACCCCGAGCCCACCCCCCGCCTCCGGGACCCCAGCCAGCACTTACCTTCTGGGTCGACGGCGTGGACACGGCAATCCCCATGCCCGACCCCGGCAGGACAGAGAGGACCTTGTACTGAAAGCAGACAGTGGGCGCGTCACCTGGGGCCTCGGCCGCCCTCCCTGCACCCCAGGACCTTCTCCTCCATAGAGCCCTGGATGGCAAGACTCCCACGGGCCCGGGCCTGGCCAGCCAGAGAACGCGGGCAGATCGAGTGCCTGAGACGCCAGAGCTGCAGACACTCCCGAGCGAGGCTGAGGGTCCCACTGAGGAGCACTCGAGCGGGAACAGGCCCCCACGCCCCATCTCACCTGAGCCCAGCGACCACATGCCTCTTGGGGGAGGGGGGGGGGACCGATCATAGCCATGGGGCGCTCCTGACACACAGCGGCATGGAAGCAGTGCCCAGCTGTGCCCTGGGTCCCCCCAGGGTGCCCAGAGGGGCTGTGTGCAGGCTCGGGCGCCCAGCTCACTGCCCCCCGCTCCGTCCACGGGAGGATGCCGGGCACCGGCCCACTATGCTAGGAGGGGCCCAGCCCGCGGTGCGGACCCCCCTGCACGGACGGGGCCCAGGGACCCAGCCTGATGGTCTACACGGCCCCCCACGCTTCGCCCTAACCGCCCCCCACTCCCAGTGTGGCTCCCTGCGTCACGAGCCCTCAGCCGCCTGCTCCTGAGGCGAGGGGGGGGGCACCCACCTTCTGGATGTCCGTGATGTCCATCAGCTTGATGACTTTGTTCCTCTTAGAGGAGCCGGACTTGGAGCTTTCGAAGCACAGATAACTACAGGGCGGGCGGGGGAGTGGACAGAGCCCGGCCGGTGAGCCAGGGGGCCACGCCTGCAGCCGCCCCCCTCACTGGCCAGGACATGCCAGCCTCCCACAAACAGCTTCGCTTTTACAGGGTCTCACGGCTTCTCGAGTCTAGAGCCCAGCACTCCCACCGAACCCCACTCACGGTCCCTCAACGAGCCCCGCAGGGCGCCCAGCAGGAGATGTTTGCACCCGAGGCCCGGGGGGGTCTATCTGCCAGAACCTCCAGCGAGGGTGGGGGGGGAGGGAGGCGTGGTCCTTGGCAGAGGGTTGGGGACAAGGTGTTCGGGGACCCCCCAGGCTGAGACCGGGCCCTCTCTGGGCCTGCTCCTCACCCCCCACCCCCACGGGAGAGCTGGGCCGCCTTGTCCCAAAGGGAGATGAACAAGGAGCCTGCCGGCCGCCCTCATGTGGGTTCCTGCCACATGACGAGCGCGGCAGACCAGGGCAACCCGGGGTCCGGCGTGTCGGACTCCAGGGCCGGGGCCCGGTGGCTCTGGGCGGGCGCTGGACCGGAGGGATGCCTGCTCGGACTCCGGCCGCCCCCGGGGGTCACGCCTGCCTGCACCCCGCTCACGGCTCACTCACTTCTCCGTCACGTACAGGACCCCGTTCCTGATGTAGTCAGTCGGCATCTTCCGGTCGCGGTTTATCAAGCAGCACCGCCAGCCGTTCTCACACACTAACGGGGACAGAGCCGGACAGGACTTGGCCGTGACGCTCCCCCCGGAGACGCCCGCCCTGGACTCGCCTTGGGAGTGTCAGCGCTGGCTTCTCGGGAACGTCCGAGGCACGCGCTCCACTATCAGAGAAACCCATGGGGTCGGGGGCAGTGGGGGCTGACGCCGCTGGGAAACGGGCATCCCCTCCCACGTGAGCGGGCAGGGGCATGAAGGCAGAGCCCGGTTCACGGTCCAGGTCAGCAGGAAGAGGGCTCGGGAGAAGGTCAAGGCTGAAGCTCTGCAAAGGTCTTCCGTGGCCGGGGTCACGCACAACAGAGGCCACAACGTCTAAGCCGCCCTGACCACGCCTGCTTACCTTTCTGCTGCCAGACCACCTGCCCCAGACGTGCCTGGCCGCTCTAACCTCTGCCCCTGGGGGCCCTCCCCCGGCCCCCACGGTCCATTCCGCACTTTGGGCCCCAGCATCAGGGCGGGCGAGCCGCCAGGCCTGGCCACGGGGTTGGCACACACATACCCGCCAGCGGACGCTCGTTCTCCGTCAGGTTGAAGATCTCGTGGAAGTTGCCCTTCTTGGCGCCATGCAGGCGGCCAGCGTCCTCGTCCCTGTTCAGGCCGGCGGGCGCGCTGGACACGCAGCTCCGGGAGGAGGCCGTCTGCAGCTGCAGGGGCCCAGGCGCCTGTGAGCACCACCCGCCGAGGCGGCGGGGGAGGCACGCGGTCGCCCCCCACCCTGGGCTGGCCGAAGCCCCGGCCATGGAGAGCAACATCAGTCATCAGAGTCAACCAGAGCCACGCACAGCCCCGGGGCGGGAGGGGCGTCCATACGGACACCGCACCTCGTCGCGTCCCGACCGCTGGCCGGAAGGGACAACGCACACGGGACCAGGACAGAAGAAGGGGCGGGGGCCGCGTGACGGGAGGCCGTGACCACCCGCTGAGTGAGCCACGTGCCAGTGGGCCGCCCGGCGGGGTCACCCTCCGCCCTGGGCAGCCCCCGCCCCGCTCTCTGGTTAAGACTCAGGGAGCCTGCTTGTGGGCCTCAGCCCCGGGTCCACCTGGGTCTGTGACCGGAGCCCACTCGAGGCTGCGCACCTGGCCTGTGAGTCCCGCCCCCAGCGAGCCTCGCGGCCCCCGAACCCAGGAAGCCTGGCCTATGCTTGACCCAGCGCTTCCCTCCCAGACAGAGGCATCAAGGCCGTCACTGGACACCCAAACACAAGGCTGAAACCCAACGTCACCTCCTCCGGGAAGCCGTCCTACACCTCCACGGGAGTCCTACTGAGCCCAGATCCTCCCCACTCGTCTGAGACCCCAAGAAGAGCAGCAAGGCCAGCAGGCCCTCAGCGTCCTGGCTCTGGACACGGTGCCCGATGCCCTCACAGCCTTCTGCCAGCCTGTGAGCGCTGACTGTGCCGTCTCAGCCCTGCTGCCCGAGGCTGACCAGGGAGCGGGGACCAGGCCCCCCCCGGACTCCGGCTTCCAGCACCCTGAACCCTCCTGCCTGGGGCCTGGCGGCCCACCTGGCTGGGCAGGGCCTGCTCGCCAGCCAGCATGGATGGGCAGAGGTCTTCAGGCGGGTGGGGACCTCCCCCAACAGCCGTCCCCTGCCCAGGGCCACCCGGCCCTGGGATAGTCGCCCTGGACCTCTGGGACAGCAGAGCCGGTCACGGGAACTTGCCCCCATAGCTGTCTTATTTCCAGGGCCCCACGAGACCAGAGCCACCAGCTTTCCCAGGAGCGGGCGCGAGGTACAGCAGGTGGATGGGCAGGCCTCCCCAGCTGGGACGCGGCCTACCCTGCGTGACACGGTGGTGCTGGAGCGCTCCTTGAGCTGGGGGTCCGTGGGGAGGCTCTTCCAGATGATGTAGGGGGTGTCGTACTTGGCTCGCAGCCTCGGGCAGCGTTTAAAGATAAAATCGATGAGGAAAAACTTGACTCCGGCGTAGAGGCCTGGGGGGCAGACGAGGTCCCGTCTCAGCAAGACCCTGCGGCCCCGTCCGAGTGGCCAGCATGCAGTCTCCGCCCCGCCTGGGGGCCCCGGTGCTCCCTGGAGGGTCTCCTGGGACCCAGGTGCCGGTGGTCCTGGGAAGTGGACACGCAGGGCGGGGAAGGGACTCCAGCTGAGAGGGAGGCCTCTGCTGGGAACCATTATCTCAAGCCCAGAGGTGGCTCAGGCCAAACGATAAAACTGTCCCTAAAAAGAGCCAGCCAAACAGAACCACGGGTCACCGTCTTCCGAGGGGACGTGAGCAGGACTTTGGGGGACCCCTCCCCAGCCTGCCCACCCCCATTCACGCGCTGAGGACAGGCCCAGAGTTAGCTCCAGGCAGGGGACGCCGAGGCTGGGAGAGTCTAGCCCATGGCCGGGCCTGGGGGTCGCGCCTGGGGAGGCGGTGTGACTTCCCGGGGGGCTGAGCTAAACAGTGGCGCTGGGCCGGGCCAGGGGCTGGGTGGCCTCAGGGCCCCGACCTCAGCCCCGGGGCAGTCTCTTCACGCCTGTGCCCCCCTCCCTGTCCTGCTACGACCCTCACACCGGGGCTGAGCATCCGCACCCACTGGGAACTTCAGGGATGATCCCGACCATCAGAACCCCCAACCCACAGCTCCATGCCCAGCTCAGCCCACCAAGCCAGGCTCCACAGGCTTCCGCGTTCCCCACCAAGCCCCCTCCCAACCTCCGAGGGGCTCACAGGGCACCCCTGTGGCCCCCTCTTGCCCGCAGTAGCCCATTTCCCCGCCAGGCCACCACCCGGGTCCCCTCCCCCATCTCCCATCTCCCCGCCACCCTGGACTCCAAGCCCAGCCTTGTTCTCTTGGGAACTCAACCTACAACCAGGAGGTTTGAAATGCGGGTGGAGGTTGGTCCTGCACACCACCCCACCCAGGATTAAACGCTAATGCCCCCACCCCACTGCCCCTCCCACCTCCCTGGAGGCACCGAACAGCCCACCCAGCCACTCAGGGCAAAACTGACCCCTGCCCCAGCCCAGCCCACCCTCAAACCCTGACAGCGATGCTGTCAAACCCGCCTGGGCCTGAGCACACCCGACTCACTTCACCCCAGCCCAGGGACGGCCTTGATGCGCCCGAAACACAGGTCAGAATCGCGCCCCCTCCAGCCCCAGCTAGAGTCCCTACACCGCCACAGGACCTGAGGCCGCCTGTCCACAGCCCCGCCCCGACGCCGGCTCCCACCCGCCCCCATCACACCCCTGTACCCTCTGGCCTGTCTCCCCCACCCCGGGAGCCCAGGAGCGCTCACAGAGAGCCACGGCAGACACCCAAGTCCAACGGGCCTGGGGTCCACCAGCCCCGCCCGCCCGGCCAGCAGAGGACGGGCTGGATTCCAGAAACCAAACTCTGGTCTCTAGGTTGGATGGACTCCATGTCTCCTGAGTGCAAAGGTTCTGAAGAGCCACTGGGGGAGGGGCGCAGGGAGACGAGGGCACGAGCTGCCCACCTGAGAGCTGCGGGGGGGTCGGGGGGGGGGGGGGGGCGCGTCCTGGGGCGCAGGTGGGGGTCAGGGTGGGGGTGCGTCCTGGGGCGCAGGTGGGGGTCAGGGGGGGCGTCCTGGGACTGCGGGGGAGTCAGGGGTGGGGGCACAGGTGGGGGTCGGGGGTGGGGGCACAGGTGGGGGTCGGGGGGGGGCGTCCTGGGGTGCAGGTGGGGGTCGGGGGGGCGTCCTGGGACTGCGGGGGAGTCAGGGGTGGGGGCGCAGGTGGGGGTCGGGGGTGGGGGCACAGGTGGGGGTCAGGGTGGGGGCGCATCCTGGGGCGCAGGTGGGGGTCGGGGGGGTGCATCCTGGGGTGCAGGTGGGGGTTGGGGGGGCATCCTGGGGGCGCAGGGCCCCCGGCTCCCGCGCGGGTCAGAGGGCCGGGCACCCGCAGCTCCTTACCCAGGGCCAGCCCCACCAGGCGGAAGGGGAAGAAGCAGGAGGCGAGGAAGGCGGCCCACAGCGCCACGTACAGCTTCTGGGTGGTCTCGGGCTGGACCCACATGAACAGGCTGGAGGGAGAGGGCAGGCTCAGAGTGGGCGGGCGGACCCCCAGCGGGCGGGCCCCAGGCACACGACTTACTTCTTGATCTTTTCCAGAATGTCTGCCATCTTGCCAAAGAGGTTCTGTGTGAAGATGGAGCTGTGGTCACGACAGAGATCCCCGGGGCAGCACGGCGACGCTGGAGACGCCCAGAGACCATGGCCGGAGGCGCCGCGGCCCCAAGCTCCTGGATCGCTCCCAGGGCCGGCGACGGGGCTGAGCCCAACCGAGGGTGAAAACCCCGCCCGCTGGAGACGAGGGACCTGGCTCCACGCCCTCCCGGGAGCTCGCCCGGGGCGCCGGTCAGGAGGGGCTCCACCCACCGGGACGGGCAGACAAGGCCACGCCAGCGGGCTGTCCACACCGAGGGGGCTCTCGGGCAGGCCGGGCTGGAGTTCCGCGGGCCCCCACCCCGAGTCCGGCAGCACGTACCTGGGCTTTCTGGGCGACGTCCAGCACGAGCTGGAACTTCTCAGACACGGTCAGGTCTTCCTTCGGAGGCTCCTTCAGTCAAAGGAGAAAGAGAATTTCCACTGAAATTTAACAGTTCAGAGAAATTACCGATGTTAAACAGGACGAGGCCTCCCAGCCCGGGGACCAGGGTCTCTGCCGCCCCGACAGAGGGACGGGCGTCCCTGGGGGGCCCAGCCCGAGGGCGCGGCATGGACAGCCGTTCCCGCTGACGCCCCCGTGGAGCCCGAGAGACAGCGGACAGCCCCCCAGCTGACTGCTGCCCAAACAGGCCGCCTACAGAGGGGCACCTGTGAGCACACAGCCCCCGGCCCAGCCCCGCTTCCCAGGCGCGGGGACCAAGGCCCCAGTGGGAGTGCCTGACCTCGTCCAGCCGGCCTCGGTTTACTCAGCAAGACCCTCCTGAGGACCTCCAGTGCCAGGGCCAAAGGGCGCGGGCCCACCTCCCCGACGCGCCCCCCCCCCCAGGTGACCATCTAAGGGGACCCTGCAGACCCACCGTGCCGCGCACCCTGCCTGGTCCATGCTCAACCCCCAGGGGCTGCTCAACACCCCGCGAGGCCCATGGAGGCACCGCAGCTTCCCCTCAGCCCGTGCCCAGCAGTTCTGCCCCTCGGGCCAGGGTCCCCTGCAGAGCAGGTGGGCAAACTGTCTGCAAAATGCCAGGGGGCAAGCGGGTGTGCCTCCGCAGGCCTGACGTCTGTCACGGCTGCTGCAGCCCCAGAAGAGTCACAGCATAAATGAGTGGGCGTGACAGAGACCCATAAAACTATTTACAAGAGCAAGCGACGGGCCACAGGGAGCTCTGCTGACCCCGCTCTACATGTCCACTGCTCCAGCCCACTCATCGTCCACCTCCCTCCTCGGGACGGGGGGGAGCGGTTCCTAGGGGCCCCCTCGCTGCCTCCCCTCCACACCACGTCCCAGCTGAGGCGGGCAGGCCAGGTCAGGCTAGGCCAAGTTGCTTCCCACACAGACAAGCCCAGGCCAGGTAGGGGCAACTCGGGACGTCAGCCAGGGAGGGCTCTGGGTGGGAGCAGCCAGCCGTCTCCTGTCTGAGCGCTCCCCGCCGGGCAGGGCTCCCTGCTGGCACCCACGCAGCCAGCCCTGGGGGCCTCAGGGGGCCCGCGCCCTCCCACACAGCCCGACCCCATGATGGAGCCCCTCCCGGGACTTACCACCACTTCGGACACTTCGGGCACGATACTCCACTGTATCCTCCAGCCCCTGGCGAACAGGAGACAACACACCTTTACCAGAGCATCGTCTGCAGGCGGGGGATGCCCAGGGGGGACGTTGGGTCACCAGCCCTGTGCTCCCAGCCAGGAGGCGTCCCCTGAAATGCCGACCATGGGGACAGGAGCCTCCGAAACACCCGGCCATCTGCCGAGACCCACCAGGCCCCTCCTGGGCTCAAGAGCAGACGACCCGGGCCGCCCCCACCAACCCCACCCTGGGAGCCCTCCTGGGCGGGGGGCACATGGCAAACCCAGAGGGGAGGGGCCGCCCAGAATAAGTCGGGGGGCGACAGCGGCAAGGGCTTCAGTAACCACACCAGTCTGGGCACGGAGAACCCTTTCGGAAGCAATTAAAGGTTTGCTTTTTCACCAAGAAACGTTTTCCAGTGAAGCAACTTATGCAGGTACACACAAGCACCTAGAAACACTGGTGTGTGAAAGTGAACGTCTGAACGGCCGCGTGAAATCACGGGAGGCAGGGCCTACTCTCAGGCCTGACGTGAAACCGGGGTTCATTCACTCTGCGGGGCGACCTCAGGGCCACACAGACCCAGGCAGGCCGGCTTCCAACGTGGCCCCCCACCCCAGCCTCGAGAGGAAAGGGGGCGCTCAGAGGGCAGGCAGGCCCTGGGCCCCAGGGCTGCTGAGTCCCGGCGCCTCTGAGGCTTCAGCTGGGACCCCGAGGACACAGGCTCTGCAGCTCCGCCAGCCCCCCACTGGGATGTCACTGCTGCGGTCTGGTTACTACTCTGCCAGCAAAGCCTCCTCCAGGAGCCCAGGGAGTGCAGAGAGCCAGTATGAGTGAGTGTGAGCCCCCAGTCGTGTCCCACTCTTTGCTACCCCACGGACTGTGGGCCGCCAGGTTCCTCCATACGTGGGATTCTCCAGGCGAGAGCATTGGAGTGGGTTGCCATTTCCTTCTCCAGGGGATCTTCCTGACCCAGAGATCCAACCCGGTCTCCCGCGTTGGAGGTAGATTCTTTACTATCTGAGTCACAGGGAAGCTAGAACGAGCTCCCGAGATGCCAGCATGCGACAGAGCCGGCCGCGCAGGAAAGGCGGGGAGACGGGGCAGCCAGCACACCTACCGGGCTATGAGGTAATTGAGAGACAACCGCAAAATCGCGAGGAACAAGAACATGGGGATGGCCCAGCCGTGCCACACGGCGTTCATGTACACCTGCGGGTGCGGGAGAGACACGGGGGGTAGGCAGGTGACCGGCCAGGCTCCCTCCCCAACCCAGCGGGAAGCCGGCCACCAGCTCAGCCCGAGACCCCGCCCCGAGAACACTGCGTGGGGGCGCTTCCGGACACAGGGAGTCCCAGGGGCCAGCCCCACGCTGCCCCCAGAGACACCTCTCTCGTCCTGAGGACCCCACAGAGCTGCCCGGCACAGCAGGGGGGTCCCCCTGGGAAACCTTGGGGTGGGGTGCACGCCCCCCACCCCCACAGAGAGCACAGCTCCCACCCATCAAGGAGCACAGCCCCCACCCCAATGGGAGCACACCCCCCCATCCTGCGGGGAGCACAGCCCACTCCCATTAGGGAGCACACCCTCCCCACCCTGCAGGGAGCACCCCCCCACCCTGCAGTGAGCACAGCCCCCACCCGTCAGGGAGCACACCCGCCCACCCTGCGGGGAGCACAGCCCCCACCTGTCAGGGAGCACCCGCCCACCCTGCGGGGAGCACAGCCCACTCCCGTCAGGGAGCACACCCTCCCCACCCTGCGGGGAGCACAGCCCCCTCCCATCAGGGAGCACCCCCCCACCCTGCGGGGAGCACAGCCCACTCCTGTCAGGGAGCACACCCTCCCCACCCTGCAGTGAGCACAGCCCCCACCCGTCAGGGAGCACACCCGCCCACCCTGCGGGGAGCACAGCCCCTACCCGTCAGGGAGCACCCCCCCACCCTGCGGGGAGCACAGCCCCCACCCGTCAGGGAACACACCCGCCCACCCTGCGGGGAGCACTCCCCCCACCCTGCGGGGAGCACAGCCCACTCCCGTCAGGGAGCACACCCTCCCCACCCTGCGGGGAGCACAGCCCCCTCCCATCAGGGAGCACCCCCCCACCCTGCGGGGAGCACAGCCCACTCCTGTCAGGGAGCACACCCTCCCCACCCTGCAGTGAGCACAGCCCCCACCCGTCAGGGAGCACACCCGCCCACCCTGCGGGGAGCACAGCCCCCACCCGTCAGGGAGCACCCCCCCACCCTGCAGGGAGCACAGCCCCCACCCGTCAGGGAGCACACCCGCCCACCCTGCGGGGAGCACCCCCCCCACCCTGCGGGGAGCACAGCCCACTCCTGTCAGGGAGCACACCCTCCCCACCCTGCGGGGAGCACAGCCCCCTCCCGTCAAGGAGCACACCTCCCCACCCTGCGGGGTGCACACCCCCCCAACCCGTCAGGGAGCACAGCCCCCACCCCACTGGGAGCACAGCCCCCTCCCATCAAGGAGCACAATCCCCACCCTGCAGGGAGCACAGCCCCCACCCCACTGGGAGCACAGCCCCCTCCCATCAAGGAGCACACCCCCTCCTGCAAGGAGCACAGCCCCCACCTGTCAGGGAGCACACTCCCCCACTCTGTGGGGAGCACTTACGGTGAAGGCGATGGCGGACGTGTAGACGGAGTACCAGTCGGATAAGGCAGAGAGGTTCTTCACAAAGCTGGTGACAGGCTTGGCGCCGCGCTCTGGGGACAAATCAGACCGCACGGTCAGGTCAGTGCTCGCCCAGCCCTCGGACACACCTGGTGGTCTGGCTGCTGCACCAGCTGGAGGAGGGGGATGGGGGGCGGGGGGACGGGGGGACCAAAAGGAGCCGGGTGACCGCAGCCATCACGGCCCCGGTGGCCTGACCCCGGGCCGCTCCACGTTGTCCCTGTCCTCCGCCCCGGCCGTGTGTGGACAGGGTTGTGCTCCCACACCGCGGGCCCTGACAAGCATCTCGGGGAAGCACCACGTTTCGCTGGGGGAGCCCAGACCTGGAGGGAAACCCTGCTTCCGGCCCTGGGCCAGCGGCAGACAGACAGACAGACGGCATGGGCCTGGGACATACCTCCCACGGCCTGAGGAAGAGGGTGGGGAAGTCTTGAAAACCGTCCTTGTGGCAGGAAGCCCTGCCCAGTGCTGGGGCGGCACCCCCCCCCACGCAGCCCAGACCGACAGCGCACGCAGCTGAGGTGAGCAGGTACTTACTAAGTCCACGCTGGGTACTTACTGAGTCTCCTCATGTTCTCCGTCAACCTGACCGGGAGGGAGGGGAGGGCTGAGGGCCAGCACCCAGCCCCGGCCCGCAGCGCTCCGCAGCACTGGGGGAGACCCGCAGGCCAGGCCCCCGGGGGCACTCGCTGGGGGGCAGGCCCCGTCTCCCGCCCCCGCGCCCCCACCGTCGCCTGAGCCGGGCCTGGCCCGTAGGCACTCTCATGGTCCCCGGGGCCCACCGTCCCCACGAGGGGCCTGTCAGCGCACGACTACGGCCACGGCAGGGGGACGCGGCTGTGCGGCTGCCCCAGCTTTGCCGGCTGCGCAGGCAGGACCTCCCCTCCAGCATGGCCGTGAGCCACACCCTGGGGGCCCCCGGGCGGGCCAGCCGCGCCCCGCCGCCCTGACCCCGCCAGGGCCCCACCTCCGGGCACTGAGGGGCTCCTCTGTCTCCACGGTGCTCTCCTCGGGCTGGAACCGGAAGTCCTCTACGTACTCCCCGAACTTCTCGTAGAACCACTTCTGGACCCGGGGGCACAGCCCCTGGCTCCGCCGTTCTGCAGGACGGGCGGCAGGCCTCAGTGAGGGGCTCACAGGGAACTGGGGCGGGGGCTCGGTGGGGGGGTGGTGCTCCCGGTGGGCTGCTGGGGGCACGTCCACGGCAGAACCAGGAGGGGCTCCGTGTCCTGAAGACGGCCTGAACCACTTCAGCTCACGGAGCGCAACAGCCAGCCACGCAGACGCCAGGGGTGCCCCGCGGGCCTCATGCCGACCCCCAGCTTGCCGGAGGCTGGCCCCATGGCAGGCGCCATCCAGGCAGGCGCTCAGCCCAGACGGGGCTGTGCTGACCCCCCCAGCCTGTCCTGGGCACACAGATTTGCCTGGGAAGGGGCCAGGTGGGCGCACGCCCCTGGACACCCCAAGCCTGAGGACCAGCCAGTGGGGGCGGGTGTCAGGGGCGGTGCTCTGCTGCGGGGGGGGCCCTGGGGAGGGAAGTGGTCTCTGCCTTCAGAAAGCCACAGCATCAGACAAGAAAACCAGCCCAAATCCAGGGGATGAGTCTGTCCCTTCAGGGGGCGGGGCATAGTCACCCGCAGGGGGCGCCATCGGCCCACGGTCAGAGGGGGATGCAGGCGGCCACGTGTCGGCTCAAAGGGACCGAGGCCTGGGGCCGACCCGAGGACCGTGCATGGGCCACCAGCCCACAGCCATCAGGGTGGACCTCGGATTAAGGGTGGGCGGAGGTGGGGGCAGGGGGCTGGGGGGACCCCTGGGGGTGGGCGTGGAAAGACTGCCCCTGCGCACGTGTGCGGGAGGCCCATCAATCGCCACGCACAGCGGGGGTCTTTTAGGAAGGGGGTCACCTGTGCTCCTGGCCTGGAACCTGGGCCTCCGGTCACGAACCGTGAGGACCCAAGGAGAGGATGACCCATTGGACACCCGGCCAGCCCAACGGCACATCCCGCACCCGGGGCCCTGGGGAAGGGGCAGCGCCCTCTCCGAAAGGCAGGCGCAGGGGCGCTGCACGGGGAGGGAGTGGGGGCTGGGAGCCACTCTGGTCCCCGAGCTCAGCCCCACCCGGAGGTCACCTGGGAGGCCTCCCCTCTGGACGGCGGTCTCCGCATCTTTACCCCGCACTGGGCTCAACTAGGGGTCCTTCCGGGGTGGCTCTCTGAGCCTGGGCACAGGCAGGCGGCTTCCTGTCAACAGTCAGCCTGCGAGGGCCAGCGACCGCCGCGGACCTGGCCCCTCCAGAGCCAGACGGAAGCCCGGTTCCCTCGTCCACCGTCCTTGTAATGACAGCTCCGGAAAGGGCCAAGCGTGGACAGAGACCAGGAACGCGAGCCCCGGGGGGGAAGGTCCTGTGTCCTGACCCGGGGCAGGGGGCCTGCAGCACGCCGCCCACAGCCGCCCCCGCCGCCCGGCACCCCAGGCAGGACGGCCAGCCTCCGGGAAGGGGGCCCGGTCAGGGCCACGCGGCCAGAGTGACCACACGACCGTGGGGAGGGGCGGGCAGAGAGACCGCCTTGTGTTTGGGCAAAAATAAAGTCAAGTTCTGACAGAACGACTTGCACCTGCTACAAAGAACCCCCTAGTGGGTAATCGGGAACATCCCGACGGGAGCGGGTCCTGCGGGTGAGCGGGTGCCCCTGGGCACAGAGCTGGCTCCCCTGGCTGCCCCCAGGCCTACCTGCTCCATTATTGACCTGGGCCTGTCCTTTCGGGGGCTGCTGAGCTGGCACCTCCTCGGCTCTTGGGGGGCGGGGGAAGAAAAGCAAGATCTCCGTTAGTTCACAACACGGCCTGAGTCTGGGCTTGGCAAAGCCAGGCCCAACATGCTGCTGCCCAGTCCCATCTGCCCGGCTCCCTCTGGGGTCCTGACCACCCCACTCAGACACGGGCCGAGGGCAGCGGGGCGAGCGCAGGGCAGCATCCCTGACAGGCACACAGTCTGCAAATGCAGAACTCTTTCTTCCCTATTAATTTTGACTCCTCTGTTTATCTTTTATTAAGCTCAGAATAAGCAACTCTTATACCAAGTACTGGGGCTTCCCTGATAGCTCAGTTGGTAAAGAATCCGCCTGCAATGCAGGAGACTCTGGTTCGATTCCTAGTTCGGGAAGATCCAGTGGAGAAGGGACAGGCTACCCCCTCCAATATTCTTGGACTTCCCTGGTGGCTCAGCTGGTAAAGAATCTGCCTGCGATGCAGGAGACCCTGGTTCAATTCCTGGGTCGGGAGGATCCACAGGAGAAGGGAAAGGCTCCCCACTCCAGTATTCTTGGGCTTCTCTTATGACTCAGCCCACAATGTGGGTAAAGAACCCGCTTGCAATGAGGGAGACCTGGGTTCTATCCCTTTCGCGGTCAGGAAGATCCCCTAGAGAAGGGAACAGCTACCTACTCCAGGATTCTGGCCTGGAGAATTCCATGGACTGTACAGTCCATGGGGTTGCAAAGAGTTGGACACGACAGGGACCTTCACTTTCATGCTGATTCCTGGGCCCAGTGAAAAGGTACTGCTCAACACACACACCACGCAAGGCCACAGGCTGGGTGACCCCCGGCTGGCAGGCTGTGCCCAGGCCCTCGCTTGGTCCGTGCCGGGCTCCCTGCCCTCACAGTCTACCTTGCTGCACCTGACCACAGCGGTCCCCGGCCTTGGCGCCTCCCCGGGGCCCCCGTCCACCAGCGGGCTCCTGACCACTGACCTGACTTTCGGCCGCAGGCCCTGACGGCCGGGCCCCCACCTGTCCCCCTTGCCCTGCGCTGGGCTTCTGACAACCACTCTGTCGCTATGCTTCCCAGCCCGGCGGAGACCCCAGGACGTGGGGAAAGTGGAGCCCCAGGCAGACCTCGGTGGGACTGGGGGTACTGGGGCCCCCAGGACAGACAGTGGGGCCCGGAGACTCCCAGCAGGTACACACCCTCTGCATCCCGCTGTCCACACGACTGATCTGTTTTTAAAATTTTTTTATTTATTTGGCTGCGCCGGGTCTTAGCTGTGACATGTGAGATCTTGCAGCAAGTTGCAGCATGTGAGATCTCGTTCCCTGACCAGGGATGGAGCCTGGGCCCCCCTGTGCTGGGAGCACGGAGTCTTAGCTTGGACCACTGGGGAGGCGTTGTCCCCCCGCGTCCCACGATCTTACAACAGGGAAGAACCTTGTGAGTTTAGTCACAAGTTAATCACTAAAGGATGTTGCCTATAAGCTTTAATTACACATAGTGGCCCATCTCTGGGAACCATGCCTCCTAGGAAATGAGCATTAGGCTAAAATACTTTTGTTTACGTCACTGGAACCCTCCGGACCAGGCCCACCTGTGAATGACTGCAGGAGGCAGAAATTCACACATCCCCTCCGGAAACTGCGGGGAAGTGGGAAGTGTCTGACTCAGGTCCCTCCCCGTTTAGTGTAAAAGGAGCCTGAATTCTAACTTGGGCAAGGTGGGTCCTTGGGGGCATATGCCCCCGCCTTCTGAGTCTGTTGGCTTTTAGGATAAAGTCATTATTTCTGCCACAACAACCTGTCTCTCGATTACTAGCCTGTCGGGTGGTGAGCAGGACAAGCTCGGACTCGGGAACAACCCCAGTCCAATGTCTCCGGGAACCGACCCGGTCTGTAGCTCTGTAACCGCAAGCCATCGTGGCCATGCGGTGCCGGAGCGGGATGCACAGCGGACCAGCTGGAACAGAGGGCAGGGCACGCAGGGGCCGCGGGTGCAGCCTTGTGAAGCGACAGACAGGGAGCCAGCAGACAGACGTGGTCCCAGAGAAGGGAGCCGCGGTCAAGGAAGAGGGGCGAGGCCTCCATGCCCACCCCTCCCGGCAGCCAGGCTGCCCAGAGGACCTTCCGTGCCCAGGGCTCCGGACAGATGGGGGTTTACTGGGAACGGAGCGGGGCCGGGGCACGCAGGGGATCCATTCCCGACCCGGCTTCTTCTGTTCCCGGGCAGGGGTCCAGGCCTTTGCCAGGATGGTCCCTGAACCGGCCAGGGGTCCCAGACACGGGTTGCACCCAGGAAGTGCTGACGGCAGGTTCCCGGGGACGGCTGGGCCCAGGCGTTGAACTGGGCACGCGCGGGCGCAGGGACACCCAGCGCCAAGCCACAGGCGGCCGCCGGTCTCCTCCGATGATACTGACCCCGCACAGACACTGCGTGGGCAAACTCTCCAGCAAAGTCACCCGCTGAAACCAACATGCAGGGGCCGAGCTCGCGGGGGCAGACACATGGGAGCCCACGGCACCTCTCCAGAAGCGGGGGCAGGACACCTGGCCGCTCCGCAATGGGGGGACCCTGCGGGAGGAGGAGCTGGTCCACGGCAGGCTGGCCCTGAGGTTTTGGCGGGCGCGGGGCGTCTGCCACAGGCAGTGATGCCAAGAGTGCGGGATAGGGAGGTGTCCAAGGGGAAACAAGGGCAGCGGGCGGGGGGGAGCGTGGAAAAGCGCCAGGGCAGGCTGGCAGGGTCCCAGGGTCCTGGGGGACACACGGCAGCCCAGGGCTCTGTAGCCGCTCTGCAGCCCTGCTCCTCCGGGGCCCCCAGGGCTCAGCTGAGACTCCTCCCCATCCCCCAGTGTGGAAAAGGAACACCTGCACCCCTTTCCAAACAAACGCCCCAGGGCACAGGAGGCAGCCACCTTCCCAAGACCTCAGCTCCTCACGGGCACAGGCAGGACACAACCCGGAACTTCGGGGCCGGGCCCGCCCACCCCGCCCGCCCCGGGCCCTCGTGATGCCCTGGGTGCGTGGGGGCCGGCAGGGCCTCAGAGGTGTTGGAGGGCACCCCCTCACCAAGGACCCTGCCTGGGGCACCGGTGCACACAGCCCCAGAGTAGGGAGGGCGACTCGCCATGAGTGCTCTGTGAGAACAGAGGCTGGGGGCGGGGGGCCCGCAGGCCTCCTGGGAGGGCCGAGACCGCAGCTGGAGGCGGGCACACGGGGACAGCAGAGGCCACAGCGCACGGGGGCTGGCCGCCTGCATCTGAGCGGGGTCTCGGCTCGGGACCCCGACCAACAAGGCGCAACGCTACCTGGCTCTGCCCACCCCCAACACAGACACCTGGCCCTCCACGCCTCCTGCCCTGGGGTGGTCCTCACTGGCCCTCCCCGCCTCCCGCCCTGGTCCTCACTGGCCCTCCCCGCCTCCCGCCCTGGTCCTCACAGACCCTCCCCACCTCCTCAGTGGAGGTGGTCCTCACGGCCCCGCCTCCCGCCCTGGGGGTGGTCCTCGCTGACCCTCCCTGCCTCCCGCCCTGGTCCTCACTGGCCCTCCCCACCTCCCGCCCTGGTCCTCAAGGGCCCTCCCCGCCCCTCACCTGGCCTTCAGCACTTCCTGGACCTTCTGCTCCAGCTCCATCCTCCGCTGCCGCTCGCGGTCCAGCTCCTGCCGCAGCATCTCTGCGTTCGTTTCCTCTCGCAGCTTCCGGAGCTCCTCCTCTGTGAGGGAGAGGAGCCAGGTGGGCGTCACGTGGCCTGTCCCGCCGCCACGCAGAGGTACCACGGGAGCGCTGAGACACGGACAGCGGCAGCTGCCCTGCTCCATCCCGGGGTCACCCCACACCTGCAGGAGTGTATCAACCGGAGCTCCTCCTACAACCATCCAGGCAAGGCCTCGGTCAACGCAAGCTGAGGGTCTCTTTACTTTACTTAACTCATTCAAGATAGATGCACAGAAAGGCCCTTCACCAAACCCTCTCCAGGGGCAGGACCCCCGAGGAAGGGATGCTGGCGGCGCCTGGTCACCCCACAGACGCACATGCAGTGTGACACGTTCTGGGAGGCCTTGGCCGCTTAGCAAAGCCACTGCGAGGGGCAGAAAGCCTGCCGCTGGCTGCTGACCACCTGAAAACCAACGGCGGGCAGATGAGAAATACGGCAAGAGAACGAGCCGCTGCTCATAACAAGTCGCACCAAGAAGATGCACCTGAGTCAGGACGTGGACGGGTGCACAAAAGGTCGGGGATCCTGGCGGGAGAATTGGGTGGGTGGGGGGCAGCCTGGGGGAGGCCGGGGTGGCAGGGCCTCGGGGTGAGCGAGCACATCCCGATTACAGGGTGGGACCAACGTCGTCACGATGGAGCGAGCTCGGGAGGAGGCAGGGGGTCAGGGGTCAGAGGAAGGAGGGGGCCCACGGGCCTGGGAGCAGGGGCAAAATGAGCAGCTGAGGACGCGAGGACACGGGGCCCCCCTGGGCCCCCACAGGAGCACTGCCTGGGACACAGGGGCCCTGGGCCTCCAGAAGAGGGGCCAGGAGGACTCCACACCCACTGCACAGGGAGCTGGGCACGTGCGAACTGGCTCCAGTTCAGTTCAGTTGCGCAGTCAGGTCCGACTCTGTGACCCCATGGACTTCAGCACGCCAGGCCTCCCTGTCCATCATCAACTCCCGGAGCTTGCTCAGACTCATGTCCATCGAGTCAGTGATGCCATCCAACCATCTCATCCTCTGTCGTCCCCTTCTCCTGCCTTCAATCTTTCCCAGCATCAAGGTCTTTTCCAGTGAGTCAGCTCAATTCATCAGGTGCCCAGAGTATTGGAGTTTCAGCTTCAGTCGGCATCAGTCTTTCCAATGAACACTGAGGGTTGATCTCCTTTAGGACTGACTAGTTTGACATCCTTGCAGGCCAAGGGACTCTCAAGAGTCTTCTCCAGCACCTCAATTTGAAAGCATCAATTTTTCGGTGCTCAGCCTTCTTTATGGTCCAACTCTCACATCCATACGCGACTACTAGAAAAATCATAGTTTTGACTAGACAGACCTTTGTCAGCAAAGTAATGCTCTGCTTTTAAGTAACTGTTTAGGTTTGTCAGTTTTTCTCCCAAGGAGCAAGTGTCTTTTAATTTCATGACCACAGTCACCATCTGCAGTGATTTTGGAATAAAAATAAAGTCTGTCACTGTTTCCAATGTTTCCCCATCTATCTGCAATGAAGTGATGAGACCAGACGCCATGATCTTAGTTTTCTGAAAGCTGACTTTTAATCCACCTTTTTCACTTTCCTCTTTCACCTTCGTCAAGTGGCTCTTTAGTTCCTCTTTGCTTTCTGCCATAAGGGTGGTATCATCTGCATATCTGAGGTTATTCATATTTCTCCCAGCACTCTTGATTCCAACTTATGCTTCACCCAGTCCGGCATTTCGCATGATGTACTCTGCACATAAGTTAAATAAGCAGGGTGACAATATACAGCTTTGACATACCTTTTTCCCAATTTGGAACCAGTCTGTTGTTCCATGTCCGGTTCTAACTGTTGCTTCTTGACCTGCATACAGATTTCTCAGGAGGCAGGTAAGGTGGTGTGGTATTCCCATCTCCAAGAATTTTCCACAGTTTGTTGTGATCCACAGAGTCAAAGGTTTCAGTGTAGTCAGTGAAGCAGAAGTAGATGCTTTTCTGGAATTCTCTTGCTTTTTCTATGATCCAACGAATGTTGGCAATTTGATCTCTGGTTCCTCTGCCTTTTCCAAATCCAGCTTGAACCCCAGGGCCCCCAGAAACAAGTCCCTGTGGGGCCCTGGACCCATGGGAGGCGGGTGTCCTGTCCCAACACAGGCAGGCCTCTTCTGGGAGGACTGGTCCCCACTGGCGGTGGGAGAACCGCGGCTCTGGCTCCAGGTGGAGACAGTCTGCCCTCCTGAGCGCCTACGACTCCACTCAGCCTCCCACGGGACCCACCTCTGAGGCACCCCCTCCCCCGGTCAAGGTGCACGGGCCTAGCTCCCAACAGGTATTCCATGCAGGCTCAGTGGAGGAGGGGCGGGTGAAGCTTCCCGGTGAAGCTTCTCGGAGACCTGCCCGCCTCTCCCGCTCCTGGCCTCCAGCCCCTTGCAGGGACGAGTGTGTCCCCTGGGGGAGCAGCCTCCGGCTTGGCTGGGTTGGGCAGGGGGGCTCCCACAGCCTGGCCAACCACCTTTCAAGGGCAGGCCAGGGAGCTCCCCGGGGGGAAATCAGGGGTGGACGCTCCACACCATCGCACCCTTGCTCCCGGGGCCACGGGCGGGTGTTGCGTGCTTTCCCATCTGCTCCTCTGGCCCCCAGTAACCACACACACCCCAGCTGCCTCCACGGACCTCGGTAGTCAAGCTCCAGAGACCTCCTCTGCCCATGGCGCCTTCAGCAGGAAACCCGTTTTCCTCAACGCGCCTGAGCTCCCTCCCTGCCCCTCAGCCGTGAGAGGTCAAGAGCAGGCAGGGCGCAGCGCGCGGGAGCATGTGTGGTCACTCAGCTCCTGTCCCGAGCCCGGGGGTGCTCTGCGTGTGGCTGCAAGTGCGCACACACGCTCACATCCCCAGTCCTGGAGGCCGGGGCCTCGGGCAGTGACCTACCACCCTGGGCCCCTGACAGAGCCCCTCGGCCCTCTCCGCCTTCCCACAGCACCGCCCCGTCAAGTTGGGGTGGGTTCCTGGTGGGGGGTGCCCTGCGGAGCCCGAACCGACGGCTCCTCCCCCCTCCCTGGAGCCCTCACAGCCCTGCCCACCTCTCTCCTCAAAGCCTCCACCCCCCCAGGCCAGTGCGGAGACGGCGGCCCTGCAGACAGGGACCTTTGCACACACCGCCGTTGACAGCAAAGCCAGGAGAAGCCTTCCCGCCTTTCCAGGAGCCTCCTCTCCTGGGGCATGAGGAGAGCTCACCTGAATGAACCCCATCGGCATCCTGATCACGCCTCTCCCTCAAGTCCTTCCTCCGAGCACAGGCCTCCCGCAAGGCCGCGCGACTTCCAAGCCTAAGATGATGATTAGACCCCACGATGCCGGACACTGCGGGCCTGCTGCCCCCCACAACACAACACAACACAAGGGTCTCTCCTCGGGCCCCCAGGACACCCTCCCACCCCAGGCCCAGCTCGCGGCCTGTCCCAAGGCAGCCTGGCCTTCTGGCCACAGGCCCCGGACACCCCTGGCTGGAGCAATCGGCTCCCCACGCGCTCCAGCTCCATCGGCCAGGGGGCCGCGAGGGTCTTCACGCGCAGGGCCAGTGGGAGGAGCCCCTCAAAGAGCCCCCCGGCTGACATCCTCCTGCTGCTGGAAGGAGTCACCGCTGACCACCGTGGCAGGCTGTGTCCTTACAGCTCTGCGCTCGGAGTCTGAAACGGCGCTCAAGGGGCTCGAGGTGAGGCGGGGGCAGGGCTGGCCTCTCTGGAGGCTCCGGGGGAGAACCCACATCCCGGCTTCCTCCAGCTTCCAGAGGCGCTCACATTCCTTGGCAGGTGACCCCCCGCCATCGGGGCCACCACCCCGACCTCTGACTCCATCCTCACGTCTCCTCCTCTTTCTCTGACCTCCCACCTCCCTCTCCTGAGGACCCTCGTGATGCCCCTGGGTCCACATGGTTACTCCAGGCCCATCTCCCCATCACAGACCCTTCACTCAATCACCTCTGCAATGTCCCTTCTGCCACGAAAGGTGACACAGTCACAGGGTCTGGTGATGAGGATGCAGGTGCTGGGACTCTGCCCACCAGACACCACGCAGACACAACTCTCTTCAGCCAAGGAGGCCGAATAGGGCCTGGGAGGAAAGGACGATCACCCTCTTTTCACTTGGCCCAGAGAGGGTCTTCCTACTCCCAGGAATCCGGCGATCTTTGAAGGTTCAGGGCTTCTGACTCATGTCCCGGGCGGGATCCTGGCTCCCCTGGCCTCCAGCAGACGTCCTTCCCGTCCCCCAGCTGGACCTGGCCACCTGCCGGGTCAGCAGATGGCACCAGGCCTTGCAGAGGCGAGCAGAGGCCAAAACGCAAAGAAGAGCCCTCCTCTGGCAGGTCATGGCCTCTGGGGGTGCGGGGGCCCTGCCAGCCTCCTCCTCCCACCTCCACACACCTCCCGTGTGTGTGTCCCCGGCACCCAGAAACAGGATTTGCGGAACGCCCCACTGATGGTGCTTCCACGGACTTGGCCAAACTCTCCCAGTGAGAAGCACCCACGCAGAGGGCATCCCAGAGTCAGCCTGCCACGAGCCCGGGGCTGGCACAAGCATGTCCCACTGGAGGCACGCCCGCGGGCGGCTCTCGTGAGCCTCTCGGCACCTCTGCAGCCACGCAGGTGGGCCAGGACAGGGACCTTCACGCCCACCGGTGACTCGGTCACAGGCGGGGGGCATCCCCTGGAGTAGGAGCCACGCCAGGCGGTGGGAAGGCCGCCGCACCAGCCGTCACAGGGCTGCCCGGGTCATGGGGCACGGCTCCCAGCCTGACACTGCTCTCCTCTCCAAGGCCTTGTGCCGTCTGCTGACCTGGCAGGTGGCCATGGCCGGCCGGGGGACGGGAAGGACGTCTGCTGGAGGCCAGGGAAGCCAGGATCCTGCCCGGGACACGACTCAGAAGCCCCGAACCTTCTGAGATCACAGAGCATGCCCAGGGAGAGGTTAGCACTGTAATTTCCTCACTGTGCCCCCACTCAGCAGGACAGGTGAGCAAAGCCAGCTTCCTGGTGCAAGGCTCTGAAGGGGAGCCAGGACCGGCTCCCGGGGGCACACGGCCCACCCCTGCCCACCTCCCACGAGAGCAGAGAGAATATAACAGGGAGGAGGCGGGGGCGGCGTGAGCCCAGAGGGACCCTCAGATGCACAGGTGCCGTCCTGACTTCCGAAAGCGTGGTTTCTGCAGCCAAAATGCCCCCTTGGTGCAGCCCAGGGGCCACACAAGCCAGGCCCTGCTCCGATAGGAGCCTTCGGGGCCCCCACCAGGGCACCTGACAAACCAGCGCTTTCAAAGGAATGAGGCTCCCCGAACACAGGACCACAGCTCCCACGGCCGGCCTTTCCTGCCGCACCGCCCGCTGGGACCCGGGTGGCCGGCCCACGCGGTCCAGCCTCCCCGCCTCCCCGAGATACGCAGGGACAGCCCGTCTGGGGGAGACGGTGGGGGGGGCACCTGCGTTCATGCCCACCCACGCCCAGCCCACTCCCCAGTCCCCGGCGAAGATACGGCGAGAAAGGAACACGGCTCTGAGGCTATTTTTAAACCTGTAAAAGTAGAACTCTCAAGCGAGAGTCCTCCTGGCACACAATTCAACAAGCCCAGCCACCACCAAAAATAAAAAATCAAGTGATAATCCCTAAATAAAACGCTTCCCACCGGCCAGGTGTGCAGACGCAGGGACCACCGGCTGCGCTGTTTCTGGGCCGCGGTCAGGGAGCAGGCTGCCCACCTGGAGTCCAGCCGAGGGTCCCAGGCCCCGCCCTTCACCTCCCCGCTCAAGGCCCCTCGAGTTCTCCCGGCCTCTGGCCTCCCGGCCCGGCCCCCCGCTCCCCCAGCCCAAAGGCACGCCTTCCCCAAGCGCCAGGTGGTCGTGAGCCGGGACTGCGCTTGCGGCAATGCCCCCGCGGCTTCCTGCACCCTCTCCCCTCAGGGAAGCCAGCTCATCACAGGCAAGGCCCTGCTTTCACGGCGAACTTGCATCTGCCTCTCCCCAGCAGCGTTCACTGGCCCTGGGCACAGAGGTACTGCCTAGGGAGCACTGGCATCGCCCTGCCATGCCGACGGCCCGGCGCCAGCAGGCGGCGTGGGGCTCAGCTCTGACACGCCCACGAGACAGGCCGCACACCACCGCCTTTCAGACACGTTTCGGGAAACCGACCGGGGTTTGGGGTGAAGCAGCAGAGCATGAACATGTCTCTCATCTAAAATAAGATCCCAGGCAGCGCTTCCACCCAGAACAGCCGATTTTCAGGAAGCAGAGACCGCCTTTCTGCAAGAGGTGGCAGGCTGACCTGATGGCCCCGGTCCGGGCTCTGGGGCTCAGGCCCGGCCAGCGCTGAGCCGGGGAACGTGTGCGCCCGACCCCCACCCTGCTCCTCCTGCCAGCCGAGCGAGCCCTCGGGGCCTGGGCGGGGGAGGCGCCCAGCCGGGCATGGGGCCAGGCCCGCCTGGCGGGGCCCGCTCGCCTCCGTCCAGTGGGGAGGCAGGACTGGACATCCGCAGGGAGCAAGCAAGAAGCGGGCTCTCAGCTCAGAGCCGGCCCTGTGGGTCAGACACAGGCACTTCAGGGCCCATTTCATCTCTTCCCAGGCCCCTATGACACGCGCAGGCAGTTTCATCTCGTCTTCATCCGCTGGTTACCTGATCTGTTCACTCCCTTCCTGCCCGTCTGGGTCACCCAACTGCTGTCTTCCCAAAAGGGCAGAAACCACTCAATAAACGCATCCCCGCCAAGCGGAACTGTCCGACCCGGCCTCTGGAATGGAGAGTTTATCCTCTCAGCTCAACACTGCAGAATAAACAGGAGGAGCGGGGTTGGGTTTTTTTGGGTTTTTGTTTGTTTAGATTCAGAACCCCAGAGAGACATCTGCAGGGCGGGTCCAGAGGTATCCGACCAACGCCACACCGGACCCCGAGCCTGGCTGGCTGTGGGCGGCTGCCCCGCCGGACGCCTCCACCAGCAGACACCAGGCAGCTCCAGGCCCTGCCGTTTTCAATGGTGAGAAAGGGCTTCGTCGGCCGGAATCACCCAGACTGACGCCCAGAAACTTCCTTCCTTCCAGCCTCGGCTTCCAGAGGGAGGCTCTTCAGGCAGCGGGAGGCTGATGGCCGCCCTCCTGCCTGCCTCCGCAGCCACCTTCTCCTGGAAGCCCCCCGCCACAGGGTCAGAGTCGGCCACACAGTCCCACTGCTTGTCGGAGCAGGAAGGGGAGCTCCCAGGAGCATCGGGGCTCAGGGGCAAAGGGCCCCCCAATGCTGGAGCCTCCCTCCCCAGGAGTGACCACAGTGGTGCCCGGAGGGCTGAGCCACACACCCCTGGGATCACCCTGCAGCCCACCTAGGTAGGACCCCACGGGCCTCACATCCATCCGGGAAGAAGGAAGAGCTCGGCAGTATGGACCCACACCCGGCTCAGGAACCTGGGGGCTTAGCCGGGCAGCCCTGGGGCCCCAGAAGCAGTTCCCTCCAAGCTCCAAAATCCGCGCAGGTCACTCTGCGAGGCGCCTGCCCATGCAGCTGACGATGGCGGAGCACCTCCCTTCCCAGAGCCCGTACCCAGCAGGCGATCGATATATGCATGCTCCGGCTCAGAAACCGCACAGCAGTGGGCGTGTGTCCGTGCCCAAACAGCAGTAGCAGAAATGCATTTCAGCCGAAATGAAAATGGATGGTGGCTTTTCATTTATTTATGTGCTTCTTTAACAAATTTAGCCTCCTGCCCCCGGTCCTGAGCCAGGACGCGTTGCAGTCTCCCATTCTTCATCCCTCTGCCATCTCCTCCCAGGAACACTTGTACTCTTCAATACTTAATAACTGAAGGAAGCTGCCATAAACCTGGGCCATTTCCTCCTCTCCGAGAAGAATAACAGTCTGCTTTTGGAGAGAGAGTACTACAGATAATTGAATGGAACTTTAACACAGACCACTCGGACGCTTTACGGATGGCGGGGGGCCAGGCTCTGCATGGTGGAACGTCCACAGCCACCCGCCACTTGGGGCTGAGTCAGGAGCCAGAAGCCTGGGGCCAGCTCTGAGCAAAGCTCCCCGCCACCACCGCCCCCTGCAGACCCACGCCAGGGTGGCCCGCCCAGCACACAGGTGCAGGCGCAGAGGCACCAAGAAACACCTCGTGGGTCCACAGGGCGCCAACACCCTTTCTTCCACACTCTGCTCCCCTGGGTACCGGGACAGAGGAGACAGCAGGCAGGGACAGGCTCTGCGCAGATGCCAGCTCTGAAGGGGTTTCCCTGCAACACCACCCTCCGAGCATGGAGCTCCGATGAGGGCCTCACGTCAGACGCTCAGGGCAGAGGAAGAAGCGCAGCCCACCCACTCCAGACCTCCTGCTAAGAACCACCTGTACCTACGTAAGAGGCTGGAGGGATGCAGTTACCACCTGTAAGCACGTCACAAGGAGCAGGGAGCAGGCGGGTTACCCGACCACAGCCTCAGGGCCGACCCGCGTGGAACACGGGAGAGCGCTGAGAACCATTCGGAGGGACCTCCAGGATGTGACCTCAGTGTGGAGAAAGTGAAAACATGCCAACATTTACCTAAGGGGTGGTCTGTTGTTGTTTAGTCACTAAGTCGTATCCAGCTCTTTGTGACACCGTGGACTGCAGCCTGTCACGCTCCTTTGTCCACGGGATTCTCCAGGCAAGAATACTGGAGCAGGTTGCCATTTCCTTCTGCAGGGGATCTTCCCGACCCAGGGACTGATCCTGTGTCTGCTGCTCGGCAGGCAGACTGTTTACCACCGAGCCACCTGGGAAGCCCATCTAAGGGGCACAAATACAGACATGTTTGCTTTTATAAAAATTCGATGGAAGGATGAACCGCACAGTTAGAAGATGACTGGTCATCTGCCCAGGAAGAGAGGGACTGAGGGGCCCCGGGAGAGACAGCTGACGTCTCTGACTACACCCTGACTCTGGAAATGTGGAAAGAGTTCAGACAACCGCAACACTGGATCTAATTGTAGGATGAACTCGGCAGTGTGCGTGTGGGGACAGAATGACATCCCAGACTTCCTGAGGACACTCTGACCTCAGCCTCATGCTGAGGAAACACCAGACGAACCCAGCCCGTGGTGGGGCCATCTGAGCACCAGGGAGACGGGACCACGGCGATCAAGACTCGTGACTATGTTTGTAAGTCCCCGATCTCGTGAGGACACCAAAACCCCACGCAGAAGCCCAAGATGCTCTCAGTAGAGAATCAACTCGCTGCTTTGAAAGCTGGAATGTCAAGCACGTCTCCGCCTCTCTATACGAACTGTGACTCGGGGCAACCGAAGAGTTAAGCTTCCAGCATCATGTTGGTCAACAAATGAAGAAAGAAATGTCGGAAGTCGAAAATTACCATCTGCAACCTCTAATGAGATGATACACGGAAGCCATAATGACAACCGGCTCATGATACAGAAGAGAAATGGCCTCAGGGAAGCACACGCCATCCACCACCCCCACCGAGGAGGGGCCTTCTGCAAGATCACCCCCATCCACCACCACCGAGGAGGGGCCTTCCACAAGATCACCCCCCATCCCACCCCCACCGAGGAGGGGCCTTCTGCAAGATCACTCCCATCCATCACCACCGAGGAGGGGCCTTCCACAAGATCACCCCCCATCCCACCCCCACCGAGGAGGGGCCTTCCGCAAGATCACCCCCCATCCCACCCCCACCGAGGAGGGGCCTTCCGCAAGATCACCTCCCACCCACCCCCACCAAGGAGGGGACCTTCTCCAAGATTACCCCTCATCCCACCCCCACCGAGGAGGGGTCTTCTCCAAGATTACCCCACCCTCACCCCCACTGAGGAGAGGGTGTTCCTGAAGATCACCCCCACCCACCACCACCGAGGAGGGGCCTTCCGCAAGATTACTCCCATTCCACCACCACCAAGGGACGGAAACACGCCAGCTCACATGTTGGGACCGTGGGGATGCCCTGAGCAAGGTCCGGGGTGGGCAAGATCCACCCACCAACCACAACTTACAGGCCCTGTTCGTGATTTCAGAGACTTGCCCTGAAAATGACCAGACAGCTGGGGAACTTTGAGCCTCAGCTGGAATCTGATGCTACTCAAGAAAACCTTGATTTTTCAGTTTACTAGACTGTGCTTAGTCACTCAGTCGTGTCCAGCTCTTTGCGACCCCACGGACTGCAGCCCACCAGGCTCCTCTGTCCATGGGGATTCGCCAGGCAAGAGTACTGGAGTGGGTTGCCATGCCCTCCTCCAGGGGATCTTCCCGACCCAGGGGTCAAACTCAGGGCCCCCGCACTGCAGGCGGGTTCTTTAGTGTCTGCGCCACCAGGGAAGCTCTAACTCGTTTTTAAAACATAATCAGGGTTTTCCCTGGCAGTCCAGTTAGGACTCTGCACACCCACGGCAAGGGGCGCGGGTTTGATCCCTGGATGGGAACTGAGATCCGGCACGCCGTGCCCTGCAACTGCTGACCCCCTGTGCTCCAGAGCCTGTGCTGCAAACCAAGAGAGGCCACTACAGCAAGACCCCCACGCACCGCAGCTCGAGAGGCCCCGCTCCCCACAACGCGAGAAAGCCCACGCATAGCAACAAGTACCCAGTGCAACCAAACAGAGAATTATTTTTAAAAACGCCCATCATCTTACCCCAAGCCGTCAAAGGGGAGCTCTGCACTGTTATGACATGAGCTGCCCGGCATTCCGCTCAGTGATAAAACACTCAGGACAGAGCGCAAGGACAGGCCTGGGCAACGCCGATCCAGGACCAGGCGGCTCTTCTCTTCTCCCCTCTTCAGCCCCACACGGGCCTCCCTGGGGGTCACGGCCGTCCTGCACCCCCCTCTCTGATGGATGCTCGCTCCCCACCCACCCTGCCTGGTAACCCCTCTCCTGGAGGCCTCCCGCTGCCCCTCCCCAGCAGGGGTGGGGCTCCTTGTCTGACGCCCCCAGACCCGTCCCTGCCCCAGAGCACCGGGCCTGGCTGGTTCCTCCGCTGGACCCACGAAAGGCAACTGCACAAAGCATCGCCCACGGGCGCTGCCCGGGCCACCCAGCACGGCCACCACACGGCAGGCCCGCTCCGCTCTGCAGAGACGGCCTGGCTGCCCCTCTGTCTGTGCGGCCGCCCCGGGGGAGCCAGCAGGGACCGGGGTCACAGGGGCAAGACCGCGCGAGGCGGGCCCCTCTCGGTCCACGGAGCCTGCGGACCCCGCCTGGCCCCGTCTCCCCGGCCCCTCCCTCAGACTCCCGGGGAGACCGAGTGCTCAGACCCGGGGCTCAGACCCTGCGGGCGGGCGAGCGCGGGCCGGCGGGGTGCAGGCGGGCACACACACGGAGTCCAGGCCCTGTGCACACGTGTGTGCACACACGTGCGTGTCCAGGGAGGCACCGACCAGGAAGAGGGGCCTGGGGGAAGACGGGGCGGGGGCACCTGGGCCGCGGCGGGACAGTGCCCGGAGAGGCAGCGAGGGCCACGCGGCCCACCTCCCGGGAGGAGAAGGAGGGCCCAGCCTCACCCACCGGCTTCCCCCGGGGCGTGTGCCTGCACACTGCATGGGCGCCTGTGGCTGGAGCTCAGACCACGCTGAGCACACACACGAGGGAGACACAGGGAGAGAACACGCGTGGGGACAGAGGGTGAGGGCACCGCCTGCCTGGTCCCACCCGTCAGCGGGGGACCCCGGCCCGGCGGGGCCCCGGGAGGAGGGAGGCGCCTTGCCCTGCACCTTCCCTCCGGGGCCCAGGTGTCTCCGCTCGTGGCTCAGACGTGACTGGCTCTAGGTATACGGGGCGAAACGGATTCCCTCTCCCTCTGTGGTTCTCCCCCTGGAAGCATCGGCCCCACGCTGGTGTCAGCTGTGAAAACAGCCTGCCACGTGCGTGGGCTTCACAGTGAGTCTGCCTGGATTAACCTCCTTCCTAGTCGGAGGACTTAAACCACCAGGAGGGCCACTTTTCTCAGCTCTGGAGCCCCTGTTTCCTCGTCTGTAAAGGAGGGGGACAGAGGGGTGGAGAGGGGACCAGAGACAACACAGCACATGGGATCAGCTCTGGAAGGAGGCCCTTCCGGAACCATCTCTACTGTCATCACTACCCAGAGGCCAAAACCCCCAGGTACCCAGGCCCACCGGCCCCTCGATGAGCAAACTACACAGGACAGGAAATTTCAGATCCCCCCAAAACCTCTGACGGATTTTGATTAACCACAGCAGCGTGCCAGACTCTGAAATGACGAGAAAACCTCTGATGGATTCTGAGTTAACCACAGTGGGGCACCAGACTCTCTGAAAGGATGAGGATTTCCGGGGACATTTTACTCCTTCCTCGTGTCTGTCTTAGAAAGTAAAGACACTGCAGCCGTGCAGACGGGATTCAGACTCGGGAGGCGAGGGCCACACCTGTCCCCACCGCCAGCCTGGCAGCCCCACGTGACCCCTGTGGGACCCGGCTGCGCTCCTGCAAGATTGTCCTCTCTGCCCCGCACCCCCACCCCTCCACCGGCACTCACGTAAAAAGTGCTTCTCCAGTAAGGCGATTTCCAGGTGGCCTTTGATCTCATTTAGGCGATCAAACTCTGTCCGGCTGAAGTCTGGGACTCCTGCAGCCATGATGAGGGTCCCTGGACCAGCCTGGAAGGAAACCACCAAGAGAGAGCTCAGAGGCGCCTGGGAGCACCCTGGGTCCACGTCACCTGGTTCTCTCATCACCTGGTACCTCGGGGTATCCCGAGGACCCCGTGGTCTGGAAAGGCTGGTTCCCAGAGCCCCCTGGCCTAGGAAGGCACCGGCCAGGTGTTAGAACCTGCATCAGTTCACCTCGGTTTCATCTGCCGGGGAAGGGACATCTCGGGCAAAGCGGACATCCTCGGAGCCCCAGCGAGACCAACGTCCAGAAATGACAAACTACGACCACAAGTGTGGCGCTGAGCCTCCGGAGGGGCCACAGCGCAGCTCTCAGACCACAGAGGGGAGGAGCTCGTGGAAACCCACCCCGGCCTGGGTGCTGACTTCCCAGGACGGCGGCCTCGCCACAGGGCCTGGTGTCCTGCCCAGGGAGCCGGGCTGGCGCCCAGGGAGCCGCAGCAACAGGACTCCGGGGAGGGTGCATCCATGGGCCGGGTTCCGGGGGAGCGAATTCCAAACAGGGCCCTGTCCTGGCCCATGGTGGCTCATTAAAGCCACCGCCCACTGTCCCGCCTGGCTCAGGGCAGGCTCCGGCTACAGGCCGCCGCTGCCTGCCAACATGGGGCGTATGTATCGGCACGGCCAGGCCTGCCAGGCATGTCCTGGAAACTCCCCTGGTCACCCCACAACTGCACCCCGCCACGCAAGAGGGCCATCTGACTCCGGGTCCCTCCCAAACTGGGGTAGGGAAGGAAGGGGACTCTCAGCCTGGACAGGGTCCGTGACCGGCTCCCGCACACGTCGTCTCGTCCGGGGCCACAGCCCTGGAGGGAGACGCGGACGCTAAGGCTCTGGCCCGGGGCTGCCCTGTCCGGGCCCCGACCTCCTGGACCATCAGCTGCTCTGCCTACCGCAGCAAGAGCTCCCAGATGGCAGGGACAGGCCGGGTTTATGTGCCTGCCCCGTGGGCCTGGCAGGGGCGGGCACAGGAGGGCTGGGCAACAGGCGAAAGACAGGCTCCCCCCCGGCCTGCTCGCCCACTCGCCTCGCAGACGACGGTGCCCCTCCTCCCCTGCCCAGCCCCGGCCTCGGGGGACAAGGTGGTGGCCCCAGGCCAGAGGGCGGAGGCTGGCCAGGGAAGGTGGCCCAACAGGGATCCATCTCTTCAGCAACGTCCCCACCCAGATGGCAGGGCGGCCCCTGGCTCGTGGCCCCGAGTGACAACCCGTGATCCCACGTCCTTGGAAGGCTGAAATGCAGGTCGATCTCCAAGCAGCTGGAACTAAGCCCGATTGGAACTTTTCCCGGAGCTTTCAGATCCCTTCCAGGGGCCCCGGGTCTGAGAGAGGCTGGGATCACATGGCTGTGGCCGGCTCGGAGCCGAGGCCCCTCAGGGGACGGCAGAGGTCACGGGGCATGTCCGCGGTAGGCGCTGGTCACTTCCATCAGGACGACACACGGCCTGCCCGCACCGCAGCGGTGGTGCAGGCCACGTGGGCACGAGGCTCGCGGCAGTGACCCAGCGTCCCGGGGCAGAGGTGACAAGAAGGACAGCGTGACCCGCTGTAGGATGCTGGCCTGTCCCCCCCAAGGAGAGAGAGAGAGAGAGAGAGAGCCCCTTGGGACTGGGCATGCGGGCTGGAGAGTCGTTCACACTCACAGCCCTGGGCTCGCCCCGCCCCGGGCCCTCACCGGCCGGCTGGGCGCACCCCCACAGGAGGCGCCCCCTTCCCGGGTCAGGCCTGTGACCCCCACCGTGTCCCACCCAGCAGATGCTGCCGGCCTGCCAGGAGACACAGCAGTGAGGTCCCAGCCCACCCCTGACCCGGGGTCGGGAGGTCAGCCGCCCACTCTGCGGGGGACAGAGGCCGTGCCCAGGCAGGGCGCTGCCCTGGGGCCTCCGCAGCGCCAGCCCGCCTGATCGGATGCCGGCTCTTAAGAGGCAGTGCCGATAAATTATTCATTACCGCCAGAAGCGAGTGAGCCCGTCCCTGTTCTATTACGAAGCATTAATAATACACAGGGCCAGGCGGGCGGGCGCTTGTGGCCACACCTGCAAGGAAAGCCTAGCTCAGGTGCTCAGGCAGGAACCGCAAGGCCACCAACCCTGGGGTCCACGTGGGCGCGGTTGTCCACAGCTGGTGGGGCACGGGGACTCCGGGCTTCTTCGCTGACGACAGGGAGATGCGGGCAACTGTCCCCAGAGCAGGGAGCCAGCTGTCACCCCTGGCCGGGAGGGGACCGGGGCAGCCTGCCCCACCAGCTGCCTGCCCGCTGACCAAACACAAGCTTCCAGAAGGCAGGGCCTGCTCACACCAGAGCCGCCGAGCCCCTGAAGAGACCTGCTGGCCAAGGGAAGGGCGTCCACAACCAGCCCACAGGGGCCACTGTCCCCACCTGGGCTCGGCCAGCAGCCAGGGCAGTGACACGCGCCCTGCGACGGCCAGGCGCCCGAGGTGCTGCCCTCGGGCTAGGCCAGCGGCTTCCAGACATCGCCCAGCGACCCCCTGCATCAAATTCCCGGGGGTCAGGCTGGGGCCCTGGCATCACTTCTGCATGAAAAGTTTGCCGATCACCCAAAAATCCAAGGACGGAAAAGAAACCCTGCTGCCGGACAAACTACCCTCAATCTGGGCACGAGCCCCCGCCAGGAAGGTTGGAGGGGGAGAGATGGGGAGCAGCCTCCTCTCTGTCCCACCGGCCAGGAAGGACACGGTCCACCCAAGGCCACGCTGGGCTTGGCAGCCGCGGATGGGGACATGCCACGCCCCAGCGAGGGGCCCGAGACCGGGGCCACGCGGCCGGGGTCGGGGCGGGGGACACTCTGGTACTCACAGGGTCCCTGAGCTCCTCGCTGTCCCGGGGCGAGGTCCGAGGGATCTTCAGGGGAATCTCGTCTCCGCATTCGGTGTCCGAGGCGTTTGGAGACTCGGCTAGATCGAGGAAGTCATCTCTCTTGTGACCTCTGAACCTGATTTTGTCCAGCTTCCTTAGCATGTTCAGCACTGAGGCCCTCTGCTTCACCTTAACATGACGCTCGGGGTCCCTGCAGGACAGCAAGGGGGTGCAAGGTCCCGTGGTCAGTCACCTGCTGGTCGCCCGCCGGCACACCGCCCCCTACAGGCAGCTCCAGGCCCCAGCCCAGGGCCTCCACCCGGCCCTGCCCTCCGGGATCAGCCAGTCCCACTACTCAGGGACCTGGGGGCACATAGGCTTCCCCCCTGCCAGAGAGGCTAGGGCCTCGGTCACCCCACCCAGCTGGGCTGGTTACTGAGCTCGGGCCCGTCGTCAGGCCAGCCCTCTGCACCCCTCAGGGGAGAAGGGAGCCCTGGTTCTCAGTGGGACTCCCAGCACCAAGGGGGGCAGCCTGGAGCTGCAGGGGAGCCGCTGACCCCGTGGGGGTAGGGGGCACTGCGGTGAGAAGGGCGGAGGGACCCTCCCGAGCTCCAAGAACCTGTCAGGAAGCACAGCCACGTGCACGCCCGGGACAGCCGCTAGAACGCAGGGGCTCTGGGTGTCAAGATTCCCTCTGGACCCCTGTCCCCTCCCTCCGCCTGGCCCCGCTCCCAGGCACACGGCCAGGCTGCCCCATTGGCCCGAAACCCCGTCCTGCCCGCCTGTGTGCCCTGACTCAGCCCCCAGGACCAACTCAGCCTCACTGGGTCCCAGAGGTCTTCCCAGCACAGCCCCCAGGCTGCAGGCATGGGATCCCCTCAGCCAGGAGCGAGGGCGGCGAAGGCCGGGTGTGGGGTCCTGCTGGGCGTGGGGGGAGCGGTGTGTGCTGGTATGGAGGAGACGTGTATGTCCGAGCACGCATGCACACCAGGGGTGGCATGCAGTGGGGCACCCACTCCCCACGTCTCTGGCCCAACCCCAGGAAAGCCTGGGGGTGGGGTGTGGGCAGCCCTTCTGGACGTCCAGTCAACCTCACGCTGAAGTCCACGGCCCCAGTACCGGTGACGCAGCTCCCCAGCCCCCAAGGTCTGCAAGAGGCCCTGGTTCCGCACGGGACAGGGGCTCTGAACATGCCCAGGCTCAAGGCCTCCACTTCCCACCATTCTGAGCCCCAGCTTCCACCTCTGAAACAGAATGAACACCGAAGAGAATGAGCACCAATCCGGCAAGAGGATCCCAAGAACTTAAGACGACGCCCAGGCGCCAACACCCAGCCTAGACCCAATAATCAGAGCGGTGACTTCACGTAGGGTGGGGAGGAAGCAGGTGAGCAGGGCAGGATCCACCCCAAGCCGCCCCAGCGGGGACAGTCCACGCAGAGCCACGACGGCAGGGAGAAGCGCTTCCTGTTTTGGACGGTGCGGGCTTGGAGCCGTTAGACCTCGGTAAAGCACCGCCCAGGATGCCCGGCTGCAGCCCTGCACGCCTGCCCCGCCCTCCAAGGGCCGCCGCCCCTGGCATCATCGCTCAAAACAAAGCCTGCGTGCAGTGGGCGCCCGCAGGGTCAGGATGATACCCGTGGGTCTCCACGGACAGCTGAGGCCGTGCCCGCCGAGGGCGGGGCTGGAGGTGCTCCTGGGACAGGGGCTTCTCGGGCTCTCTGGAACCCTGAGCTCTAGACACCCTAGAACCCTGAGCTGGCCCGATGTGGCCCGATCTGGCAGGATGGGGGCGGGAGGCCGGCCATCCAGTAAGCTATCCCGTGAAGGAGCTGTGAACTCCAGATGAACTAAAAGATTAAGTAAATTTAAAAAAAAAAAGAGAGAGAGAGAGAGAGACTTAAGTTCCTAACGGGAGAGAGTGATGGTCTACATTAACAGACTAAGGGGAAAAAAATCAAAGTTTAAAAACAAAAACTCAACCACACAAAAGTAAACTGACGTTTTGTTTAAAAAATGCAGTGAAACAGGAGACACATGGAGCAAACCGGGCATGTGTGAACTCATGTCTCTGTTGTGAGACAACTTGCATGAATTGGTAGACTGGAGGACCTTGGTACACAGATGTGCAAACCAGCCCCCCACCACCCCGAGCAGAGGAGGAATCTCAGCAACAGGGGTCACCCAGCCCTCGTGCAGAAACCTCTAACTTCACCAAGAAGGAAAAGAAGCCAGCAATGTGGCTAAGGCCGCAGGCAGCAGGGACACCAACGCCCTGGGTCCCCATCTGGAGATGCGTCCCAGGGCAGATCCGGCACGGGGAGCGTGACTGGGCTGCACTACGGCCAGCCGGGAGCTCGGGCGCCACGCACAGGGCACACGGACGTCCCCGGGAACCTCAGAGTGGTGACCAAGGCGGCTGCCCCAAGGTCACCGCTACGGACAACGGGCGTCTGCAGCCCCACAGGTGACACGGGCCCCTGGGTGGAGCTCCTGAGAGGCTGCAAAACTTCTCTCCATGTGCTCTTTCCGATTGCTTTTCTAACTTGAAAAATAAAAGCAAACGGGATGGGAAGCGCCACCAGGTAAAACCTCCTTCCTTCCATTTTCAAAAAGACCCGGGGGACCCCTCCTCACCCAGCCACGGGCAGAAGTGGGGCAGACGGTGGGGGGGCAGGGGTCCCGCAGCCAAGCCTCCCTCCTCACCATTCATCGGCGTTCTGGGACTCCCCGCCCCGCAGGCCAGGGCCGCCTTCCCTTCAAATTCAGCAAGAGGCCACCAGGGAAGGGGACAGAGCACAGACGGTCCGCCCCGCCACCGTCAGGATGCCGCTCACAAGCGCGCGGCCCGCGCGGCCCCCACCCCGCCCAGCAGGGCCCCTCCTTGCAGCGCCAGCTCATCTCAACATCTGCCCTTGGGGAGGGCAGGGGTGGCCCCGCCGCCCTGCCCCCAGCCCCTGGGTTCACACAGCTGCCGGACCAAGACCAGGTGCCAGGAAACCTGGCCACTGCCCGCCCCCCACTGCCAGGCGGGTCTGGGCTGGGAGGGGCGCTCTGCCGTCACCCATACCCCCAAGGCTGAGAGGTAGCCCACCCCACCCCAGGACCATCTCAGCTACACCGGCTGACCCAGTCCTCCCCAGCTTTGAGATGACGATGGGAGACTGGCACGGCCGTGGTCCACGGCCAGCGAGAGGGGGACCGGGGCCAGCCAGGCACCAAGCGCGACCCAGAGCAAAGCTTCCCCACAAAGCCAGTGTCACGGACGCCGTCTCCCAAACCACCCCGCTCCTTCCATCTGGGTGCTGCCACGTGTCCTGCCCTGCCCCAGCCCCCGCCCAGCCCCCCCTTTATGCGCCAGCCCCCGTTCCCTGCACACCCACCCCGCACTCCCCAGGGCCCACGGGGAAGAAGCCTGCATCCACAGACCAGCCCCTCCTGTGCACCCACAGGCCCCGGCCAGCTCCCCGCACACCCGGCCTTCTGGGCGCAGCCGCCCTTAGAGCGGGACGTGGCGCCCCGGCCCCCGAGGCTCCTGGAGGGGCCCCCCTTGTACCTCCATGCAGAAGCAGACGCTCCGAGTGACACCTGCCAGGCCCTGCAGCCTGGAGGCAGGACGGGGCGACAGGACAGGGGGTGCCTGGTGCAGGGGCCCGGCCACCACCCCCGCTCGGGGCGGCGCCCACTGCGCTGCGGGGCCTCAGGACGCCGGAGCGAGGCCAGCGCTGGCCCCGGGACACAAAGCACGCTGCTCTGGAAACGCGCTGAATGGCTCCTGGACACACAAAGGCCGCACTGTCTGGGGAACACTGAACTTGGAAGCCACAAAGGACGCTAGTTCCCCCACCAGCCTGAGACTCAGAAAAAAGTGGTTCCCAGCCTGGCGTGCGCCACGTCCCGGGTCCCAGCCGTGCTCCTTGCCACCCCGGCTGCCCTCAGACAGCCGGCTCGGCCCGGGGCCTGGCGTCATCCTCCTGTCATCTGGCGGCTCTTCCACCGACCCCAGGATAAACAACGTCTGTTTCCCCAAATGAAGCAATCCTCGTCCTAAACTGTATTCCGGGGAGTCACAGAGGTCGAGCGAGGCCAGCCCGAGCCAGGTCTCTGTCCTCCAGAAAGGCGCCCAGAGGCCCACAGCCCTGCAAGATGAGCCCCCAGGACCCCAACCTGCACGCGGCTCCAGCCAGCGTGGGGGCCCCATGCTGGGCGATCGTGGAGCAGTCTGGATGACCGCGGTCCGGGAGGCATGGTGACCACGCCCACCCCCCGCCGCTGCCCATGCGGAGCTTGACGCTGGCTCCCACCGAGAGTCAGCGGGTTCCCCCAACCTCGAGGCTGGTAGGGCAGCCACCCCCCTCACCCAGATGCATGCCTCAGTCAGCGGGACCCCGAACACTTAGATGCTCAACTGATTCCCTGCCCACCAGCCTCCTGTGCCCGGGACTCCAGTTGCTGACCTACTGTGTGAGGATGCTCATCAGTAGCAGGACCCTCCGTGGACCTCCCCCCAAGACACCTGAATACCAGCCACTCAAGTCAAACCCAGAAGGAGCCCCCGACCACGTGACCACAGCCACCTACAGCGAGCCCAGCCCCCCCCAAGCCAGGGCTCCCCACCTCTAAGCCAGGAACCCCTCTCCAAGCTGGGGGGCCATCTCTAAGCCAGGGCTCCCCACCTCCAAGCCAGGAGCCCCCACCTCCAAGTCAGGGCTCCCCATCTCCAACCAGGGACACCCCACCTCCAAGCCAGGGGCCCCTACCTCCAAGTCAGGGCTCCCCATCTCCAAGCCAGGGACACCCCATCTCCAAGCCGGGGCCCCCCACTTCCAAGCCAGGGCTCCCCACCTCTAAGCCAGGAACCTCCCCCCCTCCAGGCTGGGGGGCCATCTCTAAGCCAGGGCTCCCCACCTCCAAGCCAGGTGCCCCCACCTCCAAGCCAGGGGCCCCTACCTCCAAGTCAGGGCTCCCCATCTCCAGGCCAGGGACACCCCACCTCCAAGCCAGGGACCCCCCACCTCCAAGTCGGGGGCCCCCATCTCCAAGCCAGGGACCCCACTTCCAAGCCGGGGACCTCCACCTCCAAGCCAGGGGACCCCGCCAAGCCGGGCCCCACAGCTGTGCTCCCGCCCTCCCCTGAGCCGGGTCTGGCCCACACACCTCACACAGTCTGCAGCAACCCGCTGAGACCCCTCCTGGGGCTCTGCCTGCTCCCCGACACTGGGCTCCAGCCCTGCTGACACCTCGGGGGTCCTCTCGCCACCACACTGGTTACCGTGGGGCCCAGCACTTCCCGATCTGGGGCATCCCCATAGTGGCTCCTTCTGCTCCAAGTATATCCTCCCACCCCAAATTCCACCTGCCCGTCTGGTCGGGAGTCCAGGCTAGTTCCCTGGTTTAGGATTTGTCCCCCAGCCTCGAGGGCAGGTCCCGCAGGCGCCGGGTCTGTCCCAGCAGGGCTGGCACGGGCTGGCCGTTCAGTGAGGGAGGGGACGGTGCATGAGGCGGGGCCCCCACACTGGGCCCTGGTGCCAGGAGGGCCAGGCCTGCCCGCTCGGAGCCGCCCAGCCACAGGGGCCTCACGGCAAGGCCGTGGACTCTGCCCTCGAGGCTGGGGAATCACGCGCTCCCCAAATCCGGGAACACTTACGGCACTTAGGTCCAAGGTTTCAACAGCCTGGGAGGTTCTCCGGGAGGAGGTGGAATTCTTCAGCGGATTTTCCTCCTACAGTCGGGCCAGAGCTCCCCGCGCCAGGAGCTGAGTGTTGTGCACTGTAACAGCAGAGCCGCCTGGATCCTGCTGGCTCTGTGACCCCGCCGGGGCCACGGGGGCGCGGGAGAGCCAGGCAGGAAGCGCAGGAGGGCTGGGGGGTCGGGGCGAGCCGCCACCCCCTCCTCTGCGAGCTAGGACCGTGCAGGCCCTCGCGACACCCCACTCCCGGACCTCTGGGGTGACTAAGGTGAGCTGTGAGTCTACAAGCAGTAATAAAACGCTCAGCACTCTTCACTGGGAACTCTGCAAAGCCAAGTGACGCCCAGGGACGGGCTCACAGATTCTTGCTGAAATCCTCCCCCACCCCGGTCAACCAGGACCGCAACCGACCAGCGAGCGTGGTTCCAGCATGAATCTCAGTTGCTGGACGCGCTCGTCTCTGTTAACAGGACAAACCAAGGTGGGAGAGGAGGCCACGCATGAGAAGCCGACTCGCTGGTCCAGGAGAGACATCCTCGCGGAAGCAGGCGGTCGCTTTCCAACAGGAGGGGCCCCTCACCTCCCTGAGGATGCGGACGCCATGCCCCCACCTCCACCCATGAACCAGCGTCTCCCCGTCGCCTTCTCAGGACGGACAGTCAACGCAAAGAGAGGCGAGGCCCTGCGGAGCCGCGTGTACCCGTTTTCGCGCTGTGACTGCGTCCCTCGTGGCTGTCCTTCAAGCCACCAAAGGACGTCCGGGAACCAGGAGCGCGCGGTGGGCCGCACTGCCTGGGGACCACCCAGATGATGCCCACTGTCCAGACCCCAGGGACGCCAACCGCCTCGGGACCACAGCCCGTCACACAACCCAGGAGGGAGCACCTTTGGGCACCCAACCCCTCTGCTTCCGACGTGATTTATCTGAGTTCATACACTCTCGTTTCACTAGTGGCCAGCTCACAGAATTCCTGACGCCTTCACAGGCAGCCTTTTGCAGGCCCACGTGAGCGGTTCTAACGCACTACTGTGGGGAGCAGGGCTCAGGGAACCCCGTGCCCCCCACACCCTCCTGATTCCCTGGCACAGCTCAGGGGCAGAGGTCAAACTGAGAGTCCCTGAGACGACCAACGGGCTTCCCTCGTGGCTCAGCTGATAAAGAGTCCGCCTGCGATGCAGGAGACCCTGGTTCAATCCCTGCGTCGGGAAGATCTGCTGGAGAAGGGACGGGCTCCCCACTCCAGTATTCTTGGGCTTCCCTGGTGACTCAGATGGTAAAGAATCTGCCTGCAGTGTGGGAGACCTGGGTTTGAGCCCTGGGTTGGGAAGATCCGTGAAGGAGGAAAGGCTCCCCACTCCAGTATTCTGGCCTCGAGAATTCCAAGCACTGTACAGTCCGTGGGGAAAGGCCACCCTGGGAAGCAGGACCCAGACCACCTCGTTCATATGGGTGAGGTTCCCAAAAGAACACGCCAGACCCAAGCCTCTGGGGGGGACCCCGACCCCAGGGTCAGTGGCAGGGACGTTGGGTGGGCACACTGTCCTCACGCCCTGCTCATCACCTTCCCAGACCCCTTGGGTCCCCAGGGCCACTGGGTGACACTCCGTATGCGAGCCCACCAGTCCCTCTGCCTAGGAGACTGAGTGGGCGGGCAGCCCCGCACGCTGGCCACACAGCTGTTTAAACCAAAGAGGGAACCTAGGGCTTAGATTTCTTCAAACCTGTGATGCATAAACACACTGAGCAATAGGAAACGCACTCAAGCACTCGTTTCTGGTGGAAGCGCTCTGCCTCCAAGCCTCCCCACCGCCCTCAGCATTCAGAACAGCGGCGATCCTTCCAGCTGGCAGGAAACGCCTTGTGGATTCCCAGTTTCGTCCTGACTTCCTGCCAGCGCCCCGGCCCCGCCCCAGGGAGCAGAGAGGGGCTCCGGCCCGCAGCTGTCCACGAGCCAGCTCTCCTCCAGAGGCTCCGTGGCCCACAAGGCTGCCCGGACAGAAGGCGCAGGCCCGGGGACCCGGGCGGTACGCGTCTCAGGCATGGCGGCCACAAGCCTCCCGTCACAAGTCCTCCCTTTGTGTTGCAGTGCAAAGCAGCTATGGCTCTGGGCCAAGAAGGCCATGTTTCTCTGTGGCTTTTGTGGGATCTCAGTTCCCCAACCAGGGATTGAACCCGGGCCCCCAGCAGCGAAAGAGCAGAGCCTTAACCACTGAACCAAAGGGACCTCCCCAATAAGACACCATAAACAGAAACAGGCAGCGGCGGGCAGGCTATCCTTGACGCGGTCACGGCTGGCTGCCCCTGGTCTCAAGGTGATCAATGCCCAGCAGAACAAGGACTCTCAAATGGGTCTCGTCACCCACCGGCCCCAACAGGGAACCAGGCCCTCCCTCAGCACCAGGGTCCCCCTCCCAGTGGTCCCGCCAATCACACACTCGGACGTGGACCTCACCACCGTCAAATCTCCTTTAGGAAAGGGGTGAGGGGAGGTGCCGTCCCTGGAGGGGCCGGCAGCATGGACTGGCTCCAGGGTCCCCGGGGCCAGGAGGATCTCAGGGAGGGAGGACCACCCCCTCCAAGTCGAGAGCCACATTCTTCTCCCCCAACCCCGGGCCACGTATCCCACCCGAGCAGAGGGGCCGGCCTGCAGCTCTGAATAAGCCGTCACTGGAGGCCCCCGTCCACATTCAGGGCCCAGGCAGGGCCCCTCGCTCTGCAGAGACAGCACCACAGTGAGAAAGTCCCCACGAAAGCAGGACCAGCCCTGCTCCCGCCCCCTGCCTGGGACCCCCGGCGCCCCGCAGTGCTGTGCGCCGCCCCTCCCCCGGAAGGGCCCAGCCTCAGAGCCGCTCTGCTCGAGGACGAGGGTTCCAGGCGGGCCCCATGTCAGCAGGCAGGCCCAGCCTGCGGCCTGGCAGAGAACCAGGAGGGTGACAGCGGTACACTTCAAAGGACATCCCAGCCCCTTTACGTAAACCCACGTGGCCTCTGACGGTGCCCGGGGAACAGGCCCTTGGCGCCTCCAAAGCCCTGGCCTAGGGCTACTTCTTCCTTTTTGGAAACGTGGCCCAGTTGAGGCCACGGGTCCTCCCAGGGCCCATCCGAACTCACCTGCAAACCGAGCCCCGGGACACTGACAGGCCCGGGGCGGGGCCGCCGAGCACATCACCGCCACAAACGGCTTTCCGCGTCTGAACACCGCCCGGCACGGGGAAGGTGGAACCCACATTTCCTGCTGGGCCGGGCGAGAAGGGAGCCCAGCCCTGGGCAGGGCCTGACGGCACAGGGGCCTGGCTGGCCGCCCTCACCTCACACCGCCGCTGTAAAACCCGCATCCAATGACACAGAAAAAACCCTCGAGTTCTTTTCACACCTGCTGCCCAGGTAACCGCCCAGCGTGGTGGGCGATCCAGTCTTACACACGATCTCCCAGCTGGGCTGACACACGGCGGGCCATGCAGTAGGAAGGGATGAGCTGGTCTCATCCCCGCACCGAGCGTGTCGGGCGCAGGGGACTGCCCAGCTTGGCCCCCCACCCGGATCAGACTTGGAACAGAGAGTGATCAGCGGGCAGAGGCCGGAGCAGAGGCCGTCAGGGGTAACAAGGACCGAGCTATTGGAGCATGTAATGAGCGCCTACTGTGTACCATGTGCAGCTGGAAGAGGGCCGCAGAGCAGGCAGCTCTGCGGGGATCAGGCTACGCCTCGGGCTGTCAGCTCCACAGAGAGGCCGGGGCCGCAGAGGAAGGCCGCCCAGACGGAGCACCCCCGCTACCCCGGGGTCACATGCCAGAAGGACTCGGAAGTCACGGGTGGGAGTGGACAAGGCGCTCGGGTCCATTCAGGGTCACGGTGTGGGGTGGCGGGGGAAAGAGTGCTGAGCTGGCTGGCAGGTGCAGGGCCGGCGGGCGTGGACCTGTGCAGGGGCAGACACACCTGCGGGAGGTGAGGGTGGGGATGACCCAGCACAACCCGCGCTTCCCTCCAGACACCTTCTGGAGAGCAAGCACAGCAACGCTCCCCATCCCATCTCACTTAACCCTCCCTCAGCCTCCGGGCCTGGCGCAGACTGAGCTTAACAAACAAGTTCAGTTCAGTTCAGTTACTCAGTCGTGTCCGACTCTTTGCAACCCCATGGACTGCAGCACGCCAGGCCGCCCTGTCCATCACCAACTCTCGGAGCTTGCTCAAACTCATGTCCATCGAGTCGGTGATGCCATCCACCATCTCATCCTCTGTTGTCCCCGTCTCCTCCCGCCCTCAATCTTTCCCAGCATCAGGGTCTTTTCAAATGAGTCAGCTCTTCCCATCAGGTGGCCAAAGTATTGGAGTTTCAGCTTCAACATCAGTCCTTCCAATGAACAGCAAGGACTGATTTCCTTTAGGATGGACTGGTTGGATCTCCTTGCAGTCCAAGGGACTCTCAAGAGTCTTCTCCAACACCACAGTTCAAAAGCATCAATTCTTTGATGTTCAGCTTTCTTTATAGTCCAACTCACACATCCATACATGACTACTGGGAAAGCCATAGCTTTGACAAGGTGGACCTTTGTTGGCAAAGTAATATCTTTGCTTTTTAATATGATGTCTAGGTAGGTCATAACTTTTTTCCCAAGGAATATGTGTCTTTTAATTTCATGGCTGCAATCACCATCTGCAGTGATGTTAGAGCCCCCCAAAAATAAAGTCTGTCTGTGTTTCCACTGTTTCCCCATCTATTTCCCATGAAGTGATGGGACCGGATGCCATGATCTCAGTTTTCTGAATGTTGAGCTTTAAGCCAACTTTTCCCCTCTCTTCCTTCACTTTCATCAGAAGGCACTTTAGTTCCTCTTCTCTTTCTGCTGTGAGGGTGGTGTCGTCTGCAGAGCTGCTACTATCACTATGTCTCCCCTTCTTAATGTGACGGGGAAAGCGAGGTTCAGAGGGGCAGGTCACAGCTTCTAGAGTGATGATGGAGCCCGGGGTCCCCCCTCTCCGCCCCCGCCAGCCCATCAGGACCTGCCCGTGGGACCAGGGACCCAGGCTCCAGAGGCCCGGCCTGCTCAGCTACAGGGCTGGGCGTTCGCCGTGTTCTCAGCAAACACCCTGCTTTTCGGCATGCACGCCCAGAAACATAAACCACAGCCATGGAGACCACAGGAAACACGCAGCAGTTCCTCAGAAAACTAAAACCGGGACCACCGTATGATCCAACAATTCCGTGCCTGGGTATAGATCCGAACGAACTGAAAGCAGGGACTCAAACAGACACTGGCACGCCCAAGTTCACGGCAGCCAGAATGAGGAAGTGACCCGAGGGTCCTCGGCCCGGGGCGGATAAACAAAACGCCGTCCCTACCCACGAGGGAATATTATTCAGCCTCAAGCAGGAAGGGAGCGCTGACACAGGTCACAAGCTGGAGGGACCCTGAGGACTGCAGGCTCGGTGAGATCAGCAGGTCACAAAAGGACAAGTACTGTGCGATCCGCTTACAGGAGGCGCTGAGGAGTCAGGGCCCCCAGGACGGAGAGCAGACGGCGGGGGCCGGGGCAGGCGAGGGGGAGTGAGCGCTGAACGGGGACAGAGCTTCAGCTTGGGAGGAGGAAGAAGTTCTAAAGATGAGTGTACATTGACTGTGTAGCAAGCACAACGTGAATGCGCTGAACCGCACGCTCTGCTTCATTACCAGACACGACGGAGGGGCTTCCCTCGTGGTCCAGTGGCTAAGACTCCACACTCCCAGCGCAGGGGGCCCGGGCTCGATCCCTGGTCAGGGAACTAGATCCCACATGCCATAGCTAAGACCCGACCCAGGCTGATACATAATTAAAAAAATATATAAGACACCACACAGCTACAGTCAAAAGTTCAAGTGTGATGACAGCACGTGAATACTGGGCAAGGCCGTGAAACAAACTTGCCAAAACAGACCCAGACTGAACTGGGGTCAAAGGGGCCTCCTAAGCCGGAGGGAGACACACAGCCTTCAGCAAATGAAGACGGGACATCCTGAGCTTCTTGGGAAAGATAACCCTGGAGCCTCATCTCACACCCTCCCCAAAAAACTCAAAATAGACCAAAGACTTGAGAGTAAAATGAGGAAGGCTGCAAAGGAGCCGGGGCTGGGGGGTGGTACTCAGAACCTGGGGCTGGACAGGCTCTGGCCAAGCAAGACACACAACACACAATAAAGGAGAAGACAGATGACCCTAAAAACACATTTCTGCAAAAAGGCAGAAACCTCCACCAGTAGTCAAATACACATACCAACACAGAGAAAAACATCTGCACCACATAATATGAAAGATTCATTTGTCTAACTTTGAAAAACAGCCCTGGGGGAACACAGCCAGGAGATATAGAGAGTCCACAGCAAAAGAAAACAACCAGTCCTCCAGCACATGGAACGGCGATTAACCTCCACTCACAAAGAGAAAAACAGAAATTAAGATTACACGGGGAAGCCATTTCCCGAACAGATTGGCGGAGACCACGGCGCGTGGGTGAGACCACGAGGAGGCGGGGTCCCCCAGCGGGGGGTGCAGCGGAGGGCAATTCTGCAAAATCCAGGGAAATCACACTTCCGCTTCCAGGAGTGTCTCCTCTCACACTTGCAAAATGACGTGCGGCGAGGCCGTTTCACACAGTGTGCGCGAGCTACCTGCCCGGAGCGGGGTCCTTGAGCGTGGGTGTCCCCCAACCCGAGTTCTGGGGCTACGTGGGGGGAGGGGGCATGCGGGACGGAGACCCGGTGGTGGCTTCAGCCCCTTCTGAACAGACTTCCTGCATGTGTGGACCAGACCATGTCAACGAGGTTCAAAATTAAGGTTTTTAAAATGAAAGAAATAGGAAGGATTCAAACGAAACAGAGAAAGAACTAAAAGAAGCCCTCACTCAGCACGGCAGGGACCTTTCTCTCTCCCACTGCTCAGAGCGTGGTCCAGGAGCCTGGGGGTCCCCAAGATGCTTTCAGGACACCCAGGAGGCCAGACCTACTGAGCGGCAATCCTGACACACCATGTGCTTCCCAGACTGGTCCTGCTGATGGGTGCGGGGGTGGGGTGGGGACCGGAGAACCCAGCCATCTTCAGTCGACCAGACCCTGCCAAGGCCTGCAAAAACCACCACCTGCAAAACCCTTCACTGATTTCCCCCATTTGGGGAAAACTACTGACTTTAAAAAAAAATAAAATTACACTATTTATGTTAACGTGTAGTGGGTTTGCAGTGGGCAGTTTTTAATAAATCAGCACTTGTAAATTTCCTAGCTCAATTTCCAACAGGGGAAAGAGCAGGCAGCACAGTTACAAGCTGGAGTCGGGGTTCTCCGACCCCCGGTGCTGCCGCCTGGAGAAATCGAGGCAGGCAATATCCCATTTCCAAAAAAGGTGCTCTGGAAAGAACGATTCGGTGGCTACAGGGTTCCTCCGTCTGCAGGACCCTGGGACAAATCATCTTGTAAACAGCAAGCCGTTCCCAGAGCCTGACAGCTGAGATTGCAACTCTTCACTTTACCTGCAATTCCACAGGGAGAGCGCATCGCTGGTAGCAAGACGCACCTGGGATTCTCCCGACCCAGCCTCGAGCGGAGGGCCCCACGTGACAGCGCCTTCGGACAGTCGCTTTCCTGCACGGGGGATTAAAGCAGAGTGAGTCCTTGCTTTGGGAGGACAGACGTGGCGGAAACCACTGGCCTATGTGGCTACGAGGCTCCAGGCAGCTCAACTGTGCACACACTTTCAGCTCCGTCTTCCGGAGAACCGAGTGACGACACGAAGTGCAGGTTACAGCACTGGGAGACATCAGCGCTTAACAACCCACAGCATAGCTTGAAAACGATGGCTCAAGGTCTGAAAAGCTAACAGCTGTCTACGTCCTACATAACTAACGATGCGACTGCTCACACACACAGGCTCCTCCACCGGTGCCCTCGGCAGCTCCAGGGCAGGACTGACCACACAGGACTGGTGCCCCAGGTTCCACCAATCTGCGGGGGATCCGGCAGTCTCGGGGCGTCCTGTCCTGACCCCACCTCTCAGCCGGCCGTCCCCGCACGGCCTGTGTCACGGCGCTTCATCGTAAGCAGGGCAGGGGCATGTAAAGGGTCTCGTGTCAGGCGGTGCACAGACAGGGCCCCACACCTTGTCAGTTAGAATCCTCGGGCAAGGAAAACCAGTGAGCAAGACAGAGACCACCCCCGCCCCGCCTCCCCCCCGACACCGCGTTCCCGGACTCCACCTGCCGCGGCAGAAGAGAGTCAAACAGCTCCCTAGCATTTTCAAAGCCTGACCGCAAAAACACGGCCACTGACAAACCCTTAATGCACTAAAAAATCATGCTCATCGGAATACGCCACGTCCTGCTGCATCCGAAAGACGAGTTGCGAAAGCAGATAAAATGGATAAAAGTCTCCACTCTCTATAAACGTGCCCCCAGAAGAGTAGCCTGCAAATACAGCTGCCCTTGTTTTCGTCCTAATTAAACCCGTCAGAAACCCGAGGGCGCTCACTCAGGGGTTCCCCCAGACCCGTGTCAGAGCTCAGCTCACCACACGTCCTCACCGCGGGGGCTCCAATCGCCTCTCGAGGAAAACCCCACACGCCACGGAAACAGATCCTGGGGAGCCTGCGGGCGCCAGGCTCCTGACCTTGCCGGGATCCGCCGGCCCTGGGCGGCCAGGTTGGTCTGCCCAGGGGGCTCCCGCGCCCACACCCGGCCAGGCCACCAGCATCAGAGCACCAGAGCACCTGCTCGTTGGTCGGAGCCACTTCAGAACCCTCCCAGACTACGGCCAGCTGAGGGGCCGGAAGGTCTGGCCCTGGATTCCCCAGGGAGGGCAGGACCTGGGGAGAGCAGGCATGGACGCCTGGCTTAACCAGACGGACAGGTTTCCAGTCCCACCTGGGGAGGCGGCTGGGCCAGCCTGCAGCTCAATCAGGAGGCCTGGGCAACAGTGGGAAAGGCCCTGAGATGACAAGACAAGGCTGCCTTCCGGGCCTCACCTCTCCACTCTGAAAGGGAACAGAATCCCACCAACTGGCTCAGCGGAGAAGGCAGGAAGACCCACAAAGCCCTGCCAAGCACCCTGGCACCGCCCCCCGCCCCCAGGAGAGGGGTGAGGCGCCCGCAGTTACCACACAGCTGCTGCGGCAGCAACCCGCGACCCCTCAGCAGAGGCTTCCCGGACCTCCGTCAGACCCTCACACGCACCTGGGCAGGCTGACAGCTCTGGCCCATCCCCGCGATGGAAAAGGGAAGAGCCGAAGGCTGGGTCTCGTCGTGGGGAGCTGGGCTGGGCACCCAGCGGCCTGTCGGGGGAGGCGTGAGGGACGCTGCGGCCACCCGGCCCCCAAGCCCCACTCGGAGCGCTGGAACCGCGCGCGTGACCCGACCGTGTCCACGAGAGCCCTGCCCGCCAGTCCAGCCGCCGGGGACCCGGGCTCAACGCGAAGGGCAGGGGGTGGCCGGGCCCCTCGCCAGGAGGCCGGCTCAACCTTCCCCACCGCGAGGCCCCAGCCCGCCCGCCCCTTTCCCGGATGAGCCCATGAACAGGGCAGCAGGAGCATCTCACACCAGAGACCCGGGAGGCCCGGCTCGGCCGCTGGCCGTGGGCAAAGGGCCCATCGCCCGTCACCCCCGCGGGGCGGGCAGTGCCGGGCGGTGCTGCAGGCCGGGGGTGCTCTGCGTTCGCATCTCAGCCCCCCCGAGAGCACAGCGAGCCCTCGATGACCCGGGTGCGGGGAGCCAGGAGAGCTGCTCCCCTGGTGACCGCCTGCGTGGCTCAGGCTGGGGGTGCACACGGGGGGGGTGTCAGCCCCCGGAGACGAGGGAGCTGGGGGCACACGGCTGAGGTCTCAGGCTCAGCGACGGCGGGGCGGGGGGGAATCCGGAAGGCCCCAGCTTCAGGCGGGGAACTCGAGGGTGCCTGTTACATTAAAAGTCACTAACTAAACAGACCAGAGGTCCTGCAGGACCTGAAAAGGCTGCAGACCGTGACCCAAGGGCTACGACGTCTCCAATTCAACGCACCTGCGGTCCAAAGACAGGGAAAAAAGAAGATCTGGCCCACAAGTCTCCCCTGAAAAGTCTCCTCGAGGCCCACACACGCCGCTCCGGAAACCCGGTCTCGGAGGCAGCGCGTCCTGCAACCTGCCCCCCGCGTCCGGCGGCCGAGCAGCTGAGAGGCCCCCGGACCGTCTGCTGGAGGGATCAGAGCCTCACATCCCTCTACTGCGTCCTCCTGAAGGCCTCACGTTAAGGATGCTCACAGCCCTGCTCACCTGCAGGGAAACTTCTGGCTGAAGCTGTGTTTAGGGGGAAAAAAAAAGAGTTGGCAGGTGGGAATCCAGCCACAGCTTGTCAGAATTCAGCCTCAAGTCAGAATTCACAGGGAGTTTTTAAACGTCTCCACGAGATTTACTTCTGCTCGGGGTGAAGTCTGTGTGTTAGTCGCTCAGTCGTGTACAACCCTCTGGGACCCTGCGGACTGTAGCCCCCCAGGCTCCTCCGTCAGTGGGATTCTCCAGGCAAGAATACTGGAGTGGGTTGCCATTTCCTTCTCCAGGGGATTTTCCCAACTCAGGGATTGAACCCGGGTCTCCTGCAGGCGGATTCTTCACTTTCTGAGCCACTAGGGAAGCCCCTGGGTCAAGACAAGGGTCTGCAAACCAGGCAACAAGGTTTCCATGTTACTCAGGCAGAAACAGTATTTGTAACCATCTGAAAAGAGTGAAGATAAAATCGATTCCTTTATGTTTTTGTTGCAATGATTTCTTTTTAAAAAACCCACACGGAGAGAATTCTAATTTAGGTTGTGCTGGTACACAAAAATAATCCCAGAGTAGGGTTTGTATCTTCTAATTACACAGAATTTAGGACGAAATATTCATGCAAGTGACTCTGAAATACTTTATAAATAGGTCATCACCGGCTCTTTCTGTTGCCAGGAGTTTTAAACTCAGCAGAGCAGGGTCAGCCTGTGTGTGCAGACCAGAGACACGCAGGGGCCTGCAGAACCCTCCCGTGGTGCCAGCCGCGTCCTGGGCTGGCTGAGGACTGGACTGACTGTTACAGCCAGTGGGAGGGCTGGTCTGAGAAATGTAAGCCTAGGGCTTCCAGGTGGCGCCAGTGGTGAAGAACCCACCTGCCAACGCAGGAGACGTAAGAGACGCGGGGTTCAATCCTTGGGTCGGGAAGATCCCCGGAGAAGCGCATGGCAACCCACGCCAGTATTCTCGCCTGGAGAGTCCCAGGGACAGAGGAGCCTGGCGGGCCACAGTCCACGGGGTCACAGAGAGTCGGACACGCCTGAAATGACTGGGCACGCGTGCAAGGAATGCAGAGACCGTCAGGAAGGAAACCTGCTGGTGCAGAAGGCAGCGGCCCTCCCTGTCTGCTCCCAGCCCAACAGTGAACACGAGCAGGAGAGAAACCCAACCCGGCCGGGCCCCACCCTGAGTGACCGGGTCCGCGTGAGGCCTGGGCTGGGCGTCCTCGCTCCAAGGACCCAGGGCCAACAACTCACTCCAGTGATTGTGCTTTCTTAGGTTTTTTTTCTGATTCTTTAGATTTTTTTTTTTCCTGATAGGAACCATGTTTAAAGTCTTTATGCAATTTGTTACAATACTGTCTCTGTTTTTCACATTTTGGTTTTTCGGCCAGGAGGCATGTGGGATCCCAGCTCCCCGACCAGGGATTGAACCCACACCCCACGCACTGGAAGCCAAAGTCTTAACCGCTGAACCACCAGGGAAAGCCCTACTTCGTATTTCTAATCAGAAAGTTAAGGAGCTAATTATCAAAGATACACACTCGCGTAACTTAAAACGAGACGGATGGTCAACTCAAGTAAGCAAGGTGGGGGGGGACAGGCGCCAGCTGGTCCCCCAGCACACCCCCAGCACACCCTGATGCCCTCGGCCAAGCGCTGGGCACACGCTTAAGTGTCCCATCAACGCCCTGGCCCGCCCCCTCCCTTCGTGGCGGGCGGGGCAGGTAGGCCTCTCGGGGGTCTAACCAGGGACGTCAGCCTGGCCCCGTTCAGATCTGTCAACGTGGGCCCAAACCACATGGTCCACCATCAGATACAGCAGCAGTTCCGTCCCGAATCAGATAACCAAGAGGAAGAGGCTTTCCCACCTGCATGACCCAGATAAGGAAGGACCACCTTTACCCACCTCGGCCACCGGCCGGGCCCCCGCCTGCCCCTGCAGCTTCTCTAAGCTGGAAGCCTCGTGGTTAGGACCCTGCACGTCCGTCCCCGGTCGGGGGGCTAGATCCCACGTGCCGGGATCCCACCTCATGTGCCAGGTGGAGCCGGCTAAGGAGGCTGGGGGCGCCTGGCACCTGCAACTGAACGGCTGTTGTGGGCCAGAGGTGGGCGCGGTGGTAAGGCCCCTTGGGCACACACAGAAAGTGGGGGTGGGTCACCCAGAGCCCGGAGGAGGGGACCAGGGGCAAAGGGTTACGGGTCTACACGAGGCCCCACGTGCTTACCAGAGAGGACAGCTCTGACCTTCAGAAACACTCAAACCCAACAGGAGTGAGCACGTCAGCCAGGGACAAGGCCGTGGGCCTTGTGGGCAGCAAGCGGCCAGCCCCTTAGCGGGACTCTGACTCCCACTCACTCATCTGCCAAGCGGGGACAAGGCGGCCCCTTCCGGGGTGGCCGTGGGGGTGGCAGCCATCCACAGACACCCCCTGGCCCCTCCGAGGGGGATCCTCGCCCGCCTGATGCCCCCTGGCCAGCCCGGGCCCCGCCACTGTCCCTCTGGGCCGGTGAGGAGGGGGCCCCGACATCCCCGGGCTCCTTTGAAGACAGGCGGTTCCCCCACAGCAGAGGAGGCTGCCTGATGCCAACCATCAGCTGAGGCTCCTCATAGCTGGCGAGCAGCTGTGTCTCTCCTCCCGCCTCCAGTAGGCTGGCCTCTCACCGATGCTGGACGGACCCTGGCACCCAGGAGGCCTGACCCCTCTTCCGGGCGCTGCCAGGGGGCCTCCCCAGAGGCCTCCGCTCCTTGCCTGCCAGGCGGAGGCGGGGATGGGGGCGGTCACGTGGGCTCCCGGGCGCGCTCTGTCCTCCCCACCTGCAGGCAGGCACTCGAGGCTGGCAGCCCACGAGGGTTACTGGGGCAGACACGCGTGCCAGGCCCTGCCCGCCCCAGAGTCACGGTCCTAGATGTCCAGCTTCAGAGGCAATGTCCAGCACCTCGCCCCCCAGACCATCACTGGTCACCGTCCCCCGGGGACGAAGGCTGCCACAGCGGAAGCAGCAGGCACAAGGGTGGTCCCTGCAGCCTGGCCCGCCCTCCCGGGCCATCCTGCCAGCAGCTCCGCCCGTGACCCCACCTCGAGCCCAGGGCTCTCTGCCTGTTGACTCATGTTTTACTTCCTCTCCCCCAAACCTGCTTGGCGGCAGTGAAGCCACACATCTGCTGAAGAGCAGGATGAACCTCAGTCCTCGAAATCCCCCCTCCCGATCCAGCACCCATGGGTCCCTGCCACCACCCCGCCCCTCCAGCCCTCCCCGACTCTTAAATGCTGACGTGTCCACACATCTCCTGGCCGCCTCAAACAGTGGTGGTGAAACAGGACGCTTTTCCTCCTGATCCAGAAGGTACTCACCTAACAGGATGGGGGTGGGGAGGGCCTCCGGGCAAGCCGCAGGGGAACACACCCCCACAGCAGGCAGCACGGGGAGGCCCTCGGGGCGGGGACGGGGGGGACTCCCATCCAGGCAGTCTCCCCCCAACCTTCCTCTCTGGATGGACTCGGAAAGGGCTGCAGACACCAGCCTCTGGACACCTAACCTGGATGCAGAGGCCGGCACAGGACCCCAGGGGCACGCCCAGGGGAACGGGGAGGGGGACACCGCAAGGCTCAGCCTGCAGAGACGGGGGCGGCGGCCCCCACCCGGCCCGCCCCCGGCCCGTGCCCCCCAGGGCCCCACCTGCGGGACCCCGCACCTGCGAGGTGACAGGCACAGCCATCAGCAGCGTGGTGCTCCGTGGGACCCCGTGGGCATCCTAACCCGGTTCTTCTCGGAGGGAAATTCCGGTGATACCGGAGGTCGGTGTGTTTTCTCAACGAGTCAAGTTGCATCGGAGTTCTAAATGCCAAGCTCCCGCCCGAGGCCACCGCTGACACCCGTCTCCCGGTCTCTGCCACCCCAGGAGCCCTCCGGGCATGGCCCCCCTTCCCTCTCAGCCGTCACTGCTCAGACCGGGCTCAGCCCAGGGGTGTGGCACGCCCCCAGCACACAGACCCCGTCCCAGATGGTGGCTGTGACCCCACAGATGACGGCAGTCAGCCCGGAGCTCCGCAGTCAGAGACGGGGAAATGTGTGTCCAGCTGAGTATCCCCTGGCGGCTGCCCGCGGCCGTCACGGGGGGCCCAGCAGACCCTCAAACATGAACCAGGAAGCAGAAGGGATGGGGGTGGCACCCAGCGGGGGGTGGGGGCACCCAGCGGGGGTGGGGGGCGCGGCAAGCAGGGAAGCCGGCCAGCAGGACGGCAGCAGGCGGCCTCCAATAGGGCAGGGACTCACTCCCAGGGCAGCCCTCACCCACTGAGCCCCTGGCCAGCTCCCCCCACTTCCTCAATGCTTCCTGGCAGGACCAGGGGACACGTGGCACACCCTGGTGAGGGCCCAGCCCCACAGCGGGGAGACGAGCGCTCTCAGGGTGCTCAGCTGAGGGGGTGGCAGTGGGGCAGACGGCCACGTGTCAGCCACATGTCCCACCGTGGCCGCCCCCGGCGTGGCCCGGAGCCCAGTCCTGCCAGAGGGCTGACCACACTCTAGCAGGATCTCCAGGAGCTTTGGAGAGGGGCTGACCTTGGGTAAACTGACCCAGGCCAGCCCCCGCCTCTCCCAGGGAGGGTGACATGGTGACCTGCAGGTGTAGACGGCAGCGTCCACACCCAGCCTGGCCCATGACACGTGGTGCGAGGGAGCCGGGACGCTGAACCACGCACAGAGGCCCAGCCGGGGTCCTGTCCACGGTCCCCACCATGTTATCAAGAGGGACAGCCGTGGCTCCAGGCATCTTCCGAGCCTGCCCACGTGGGCAGGGCCCTCTGCTCTGAAGTGCGAAGCCAGCAAATCCCTGGCCGGGTCTGCTCTTGGCCTCCTCAGCCGGGACCAGGGTGCCTGCCCCCTGCCCACCAGTTTGGCCCTAAACAGGTGGGCACCCGGCCGCCGCTCACTGCCCCACCTGCCCAGGGTCCGCTCAACAGCCTCCAGCGGCAGCCCACTCCACCCCCAGGCCCACACACGGGCGGACGGAGCCCTGCCCGGAGCTGGCGTGGGGCCCGAGGGAGCCAGAACAGAACTCCCCCAGTCCTCTCCTTCCCAGAAAGGGACCCGGCCTCTAAGCCCCGGCCCTGCTCCGCTGTGTGTGCCCGGGCCCACCAGCATCTGAGTCAAGCTCCAAAGGGTTCAGCTGGCAGCCCTTCTCCTCGGGCGGTGGAGGCTGGGTCTCCAGGCTATGTTCAAAGCTGGCTCCGCGTTCACGTTTCAAAGGGATGCCACGACTGTGCCTGTCCCCACAGGCAGGCGGGTGACCGGGCACGGCTGGGAGCCCCCTGGTTCCCTCTCTCCCTGCAGACCTCCTGGGGGAGGCAGCGGCCCCCTAGCCTCTGCAGGGTGGTGCATCGTGCAGAGAACACGCAGCGTCCCGTGTTCTGGGCCGAACAGCGAGGATCTGGAGGAGCCGGAGCTGCGTGCACACAGCACTCCGGCCCTTGAAGCCACTCCCCAGGGCCCGGGACAAGGCTGACCCCGCTCCGCAGGTATGCTGGGACTAAGGGGTCATGTCACAGGATGGCGAACGGGGGGCCGGGTCTCCCACTGCTGGAACGAGACTGACTCATCAGCGAGCGGAGAAGGGTCCACAGGCTGGATCACTAGAAGGAGCTCACGTCTCGCTGAACGCAGACACGGGGGGTTACACACAGGAGCGGCTGCAGGTGTGTGCACACCCACACTGTGTACATCGCTCCGCCAGCGGAGCGGGCCCAGAACGACGCCGCCCCGGCAGCCACGAGCTCGGGCCCAGCCCGGATGTGGGCTTCTGAAACCGTCCTCCAGTGAGAGGAGAACTGGCTGATTCCAGGGCTGGGAGCACCCGTCGGGTCAGGAGGAAGGAAGGAGCGGCCCACATCGCCCCACATTGACGGGGGCGCGTCAGCAGAACCCAGGAGCCTCCTGGAGGAGTTCCCGGCAGCCACAGCCAGGACAACTGGACCCACAAAAGAAGTAAAGTGGCACTGCGCTGGAATGCGAAGCATAAAATAAGCGCACGTGAACCCACACTGACATCAGAAACGACCGAACAAACGAATAAACGAGGGAGAGAGACAACTCCCCACTCAGAAGACGCCAAACCACTCACAGACAACCCTGCCCTCAAACCTCTCCCTTCCTTCCGAGAAGATGGCACTGACAGAGGGAAAAGCTTCCGTTTACATCAGCCCGGCGACCACGGCCAGCTTCACAGGGACCAGTCAGTCACGTTGACGGCACGTGCCCTGATGGGGGAGGAGGCTCTTCACCTCTCTGCTCTTCCTTCCAAAACCCACAACCCCTGTCTAACCCGGAGGAAAACATCCAATTCCAACAGGCGGGTTCCAGCTGTCCAAACTCCAGAGGAGATGCATCTGCAGTGAACCTAATACCCCTGACATTGCAATTCCCTGGTGGCCCAGTGGTTCAGAACCTGCCTGCCAACGCAAGGGACGCGGTTCCATCCCTGGTCTGGGAAGATCCCACCTGCTGCTGAGCAACTAAGCCCGAGCACCTAGAGCCCACACTCTGCAACCAGAAGCCGCGGTGCTGAGAAGCCAGGGCCCACTCTACAGAGCAGGCCCTACCCGGGGCAATTAGAGAAAGCCCGCGCACGGCAACCCAGACCCAGTGCAGCCAGGAATAAACACATAAACACATTTTCAAAAATGCCTGAAGACTGTCAAGTCATCAAACACAAGAGAAGTCCAAGAAACCGTCCCAGTCCAGAGAACCGGGAAGAGATGTGATAACTAAACATAACATGGTATCTCAGGTAGGGTCCTGGGATAAGAAAAAAGGACATCCAGTGAAAACTAGGGAAATCTGAACAGACAACAGACTTCAATCAACGATGTATCCACACTGGTTCATTCATTAATGGTAACGCCGTCCCACACTAAGGCATAAGATGTAATGAGAGAGGCCGTGGGAAGGGACAGGCACAGGGGCACGCTCGTGTTATCTCGGTAATGTTGCTATGAATCTAACGTGTTTCTAAAAACCACAGTTGATTATTAAAGAAAAAAAAAAGAAAACCAAACACCCAGCATGTACTCAGTGTGGGGCGGGGCGGGCGGGGCGGAGGTGGGGCAGGTGGGGCGGGCGGGGCGGGGCGGCCCACCACGCTTCTACCATCACCCCCAGGACACCCACAGTCAGACCCGGACCTGCCCTTGAGCAGGACACACAGGACGCAGAGTTGCAAAGTCAAGTGATTACACACGAACAGAAGGTGATCAAGTGAGAGAGACGGCGGGGCAGCCAGAGAGAGCACCCCGTGGGACCCACGCCGTCACAAACACGCCCCCTCCCCACCATCTGCAACCCTTCACCCCCAGACCCTGTCTCCAACGAGGCCAGCCAGGGAAGGGATGAAAAGGGGGACCCCTGCCTTCCAGGAGCTCAGAAGGCAGGCGGGTAAACAGAGGACCACACACAGGACGACAGGCACAAGGGCCCTAAATGCGGGGGCAAGGGAAGGCCAGGAAGGCTTCCTGGAGGCAGCGACTTGTGTGCAGGTCACATGAGTGCTAAATGTGTTGAAGGCCACTGAAAATGAGTCACATGAAATGGCTCATGGTGCCAGCAAGGAGTCCTCAGACAGCCATGAACTCTGGCCTGACCCCAGGTGCCTGGTGAGGCAAGAAAAGCCACCCCAGATTCATGAGAAAAGGTGGTCCAGGGTCACCTGGGGTTGGGAAGAGAGGCTGCCCTTCAGAAGAGGCGCCCAGCACAGTTCTGCCACTGCGCGCTGCCACACGGATGAAAACGCACTCCGCTAAGTGACGGAAAGCAGAGTCCAACGGCCCCAGAGCGTTATGATTCCACAGATATGAAAGGTCCAGGACAGGCAAATCCGTGGAGACAGAAAGCAGATTAGTGGTTGTCAGAGGCTGGAGAGAAAGAGGGAATGAGTGATTGCTGAAGCGGGGTGATGAAAACGTTCTAAAATTAGATTGTGGCGACGCTTGCACAATTCTGTGGATCCGCTGGAAGTCGGTGAACTGCACTTGCGATGGGTGGATGTCACGGCATGCGAACTAAACCTGGGTCAAGTGTACCCCTCTCACTGTCCAGGCCTGCCCTCTGCCCTCGGGGAGCCTGGCCCCTCCCCACCGCCAGGCCCCAGCTTAGCTCAGCCTCAGGTGGGCTCCCCACAGCCAGTACCCCAGGACCCGAAGCTGCTGGCCCCTGGAGGCCAGGCTGCAGAGGGGCCCCCCGAGGGCAGAGCAAGGCCATGGCCTCGGCTCATTGCAAGGGACGCCTCCACCCAGTCCTACCCTGGCTGCTGAGAACAGGACAGACGGGGGAGCCAGCCCCTGCCTCCTGGGAGAAGGACAACGGCTGGCCAGGGAGGGGGCAGCAAGTGAGGGGGGCTCTGTAGTCAGGGTGTCCAGGGAAGGCCTCCCCAGCAGGGCGGGGCGGAGCAGAGATGTGCCCAACGCAAGGGTCTGCCGTGCCAACAGCCCTGCAGGTGGCGCCCATCGACCGAGGTGGAGGGGGGAGGGCTGGAGAGGGAGGCTGGGCCTCTGGGACCCAGGTCTGGGCTCAGGTGTGCCCACCCCGTACTCCACGCCAGGGGACTAGGAGGCCTCCTGCCTCCATGTGCCACGTACCCCGCCCCCTGCCCGCAGGAAGGGCTGGAGGCAGCGGTGCTTCCCACCGAGGGGGGGACCTGATCACAGAGGGGTGAGTGTTTCCCCGGGGGCCCTGATGGCGCGGGCACACTTGGTTCTCCCAAACTGGGTCTGGCAGCACTGGGAGGTTCTGGGTAGGCATGCCTTCCCCCCAAAATCCGTCGCCAAGGGACAGAGCCAGGCTCTCTGCAGGCCTCCCCACTTCACAGAGGGAACCGCCCAGGCCTGGCATCAGGTGTCGCTGCTGGGGTGTGGTCTGAGCTCCCAGGGGACAACCAGGGGTGCCCCACCCAAACCAGCCAGTGCTGGGGGGGGGGTGCGCTGCCCTTCGTAACCACGACCCTCCTCCTGGGGGAAGCCGCAATGGCTGGGGCCCCCACCCAGGGCCTTCCTGGGGGAGGCAGTGCAGATGCCGCCAGTTTGGGCCAGGGCCAGTTTTCGGGCCTCTGGTTTCTGTATTCCACACCAAGACCCCTGTTTCCCGAGTCCCAGAGAGGTTAAGCATCTTGCCCAAGAACACACAGCGACAGACCAGGTGTTTTCCCCACTTGACCCCACCTTGCGTATGGTACTCAGCTTAGGAAGAAGTACCCAACTCTGCCGCTCACCAGTGTGTGGCCTCAGGGAAGTTACTTAACCTCTCTGTGCCCAGGCTGCCTCATCTGTAAGAGGGAGCTAATAACAGCCCCAAGCTCCAGCTGTTATGGAAATCAATCATGTAAAGTGCAGGGAACACGATCAGGCCTGGGGTAAGAGATGCGCTTGCTATTAGCGCACCTGTGAAGGCAGAGAGACTTCTCATCGTGACCGTAGACTTACTCCTTATGTTTCATTCACAAACCGCCACAAAGTCCACTGATCATCAAGAGCGCAGCCACGAGTCACACAACCCAAGTTCCCGTCCTGGCTGAGCCACCTAGCTCCCTGCGGGCTGAGGCCAGCTGCCCGCCTCTCCGGACATGTCTCTGCATCTGCGGGAAGGGTGAGAGCCAGGCTGTGAGAACCACGTGGGCAGTGGGCGAAACACACTGCGCACGACGACGTCTGACGCTGAACTGAGTGATTTCTGTTACCGTTCTTTTTTTTTTGGACAGGCCAGTACTTCCTGTCTGCCGGTGTAACCGCTGGGGACTTTAATCTCAGGGCTTAAACACAGTCACAACCCTGATTATAACTCAAAGGCCAAACAGTCTTAACGAGAGCCCCAAGACGGCGACTGTCACTAGTGGTGAATTACAGCCCCGAGCCGCCGCCCGGCCCCTCGGTTCAGTCCACGCGCGGACGCCAGAGGCCGGAGAACACGGTTTTCTCTAATTAGGGAAACCCTCCCTTTCCTGCTCCATCTCTGTCTGTAAGAGAAGTCGGACGGCCTGCCTTTACGTTCTCAAGTGAACCGATCGCCTTTCTCCAACGGCGGCCAGCTCCGAGCCGACGGCCAGGCCGCCCCTCCACCGGGCTGGCTGGGCTTTCACCACCCTAGTCATGAAGCGAGCCTCCCCGGCAGGGACCCGGGCCTCCTCCTTGCCCAGCGGCCAGCACCTGAACTCTCACCCCCAATACGAGGGCGTTTTCTGGATTCTGCCCAAGATAAAGACCCAAGGAGAGCCACCGCTGCCATACCAACCAAAAGCCGAGGAGAACTCAGACCTCGACCCTCTGCGGTGCCCCAGGCCCCCAAGCCAGCTTTCAGTTCCCCGACCAAAGGCCTTCCGAGCACCACCTGAGTGGCAACACCGCAGGTCTGGGCTCATAAACAGAAGCTGCTCCCCCTGGGCCAGAGCGTCCGTAATCCTCCTTGTCATCACCTTCACAGCCCACGTCTCATTACCGCCCGATTCCTTTTTAAATTCTTTAAGAACAGGAAGGCTCTGCTACACACCCCAAAGCTGTCCACAGACCCTCTGGGGAGCAACCCTGTACTAGGCTTCTAAGATTGTCTCCTTCCTGCGGACGGCAAGTGAGGAGCCCCCCGCCCATCTCACAGGAAAGGGGACAGGCCGGTCACGCGGCCCCCACGGGGTCTTCCCTTCCTGCGGGCGCATGCCCTCTGCGGACCAGAACTCCCTAGGCACTCAGTGAGGCCTCAGCACGCCAACTCCACGGAAGCCCGCCATCCGGCCTCACACAAGGGCTCAAACGCCAGAAGCCCAGCGAGAAGGGTGATCAGCCCAGGTCCAAACAGGGCGCAGCCCCAGAAATGAGGGCCTGGCTGGAGGCACACCCCTCCACAACGGGAACCCGACCCCCGCGCAAAGCTCGGGCGCAGTCGGCTTCAGGAGGGAACTCCCAAACCGAGACGTGTGGGGAGCTGGAAGGGGCCCCCTGCCGCCCACAAGATGACCGGAGACAGACAAGTGTCCCCGTCCACCCATCTGCAGATGCTCAGAGCCACCTCCACAGGTCAGACACTGGAAACATCGAGGGGAGCCCTGCGCTTCTCGGATGACACTGACTTATGAGATGCGAGCTGGGCCTGGCGCTGGGATCCGTCACCCGTAACATCGCTCAGATACTCGGATACAAAGAGGAAGCGCGCTTCAGGCTTGCGGCCTCCCCTGGCGACAGCCCTCTCGCCAGAACCTAATAACACTGTGCTCATCATGCCCAAGCCGCTATTCTATTCCATCAGACAGCAAGAAACAGTGATTCAGGAAAAACGCGCCCAGTGCTCCTTGTTTCTGGCTAGCGAGGGTGAGGCCCCAGAGGGCAGGGGAAGCAGAGGTCACACGGAGCTGGCGACCATCGGCTTCTTGACGCCCGCCCTGGCTGGAGAGGTGAGAGGAGCGCCTCACGGGCCAGTGGCTTGGAGAGACCAGCAGGTTCTCCTCTCACGAAAGGCCCCTGCCTGCCTTGGTGGGAGATGCAGGCTCAGGGGGGCCAGGATCACGCAGGACACTTGCGGAGACTTCCCTGTGCCACTTCCAGGAAATGCCTCTCCGGAGCGTGGGCGGACAGACAGCATGGGGACAGGCCCTGCCCATCCCCAGGCCACACCGCTGGGACGGCCACACCCCGCAGCCCATCAGCCACAGCAGCCCAGCAGAGAGAAGGGCAGAGGAGGCGAGGCACCCATGTAGATGCCCCAGGGTGGGGAGGGGAGAACCCACCTCCCCAGGCCCCAGGACCAAGCTGGCGCACCCCGCCCCCATGAGTCCAGCAATGTCCAGATCATGGGTCAAGACCCCTGCCCACGGCCACAGTGCTACAGAAGGAGCAACATCAAGGCGGAGGGCAGAGGGAAGGTCAGGAAGGCCAGGCCCCCAACCTGGACCAGCAGGGAGTCTTAAGAGGGGCGGCGGCAGAAAGGAGTGGCAGGTTTACCCAGGTCTCTGATCCCAGGGGTCCCAGCTAACTGTTGTGAGACTGTGGTTTCATCCTAGCAGAGGACAGGGCAAACACCTGGAACACATTCACCCAGCCGAACTCTGTGTCCCCAAATGGGCCTGGGACACACGGGCAGAGTCAGGGCAACAACAGCCACCCGGAGGGGAGGGCTCCGGGGCCTCTCCTGGTGTTGGGATCTCTGCCCTGGGTGTGTCCAGTCCAGGAGCGGGGTGGGGGCTACGCCATCTAATGCTCTCGTCAGCCCCCTCTCTGCTTACCGCTGGGGAAACTGAGGCAAGGGACGGCTCAAGGCCTTCCTGCCCAAGGTCACTGAGCAGACGCCATGCAGACAAGACCCCAAACTTCTCTATCAACTGCTGCACAGCCCTGCTCATCCTGCCGGGCCCAGGCCTGAGACAAGCCCTGAGGCGGGGCTGCGATGGGGGCTGGGGCCCAGGCACCTCCATTTTTATGGGGGATGGGGGGGATGCACAGAACTAGGAAGGCAAGAAAGGAACCCGGCGCTGCAAAAGGTGTCGCCCAAACCAAATCCTCCCCGCCTCCGGAAATGTAGGGCTGGCAACACCCCCAGAGCGGGCTCCGCTTCCAGCGGGTAAGCCTCAGGTCCAGGGCCCGGGGCCCAGGCCCGGGCGCTGCTCCCCGGACAGACAGGTGCCCCAGCCCACCTGGTGGTAGGCCTGCTCAGGGATGCAGGGCCTGCTCCGAGGCAGGGGACGCCCAGGCTGGGGACTGCTGCCCTACGCCTCACCTCCCAGCGAGGCTGGGCCCCAGCAGAGCCCCGCCAGCTAAAAGTCCGGAACAAAAGGAAAGGAGACGGGGCAAATCGCGGGGTGCGGGGAGGGCAACTTTTTGGCGGGGTCATCTCCGGGGCAGAGGGGCCGGGGTCGCCCTCCACCGCTCCTGTGTGGCCCAGGAGTGAGTTCCTAAGACGACATTCACCGCGCCCACCCGCGCCCCAGCCTGGACCCGGGGACCTGCGCCCCACCGACCACCCTCCCGTCTCAGGCTTCGCGCCCACGGGACGCCCTCCTCTCCCCGGCCGGCCGGGCACGACGCGGACCCGGAGACGCCGGGGCCCGCGCGCGCGGGCGGGGGGCGGCCGTGACGCGCGCCCAGGCCGCGCGGGACCCGGGGGCGTGTGTGCGGGGCGCGCCCGCGCGGGTCCTGGCTCGGAGGGCCGCTGCTGCGGGCGCGGGGAGGGCACGGCCTGGCTAAGGGCCGGCCAGCCCCCGAGCGGGTCTGCGTGTCCGGCGAGTGGGCGTCCGCGCGCGCGCGCCGCTTACCCTGCGCGGAGATCGGGGCCACCTCTCATCCACCCGCCGCCTCGGCGCCCCCCTCGCCAGCCGCCCGGCCGCGCTGCACCTGCCGCCCGCGCGGGAGCCGAGCGGCGCCGGGGAGCCCGGAGGAGGCGGCGGCCCGCTGGTCCCGGCCACGAGCGCGGAGGCGGCGGCGGCGGCGGCGCCAGGTCGCGCGCTCGCGTCCCGCTGCGCGGAGTCTGCGCGCCCCCGGCCCGGCCTGCGCAGCCGCCGCCCCGCCCAAAGCCCCGCCCCACGTCGCCCCGCCCCGCGTCGCCCCGCCCCAAGACCTGAGCCGGCTAGCCCCGCCCCGCGCCGCGCCTTAAAGGAGCCGCTCCCCCTTGCACGGCCTTGGCTGTCCCCTCCCGCCCCGGCGCGGCGGCTCCGCGGGGGCGCGCCTGCCCTGGCGAGTCCGCGCGCGAGAACGAGCGCGGTCACGCGACGTCGCCTTTGTTTGGGTGGCGCACGTGCGCCCCCGCCACCTGCACCCACGCGGACGCGCGGCGGCCCCTCCGGGCGGCCATCCGCCGCCTGCACCCAGGGTCCCGCGGCCGCGCGAGTCTATAGGGCGGGCGCCAGGGCACGCGTGCCGCTGTCCCTTCATCCGCCGTCCGGCGGCCACACATCCCAGGGGCGGCCGCAGTGGGACCGCCTGTGGTTCCGACCTGGGTCCAAGACGGCCACCCTCCCGTGGCGACCAAACCGCCTTTATCCTGACGCCACGGTGCCCACGAGGGGAGGGAACCTAGAGCCTGCGGAGGGGGGTCGGTGCGGGGCACGCACTAACTCTAGGCTGGCATACCTGGGAAGGGCTGAGCCCCGCGCCAAGGGAGGGGACTCCCCGTCCTCCTCGGGATCTAGACTGCTTTCTCTAAGACGCACCTTTGTCATTCAAGAAATACCCTCCACCAACCCTCCACTCTCCTGCTTGTCCCCTGCGGGGAGACCGTGCGGGTGGGGTGGGGAGACAGCTAGGCCTGTCTAACTCTTGGCGACCCGACCCCATGGACTGTAGCCCGACAAGCTCTTCTGTCCATGGATTCCCCAGGCAAGAATACTGGTGTGGGTTGCCATTTCCTTCTCCAGGAGATCTTCCTGCTGCAGGGATTGAACCCAGGTCTTTTGCATTTTAGGCAGATTCTTGACCCTCTGAGCCACCAGGGAACCCCCCCCCCCCCCCCCCCGCCACCAAAGAGAACCCTACCCATCCCTAGCCTCCAGAATCTAAGGCTGGCTAGCTCACAGGTAGAGGGGACCACACCGCTAAAACCGTAAGTCCTCATCCTGGGTTGCGAGAGGCGGGGTGAGGGTGGGGGGACAATTAACTCCTCACCCAAGTCTGACCTGGGGGATGCTGCTGGGGCTTGGAGTGGGAGGATATGAAAGACCCCAGACCCCAGGTCCGACCGGACCTCTCAGCCACCACTCCTCCACTGGGTCCTCTGGGCTCTGCCTTGATGGTCCCATCTGCTTTATGTGTCTTCAGCCCAGCTCCCCTGCTCTGCCCCAAACCCGATGACAACAGGAGTCCTCCAGGCACCTCCGAGAATCCACAGCTAACCCCCCGAACCACACCAATACCCTAACACACCTCCCCACCTCCAATCCAGTCCTCAAGGCTCCCAACTCAAGTGCTCCGGAAGCGTTCCCTGAGGCAAGTGTCAAGTGAAAAAAAATTGCACAGCCTAAAAGTTGAGAATTATGTTTTATTTGGCAGACTCACTTAGCCTAGGATGGCAGCCTTTCGGGTACCTCTGAGGGACTTGTTCCAAAGAGGTTAGGAGAGAAGCCTTGGGCTTCCCTGCTGGCTCAGCAGGGAAGAATCCACCCACAATGCAGGAGGTGCTGGTTTGATCCCCGAGTTGGGAAGATTAGCTGGAGAAGCAAACGGCAACCAACTCCAGTATTCTTGCCTCGGAAATCCCACAGACAGAGGAGCCTGGAGGGCTACAGTCCATGGGGTTGCAAAGAGTCAGACTCAGAAACTCAACAACAAGATATACACCAGTTTTTGCTTGGGGGATAGAAAGAGGAAAAGTAGTTGAACAATAAAAGATTACTGAATAATCACAAAAACAGACATCTCAAACTAATGATTTTAGTGCTTTTTCTTCATGGATCACAGCCTTGTCAGGGCAAAGGGGCTCGTGTAACTCAATGAAGCTCTATGAGCCAGGCTGTGTAGACAAACAGGTCACAGTGCAGAGTTCTGACTAAATGTGGTTACCTGGAGGAGGGAGTAGTAAACCACTCCAGTTTTCTTGCCTTGAGGACCCCATGAACAGTATGAAAAGGTGAAACGATGTGACCCCAGAAGATGAGCCCCCCAGGCCGGAAGGTGTCCGATATGCTACTAGGGAAGAATGGAGGTCGTTACTAAGGAAGAGGCCAGAGCAGAAACGATGCCCGGTTGTGGGTGTGTCTTGTGGTGAAACCCCAGTGCTGTAAACAACAATATTGCCTAGGAGCATGGAATGTTAGGTCCACGAATCGAGGTGGATTGGATGTGGTCAAGCCGGAGATGGCAAGAGAGGACACTGACGTCTTAGGAATCAGGGAACTAAAATGGACCAGATGGGTGAATTTAATTCAGATGACCATTCTGTCTACCACTGTGGGCAAGAATCCCTTAGAAGAAATGGAGTAGCCCTCATAGTCAACAGTAGTCTGAAATGCAATACTCGGGTGCAATCTCAAAAACGACAGAATGATTTCTGTTCATCTCCAAAGCAGATCATTCAACATCACAGTAATTCAGATCTATGCCCCAACCAGTAATGCTGAAGAAGCTGAAGTTGAACAGTTCTATGAAGACCTACAAGACCTTCTAGAGCTAACACCAAATAAAGATGCCTTTTTCATCATAGAGGATTGGAACGCAAAAGTAGGAAATTAAGAGATACCTGGATTAACAGGCAAGGTTGGCCTTGGAATACAAAACGAAGCAGGGCAAAGGCTAACAGAGTTTGGTCAGGAGAACACGCAGGTTGTAGAAACACCCTCTTCCAACAACACAAGAGATAACTCTACACATGGACATCACTAGATGGTCAATACCAAAATCAGATTGATTATATTCTTAGCAGCCGAAGATGGCGAAGTTCTCTAACAGTCAGCAAAAATAAGACCTGGCTCAGATCATCAACTCCTTATTGCAACATTTAGACTTAAATTGAAGACTTAAATTTCCCCACTAAAAGTGGGGAAAACCACTAGGCCGCTCAGGTATGACGTAAATCAAAATCCTATGATTACATAGTGTAAGTGAGAGATAGATTCAAGGGATTAGATCTGCTAGAGCACCTGAATAACTATGGATGGAGCTTCATCACATCGTACAGGAGCTGCTGACCAAAACCATCCCAAAGGGAAAGAAATGCAAAAAGGCAAAGTGGCTGTCTGAGGAGGCCTTACAAATAGCTGAGAAAAAAAGAGAAGTGACAGGCAAGGGTGAAAGGGAAAGATACTTCCAACTGAATGCAGAGTTCCAGAGAAGTGCAAGGAGAGATAAGAAAGCCTTCCTCGGTGATCAATGGACAGAAATAGAAGAAAGCAGTAGAATGGGAAAGACTAAATATCTCCTCAAGAAGACTCAAGATACCAAGGGAACATTTCATGCAAGGTTGGGCACAATAAAGAACAGTAACCATATGGACCTAACAGAAGCAGAGGAGATCAAGAAGAGGTGGCAAGAATACACAGAAGAATTATACAAAAAAGATCTTAATGACCCAGATAACCACGATGCTGTGGTCACTCACCTAAAGCCAGACATCCTGGAGTGTGAAGTCAAGGTGCCTTAGGAAACATCACTATGATCCAAGCTAGTGGAGGTGATGAAGTTCCAGCTGAGCTATTTCAAATCTTAAAAGTTGATGCTCTTAAAGTGCTGCACTCAGTATGTCAGCAAATTTGGAAAACAGCCTTGACCACAGGACTGGAAAAGGCCAGTTTTCATTCCAATCCCAAAGAAAGGCAATGCCAAAGAAAGCTCAAGGTACCATATAGTTGTGCTCATTTTACATGCCAGCAAGGTAATGTTCAAAATCCTTCAAGGGTTTTAGTTGTACGTAAACTGAGAACTTCCAGATGTCCAAGCTAGATTTAGAAAAAGCAGAGGAACCAGAAATCAAATTGCCAACATTTGTTGGATGGTTTGTTGGATCATTTAGAAAAAGCAAAGAAATTCCAGAAAAACATCTACTTCTGCTTCACTGACAGTGCTAAAAAGCCTTTGACTGTGTGGATCACAAAAAAGTTGGAAAATTCTTCAAGAGGTAGAAATACCATCTCACCTGCCTCCTGCGAAATCTGTATGCAGGTCAGGAAGCAAGAGTTAGAACCGGACATGGAACAATGGACTGGTTCCATATTGGGAAAGGAGTACATCAAGGCTGTATATTATCACCCTGCTTATTTAACTTCTGTACAGAGAACATCATGCGAAACGCTGGGCTGGATGAAGCACAAGCTGGAATCAAGATTGCTGGGAGAAATATCAGCAACCTCAGATATGAAGATGATATCACTTTAATGGCAGAAAGCAAAGAGGAGCCTCTTGATGAAAGTGAGAGGAGAGTGAAAAAGTTGGCTTAAAACTCAACATTCAAGAAACTAAGATCATGGCACCTGGTCCCATCATTTCATGGCAAATAGATGGCGGAAAAGTGGAAGCAGTGAGATTTTCTTTTGTTGGGCTCCAAAATCACTGAGCCTGGGCACCGGTGGCTTGAACGGTAAAGACCACCTGCAGTGCAGGAGACCCAGGTTTGATCCGTGGGTAAGGAAAGTCCCCTGGAGAATGAAATGGCTATCCACTCCAGTACTCTTGCCTGGAGAATTCCATGGAAAGCTATGATGAACCTAGACAGTGCTTTAAAAAGCAGAGACATCACTTCCTGCAAAGGTCTGTATAGTCAAAGCTATGGTTTTTCCAGTAGTCATGTATGGATGTGAGCGTTGGACCACAAAAAGGCCGAGCACCAAAGAATTGATGCTTTCGAATTGTGGTGCTAGGAAAGACTCCTGAGAGTCCCTTAGACAGCAAGGAGATCAAGCCGGGTAATCCTAAAGGAAATCAACACTGAATCTTCATTGCAAGGATGAAGCTGAAGCTCCAATACTTTGGCCACGTGATGTGACAAGCTGACTCATTGGAAAAGACCCTGATTCTGGGAAAGATTGAAGGCAGAAGGAGAAGGGGACAACAGAGGATGAGATGGTTAGATAGCATCACCGACTCACATGAATGAGCAAACTCTGGGAGATTGTGAAGGTCAGGGGAGCCTGGTGTGCTGGAGTCCGTGGGTTGGCAAAGAGTCAGACACGACAGAGCGACTGAACAACAACAGACTAATGATTTTTGTGCTTTTCTACGCATGGGAAGATGCAAGAGTCTGGTCTCCTTGAAATCACTCCTTTGATATGCATCTTAACTATCTCAGATCAGTGTCCGGATTTCCTCCTCTGAATCCCCTCAGGACACAGCATGGGAGAGGGGGCAGCTAGAGTGGCTGAGGGTCCGATGGTCACAGGATCCAGTGTTTACTGAAATGACAGGAGGTTTGCGGCCCCAGCATCCTCCCCATCCTCCCCCAGCACCCTCCCCCAGCACCCTCCCGCAGCATCCATGCTGGGAAGGTAGACCTGATAGGCCTGGGTCAGAGGCAAGCATTCAGGTGGGCTCCTGGCAGGCCTCAGTTTCCCGTCTGTACAATGGGTGTGCTAAGTCTCTTCAGTCATGTCCGACTGTTTGTAACCCCGAGGGCTGTAGCCCGCCAGGTTCCTCTGTCCATGGCATTATTCCAGACACCGATATCGAAGTGGGTTACCGTTTCCTTGGGAGACCAAGTGATCTCAGAATAAAGGAGCTAATGCACAAACGTGGGGTCTGTTGCAGGGCGGCATGGGTTCTATGCAAGCAGTTGGCAGCACTGAGAGCTCTGGTGGGAGGTCTGAGTCGCCTTCCTGCCAGGCTGGGCCCAGCTTCCAGACCCCTGGATCCTCCTCCGCCCTGGCCCGGAATGCCCCCCGCCCCCACAGCTCCCTAGCCCTATCTCTCTGCTTTCCAGGCCACCTTCCGTGTGCTGTGCCTAGTCGCTCAGTTGTGTCCAATTCTTTGAGACCCCGTGGACTGTGGCCCGCCAGGCTCCTCTGTCCGTGGGGACTCTCCAGGCCAGAATACTGGGGTGGGTTGCCATGGCCTCCTCCAGGGGATCTTCCCAGGCAAAGGAGATCTTTGCAAATGCAAGCTCACTATTCCTGCCCCCAGGCCTTGTTCCCTCCAGGACCAGCTTCCTTATTCAGACTCCACCCAGCCTGTAGGACCCAGCTCCTCTGGCCTGGCCAGAGGTGGTCCCAGCCTCCCTTGCAGCCAGGACCCTCGGGGCTCCCTGAGTGGCCCCCTGCCTCTATCCCTTTGACCATTTAGTTGGTGGTGGTTGTGCTCCTGGAGATTGTCAGGTGACTCAGTGGTAAAGAATCCACTTACCAATGCAGGAGGTGTGTGTTCGATCCTTGCAGCAGGAAGATCCCCTGGAGGAGGAAACGGCAACTCACTCCAGTATTCTTGCCTGGGAAATCCCATGCACAGAGGAGCCTGGTGGGCTGTGGTCCATGGGGTCGCAGAGAGCCGCTGCGACTGAGCGCACTCACAGTTGTCTTCTTGTCTTTCCCCCTCACTGTCTCCATCAGCCCAGCTGCAGAAAGACCCAGATTTTTCAGGTGTGTGTCCCTGCCCCCCACCTCAGGGCCCTGGCCAGTCTCTGCAATTGTCAGAGCCCTTTGGTGCACAGATGACAGAAATTTATCTCAAACAAGCCCCAAAGGGAACCTGTTTGTTCATGAAAGTGGTAAGTGCAGTGGTGGAAATATTCACACACAGCTACAAACCACGGCCCTTCACCCTAGTGGGACACAGCTCAGAAGCCCAAGGAGTGAAAGACCAGGACTCAGGGACCAGGCGGGAGCTGGAGGCGCCCAGGAGAAGGGGAGGCGTTGAAGCAGGTTTGGGGGGGCTGCCCCAGGTCCCTGACTCTGAGCCCACACTAGGAAATTCTCTGGGCGCCCAATCTGTACCTGACACTGCCTGCCCTGGGCCTGCGGGGGGGCAAGTGTGGACCAGAGGCCCCCGAGTGGGGTGCTTGATGTCACAAGACCCCCACCCCCCTGCTCAGTGGCTCCACAGAGCCCCCCATCACCCCTTATACTGAGGAGGACCATTATGCGCTGAACTCTGTCCCCCAGACTTCATATGTTGGGGTCCTAACCCCCGGTTCCTCAGAATGTGGTGTATTTGGAGACAAGGCCTTTCAAGAGGTGATCGGTAGATCAGTGGGTAAGAATCTGCCTTCCAGTGCAGGAGACACGGGTTTGATCCCTGGTCTAGGAAGAACTCGCGTGTCCCAGGACCACTAAGGCCGTGCGCCGCAACCACTGGGCCTGTGCTCTAGAGCCCGGGAGCTGCAGCTCCTGGGCCCGCGGCCGCGACAACTGAAGCCTGTGCCCGAGAGCCTCTGCTCCCCCACGAGAGAAGTCCGCGCACCGCAGCTCGTGGACCCCACTCTGCGCGACTCGGGAAAAGTCCATGCAGCAGTGAAGACCCAGCACAGCCAAGAATAAATGCACGATTATTAAACACAACAACAATAATAATAAAGAGGTGACTGAGTTAGAATAAATCTGTTAAGGTGGGCCCTAATCCCACAGGCCCGAGTCCTTAAAAAGCAGAGATCAGGACACACACACACACACAGGGAGAGGATGGCTGTCGACACACCAAGGAGAGCGGCCTCCGGAGGAACCAGCCCTGCTGACACTCTGGTCTTTAACCTCCACACGGCGGGCTTCCCAGGTGGCTCAGCGGTAAAGAATCCGCCTGCGCATGCAGGAGATACGGGGTCGATCCCTGGGTTAGGAAGATCCCCTGGAGGAGGAAATGACAGCCCACTCCAGTATTCCTCTGCCTGGAGAATCCCATGTGCAGAGGAGCCTTGAGGGCTATAGTCCATGGGGTCACAAAAGAGTCGGACAAGACTTAGTGACTCAACAACTGCAGACTGGGAGAAAACACTTCAGTTCAGTCACTCAGTCATGTCCAACTCTTTGCGACCCCATGAATCGCAGGACGCCAGGCCTCCCTGTCTATCACCAACTCCCGGAGTTTGCTCAAACTCCGCCCATCCAGTTGGTGATGCCATCCAGCCATCTCATCCTCTGTCGTCCCCTTCTCCTCCTGCCCCCAATCCCTCCCAGCATCAGGGTCTTTTCCAATGAGTCAACTCTTCGAATGAGGTGGCCAAAGTACTGGAGTTTCAACTTCAGCATCAGTCCTTCCAATGAACACCCAGGATTGATCTCCTTTAGGATTGACTGGGTGGATCTCCTTGCAGCCCAAGGCACTCTCAAGAGTCTTCTCTAACACCACAGTTCAAAAGCATCAATTTTTCAGCGCTCAGCTTTCTTCACAGTCCAGCTCTCACATCCATACATGACCACTGGAAAAACCACAGCCTTGATCAGACGGACCTTTGTTGGCAAAGGAATGTCTCTGCTTTTTAATATGCTGTCTAGGTTGGTCATAACTTTCCTTCCAAGGAGTAAGTGTCTTTTAATTTCATGGCTGCAGTCAACATCTGCAGTGATTTTGGAGCCCCCAAAAATAAATCTGACACTGTTTCCACTCTCTCCCCATCTATTTCCCATGAGGTGATGGGACCGGATACCATGATCTTGGTTTTCTGAATGTTGAGCTTTAAGCCAACTTTTTCACTCTCCTCTTTCACTTTCATCAAGAGACTTTTTAGTTCCTCTTCACTTTCTGCCATAAGGGTGGTGTTATCTGCATATCTGAGGTTATTGTTTTTTCTCCCATCAATCTTGATTCCAGCTTGTGCTTCCTCCAGCCCAGCATTTCTCATGATGTACTCTGCATATAAGTTAAATAAGCAGGGTGACAATACACAGCCTTGACGTACTCCTTTTCCTATTTGGAACCAGTCTGTTGTTCCATTCCCAGTTCTAACTGCTGCTTCCTGACCTGCATACAGGTTTCTCAAGAGGCAGGTCAGGTGGTCTGGTATGCCCATCTCTTTCAGAATTTTTCACAGTTTATTGTGATCCACACAGTCGAAGGCTTTGGCGTAGTCAATAAAGCAGAAATAGATGTTTTTCTGGAACTCTCTTGCTTTTTCGATGATCCAACGAATGTTGGCAATTTGATCTCTGGTTCCTCTGCCTTTTATAAAACCAGCTTGAACATCTGGAAGTTCTCGGTTCATGTATTGCTGAAGCCTGGCTTGGAGAATTTTGAGCATGACTTTACTAGTGTGTGAGATGAGTGCAATCGTGTGGTAGTTTGAGCATTCTTTGGGATTGCCTTTCTTTGGGATTGGAATGAAAACTGACCTTTTCCAGTCCTGTGGCCGCTGATGAGTTTTCCAAATTTGCTGGCATATTGAGTGCAACACTGTCACAGCAACATCTTTCAGGATTTGAAATAGCTGGAATTCCATCACCTCCACTAGCTTTGTTCGTGTGATGTTTTCTAAGGCCCACTTGACTTCACATTCCAGGATGTCTGGCTCTAGGTGAATGATCACACCATTGTGATTATCTGGGTCATGAAGATCTTTTTTGTACAGTTCTTCTGAGTATTCTTGCCACCTCTTCTTATTATTTTCTGCTTCTGTTAGGTCCATACCATTTCTGTCCTTTATTGAGCCCATCTTTGCATGAAATGTTCCCTTGGTATCTCTAATTTTCTTGAAGGGATCTCTAGTCTTTCCCGTTCTATTGTTTTCCTCTGTTTCTTTGCATTGATCACTGAGGAAGGCTTTCTTATCTCTCCTTGCTATTCTTTGGAACTCTGCATTCAGATGGGAATATCATTCCTTTTCTCCTTTGCTTTTCGCTTCTCTTCATTTCACAGCGATTTGTAAGGCCTCCTCAGACAACCATTTTGCCTTTTTGCATTTCTTTTCCATGGGGATGGTCTTGATCCCTGTCTCCTGTACAATGTCACGAACCTCCATCCATAGTTCATCAGGCTCTCTGTCTATCATATCTAGTCCCTTAAATCTATTTCTCACTTCCACTGTATAGTCATAAGGGATTTGATTTAGGTCATGCCTGAATGGTTTAGTGGTTATCCCTACTTTCTTCAGTTTAAGTCTGAACTTGGCAATTAGGAGTTCATGATCTGAGCCACAGTCAGCTCCCGGTCTTGTTTTTGCTGACTGTATAGAGCTTCTCCATCTTTGGCTGTAAAGAATATAATCAGTCTGATTAAATCCCTGTTACTTAAGCGGCCTCATCTGCGGTGTTTGTTACACCAGACCTTGCGGGCTGCTTACAAGGACAAAGGCTCAGAGCAGCCACCTGGCCTCAAGGCCACCATGCTGAGGGTCTGCAAGGCCCCCACTGGCTCCTCGCCCCACTGCTCAGAGCTGAGCCTGCCTGCCAGTCCAGAGGCAGAAAGTCTGATCGTTTGGTGTATTCTGAGTCAGTCACCACATGTTTACACACCAGCCCTGGGGACTGCTTTGCATACAGCAGGCACTTAGTACACGTGGTACTTGTTGTTCAGTCGATAAGTGGTGCCTGACACTTGGTGACACTGTGGATGCTCCTCTGTCCTCCACTGTCTCCCAGAGTTTGCTCAGACTCATGTCCATCGAGTCGGTGATGCCGTCCAACCATCTCACCCTCTGTCACTCCTTCTCCTCCTGCCTTCAATCTTTCCCAGCTCCAGGGTCTTTCCCGATGAGTCAGCTCTTTGCATCAAGTGGCCAAAGTATTGGAGCTTCAGTTTCAGCATCAATCCTTCCAATGAATATTCAGGGTTGATTTCCTTTAGGATTGGCTGGTTTGATCTCCTTGCAGTCCAAGGGACGCTCAGTGTGGTACTAATGCTGGCCAAATGACACCCAGAAATGTAATTCATGCATTTCCTTGACTCTACAGCTAGGGCATGACAGAGGATGAGATGGTCGGATGGTATCACTGATGTGATAGACATGAGTTTGAATAAGCTCTGAGAGTTGGTGATGAACAGGGAAGCCTGGCATGCTGCAGTCCATAGGGTTGCAAAGAGTCGGACACGACTGAGCAACTGAACTGAACTGAACTGAACTGAAAATGCTACCAGGTAAGATGCCGCTGCTGCTGCTAAGTCGCTTCAGTCGTGTCCGACTCTGTGTGACAGCAGCCCACCAGGCTCCTCTGTCCACAGGATTATCTAGGCAAGAATGCGGGAATGGCTTGCCATTTCCTTCTCCAAGGTAAGATGCACCATCAGTTTAATAACAGATTTTTAGGGGAAAAAATGAACAGCCCACCCTACATCAGAGCGGTCCTCTGTTGTGAGTTGTGTCAGCTTCTCACAAATGTTCAGATGATAACAAATGAGTGAAGGGAGTGTGGGGATAAATGCAAGATGACAGCTTGTCTCTGCTTGTGGCCTTAGGGAGTGGGTGTTTCCTATAGAAGGGGGGCCAGGATAGGATCCCTGGCTCTCGGCAGAACTTAGCCAGGCCCCAGGGAGGCGGCAGAACCCAGACCCCAAGTGGAGACCCCCAAGTCAGCCGGCCAGCGTCGGGGGCTTGCTGCACAAGCTGGGGTTCCTAGCTTCGGAGCCTGTTGGAGCGCGCCACCTTGTGGGAAGGAACGGCAGTGCAGGGGCCAGGCGCCCTGCCCCCTGGACCAGCCCCTCTGCCACTCCCCGTCCTTGCTGCCCCCAGCCGGGGGGCGTGGGCACCACTTGGGGCCACGCGGGCACGCCCTCCCCCCTTAGCAGCCTGGCCTTCTGTCTCCTTGTGGAGGAGACTGGGTCTGCAAGCCTGGATCCAGGCTCTGGGTCTCAGGTGCTGTGTGACCCTGGCCGGTTCATTGACCACCCTGTGCCTCAGTTTCTCTACTTTGCAGGCCGGTGGCCAGGCCTCATTCCTCTTCTCGCCCTGCTCTCTGCAGACATGCAGACCTGAACCTTATAGTCATTCTTGCGGAAGCCCCGTGCCTGAGCGGCCAGCCGGAGCGGTCAGCGGTCCTGGGGGAGCAGGGCCCCCGACCGCACCCTGCGGGGCTGGAGGCTTTTCGGAGGGGGTGCTCTCGAGCCGAGCTAGGAGTCAGGGAGGGCCTGGCAGCGGGGACAGAGGGGAGGGCATGGAGGGGCCACGGACCCTCTGTTCTTGGGCGCCTGGGGCCGAGCGGGTGGGGCAGAGAGCCCTAAGAACCGCAGCAGAGCAGGCCGGAGGAGAGTCACGCGACACTGCCCAGAGCTACTGTAAGAAAAGGATCGAGGCGGAGAGTTGGGATCCTACGGACCAGCTCTGTCTGGTGGAACTTTCTAGAAACACTGCAGCCTAATGCAGCAGGCACATGTGGTTAACGAGCATTTAAGATGTGGCTGGTATGGATGAGAAGCTGAGTGTGTAACAGCATTTCATTTTAATTAATTCAAATGTGTGAACAGTCAAACGTGTCTAGGGCCTAACGCTCTGAGACAGCACAGCGAAGAGACAGGAATGGGCGTCACAGAGCTTGCCCGCCGGGAAGCCCCTGAAGGTCCCGGGTCAGGACTGAGCTTTCCCTGCTGGGCCGAAGCTCAGTCTCTGGTCTGGGAACCAAGATCCCCACAAGCCCCCCCATCATGAGGCCGAAAAAATGAAATTTTTAAAAGTTGCACATGAATTAAAATTAATTCACATGTAAAAAGAGAGAGATGTGCCTACAGAACACATGAAGTCTCCAGCCTAGGATTTCAAAATGAGGCCCCCAAATTAAGAGAGGTGATAGAAATCAGGACAGAACAACACAATTCACCTCATGTCTCTTTCTCTTTTTCTTTTTACACGTGAGTTAATTTTAATTCATGTGCAACTTTTTAAAATTTTATTTTTTTAGCAGAAAATAAGTGACTAGAGAAAAAGACAATTTGAGAGTTGAAGAGCTCAGGGAATAACTAGAAATATTGGGCTGGCCACAAGGTTCTTTTGGGTTTTTCCATATTACATTACGGAAAAACTCAAATGAGTCTTTTAGCCAGCCCAATAAAAGGAAAAAATAATTCTGGGAATAGAAGGCAAAATTAAAAGGGATCCAAGAAGGAGTAAACAGAAAGAATACTGCCTGGAGATAAAGAGAAGAGCAGAAGTAGGAAAGTATTTTAAGTCAAAAAGGAATGACGAAGATATAAAAGGGTTTGAGAGAGACAGAGGCGTGGACACCAGGCAGAAACGACCTCGTGTGTGACTGGTTACAGGGGTCCCCAGAGAGGAAAACCGGATCAATGGCCCAGAGCAAGCGTCAGAACCAGAATACCAGAAAGCAGTTTCTGAAATTTAAAACAAATGAACAACCTTGAATTACACATTGAAAGAACACATCGTATACTAGGAAAATTAACCTGGGATGACTAACTCTGAGACAAAGCAAAATGAAACTATGAAACTTTAAAGCAAAAGAAAATAAAATCCTTCAGACTTTCGGGTTAAAAAACAAACAAACAAAACAAAAAAACCATGTCTCCGAGGAAGGAAATGTGTCAGGTCAGCCTTGGCCTGTTGACAGCCTTGTGTTCCACCAGAAGGTTATATCGCTGTATATACAAGGGAGGGAAGGTGAGCCCAGAACATTACATTCGGACAACACGGCCTTCCGTGGTGGAGGCTGCGGAGAGGCCCCCTCTGCGCAGGCAGACTGCTTCCAGGGGCCGTCACTGAGTCGTCCTCCAGGGAGACTGGCCAGCACAGCCCCGTGCCGCGCTGAGGGCCCGAGGGGTCCAGAAAGGGGCAGGACCCTCTCCCAGGGAGGAGGAAGGCCTGTCTGGAGAATGGTTTTTTTTAGTAAACTTTCTATTTTAGAAAAGTTTTAGGTTAACAGAAAATATTGCAAAGACAGTTCAGAGTTCCCTTATACCCACACTCAGCTTCCCCAGTTAACATCTTGTGTTGTTGTCCAGGTGCGTCAGCTCTTTGCGACCCTGTGGACTGCAGCATACCAGGCTTCCCTGTCCATCACCAACTCCTGGAGCTTGCTCAAATTCATGTCCATTGAGTCAGATGCCATCCAGCCATCTCATCCTCTGTCGTCCCCTCCTCCCGCCTTCACTCTTTCCCAGCATCAGGGTCGTTTCAAATGAATCAGCTCTTCGCATCTGCTGGCCAAAGTATTGGAGCTTCAGCTTATGTTAACATCTTACGTTAGTCTGGTGCCTTTGTTGCCAGTGAACCGATATCTATACATCATTAATAACTACAGTCCAGACTCTATCCAGAGCCTTGTCGTTTTGTCATTAAGTCATGTCTGACTCTGCGACCCCATAGACTGTAGCCCTCCAGGCTCCTCTGTCCATGGGGTTTCCCAGGCAAGAAAACTGGTGTCGTTTGCCGTTTCCTTCTCCAGGGGATCTTTCCCATCCAGGGATTGAACCTGCGTCTCTTGCATTGCAGGCAGATTCTTTACCGCTGAGTGACTATCCTTACTTTATCTTTTTAGCCACTATTTTACCACTATTCTTTACTGAGAGGCTACTCTCTAGAGCCTTACTTTATACTTAGTACACTTTCTCTGTTCCAGGACCACCCAGGATCCCTCATGACATCAGTCACCCTGTTCCCTTAGCTCCTCTGCGCTTGTTTTTGATGACCTTGGCTGACCTGAGGAGTGTTGAGCAGGAATTTTGCAGGAGGCCGCTTGCCTGGGATTTGTCAGGTGTTTTTCTCAGGATTAGACCGGGGTCCTGGGTTTTGGGGGGAAGAATACAGAGGTGACGTGCCCTCAGCCCATCCCCTCGGGGCACATGCCGTCAGCGTGACTGAATACTGTGCTGTCGACCCTCCTCACCTGGCCGAGGTGTGGCTGGCAGGTTTCCCGGCAGGAACTTCCCCCCAAGCCCCATCTATTCGGTACTCTTTGGGAAAAAGTCAGGGCAGTGACATGTATCTATTTAGATCTTTCTTTACATAAAACGTGATGAGAACTTAGTTATATTACTTTATATAGCCAACACTTACTTAGATTTTCCCATCTATGTATATAACTTCTATTGTGGTAAGATGTTCATAACACAGAGTTTACCGCTTCAACCATTCTTAGGTGTACAATTCAGCAACGTTGGTGCGCAGCCGTCACCGCCACCCACATCCAGAACCTTTCCCATGCTGCAAAACTGACTCTGTTCTTCTCTGAATACCGCCTCCCCATCCTCCTCCCCCAGCCCAGCACCACCATCTACTTTCTTTCTCTGTGGATTTGACTCCTGTTTGACCTTCCGTGAGTGAAATCATATGGTATTTACCTTTTCCGTGTTGGCTGATTTCACAGAGCACTATGTCCTCAAACTCCATCCCCGTGGTGGCAGGTGGCAGAATTCCTTCCTTTTAAGGCTGAGTGATATTCCATTGTATGCAGAGACCGCACGTGGCTTACCTGTCCATCCGTCAGCGGAACTTGGGCTGTTTCCACCTTCTGTCGTTTGTGAACCATGCTGCTGGGAATGAGGGTGCTTCCAATTATTTAGGGAATATATGTGTGCGTGCGCGCTCAGTCGCTCAGCTGCGTCCAGCTCTTTGCGACCCCGTGGTCTGTGGCCCGCCAGGCTCCTCCGTCCATGGGATTTCCCAGGTGAGAGTACTGCAGTGGGCTGCCATTCCCTTCTCAGGGGGATCTTCCCCACCTAGGGATCAAACGCGAGTTTCCCCGTCTCCTGTGTTGGCAGGTGGGTTCTGCTCCACTGGGCCACCAGGGGCGCCGTGGACTTGCTGGGTCACGTGGTAGTTTTGGTTTCACCTTTTCAGGAGTCGCCAGGCTGCTCCATAGAGGCTGCACCTCTGTGCACTCCCACCAGCGCATCCTGGGGGCTCCGACTTCTTCACATCCACACCATGGAGCGTTATTTTCCTTTGTATTCTTTTCTTAAATAGTGACAGCAATCCTAATGGTGTAAAGTGGCACGTCTTTTTAAATTTAAGCATTTTTCTTGTTTTTTGAGTAGATGTCACGGACTAGCTCTGTTTTCCTCCCTCCCCAAATTCTTGTGCCAAATCCCTCGTCCCAGCTTGGTGACATTAGGAGACCGGGCTTCTAGAAGATGCTTAGGGTTAGATGAGCTCGTGGGGGGTCCTCGTGATGGGGTTAGTGTCCACCCCACCCTCCATCCTCGGGGTGGAGGTCTCTCTCAACTGTACCAGTGCCGGGGGGCAACCCAAGTCCTCTCCACGTCCTCCCCTGGTCTGGAGGCTGGGGCCGCGCTCACCAGCCTCCATCCAGCAGCCCTCCCTGCAGCCAAAGGCTGAGCCCGTCACCAGCATGCCCTGAACGCACACAAACCCGCAAACTCGCCGCCCCTCTGCCCACAGGATGCCCACAGGCAAAGCTGATACCAGGAGAAGGGAGGAGCGGCCCAGACCGGCTCTGCCTCTGTGGGGAGAGCTTGCTTGCCGCCTCCGAGGGAGCGTAGTGAAAGGGGAGCAACCTTGGAGACCCAAGGCCCCGGGCTCCTGTTTTCAGGCAGGAAGGGTCAGACCAGGAGGCGGGAGGGTTGTCTGGCCGCTGGCTGTGGGGCCCTGGCGTCTGCCTTTGCCACCTGGTCCCTGCTGCCCCCACTGCACCCCTGCAGTGACGACGTGTCATGGCCCTGGGGCTGAGAGCACAGACCCGGAGAAGGACCACCTAGACTTGGGTCCTGGCTCTGCTGCCTACAGGCTGTGTGACTCTGGATAAGTGGCTGAGCCTCTCTGTGCCTGAGTTTCCAAACCCGTTCCAAACCCGGGGATCACACAGGTCAAACAGAACCAGGGGTCTTTTGAGGAGTCAGTGAGTTTGTATGTATAAAGCATTTAAGACAGTGCCTGCCACATGAGTGCAAGGTGATCGGACCTTCGAAGTTTTAGCCAACTTTTCATTATCCATTTAGCAAACATCTACCCATCAGGTGTACTTACCAGGCCTTGGGTTGGCAGAGATGAATCAAAGGAAAATACAACATAGGAGCAAGTCACTGCTCTCCACGATAAGCCTGGATTGGCCATCGGTGAGGGGTCCTGGCTTCAAAGGAACATGAGAGGCAGGATGGAGGCTTTTTGCCTGGGGTAGGAGAAGAAGGCTTCTTGGAGGAGGTGGCATTTAAGCTAGGCCTGGAAGCATGGTCTGGCAGTGACAGGCACCACACACAGGCAGCCCCCTGATTGGCTGATCTGCCTGCCAAAGTCTGCGCATCGAGGGGCACTAGGTCTGCCAGGATCAGGGATCTGAAAGGACTTCGTTGCAGAGCTGAGAGTGAGCCTGAAAACCCACTGGTAACCTGCACATTGCGCCTGACTGGCAGCGTCCCCGCGGGGTATCCACCATCCTGGCCAAGCTGGAGGCCGGTGGGGGCCAGTGTGGGCTGGTGGTCTCCGGGCCCTGCTCCTCTCACGTGCTGCAGCTGAACCCTGAGGCTGGGGGTCCTGACAGCAACCTGAGCCGTGAGGCGAGACCCCTGGGGCCTGGCCTCCTCACCCCCGTGCAACATTTCTGCAGTCTTACCCTGTCTTCAGGCCTCCGGCCCTCGCCAAGGCCCCCGGCTATCACATTGCTGCAGAGAGCCAACCTGGGGCCCAGGCCCTGCCTGGGCAGAGATGGTGCCCGGGAGGCAGCGAGCCACACTGACTCCCGGGAAGACGGCCAACGCCTGCTCCAGCTTGCCCAGGCGCACCCCTCTGCCCCCGGCTAACCATGACGCAGCCATCAGGGCCCGGCCTAGCTGTCACCTCCTCTGGGCGGGGGCCGGGGCTATCCACGCGGCCCCCAGCCTTGGTGCTTCCGTGACACGGATGGGGGGAGGCGTTACAACAGGAAAAGTCAGGAAAACTGACTCAGACCCATCAGAAGAGAAGGAGCTGCGACGCTGAAGCTGAAGCTCCGACACTGTGGCCACCTGACGCAGAGCCGACTCACTAGAAAAGCCCCTGATGCTGGGAAGGATTGAAGGGAGGAGGATAGGGGGACGACAGAGGATGAGACGGTTGGACGGCATCACCGATTCAGTGGACATGAGTTTGAGCAAATTCCAGGAGATGGTGAAGGACAGGGAAGCCTGGCGTGCTGCAGTCCACGTGGTCACAGAGTTGGACATATATTGGCTACTGAACAACAAAAGGCCAGTTCAGAGTCACCCTGTGGGGGTGGGGTGGGGACTAAACCGGGAGGGGAGCACCGGGGGCTGTGGCTTTTTGGAGACTGGCTGCCACCTGATGGACACTGTGTCTGAGCCCAGGTCTCTGTATGAGACACTCAGGCCGTGTCTGAGCCACCGTGGCCCTTCTCCTCCTTTGGAGCCATGACCACATTCGGGGCTGACTGGAGTTGCAGTGAGACCCTGTTTCTCTGAGATCTGCTCCTGGCTCCTATTTCTATGTGACATTCAGAGACAGTCCATATGGTGCTTGTATCAGTAAGCTATTGCTGTGTAACAAAACTCCCCCAAGTTTGGGAGCTGAAAACACAACCACTCCTTTTGTTTTTAAATTAATTTTTATTGGAGTATAGTTGCCTTAAAACACAACCACTTCTTATTCCTCCTGAATCCATGGGTCGGCAGGGATGGCTAGGTGCTTGGCCGGCGGCAGGCTGACGGCTCAATTCGGTGAGAGTGGGTCTCACGCAGGAGAAGGAGGGTGTGGGGCCAAAAGTCAAGGGCAAATGGGGGCCAGGTGGGATCAGCAGGAAACCAGCTTCCATCTGCCAATGCTAGTGGGAACCCGGACAGCCAGGCACGGGGTCCTCCAGAGTGTTGGACCGGAGGGCGGGGAGGCGGTCACGCAGCCTCGGCATCCCCTTAACACCCGGAAACATAGGGAGCAGCCAGTGGAGGAGGGGAGGGGCTGAGGGTCTGGGACTGCCCCCTCCCCCATCTGCCGCCCCCTTTTTGCTGTGGTGGGGGGCTCCCGAGGATGCCTGGAAGGGGGGCAGCACAGACAGAATTTGCCCGTTCTCTGTGCAGTGAGGTGTAGGAGGAAGGAGATTTTTTGGACCCCAAAGTGTGGTGTCCAGCACACCCTTGGTTCTTAGAAGAGCCCCAATCTGTTGCCACGTCCAACCCTCACACAAAAATAGGAGAGTGGTCCGGGTTCAGAAAAGCTAAAGCTCAGCCCAGCTGGGTGTGGCCAGTGCTGCCCAGAGCCGGGGGTGTCTGCCGCCTCACCCCTGCGCCCGGGAGCCCCAGCTCTCCCCACCTCCCGCCTCCATCCCAACCAGCGGAACTTTCTGGAATGGCCTCCCTCCTGCCCCAGGCCCCCTGCGATCTCCGGCTCCCTCCTTTCCTCCAAGACGCCATCTCTCCCTCCCGGTTCCGATACAGACAGACCCGGAGAGCAGGGCTGCCCTGGCCTGGATCACACCTGCGCCGAGCCTGGCACCCACGGGCACCCAGAGCTCACCCCGAGACTCAGGTAACTGGGCAGAGCTCGTCCAGGCCGGGGCCCAGCAGGGACCTGCCATCATGACGGGCTGTTAACCTGTGTGGACCCCGCGGCTTGTGGGGGTCCCTCCCAGCCCCACTTCAGGGGCTCAGTCTGCGAGGCTGACACTCACGGATGCTCCTGAGATCTGGGAGGCTGCACTGGGGACGCCCCGAACATTTCTTCTTCTCCCTAAAGTCCGTCCCCACTGCTTTCTCCAGGGATGGGGCGGGTGGGGGTGGGTAACCCCATGGTCCTGATTCCTGAGCTCTCAAAACCCTGCTGCGCTGAAGGCGGGTGCTGAGCACAGGGCCCCCATTGCCATGTGGGGCTCACAGTGGTGGGGGTTTGGTGGGGAGTGGGGCTGTCCGAAGGACACCCCAAACTGGCCCGTCAGGCAGAGAGCAGTTTCGTCGGCCTAAGGCCGACAGGCAGGGCAAGAGAGGGCTGCTGGCTCCGTGCAGCCCTGGGACCCTTGCCTCAGTCCTGCTGCCTCTTGGAGCTTTTTTCTGCCCAGCTTCCTCCCCTGGCATTTCAGGCCCAGCCAGGGCGTCCTCTCCCACAGGGGCCTCCCTGACCAGCCCTGCGACCTCTAGGCTCTGTTCCACAATTCATCGTGCCCTGCAGCTCCCTCCTGACTGGCATAGAGGGTGCAGAGACCCCCCAGGCCCCTAGAGGATCTGGAGGCACCCCCCTTCACACCTCCACCCCGAGCCCCACCCACGCCTGGCCCAGCTGCACGCTCTGCACCCCAGATGTGCTCATGGGTGCCCCCAGCTACACCCCACTACAGCTCGGCTTCCAGGGGCAGGCCAGCCTTCTCGGACTCGGCACTTCGTGATGTCTTGGCCAGAGAAGTGACGGGTTAGTCTGGTGACTGGTTAGTGTACTTCTGATCTCCGTCCTTGGGATATTGCAGGAGCTGAAGTCAGCAGTGGCCTGGGGCCTGGTGCCCGCGAGTGTGTGTGCATGTGCTTCTGTATTTGTATGTGTCTTGGTGTGTATGTGCGGTCATTGCGTGTAGGTATTTGCCTATGGCTGGGTGTGTGTGTGTGTATTTGTGTGTATGTGTGCTCATTTGCGCGTAGGTATTTGCCTATGGCTGGGTGTGTGTGTGTGTATTTGTGTGTGTGTGCGGTCATTTGCACATAGGTATTTGCCTATGGCTGGGTGTGTGTGTGTGTATTTGTGTGTGTGTGCGGTCATTTGCACATAGGTATTTGCATATGGCTGGGTGTGTCTGTGTGTATTTGTGTGTGTGCACATGTATTCGGCTTCCCTGGTGGCTCAGATGTTAAAGCGTCGTCTGCAACGCAGGAGACCCAGGTTCGATCCCTGAGTCGGGAAGATCCCCTGGAGAAGGAAATGGCAGCCCAGTCCAGTGCTCTTGCCTGGAAAATCCCCTGGACAGAGGGGCCTGCTGGGTTACAGTCCATGGGGTCGCAAAGAGTCGGATACGACTGAGCGACTTCACTTTCTTTCACATGCTGCCAGCGCAGGGTACTCAGTCCCTGGGTCGGGAAGACCCCCTGGAGGAGGGCGTAGCAAGCCTCTCCAGTATTCCTGCCTGGAGAGTCCCACGGACAGAGGAGCCTGGCGGGAACGGCCCAGGGGGTCACAGAGTCGGACACGACTGAACCCCCGCAGGACATGCGCCTGTGCGCTCAGGACGGAAGGGAGGCCGTGCCCCCCTCTCCCCAGTGAGGGGCAGGGGGAGGCCCAGGAGAGACCCGTCCCGACTCGGTGAGAGGAAAGCGGCTGAGGGCCCGGCGCATCCTGGCTCCTTTGAGTCCTGTCGCCGGTCCTCATACGGGACACCCAGCTCCCCCTCTACAGAAGGACACAGTCATCTTCCTCTCAGCGGTGGAGGGGGCGGTGGGGGCTTCACGCTGAGCCCGCAGCGGGTGAGCGGGGCGGAGCTCACCTGGGGGGCCGCGTGCAAAGCTCTCTGAGGGGCCTGTGGGCTCCGGAGTCGCCCGAGGTGAAGGGGGCCTTGACGGGCCACCCAGCCTCTGAGCCCCTCTCTCCGGGGTGATGCTCCCACCAGGCAGCACCGTTAGGCTGCTGAGCCGCAGAAGCCAAACTAGACGTTGCGTCGCCCCCTTTACTGAAGCGGAACCGAGAGCGCCCTCTTCCCGGGCACTCGGCCGGAGGGTGGCAGGAGTGGCCGCCCCCAGGCCGCTTCTGCCGCGCCCAGCTCTCTGTCCCTCCCCGCCCCGCTGGCCTCTCCACGAGTTACCTTCCACAGCAGGCCAGTGAGCCAAGGTGGCTAGTCAGAGGAGTGACCCTCAAATGCTGGAATTTCTGTCTGGGGGACAGATGAGGGAGCAGGGCTCGGGGGACTGGCTGCCCTGGGCGGGTGGCCTCGCCCCTGTCCCCAGGAGACTCTCGGCTGGGGCGTGGGGGTGACCCGCCTGGCCCCCCTCCTGCCCGGGGCCCCGTGTGCCGATGTGGACACTCCCCTTCAGGGTGGGGACCCGTACCCGCAGCCACGCTTCCTGGGCACCCCCCCACAGCGGGCATCCCGTTTCATCAAGAGAGCCCGCTTCTCTCACGTCCATGGCTGTTCTAAAATGCGCACCTGCCCGTGTCCTTTCTCAGCCTAAAATCCCTCTCGCCTGCAGCAGAAGGCCAGACTCCTTCATCCCATCCCTGCCCTCTCCGGGGCTGCATCTCCCACCTCTGCTCCCCACGCCTCGCCCCTCAGTAATAGCAAATCTCTTACGTTCTCCACCCTCCGCCAGCACACACAATGTGTCTCACCTCTTTCATGTTTGTGCGTTGCCCCCTCTGGCTGGAGTTCCACATTCCCATTTCCCTGGTGAACCCCTGTTCACACTTCAAAACCCAGCTACCCTTTCCTCAGACCTCTCCCCCTCCTAAGAGGGAGAGGACACTCTCTCTTTCGATGACGCTGTCCCTGTTCATCTCACGCTGTTTTAACCAGTACGTGGGCATGTCTCTCTGGCAGGTCTCGGTGGGCGGGCCAGCACATCTGATTAAGTGGGCCCTGCGTCCAGCACACGGCTGGGCAGAGGGCCAGCCCTCGGCCGCCCAGATGAGATGCAGTGCCTGCCCCCCGTCTTGGCTCCAGAAAACAATCTATAGAAGTGGACTTGGGGTCACGGTGGGGTCACAGTGGGGTCCGTTGGGAAGGCTCCCAAGCTCCACCCTGGATCAGTGACCCCGTCCTCCCGAGGACACGTGGGTGGGCGTGGCTGCTGAGGAACTGGTGCTTTGGCTTCTGCTGCCAGCACCACCTCGTTCTCACCCTTTCGCGGAGGCTTCCCCGCAGAAGCCCCAGCACCAGCCCCACGTGGCAGGCAGGGCAGCCCCATGCTGGACACCCACGTCCTACTCTCCCAAACCTGAGACGCTGGGGTCGCAGGGCAACAGGAGTTACGGTAGGAGGTGGACCCAGTGGCTGAGATGGGAGACGACCCTGGATTATCTGGGCAGCTCCAGTGTGGTCGGAGGGAAGCCTCGAAGTGGAGGGGGGACGGGAGAGCCAGTGTCGGTGACCCAGCGTGAGAGAGGCCATCCCTCTCTCAGCGTGAGAGAGGGAGGGGCCGTGAGCCAAGGAATGCGGGAGCTCTCCAATAGGCAGGAAAGGCAGGCAGCGGGTTCTCCCCCTCTGGAGTCTCCGGAAGGACACAGCACTGCTGACACGTCAACCACAGCCTCTGGAGACCCCTGTGGACCCCTGACCCCCCGGAATGTAGGATAATAAATGTGTGTTGTTTTAAGCCACGAAGTTTGTGGAGTGTTGTTACACAGGCCGCAGGAAATGAATGCACCCATTTCACAGAGGAGGAGACTGAGGCCCAGAGTGGAGAAGGGACCTGGCCAAGCCCACAGCCAGGGCGCAACCCGGCCTCCTGACTCATCACCCTGCCCTCCCTGTCCTGCCCACTCTCCTTCTCCAGCAAATCCCCACAGTCCATTCCGCAGAGCTGGGAGGCTGGGAAGAGCTGGCCGCTGTCATTTTTCTGGGTGCCCCCGTGAATAAGTGAATTCTGTGGACAGACAGCATGTGCCTTGAATCATGCAGAACGACCAAGTACCCAGTTTTGACAGAAGTTGAAACTTGCGGGAGCTGAACGCCCTGCCAGCAGTCCCTCCCAGGCCCCCCACTCCCGGGTCCCTGCAGCGGAGGCGGCGTGCCAGCAGAGTCAGCGGGGTCTGGGGTTCCTCAGCGCTGTGGGCACCGGGGAAGGAGGTGCCCACCACACCCACTGCGTCCCGGGGGCGGCCCGGTGGCTCTGGCCTATTTATAGCGTTCCCATCCATCTTCGCTCCTTTTGATCTGGGCAGGGGCTGTTGCTTTGAGGAGCAGCAGATCTCAGCACGCTCACTGAGCGGGCGTGACTCACCGCCGGGCCCCGGCGAGGGCCCTCCTCTGCCAGCAGGATGGGGGCCCCGGGCTCACCTGCGGTTCCCGTCAATCTATGCCCCCCGCCCCGTGTACCTGCACACCCCACATGACTCCCAAACCCCCCGGGACCTCAGGCCTGCAAGGACGGGACCTCTATGAAGAGGGTGTCTTTAGCTTGTCTTTTCTTTCTTTCCAGACCGGGCACTTGGCTTTGGGGGTTCCTTGGGGCTGGCACCTCTTGCTTCGAAGCCACGGGTGATTTCAGTCATGCCCCAAAACCAAGCCCCTGTCTCCAGACGGCCAAAGTCCCCATGCTCGCTGGAATCTGGGGCAGCCTTCCAGACCTGAAGACTGGGGGAAGCGCAGGGCTGGCCACTTCCTTCCTGCTTGGGGTCAGGCTTCGCCTAGTGGACAGTGAGGGGGGCCCTCTGTCCTGCCCCAGCACCCCAGGTGGCCGGCGCCCTCCCTGTTCCCAGGGTGACCAGCGTCTGGAGGCCTGTGTTGTGTTCCTGACACGTCCAGGGAGCGGACGGCTGGGCTGGGCTGGGGTGAGCACACATTCCACTGTGGCGATGGCAAAAATAGTGATGACCTTTCTGTCACTGCTCCCTGGAGTCCCCCCCCTAAGAGTCACGCGCTCATCTCCGAGGGCCCAGTGAGGGGCCGCACACGCACAGAGGAGGGGGCAGAGGGACAGGGCCAGCTCCCAGGCTTTGGACCCCGGGGTGTTTTAAGAAGATATAACTAGGATTGGGGGACTGTCTTCACCTCCTCTGGGTCACTCCTGCAGCATCACGAGTGGACTCACCTCACCCACCGTCTCGTGCCCACCTCCCCCAGAACCTGGAAAAGTTCTTATAAGTTGAGCGAGAGAAATATACAAGCAAGGGGTGTCCCCGGTCCCCGTCTTCCCTGCAAGAGGGAGGTGGGAGCTTCCTGAGGGAGACTCGGGGCCTTTCCACCTTCACCTCCCTGCAGCCCCCGAGGGGCACCGCTCCCGCTTCCCATCACTCTTCCCCACGAGTGCTGGAGCTCAGGCACCGCGGCCCTTCGGTGGAGACAGAGAGGCTCCGTGGAGGAAGGCACTGGTGTGTGAGGCCCATGGTGCGTCAGATCGCGGAGGCGTGGAGGCGGGAAGGGGCAGAGGGACCTGGGTCACCCACTGCCCTGCCGCCTGGCCCAGCTCTGGGGGGCCCTGGTCCCTCTGTTTCTCCCCGCCCACTCCCACTCCCCAGCCAAGTCCCACCGAATCCCCTCTGAACCCCAGCCCAGATCTGGCCGCTTCTCCACCCTCTGCGTCCCCACCGTCCGGCTCAGGACGCCGAGGTCCTCCCCACCCCCCTCCGTCAGCCAGCGTGCTGGTCTGACAGCTTCCATCAGCTCTCTGCCCTCTCCCGTACTCAGCTACATGCTGCTTTCCCATCCGACCCCAGGGAAAAGCAGAGCCCTGACGGGTCCACGGGACCCCGGCCACTCCCCATCCTCCACCCACACCAGCGCAAACCCCGGCACACATGCTCCTGCCTCGGGCCTTTGCACTTGCTGTCTTCCCTGCAGGACTCTGCTTCCCCCAGATGTTTGCGGGGCCAGGTCCTCACCCCTTCAGTCTCTGCCCTTGTTACCTGGCCAGGCGGCCTTTCCAGATCACCTCCCCCAAACAGCCCTCCTGCCCCTCTCTCCCCATTATTCTACTGTTTATCCTTAGCCTGAAGAACATTTCCTTGTTTTTACTGCCAGTATCCTCCCATGACATTAATCCCCCACAAGGGCAGGGCAATGCCTGCTGCGTTCCCCACGGTACTGAGTGGATACTGAATGAATGAATGCATGCGTGAAGGGACGGGGAAGCCCAGGGCTGGGTGCTCAGCGGCTGCAGGGCCCCCTGACATTGCTTGCTGGTCAGGAATGAGGAGGAGGGTGATGGTGTTGGGAAGAGGGCAGAAAAACAGAGGCCACCAGCTGCCCGACCTCTCCCCAGGCCTGTCTGGGGCACTGCCCTTACCCAGCAGGAACCAAAGAAAGTCCCCGAAGAAAGTCCCCTGTGAGCCATTGATGACAGCATGGTTATGGCCCTATTTTTGTCGAAGTATAAAAATAGAGAAAAATTTCAAAAAAGAACTTTGAGTGCCGATTTGCCGAGAGGAGTGCCTTGTGCGTACTTCTCCACTCAAGCGGAAAGGCGGTTATTCAAAATAATCAAAAAGTGGAAGAAACCCAACCATCCATCAGGTGATGAATGGATAAACACACCAAGTCCTAGGCACACAATGGAATATTACTCAACCATAAGAAGGGATGGAGCACTGACACGTGTAGCTACAGCCCAGGCGATCCTTGAAATCATCATGCTATGGGGAGGGAGCCAGACAAGAGGCCACGTGCCGTGTGATCCCACTGACATGAAACGTCCGAAACAGGCAGCTCCACAGGGACAGACAGGGGGTCGTGGTTGCCGGGGCGGGGCCGAGGGGAGAAGGAGAGCCAGCTAGCAGGTACGGGCTTCTTTCCAGGGCGGTGACGGTGTCCTGGAATTAGAGAGTGGTGAGGCTGGGCGGCATTGTGCACACACTAAAAGGCACTGGGTTGTACATTTCAAAAGGGTGATAAAATACATCTCAAAATAAAAAAAAAAAACAGAAGAGAGGTACGGGAAGGGGAAAAATAATCAAAGACAGCAGTGAGTGCTTCCCTGAATTGGCTTTGTGAAGATGTTTCTTGGGTAGGGGTGGGGGGAGGAAACGACAATGATGATAATAATGATAATAGGAACAGAACAAGGACACTTACCGCGTGGACCCTGGGGAAATGCCGAATCTTCAGGTGGTGTCTGCAGGCCCTGCTCGCATCCACACACAGAGCGGTCTCCTGCTCGGCTCTGTTCCTGCGCCTTCCTCAGTCCTTGGGCGCCTCCTTCGGACCAGCCAGCTCCCTCCAGGGACTCAGGCACTGATCTGGACCTTCCTGTCTGCCAGCTCAGGTCGCTTTCTTGATGAAAGTGAAAGAGGAGAGTGAACAAGTTGGCTTAAAACTCAACATTCAGAAAACTAAGATCATGGCATCTGGTCCCATCACTTCATGGCAAATAGATGGGGAAACAGTGGAAACAGTGGCTGACTTTATTCTTTGGGCTCCAAAATCACTGCAAGTGGTGATTGCAGCCATGAAATTAAAAGATGCTTGCTTCTTGGAAGAAAAGTTACAACCAACCTAGACAGCATATTAAAAAGCAGAGACATTACTTTGCCAACAACAGTCCGTCTAGTCAAAGCTATGGTTTTTCCAGTGATCATGTATGGATGTGAGAGCTGGACTATAAAGAAAGCTGAGTGCCAAAGAATTGATGCCTTTGAACTGTGGTGTTGGAGAAAACTCTTGAGAGTCCCTTGGACTGCAAAGAGATCCAACCTGTCCCTCCTAAAGGAAATCAGTCCTGAATATTCATTGGAATATTCATTCAGCTGAAGCTGAAACTCCCAATACTTTGGTCACCTGATGCGAAGAACTGACTCCCTGGAAAAGGCCCTGATGCTGGGAAAGATTGAAGGCAGGAGAAGGGGACGACAGAGGATGAGATGGTTGGATGGCATCACCGACTCAATGGACATGAATTTGAGCAAACTCCGGGAGTTGGTGATGGACAGGGAGGCCTGCTGTGCTGCGGTCCATGGGGTCACGAAGAGTCGGACATGACTGAGCAACTGAACTGAATTGAAATGGTGACTGGACTGGATGAGAAGCTGGAGTGAGTTCCAGCAACGCCCGCCCCGTGCTGTGAGCTATGGACTTCAGTCGGCCAGGGGTCCCCAGAGCTTGGCCCCCTCACTCTCCAGAGTCCCTGGAGCCTCAGGAGTGTGGTCTGGCCTGCTCAGGGCCGGCAGGTGCTGCCTACGCTCAGGGCTGCGGGGCCCACGTGTGCACTCACCGCCCAGAGCTCGGGCCTGCTGCCGGCTGTGACCTTGCTGGGGCAGAGGCTGTGCCTGGCCACTAGAGGCCAGTGCAGCCCAAGATGGGCCTGGGTGGGCCTGCCCCCGGCTGGCTCAGTGTGTGTGCGTGTGTGTGTGTGTGGCTCAGTGTGTGTGTGTGTGTGTGTGTGTGTCCCAGCTCCGAAACCTGTGCCCATCACCCCGTGCTCACAGCACTTCTGGGCAGTCCATGCCAGCTTTGAGAATCTTCCAGAATCCTCCCGGGGCTGAGGCCGGTGGGGATGGGCCGGACACAGATTGGTCAGGTGCTGGTCTCTCCCGGAGCACCTTAAGGAGTGGGGTTCCCCGGAGGGGCCTTCACCCAGGGACCCCGGAGGCCACACACCCCAGTCCAAGGGCCTGGGTGCCCGAAAGAAAGCACAGCGCTTGTATTTAGAGGCTCTGCAACACCCAAGAAGAAAAGCAATCTTTTTGTCATAACGTTATGCGGGTTTTTCAGGGCAGCACTAGTACCTACAATGTGCTCTGTGAGGATCTGTTTCCTCTACCCCCTTGCTTCTATTAACCTCTAATTAAGTCAAGGTCCCGCTTTGTTCCATCTTTTAACTTTCACAACTTCCACCAAAGGTAAGGGGCACAGCGAGAGAAGAGAGCACAAAAACTCTGCTCCCAAGAAGGTTTTCCCTCTGAATTCTTAAAAAAAAAGAATGGGCAAAGTGGGGCCCGGCCTGGACTTGCTTTTCCGCTTTCACCAATAGGGTGTTTCTTTTAGCTCCTTGCTGTTTAAAGATTGGCCCAGGAATTTATTGTTAAGGAACAGATTCCAGAATTCATGTGGGCTCTGGTTCGAGCCCCTGGCAAAAAGCATTTGGGGCTGCCTTTTAGAACATGTACAACACTAGAGACCCACACCTTCTGCCTTCTTTTTTCTTACTTCTAGTTTTTATTTTTTAAAAGCATTCAGTTCACGTGAAACACCTCAGGGGAGCATGCAAAATGTAAACACCGGTTATGATTCCTGAGCCCGGGGAGGGGAGGCAGCCATGCCAGGCGCACAAGCAGCCTTAGGCGGGGGTCTCTTCCTGCAGCGGCTCTCGGGGGATGGAGGCTGCGCCTCCAGCCACGCCTAAGGGAGCGGGGCCTGTGGACCGGACACAGCCCCCCAGGCGGTGCTGGACAGGCCGCTGCAAGGTCGCACCCCTTCCCGCGGCCCTGAGTGCAAGCTTCTCCGTCCTGGGCCCAGTTTCTCTTTCCACGAACAGTCAGGGTGGACTGGATCAGGGGCCAAGCACAGACTCCCCCCACCCCCGCCACCCCGCCCAGGAAATCGGATGGAAGCTACAGCCCCCACTGCTCCAGAAGCAAGGACACGGCCCATACTGTCTACTTCGCCATCTCCATCACACCCCGGGAGGCAGTCGTGAAGCCCCACAGTCGCATGTTCCTTGGTGGAGATTCGACGACAGCAAAGGTGACCACAGGAGGTTTGCACCCGAGCCAGATCCGGACCAGCCTCCTTCTGCAGAAGATCTCTTTAATCCCCCAACAACGTGAGGAATCTAGACTTCTGTTATCTCCAGTTAGATGAGGAGTTAGGTCCTGGCAAAGCCCATATTCCCAGTTAGAGGCAGAATTGGAGCTCCACCCACCTACCCGCCAAGCATTTCAGATTCCTGAAACTGGAATCGCCCGGAAGTCACATCACAAGCCGCAGCCTGTTCTTAATTCCTTCCTCCCACCCCACTCTAAAATTTTGGACTGCAGCATGCAGGATACAGAAAAGCACATAAAGCAGATTGGTAGAGTTCAGGAGGCAGAGTGGCAAAGAATCCCCCGGAAATGCAGGAGATGCAGGAGACTCAGGTTCGATCCCTGGGTCAGGAAGATTCCCTGGAGAAGGAAATGGCAACCCACTCCAGGATTCTTGCCCGGAAAATTCCGTGAAGAGAGGAACCTGATGGGCTACTGCTGGTGTGTGGGTGCACGCTATGCTCCTCAGTCGTGTCCAACTCTGTGCAACCCTGTGGCCTGCAGCCCGCCAGGCTCCTCATCCCTGGGGCTCTCCAGGTGAGAATACTGGAGTGGGTTGCCGTGCCCTCCTCCAGGGGATCTTCCCGACCCAGGGATGGAACCCACACCTCTTATGTCTACCTGTATTGGCAGGTGGGTTCTTTACAACTAGCATCACCTGGGAAGTCCATGGGGTCACAAAGTGTCGGACACGAGTGAGTATGTACCCCTCCCCCCAATGTAAGATCAAAAACCCAATACTCCGCTAACCCTCAGGTGTAGAAGTCGTCATCCACTGCTCCCCGGCCCTCCTCTTGACCACGCTCACATCACATCCTTGCTAATTTTTAATGTTTTCCCTCTTTGGGTGCATTCCAAACAGTGTGGTGGAGCGGGCCTTCTTCTGACCTCTGTCAGAGTGGAAGCATTACTCAGCCCTCTGCTGGACATCCAGTTAGCAAGGTCTGTCCCTGCGTGCCCCTCTGGGCCCCTGGAACCAGGAAGTGGTGCTGGGCTGTCCCTGCGGTTCCCTTGCAGTTGGCAGGTGTCTCATTCCAGGAAAGCATGTCCACACCTAAACCCATTCACTGCATCTGAATTTTCAAAAACCAGCAAGAGCAGTGCAACAGAACCTTTTGTTTATTTAAACCCAGCCCACCCCATTCAAAGTCCTATTGCGAAATAAGCACTCCAGGGCTTCTCCAGTAGGGGTCCCCGTTCCCCTTCAGCCCTTCACGCTGGCTGGGAGCTTTCCATGAGGCTGGGATGGGGAAGGTCGTCCCTGCCTTCCTCATCCTAGAACTCCTGCCCTCTGACCCTCCCCAGGAAGAGGAAGGGCAGTCTGGGGAGGTCCTGGACCCTCACATTTAAGGGATGGACAAGCCGCACAGGCTCCATTTCCCTACCGGGCTTAACAGTGGAAACTCCCAGATTAAAAGATTCCAAAGCCCATCTACCTTTTAGGTCAATAATAATGTCTTCAAATCGTTGCTGGGGGGGAAGAGAATACTGGTATTTGGCTTCAGTCCAAGTACACTGTATTAAGTAACTTTCAGCCACATAAGTTGTTTACTTTTATTTATTTTTTGTACCCCAGCTCCACAGCTATTGGCGCTCAGCTCGGAAATGCAGCGGCGTCCGCCGCCGGGCCCCCAAACCCCATTCTAGAGACGGGACGAGTGGGCGACAACTCTCACCCCTGGGGGATGGGGGAGGGAGTCACAAGGAGGAGAGTCCGTCCGGATCCCCCCGACCGCTGGGAGGCGAGGGTCTAGAGTGGGTTCTGGGACCCAGAGCTCCGCAGAAGCCAAGTGCGTCTCCCGTGCGGAGGGGCCGCAGCCCTAAAGCCCCGCGGGAGGGGGAGGGTGTCTCACAGCACGAGCCCCCCGCCCGCAGGCTGTGCCCCGCAAGAAGTGAGGCAGGTGTCAGTCCGTTCTAAAGCACCCCCTGCCCCATCTGCGCCCCGTAGGAGGCGGCAGTGTGTGGTCTCAGCCCTAAAACTCCCTTCCCGGGCTGTTGCCCGCAGGAGACGGGGTGGGGCCAGAGACGGGCCGCTGGGTGCCCCCTGCTCCGCCAGCTAAGGCTCCACGGCCGCTGCGCGGCTACAGTAGCCGAGGGGCCTCGGGGCCCGAGCGCGCGGCCGCCAACTGTGCGCTCTAGTTAGCCGCACGCGCGGGAGACGAGCTCGCCTCCGCCGTCCCCAACTCCGATCCCAAGTGTCAACTCGGACTGCTTTGCTTTTCCTTTAAAAAGTTCCCTTTTAAACCTAAGGGGACCCGGTTCTGGTTAGTCGCCCATAGAGTTTCAAAGTCCAGGAAAATTTCTCTGGGTTGAGCACTTTAGCCTCGGGCTTTTGGTTGTAAATCTGTAACCGCCCCCCACCCATCCCCCCCAGCAGCCGCCGCTGGAGACCTGCCCCCTCCCGGGAGCCTCCGCGCCCGTCACTCTCCCCTGTCGGTCCAGCCCTGGTGGCGGTCTCCACGGATCATCGTTGCCGGGGTGGGGAGGGGAGCTTCGGTCGCGCTCAGCCCCCGGAGAGGGGAGCCACCGCCGTACTGGTGGCCTCGGGACCAGCCCCCCCACGCCGCTCCGCCCGCCTTTCCCGGCTCGACTCCTTCGGCCCTGCCCCCAAGGGAGGCCGGGTGGGGAGGCCGCTGGGGAGTGGGCCCTGCCCGCAGTCCCCGCCGCCGCTGCGCCCCCGCGTCTCCATAGCGATCCTCCCGGCGCGCACCTCCGGGCCGGCTCCCCCAGGGGCCGAACAATACGCGGCGGGGCCGGGGGCGGGGCCGGGCCGGGCCAGGGGCGGGGAGAGCGCGGGCGCTGGGGGCGCTGGCCGAGCGCACCGCCCAGGCAGCAGCCGGCCGCTGGGGTCTCGGCCGCGCCGTGCGGCCCGTCCCTCTCCGGGAGCGCAGCCCTCGTCCCGCCGCGGGCCCGCCCCGCTTCCCACGCCGCCCTGTCGAGCCCGCGCGAGAGCCACCTGGAACCACCCAGATCCGCCGCCACCGCAGGTTGATGCGCGACGCCCTCCCGGGACGCGCGGAGGAGCCATCTTGAAACCAACTTCGCAAACTTTCGCAAAGTGCTCTTGAAGTGGAAGCTGCGGGGGAGCCCGGGAGCCCGGTCCCCGGTGTCCCCGCCAGGGCCCCCGGGGAGGCGGGGCGCGAGCCGCCCCGAGGGCCCGGCACCGGGCGCGCGGGAGCCGCCCCCCGGCCGCGCCGGGTGGATGCGGAGCCGCGCCGGGTGCATGGATTGTGCTCGGGCGCCCGGCTCGGGCTCCGGGCCATGGCGCCGCCGCCGCCGCCGCCGCCGCCCGTGCTGCCCGCGCTGCTGCTGCTGGCTGCGGCCGCCGCCCTACCGGCGCTGGGGCTCCGAGCGGCCGCCTGGGAGCTGCGAGTGCCCGGCGGGGCCCGCGCCTTCGCCCTCGGGCCCGGCTGGACCTATGCGCTGGACGCGGCGCACACGCCCCGGGCACTGCGGGAACTGCTGGACGTGAGCCGCGACGGGCGGCTGGTCGGGCGGCGGCGCGGACCCGGCGCGGGGCTCTGGGGCTGCGCGCGCCTGGGGGGACGGCCGCTGCCACTGCAGGTCCGTCTGGCCGACCGTAGCGGCCAGACGGCGCTGAGCCTCCGCCTGCGGGCACGCGCGCACGGTCCCGGTTGCGGCGCCCGGCCCCGGGGCCGACGGGCTCTCGGCGCCGAGCTGCGTGCGCGGGCTGTGCTAGCGGTGCCTGGCCCCGGCGCGATGCTGTGCTTCCCGGCCCCTGGCGGCGGCGGGGCCACGCTGCACTCGGCGCTGGCCGCCCTGACCACGTTCCCCGCCTGCAGCTGCCCGCCGCGCCCCGGTTCCCGCTGCCCACGCCGCCCTGTCTGCCTGCCGCCCGGGGGCTCGGCCCGCCTGCTCCTGCTCTGTGCCCTGCGGCGCGCGGCCGGCACCGTCCGGGTGGAGCTGGCGCTGGAGGCGGCCTCGGGGACGCCTGCCCCATCGCTGTCGCCGTCGCCGTCGCCGCCAGGCCCGCCTCAGGCCGGGGCGGGGGCGGCGCGGCGGGCCCGGCGGGGCGCTGGCGGCAGCACCACCCCGCAGTTCCAGCTGCCCAGCTTCCAGGTGTCGGTGCCCGAGAACGAGCCCGCGGGCACCGCGGTCATCGAGCTGCGAGCGCACGATCCCGACGAGGGCGAGGCGGGGCGCCTGGGCTACCAGATGGAGGCGCTGTTTGATGAGCGCTCCAACGGCTACTTCCTCATCGACGCGGACACGGGCTTGGTGAGCACCGCCCGCCCGCTGGACCGCGAGACCAAGGACACGCACGTACTCAAGGTGAGTGCGGTGGACCACGGCTCGCCGCGGCGCTCCGCCGCCACCTACCTCACCGTCACGGTCAGCGACACCAACGACCACAGCCCGGTCTTCGAGCAGGCCGAGTACCGCGAGCGCGTGCGCGAGAACCTCGAGGTGGGCTACGAAGTGCTGACCATCCGTGCCACCGACGGCGACGCGCCCTCCAACGCCAACATGCGCTACCGCCTGCTGGAGGGCGCGCGCGGCGTCTTCGAGATCGACGAGCGCTCGGGCGTGGTGCGCACCCGAGCGGTGGTGGACCGGGAGGAGGAGGCCAGCTACCAGCTGCTGGTGGAGGCCAACGACCAGGGCCGCAACCCGGGCCCGCTCAGCGCCACCGCCACCGTGCACATCGTGGTGGAGGACGAGAACGACAACTACCCCCAGTTCAGCGAGAAGCGCTACGTGGTCCAGGTGCCGGAGGACGTGGCCGTCAACACGCCGGTGCTGCGCGTGCAGGCCACGGATCGCGACCAGGGCCAGAACGCCGCCATCCACTATAGCATCATCAGCGGGAACCTGAAGGGGCAGTTCTACCTGCACTCGCTCAGCGGCAGCCTGGACGTGATCAACCCGCTGGACTTCGAGACCATCCGAGAGTACACGCTGCGCATCAAGGCCCAGGACGGGGGCCGGCCGCCGCTCATCAACTCCTCGGGGCTGGTCTCGGTGCAGGTGCTGGACGTGAACGACAATGCCCCCATTTTTGTGAGCAGCCCCTTTCAGGCAGCCGTGCTGGAGAACGTGCCTCTGGGCCACTCGGTCCTGCATATCCAGGCGGTGGACGCTGACGCGGGGGAGAACGCACGCCTGCGCTACCGACTGGTGGACACCGCCTCGGCCTCCGTGGGGGGTGGCGGTGCTGGGCCCGCAGCCCCGGCTCCGGCTGCGGACTTTCCTTTCCAGATCCACAACAGCTCGGGCTGGATCACCGTGTGCGCGGAGCTGGACCGTGAGGAGGTCGAGCACTACAGCTTTGGGGTGGAGGCGGTGGACCACGGCTCTCCGCCCATGAGCTCCTCGGCCAGCGTGTCCATCACGGTGCTGGACGTCAACGACAACGACCCCGTGTTCACGCAGCCGGTGTACGAGCTGCGTCTGAACGAGGACGCGGCGGTGGGCAGCAGCGTGCTGACCCTGCGGGCCCTCGACCGGGACGCCAACAGCGTGATCACCTACCAGCTGACCGGCGGCAACACGCGGAACCGCTTCGCGCTCAGCAGCCAGAGCGGCGGCGGCCTCATCACGCTGGCGCTGCCGCTTGACTACAAGCAGGAGCGGCAGTACGTGCTGGCCGTCACCGCGTCCGACGGCATGCGCTCGCACACCGCGCAGGTCTTCATCAACGTCACCGACGCCAACACCCACCGGCCCGTCTTCCAGAGCTCGCACTACACAGTGAGCGTCAGCGAGGACCGGCCGGTGGGCACCTCCATCGCCGCCATCAGCGCCACCGACGAGGACACCGGCGAGAACGCGCGCATCACCTACGTGCTGGAGGATCCCGTGCCGCAGTTCCGCATCGACCCCGACTCCGGCACCATCTACACCATGACGGAGCTCGACTACGAGGACCAGGCCGCCTACACGCTGGCCATCACGGCTCGGGACAATGGGATCCCCCAGAAGTCCGACACCACCTCCCTGGAGATCCTTATCCTCGATGCCAACGACAACGCGCCCCGCTTCCTGCGGGATTTCTACCAGGGCTCCGTCTTCGAGGACGCGCCACCATCCACCAGCGTCCTCCAGGTCTCCGCCACCGATCGGGACTCGGGCCCCAATGGCCGCCTGCTGTACACCTTCCAGGGCGGGGACGACGGCGATGGGGACTTCTACATCGAGCCCACGTCGGGCGTGATCCGCACCCAGCGCCGGCTGGATCGGGAGAACGTGGCCGTGTACAGCCTTCGCGCCCTGGCCGTGGACCGGGGCAGCCCGGTGTCCCTAAGCGCCTCGGTGGAAATCCAGGTGACTGTCCTGGACATTAATGACAACCCTCCAGTGTTTGAGAAGGATGAGCTGGAGCTGTTTGTGGAGGAGAACAGCCCCGTGGGGTCCGTGGTGGCCAGGATTCGAGCCAGCGACCCCGACGAAGGCCCCAACGCCCAGATCATGTACCAGATTGTGGAAGGCAACGTGCCCGAGGTCTTCCAGCTGGACCTGCTGAGCGGGGACCTGCGAGCCCTGGTGGAGCTGGACTTCGAGGTGCGGCAGGAGTACGTGCTGGTGGTGCAGGCCACCTCGGCACCCCTGGTGAGCCGGGCCACCGTGCACGTCCGCCTCCTGGACCAGAACGACAACCCGCCGGTGCTGCCGGACTTCCAGATCCTCTTCAACAACTACGTCACCAACAAGTCCAACAGCTTCCCCACCGGCGTGATCGGCCGCGTCCCGGCCCACGACCCCGACCTCTCCGACAGCCTCAACTACACCTTCCTGCAGGGCAACGAGCTCCAGCTGCTGCTGCTGGACCCCGCCACGGGCGAGTTGCAGCTGAGCCGGGACCTGGACAACAACCGGCCGCTGGAGGCACTCATGGAGGTGTCTGTTTCCGGTGAGTGGCCGTTTCCGGTGAGTGGCTGTAGGGGCCCCTCGGGGCACCCCCCACCCCCCGGGGATCGGCAGGGAGCTGCCAGGAGCCGCCCGGCAAGCCTGGGCACCTTTGGGCAGGGCCCGGGCGGCTCTGTGGGGATCTGTGGCCTCAGGGTGGATGGTTGGATACCGCTCGCAGGAGGCAGGCCACACGGCTGCTCCCAGTGAGTTCGCTGGGAGCAGGCCTGGGTGTCTTCAAGTTCAAGGCCGGAGCTTCCCGAGCTTTTCTCAGAGGGCCTGGCTCCCCGAGTTGTGCTGGGCTTTGGGGTTATCTGAGTCGGCCGGTTGGCTCCGTGATGCTCTGTAGTCAGCTCACACCCTTTGGGAAAGATCAAAGGTCACTGCCCGCCCCATGTGCCAATTAGTTCCCGGGCGGGACCGTTGGAAATTGCCGGATGGGTCCCTGAGTCACCCTCTAGGACGGCTGGAGCTCTCTGCCTTTGTCTCTCCTCTCCGTCTCCTCCAGATAATGACAGGCGGGCCGCTGTGTGCGCGCCCCTCTGGGAGCACTTTGAAAACATAGCCTTGTTTGATCTTGGCTTGTGCTCCTGGACAGGGGCTTGTAATTTGGGCGTTACTGAGATGCCTGCCTGGGTTGGCGCTGGAGCCAGTGTGGGAACTCTGCCTGCCCACTCTGGGGCTGGAGGGACGGTATCCCAGCTCGGCCAGCCCAACCCAGGCGGGCAAGGGCGGGCGCTCCGTGCTGCTGACCCCCCCGGGACAAGCAGGGCTATGGGGCAGAGAGGGGGGCAGATAGAAGGACGAGGAAGTGAGAAGGGGAGCGGGGTGGGGAGGACAGTCAAGAGACCCCAGGTGGCTCCTGCAGGCCGCTGACCTTAACCAGGAGACGAGACCGTCATCAAGAATGGCTGGGATCTGTGCAGTTGAGTCAATATTTCAGATGAGTTGTTTAAACAATAAATTATTACAATGCGGCATACCCCTGGAAGAATTAGCAAGTTACTTCTCTGATTTATTTTGTTTCCACATTTTGCTATAATTCATCATATACCAAGGATGGTGTTGCATGCGGGTTCCAGTTGTTTGTTTGTAAAAGCCTGAATTTGCAGGTCCGGTTTGGAGGCAGTGCAATACTGTGACATTGATTTTGGCCACCTAGTCTACCCGCAGGTGAATATTCTGGGTTTGGTGAAGTTGTGAATGTGTGTAGAGAATATGGAATAGAGCTTTAAGGAGAATTGTCAATCAGGGTTACGGATTTTCCTGAGCAACGATAATTTTTAAAAAAAGTCTCTCTCACGAATTTCCACCTTCATTTTCTTATTTTTTTTCCTGTACTGCAGTATCTGCTAGGTAGAGCAGAGTGGAAAATTCAGCCTATGTAAAAGTGACTTGGCAACATCACAGGGTTTTGAACTTACGTGGGACATGGTGCTTTTGTGGAAACCGGAGCTTGCTGGGAGCAAGGGTGTTTGTGTTCGAAGCATCAGGAATGTGGCTCATCCTGGCCCGCGATGTCCGGTTAAGGGGTTTAGGATGGATTTCACTCAACAAACGCTGGGAACTGAGGGCCGTCTTGTCTACCAGGTGGGCCCACAGCAGGACCGCAGCTGAAGGTGAGCTGGGCGCTCCGTGCTGTGTAGTAAACATCCCGGTGGCCCAGCTCTGGGCTCTGAAGCCCCTGTGACACCCCTCGAGTCTGTCAGGCACTGAGGCCTCGTGTCCGCCCTCTCAGATGGTGATGGTCACCTGGAGCCAGATTTCAAGCAGTTTTGTCAGCTCTTCTTACTGCTTCGTGGCTTATCTCTCCGGTACCTGGGAGGCGAGTGGCATCATGCTGTGCCCATTATACAGATGAAGAGGCTGAGACTCAGAGGTGTGAGGTCACTTCCTCGGGGTTGGCCGGTGAGCAGGAGCGCCAGGCATCCAGCTGAGACCCAGACCTTCCCCTCTCTTCCCGCCGTGGTGAATTGTTGCAATGCTCTGGTTTAAAGCAGACTTGTGAGGCTTCCCTGACCGCCCAGTGGTTAAGACGGCTCGCTTCCAATGCAAGGGGCGCGGGTTCAGTCCTCGGTTGGGAACTAAGAACCCACATGCCTCGGGATGCAGCCAAAGAATAAAAGAAATAATGAAGTAGGCACCTTGGGATCCTGCACAGCCCTCCAGCCGTTTGACAACTAGTTAATGCTTCGAAGAACAAAAAACCAGAAACTATAAAAGCTGTAACTCCCAACAGCACAGCTGTGTGTAGAAACAGAACAAAACAAGGTCAGACTGAGTTAACTGGAGTGGGAATCTTAGGTTTTCTTTCTTTCTTTTTTAAAAAAACAATGGGAAAGCTGTGGTTTCAAACTCCTGTGCTATTCATTGAAGTGTTACTGGCCTCTCCAGGTTTACAGCCTTACCCTACAGCTTCTAGCGCCCTGCAGCTGGAGTTATTAGCAGCTTATAACCTAGAGTTACTACCACCCTGGAGCTGCTGTCAAGAGAGCTCAGCCATCCGCTGGGTTTTGTGGGAGCCCTCGAGGACAGGCTGGGTGCATCCCGCAGAGGAGCCCGCTGGGAAGGTGCACAGGATTGGAGGGGGGTACCCAAGACGGACACGCTTGGGAGGAGGGCAGCCCCTGGCGCCTGGATGGGGGTCTTAGTGCCGTCTGGGAGCAGATAGCATTGATGGTTTAGTGTAGCCCGCTAAGGACAAAACACAGATGTTCTCTGAATTCTGAATATCGTCACGTTCAAATCTCCGCCATTTTTAGAAAGCATCCGGTGATACACGGTGTTGGTTTTACGTGGGACGGTTTTTGAGTGAGATTTAGCATCGGTGCCATCAAACGGAGAGATAGTGGAGGACAGGGAAGCGTGGCGTGCTGCAACCCACGGGGTCACAGAGTCGGACGCGACCTAGCCACAGAGCAAGGGAGCCACTGTTGGGTTACTCGAAGCAGTGTGGCCGATAACCCAACAGGCCTGTCGCACGCGGAGTCCCTCGGGTAGCTTTCCGAGGTGCTGGTCATTTGGTGACACGGTTTTAAATATCCACCTGAGCACGTGTGTGCCTTTGGGTGTCGACGCATGAGCTGAACGTTACGGAGCTCAGGACTGGGTGGAAAATGACCCGTGCTTGTGGGCGTGTGGACCTTTGGGGTGCTAAGGGCATCGTTGGTAGAAGTGGTCGGGCCATGAATTGTTCAGAGATGTCAGCAAATCTCATGAAGCAAAAAGTCATGAAGCAATGAGACTGAATAACCTTTTCCCACTTGCTTTGGTGGGGAGCCGATGGGATAAAGTCGTCTGGGCTTGATAAAGGTTTAAAATGTGTTTGCTGAGTTAAATCCAGGATATCGCAGGGACGACGACTGCCAACAAGGAAATAGCGAGGTGGGCATCGTACCAGGCTGCGTCTGGAGGCAAGCATTATGTTTCTTTTCTGCTTCTCGCCGTGTGGAAAAGGATCAGACCAGCTTAACCACGTCAGTTGTCGAGCTGGATTCTCCGGTGACAGAACCGGCCCTGGAAGACTTAGGCACTTGGGGAAGCAGTTAACCGTGTCGGGGCTTCAGTGACTCTGGAGGTAGTCTCCTGTTAATGTACTTATTTTCAGAAACACAGGCTTGGAAACGAGGGCGTTTGTTTATGAGCACCTACTGTGTGCTGGGCCTACTGTGTGCCCGCCCCTGAGCGGGAGGTTGGGTGGGGACAGTGGGTAAACATCGAAGTGAATGCAAGGGGCGGGTGGGCTGGGGATGCCCCTATTCCACTGTGAGTGTGATGCGCCTTCCTTGTGGGGGGTGGGGGGTGAGTGCGGCAAATCTCCCCCTCCCCTGAACTGCTGTTGGGAACATGGCTCTAGGGTGAGCGCGCTGCACGGAGGGGATTCGGGAGGTTAGACGGTCAGACGTGGGAGTGAGGTGGGGTTGATCAGCCGACTTGCCCCTCCTCCTGGGACATCCCCACCATGAACCTCCTCCACCCGCTGCCCCTGACCTCACGCTGCCCATCTGAGCCCTAGACCTGCTCCTGCAGCATCCTCATCCACGGAAGGCATCCCTCACATAGGCTGGACCAGCCTCCAGGGCCTCCGGTTGGGCTGCTGGTGTTGGGATTTGAATCTGGGGCGGCTCCCAGGCTGTGCTTTTGGGAACGTGCAGATGAACCTGGGTGAGGAGGTGTGTGCAGGGGGGCCGGACCCTGTGGACGCCTTGTGGCTGGACCCCTTAGACGTTGTCGTGAACATGGTGGGACGTGTGGGTTTGGGCTGGGGAGAGCAGCTGAGGTCACAGCTGGGGTCACAGCCAGAGGTGGGCTGCATGGCCTCGGGGGTGACTCTCTGGACCAGCATGGCCGTGGGTGGTCAGTGACCCATCAGCAGGGCACTTGGACAGCTGTGATGGGGCAGGGGTCAGGTCCAGCCTGGGGGTGCGGGGATCTGGCCTGAGTGGCCTGTCAGGCAGGCTGGATCTGCCTGAGAACTAGAGCTGGAATAACCACCCGCGGGAGGAGAGAAATCAAGGGTGCCAGCCTTGGGGGCCAAGGCAGAGCGAGCGCCTGAATGGGGTCAGCAGTGGTCGATGCCTTTTGGTGTCCGGGGGGCGGGGGGGCCTCAGACCAAGTCACTTTGGCTTGGCCAAGAGGAGGTCCTTGGTGGTCTCCCTGAGAGCCAGGGTGGAGAGGGGCTTGCGGAGTGGAAGACTTGGTCGCCGGGCGCCAGGGAGGCTCAGAGAAAAGGCAGGATGGCCGTGGGGATGCGGGTGGAGTCGGGGTGGAGAGGGGTTGATGAATTAACGTATATGGCCCTCCTGGCACCTCTCCCGCCAGTGCGGGCCGCCTGTCACAGGCGCAGGCCCCTTTGGGGAGCAGTGGACTGGACCAGGGTGGAGATCAGCTGCAGGGGCAGTTGCGGGCCTGCTGTGGCTGAGCTGTGTGCACCAGGGGCTGCGGGAGTGGGGTGGGGAAGGGCGCCTCTGCGTCTGCTTGCGGACGTGATACAGGAGCGGGTGGACCCGGCTTCCCCGTCTCCGCGCTGCCCGCCCAGTGACCCTAGGTCTCCGTCCGGCCCGAGACTGCTTTTTTAAAAACCTGGGAAAAGTTGCGGCCACACGAGCCCCTGGGAAGGAGGCGTGGAGCTGAAGTCACATCAGGAAAGGTGACTGGTGCTGGTGACCTGGTGACGCCGTGGAAACTCCGCTGTGGGCTGGGCTGATGCACGCACGCGCCTGCCCACCCCGGGGGACACCAGCGGGCAGAGACCCGCTGAGGAACCAGGTGGGTGCTGGGCATCCTCCCCGCCCCGGAGCAGAGGCTGTGCCCCGGGACGTGTGGTGTGGCTGGGACCACAGGGCCAGCATCTCCGCCAGCACTTACGTGCTGTGAACAGAAGATTTTATCACGTGGGGCAGAGAGTGCGGAGCCTGTTCCCAAGTTCCGCTTGATTCTTTCCAGCCCACAGCCCTGGGGGAAATAGTTTTGGTTTTTTCTTCTTCTGTAACCTGAACACGTAGACTGTCCTGCGAGCCCTCTCTGAACGGTGGGTGGAGGGGGATGGTAAAGAACCCTTTTCCTTCTGCGTGTTTGGTTTGGGCGGGTCACCGTGGTAACCTGAGGAACCGCGGCTGGGGACCCAGCTTGTGGGGAGAGAGGGAGTAACATTGTTGAGGACGCCGGGGCGCCCTCGGCTTTGCCTGCGGGCCTGCGGCTCAGCACGCAGTAGGTGCTCAGCAAACCTGTGGTCCCGGGGAGGGCCGGGGGCACCGCCGTGGAAAGAGCACTCTCAGTTTCCTGTGCTCATCTGGAGGCTGGGCCCCAGGTGGACGGGATGGGCTATTTTTTTTTTTTTTCAGGAAAACTCCAGTGTCTGGATTCTCCTGCTTTTGCTTCAGGTAAGAACTTGTGGCTCCCTGGCTAATCAGGCACCTTTTAGGGAGGGACCGTTCCGGAGCTGGGAAAAGCCCAACGCCAGGCTCTATCATCCGCATCATTCCGTCCAGAGTCTCCTGATGTCCTGAATAGAGGCGGTAGTGTTTTCTTAAACACGCAGACGCACATGTACACACGCACACACACATGCTCACACATGGATATACATGTACACACAGGTACACATATACACAGACACCTAGGCATACACACACGCACACACAGACACTCATGTATACACACGCACACATATATGAAATGCAGACAAGTACACACACGCACACACGTGCACACGTGGCGCACATATACACTTGCACGCACAGACAGGTACACACGTGTGTACATGGCACACCCCCCTGACATGTACACGCGTGTGCATGATGCACACAGGCACGCACACTTACATACGTACACACACACGGTCTAAAGAACTGCTTTGAAGGCAAACTGTAGGATCCCTTTCCTTCAGCCGGCGCACCCTGTGTTTTCCCCTCTGCTGTCGTGTGGAGGCGTGGGGGCCCACACGGGGGTCCCTCATAGCTGGGGGCCTGTGCAGGGGCTTGGGAGGGACAGAGGCACGGACCCCATGCCAGGGCGTCCTTCCAGCCCTTGGGCGGCGTCCATCACGGGGTCAGGTCCGCAGTGCCTGGCAGGTCGGCAGCCGAGGCTGCGGGGACCAGCCTTGCGGCCCCCTTTGCACAGGCTTCCCCATCGGCGCCGCCAGGACAGGTGACCCTCAGGGGACCCTCAGGTGAGCAGGTGACCCTCCTCCCTGAAACTTGTGGGTGGGGCCGCGGCGCCTCCGTTTTCTCGGCGGGACCGTGAGATGAGCTGTCCGGCTCCCCTCCTGTCCTCGTGTTTCTGCTGAAAGTGTGAGCGCTCCCGGGCCCTGTGAGGCTTGTGCCGGCTCTGGGGAGCTGGGGGCTTGGGGGCCTCCCTGAACCATTCCCCTCCCTGGCCGCACCTGCTGGCCCCCTGCCCCCTCTCTGCTGTGGCCTCGTGGTCAGGGGTCAGAGCGTGGCCCCGGGGACCAGGAGGTCTGCAGTGCCGGAGGGGGCTGGCCTCAGAGCTGGACAGGGGGTCCGGGGCGGTCACAGGAGGGCACGGTCCCCACTGTTCCGGTTTGCATGCCTGGGCCCTGCCCACGTCATCTCGCTTGGATCTCAGAGAATGCCCATTACACAGCAGAGCGACTGAGGCCGCAGGCTGGTTGTGGTGGGAAGGGCCAGGCCCAGACCTGGTGTCCGGGCGCTTTACCACTGTCTGACCACCTCCTTTGATCTCCACCTTTGGCCGGCAGCTAAGCCTGGACGGGGCAGTGCAGGTTCGGGGCCGCCGAGGCTGGAAGCTCGGCGTGAGTGGCCCCGTTGTCCGGGACAGGGGGCTGAGGGGCGTGTGTGCACCGCGCTTGGTTGTGTGGGAACACTCCCTTGCCCCTCGGGTGAGCAGGGTGGGGAGCTGTCCCTGAGCCTCTGTGGGGTCTCCTGTGGTGGAGCCGCGTCGTAGCGAACTGTGGCGCGCAGGACTGGTGTGCTCCGGGTGCAGGCAGGACCCGGCGCCGGTGCAGGGGTCAGAGCCTTGGGCAGGAGAGGTGGGCACCGATGGGGAACCTGCCTGAGCCGCCGTCTACTGTGCCCCGGGAGCACGGGCTCTGCAGATCAGGGAGCACCCCCCGGCTTCCCTCCCTCCATCTGTCCGTCAAGACTTTTCTTTCTTTTCTAAAATTCTGTTTTTGCTGCCGGTTCTGTATCTGTCTTATCTTTTCAGGATTTTAGAAATGCCTAATCTAAATGACACTTGTTTAAGGTAAAGTGGCAGCAAGTTGTGTAAACAAAGCCCTGCTCTGTAAGCGTTCGGAGATAAGAGCCCTCTCGCAGGGTAATAAATTTTCATCAGTGAGCTGATGGGCGCAGGACCGTTTCTGGGAAGTGCAGTAGTCCGACTGCCGTGCGGCCCGCGGTGGAGACGGCCGCCCCGGCCGCGGTCCTTTTCGGGGCTGTGACCCGGCTGGTTTTGAGAGGGCACTGGGTTTCACGGGGCGGCAGAGACGGGCGCTGGTTTATGACGCTGGTCGGGCGGCCGTCTCAGGACCCACTCTGCAGCGGTGTCGGGGGCGGGTGGGGTTGGTCATCGCCCAGGACCCCCGCTCCCGACCCCGACTCTGTGTCCTTCTAGAAAGAAGGATCGGAAGAGCAGCAATGCAGCTTGAGCTGTGGCTTGGGAAACTTTTCTCTCTTGTCGTGAACCTTGCTGAGAAATGATCACATTTAACAGTGGTTACGAAATATTTTCATAACCTGTATCTGATAAAGGATTACTATCTAGAATATATTAAGCACTCTAGCAACTCAACAACAGAGAAACAAACAACCAGTTTAAAAAGTTGACAAGGGGCTTGACCGATACTTCTCCCAAGAAGAGAGACAGATGGTCCACAGGCACGGGGAGAGATGCTCAACCTCACCGATCACTAGGAAAACGCAGATCAGAGCCCCAGTGGGACTCCGCCTCCCACCTTTAGGATGACCATTGTGAAAACAAAGCAAAACAGAAAATACCAATTGTGGGCGAGGACGTGGAGAAGTCAGAACCCGTGCTCACTGCTGGGAATGTAAAATGGTGCAGCTGCTGCAGAAAACAGTGTGGTGGTTCCTCAGCTGCCGTAGAATCCAGGAATCCCACTTTCGGATACACACCCAAAAGAAGCGGAAGCAAGGACTCAAATAGATATTTGTACACCCGTGTTCACAGCAGCATGGTTCACAATAGCCAAAGGTGGACGCAACCCAGGGGTCTTTTGGTGGATGAACGGATAGGCAAAAGTAGGCTGTGCCCACGACGGAATATTCAGCCGCAAGAAGCAAGGAGATTCAGAAAGAGGCCACCACATGGACGCACCTTGAGGACATTGTGCTCGGTGAAAAAGCCAGACTCTAAAGGACCAGCTCTTTGTAGGAGTATATGAGACTCCTAGGGTGGTCACATACATAGAGATAAAAAGTAGGGACTTGCCTGGTAGTCCAGCGGCTAAGACTCCTTATGTAGGGGGCCCGGGTTCCCTCCCTGATTAGGGAACTAGATTCCATATGCCACAGCTAAAGATCCCACATGCTGGCAAAAAAAAGAGAAAAAAGATGCCATGTGGCACAACTAAGACCTAGCATAGCCAAATAAATTTAATACTTTTTTTTTTTTTAATTTAAAAGGAGAATGAGCATTAGCAAGGCTGGGAGAGAGGGGTGGGGGGCGGTTGTGTGATGGGTATAAAATTTCAGTTTTGCAAGAGGAGCTCTGGAAATGGATGGTGCTAATGGTTGCACAATAATGTGAATGTACTTAGAGCCTCTGAGCTGTGGATTTTAGAATGACTAAACCATTGAAATTTATGTGTGTGTGCATGCTAAGTCGCTTCAGTCGTGTCTGACTCTTTGCGGCCCTATGGCCTGTGGCCCGCCAGGCTCCTCTGTCCATGGGATTCTCCAGGCAAGAACACCGGAGTGGGCTGCCATGCCCTCCTCCAGGGGATCTTCCCGACACAGGGACTGAATGCAGATCTCCTGCACTGCAGGTGAAGTCTTTACCGCTGAGCCACAGGGGAAGCCCTAATTTTGTGTATATCTTATGATAATTTTTTTTTTAAATGCCACAAAGCAGAATTATTCTGGCCACTCAGGTGCTGGCCAGACGGGAGCAGGTGCCTCTGATCTGTGACCCCCGCCCGCTCGTGATCCCTTTTTTCCTGTCGTGGGTCCTGACAGCATCCAGACGGACCCTGCAGAGCCCGGGTCTCTCATTTTGCGAGTTCCTGAACTCTTAACCTCCGCCTTGTAGACAGCAAAAGGGGCAGATACGGACATATAATTTTGCGTCTGGCATGGGGTAAGATCTCTTTGATGTTTAACTATATACTGGAAGCCGCAGAGATGCACGTGGACCTTTAAGGCCCAGAGTAAGCAGCAGGGTGCTCAGTGCCTGGGTGCCCAGGTGTCCCCAGGGGAGGAGGTCAGCTCGGGGCTGGGAGTCCAGACCAGAGGCCGGTGCCTTGGGGGGAGGCCAGCAGAGGCTGGAGACCCTGCTGGCCCTCCCGCGTGGGGAGCTCTGCTCTCCCCAGCCCTGCCCTGTCCCTTGGCCCCGCCCCCCATCAGGGCCGAGTTTCGGGTTCACCACATCTTGGCACGTGTGCTGGCCCAAGTGTACCTAGTGGCGTTCTGACACATCTGAGCAATTAGACGTGATCTCTTCTCCGTTTTTATTGGGATGAAATTCACGTAGCATAAATAAACCATTTCAAAGTGGACACTTCAGTGGCGTTTGGTACATTCAGGATGTCTGCAGCCACCACTGTGACTTTCGAGAGAGGTGGTGGCCCGAGGAAGAGGTTCTGGGCTCTTCCATGAACCGCCTCCCCAAGGAAGGGAAAATGTGTGGTCTCTGGGGGAGACACCTGGGTCAGGATGAGACCCCCATAGGCATGGATTTCAGGAGTCACGGAGGGAGCACAATGGCGAATGTTGTAGGTTGTAGGGTGGGGCGGTGGGGCCAGGCTTCTCAGGAAGGTCAGAAGTGAGCTGGGGCTTCGGCAGGTCCAAGGGATGGGGGCTCTGGCGGCCGAGGGGTGGAGGGACAGTGACTAGTCTCAGGGAGGGGCTTGAAAGCTGCAGCGTCTTGGGGATTGAGGAGCAGAGTTACCCCAGGCCTCTGGTGCTGGGGTTGACAGGTCCCAGGGTCATGTGATCAGGGCCAGCCAGAGCCTTCAGCTCCCGTTCCCCCAGCTCTGAGCAGGACAGAGATTCGGGGCCAACCAGAGCCTTCACCCTCTGTCCCCCCAGGTCTGAGCAGGGCAGAGATTCAGGGCCAGCCAGAGCCTTCAGCCCCTGTCCCCCCCAGATCTGAGCAGGGCAGAGATTCGGGGCCAACCAGAGCCTTCACCCTCCATCCCCCCAGATCTGAGCAGGGCAGAGATTCAGGGCCAACCAGAGCCTTCACCCTCCATCCCCCCAGATCTGAGCAGGGCAGAGATTCGGGGCCAACCAGAGCCTTCACCTTCTGTCCCCCCAGGTCTGAGCAGGGCAGAGATTCAGGGCCAGCCAGAGCCTTCACCTTCTGTCCCCCCAGGTCTGAGCAGGGCAGAGATTCGGGGCCAACCAGAGCCTTCACCTTCTGTCCCCCCAGGTCTGAGCAGGGCAGAGATTCGGGCGGCATCCTGGGAATGCTCTGGACCGTCCCGTGTGAGATCCCCGCCGCGCACGTCGGTGGCCTCTGTTCCCCTCAGTAGGTTGCTGGGGCCGCGCACAGACGTGTGCGCTGTGGCCTCCTTGCTGAACCCAGTCCTCTCTGCGCCCCTCCTGCAAGGTCCTGGCTTCACTTATGGAGCTTTCCAGGCTGCAGCCTGGGCTCCGCACCAGCCTCGGAAGCCAAGGGACTTGTGATCGGCCAGTTGTTAATTGAGTCGGAGGGTCGGCCGCTTCTCTTTGGACCCGTGCTTCGTGGTTAGAGGCCTGCTGAGTCGGCTTCCTGGGGCTGCTGCAAAGTCCACCCCCACCCCCAACAACCAGCGCCTTCAAACAGCGGGCGTTTATTCTCTCACGGTCCGGAGGCCAGAGATCTGAAATCAAGGGGTCGGCAGGTGCTTGCTCTGAAGCTGTTGCTGCAGGGTCTTCCTCCCGCCTCTCCCGGGGCTGCGGGGATCCAGCCTGCAGGAACATCACTCCAGTCTGCCTGCCTCGGTTGTCGCCTGGCCTCCTCCTCCAGCTCTCTCTGCATCTTCTTCTTGCTCATAAGAACTCAACTTCTGCGAGTCGTTGTTGTTGTTGTTTTTGGCTGAGCGGCATGCAGGATCTTAGGTTCCCTGACCGTGGTTGAACCCGCGCCCTCTGCCGTGGAAGTGCAGACTCTTCACCCCTGGACCACCAGGGAAGTACCTCCAGTTCTATTGACTTTAGGGCCCCCCCCCCCCCGATTTCTCTGGTGGCTCAAACAGTAAAGAATCTGCCTGCAGTGCGGAGGACCCAGGTTCGATCCCTGAGTCAGGAAGATCCCCTAGAGGAGAGCGTGGCAACCCACTCCAGTGTTTTTGCCTGGAGAATCTCATGGACAGAGCAGCCTAGCGGGCTCCAGCCCATGGGGTCACACAGACTCAGACACAACTGAGCGACTAGCACTTCCCACTCCTGGATGTGCGTGCTGTGCGTGCTAAGTCGCTTCAGCCGCGTCTGACTCTTTGCGACCCCATGGACTGTAGCCCGCCAGGCTCTTCTGTCCATGGGATTCTCCAGGCAAGAACACTGGAGTGGGTTGCCATGCCGTCCTCCAGGGGATCTTCCCGACCCAGGGATCGAACCCATGTCTCCTGTGGCTCCTGCATTGCAGGCGGATTCTTTAGCACTGAGCCCCCGGGGACGCCATTCCTCTCCTAGATGACATCATCTTAATGTATGTTTGCATCGCATCTACAAGGATCCTATTTCCAAATCAGGTCATGTTCACGGGCACCAGGCATTGGGACTTGGTCGTGTCCTTCGGGGCACACAGTTCAACCCACTCCAGCACCTGCTGCACACTCGTGCATGTAAGTGATTTCTTTGTGCAAAATCAGAATTTTCCCAGTGGATCCCACAGTTGCCCACCCGAACACCTGTAACACAGCAGGGGCCTCCTTATTGTAGTGGCCCGTCGGGACCCTGCGCTTTTCTCTCTTCCCCTCACACTCCTCTAATTAGACTGAATATCACACCAGATAAGCTCCCGTGTTGCGATCCCACAGGCTTCCCCTGTCTATTCGCTTAGGAAGCCGCGGTGGCCTTTGGGTCATGCTTCCAGGTCCCATTCGGGCGGGAGGGGTGAGGAGTGTGTGTTTTCAGCTGAAGGTGGGTGTGCGGGCTTCAGATGGCAGCCCCCTGCTCTGCCTTTGTGCCTGATGCCAGGGGACCCGGCTGTGGGAGCGGCCTTTTCGATTCATCCTGTCTTCTAAGCATGGAAAATTCTCTAATGTGTAATCGAAAGCTCCTCCAAATCTTCAAAGAAGAGAAAATGGAAAATATGAAGGTTTATTGTTCTGGGAATTTCCTGTGCATCCGGCACGTGGCTGTCGGAGGTCAGAGGTGTGTGTGTGTGTGTGTGCGCGTGCGCGCACGTGTGCGTGCACGCACGTGTATGCGTGTGTATGTATGTGTGAGAGTGTGACAGGAAGTCTAGTGCAGTGAGTTATAGCACGTGTACAAGGGCACCTCACTGTGGAACAAATATGACTGAGGAAGCGGAATCGGCGGCCGACAGTTCTGTGTCCAGACGGCACCACTTTCTGCTAAATAGAAAGCGCTGGATGGAGTCGGTTTGGGAGGGAAACCAGGGGAGGTGACCCCGAAGGCAGGAAGCAGAAGGCTTCGGGGTGGGGACAGCTGTCCAGGCCCCCGGCTGGCCCGGGAAAGCCATTGTGTTTGCGGCAGGAACTCGGCTTCCCTCCCTTTGTTTCTGTCTCATCATTCTGGAATTTTTTTTTTTGAACCCAGAGTAAATTTGGGACAGTGTGGGAGCTGACCAAGCTCTTTCAGGAGCTGGGAGCCCCTGGGAGGGGTCTTCATCCCTCTTTGAAGTGACCCCCTCAGGAAAGGGCTGCCTCCACCAGGACGCCCTCCATCCTGCTTCCCCGGAACCAGTGAGTCTGTGTTGGTCTTCTCTGGAGCTGGCGACCCCAGCCTCGGGGTCCATCCCTCCTAACCCCGGTTTGAAAACCAAAGCAGGTGTCTCCTGGCTCACCGGCTGGGGCACAAGTTTGAGTCAGACTCGGTGGGTCAGCCGCAGGTTCTTCTGGGCGTCAGGAGGGACTGGGCTGTGTAGCTTGGGGCACAGCTTCCTGCTGCAGGCCTGGGGTGTGGCCCGTGTCCTGAGAGTTGTTTCTAAACCCCGTGCAAGCTGGCGAGAGGCGGAGAGAGCGGAGCCGGGGAGCTCGGGGCATGAGCTGGCCGCGGGGAGTCCCAGGAGATCACGGTGGGGAAGGGGCTTCGCGGTGCGTCCGTTACTGTTGTTCTGTTACAAGGTCACCCGTGCATGATACCCGTCACCCGGTGCTGTGTCATAGTGTCTGATAGTGTTCTCGGGGTCGGCTCAACAGGCCCTTTTGGGGAGGCGGCCCTTTTGGGAGGAAGCCCTTAGTGAAAGTCGCTCAGTCGTGTCCTACTCTTTGCGACCCCATGGACTGTGCAGCCCATGGCATGCTCCAGGCCAGAATACAGGAGTGAGTAGCCTTTCCCTTCTCCAGGGTGTCTTCCCAAGCCAGGAATGGAACCCAGGTCTCCCACATTGCAGGCGGATTCTTTACCAGCTGAGCCACAAGGGAAGCCCAAGAATACTGGAGTGGGTAGCCTATCCCTTCTCCAGGGGATCTTCCTGACCCAGGAATCAAACCAGGGTCTCCTGCATTGCAGGCGGAGTCTTTACTGGCTAAGCTGCCAGGGAAGCCCCTAAGTCCTCAGTGCCTCCAGCTAATAACATGGGTTAAAGCGAGTTGGCTGCCTGAGGCTGTAATCGCTGAGCAAGTCTTGTGTGCCGTGTGGAGCGTGCGGGCGGGACAGCTTACTGCACGTGGGATCCACCAGCCATCACGAAGTGGACAGTCCAGTGGCGTGTGGGACATCCTCAGTGCTGTGCGCCCGTCGCTCCTGTCTAGTTTGGGAATATTGTCATCACTCCAGCTTGTACACTTTTTGTTTCACTTTATTGATGTTTGACAAGAAAGTGAAAGTCGCTCAGTCGTGTCCGACTCTTTGCGACCCCATGGACTATACAGCCCATGGAATTCTCCAGGCCAGAATACTGGAGTGGGGAGCCTTTCCCTCCTCCAGGGGATCTTCCCGAACCCAAGTCTCTCACACTGCAGGCCGATTCTTTACCAGCTGAGCCAACAGGGAAGCCCAAGAATATTGGAGTGGGTAGCCTATCCCTTCTCCAGGGGAGCTTTCTGACCCAGGAATCGAATCGGGGTCTCCTGCATTGCAGGTGAATTCTTTACCAATTGAGCTATCGGGGAAGCCCATGATGTTTGACAAGGTACTGTTAGGTCCCTAGCACGCGTTGTGACTGGTTGCTTCTAGTGGAGTGGTGGGCAGCTGTCTGGTGGGAAGGGAGAGACTGGTGTCCACCCTCGTCCTCGCGGGGCCTGTGCTGGGGGCTGTAGACGCCTGGAGCGTCTGTCCTGAGAGCTGGAGACATAGCTTTGGGCCTTGACCCTTGACCTTCTGCCTGCTGCTGGCACCAGCGTCGACGCGGGGGTGTCGCCGTGTAGGACTTCAGCGCTAACACTGAGCATGTCCTGGGCAGAGCGGGCACTTGTCCTTCCCGGCAGCCGGTCTCAGCGAGGTGTCCTTCCTGTGACCCTGTGGCCCTGGGACTTGGCACGCGCGCCTCCTGGCCTGCTTGTAGGATTTGTACCCTCGGGAACTGCAGAGGCCGGCCTGGGTGATGTGTGTCTAGTGTGGGGACGGTTCGTACTTTACACAGAGAATCTGACTCTCCAGGTATTCTCTGGACTTACCTGCTTTTTAAAAAGCTAATTTTATTAACGAGATGCGCTGCTGGGCAAGCAGAAGCCACCGAGGCTGTTTCAAGCAGGAAGGAATTTGACGCGGGGAGTCGGCGCCGGAGGCGGAGGCGGGTTGTCTGCTCTCCCCGCCCCTCGGGCTCTGCCCCTGCTCCACGGAGACAGGTGGTCACCTTCTGTGGACTGTCCATGCCGCCCAGGGGTCGGGCCAGATCAGTGCCTTAGGACAGTCCTTCAGCAGCAGAACTCTCTGCACAGGAAATCATGGGTTTTGAAATGAACCCTTTGCGACCGGGGGCCTTGGGGCCCGGCCGGGGACGGGGGAGACCACAGTGCAGGCGAGTGCCTGTGTGGGTCCCTGCCCTTCGGGGGGAGGCTGAGTTCTGAAGGCGACACGGGCTCGGGGGTGTGGGCTTGGAGTGGACACCAGAGGCCCAGAGCGGCCTGGGCGCTTGCCCGCTGGGCTGGCGGGTGCAGGCAGGCCCCCCGGGGGTGGGGTGGGGCTCCGGGGCTGCGCCTGCAGTGACTTGCCCTTCTCGGAGGGGCAGGGATGACTCAGAGCTGGCACCCCGGCCCGAGGCTCTTTCTGCTGCTCAGCCGAGCTGTGAGCTAACGCTCCTCGCTCCTCGTGGTGGCCCTGGCTTCCTCCACGGAGGGACTTTTCCTCGAGGGTCTGCTGCTCTTGACACTTGGGAGGGGGAGCGCAGAGGAGTCAGTTCCAGTCTGTGAGCGTGAGAGCGCGGCGCCGGGAGGGTAACCCTGGTGCCCGCCTCGCAGCCGGGATCTGGCCATGTGGGGTCCTCCACGTCCCCACCAGGTCCAGCTGGACTCGTTGGCCGACCAGAGAGAAGGGGCCTCTGGGGACAGGAACGTGGAGCGGGCCTCGGCTGGTGGAATATCGGGGGGCCTGCTTAGATGTGTGGGCTTCTGCACCCCATGGCTCAGCAGTTTGGGAGTGGCCCCCACAGTGCAGTCTAGGAACCTTGACCCTGGCATTGGAGCCCAGCGGGGTGGGGAAGGCCCGCAGTCAGGGTTAGAGGCGGGTGCGTTCTCAAGGGCCTGTTCCCGCCGGGGGGCTGGGCGATGAGAGAAAGGTGGACCAGCCCAGTACAGAGCTGGCTCAGGCTGCACCCAGGACGTTCACACCGGCTTTGTTCCTCTGAGGCTGTGTGAACTTTAGCTCCTGGCTTCCGCTTCTCGGCTCGTAGTCCAAGGAGCATGTGGCGGGGAGGCCTGGGCCTGGGGATGGACTGATGGGCCGGACAGAAGGCTGCCGGGGTACAGGCAGCACCTCCTTCCGTGACCGTGACGCCCCCGTCCCAGCTTGCTCTCTGCTTCTCAGGTTTCACGGTAGAGGACTCGAGTGTGTTGGGTCCCTTTCCTTTCCATGTGGATGTTTTGTGTAACCACTGGATTTCCTGGTGTGGACAAGGAGGCTGGCTGACCCCCGCAGCCTGAAGAGCCTTGCTCAGGACGCTCCGTGGGTCTGCCCAGAGGCATTTGAGGTCTTAGTTCCCTGATCAGTGATCGAATCCGTGACCCCTGCAGTGGAAGCCGAGTCCTAACCACTGGGATGCCCGGAAATTCCCTGTCGGGACTGTTTCTGGGCGTGGATCTTTATCTCCCTGCCCGGCTACTCCCCCTGCCCTCTCTGCATCCCAGTGACACCCCGGGCTGCTCCGTGACGCCTTCGGGGCCCGCAGGGGGCTGTGACCCTGCGGGGTGTCAGACTGTTGGGCCCAGAGTTGTTGTGGGTGCTGCCCCCCTCGTATTGTCTGACGTACGGAGAATGAAATCCGCAGTGAGATGCGTCAGTTCGTTCCCCTCTCCTGGCAGACTGGAGGCCGTCGGGTGCAGGGCTGGGGCGGGGCCCGGCTTGTGCCAGCTCAGGGGCCTCCGGACGGAAATGACTCGCGCTTCCCTGGAGGCAGCGGGAGCCCAAGTGTGTCCTGGCAGAATGCAAACTGCTGATGCTGGGGGAACGAGAGGAATCTGTCACTCCACGGTTCCTCGGGCGGGCAGGGAGGAGGGAGGCCGGGATTGTGTCGGGTCGCCAGGAGGCGCTCGCGGGCTGGCGGTGCCAGGGGGCCGCAGGGTGGTCACCGAGGGCTCCCTCTGGTCAGTGGGGACAGTGGCTTGTCCAGGCGCTGCCCCATGTTGGGCGGCCCCCTTTGGCCCCTGACCCTCCGTCTGCTCTGCTGGGCCCCCCGACCCCCCGGCTTCTGCCCTCAGTGACGCCCTGGGGCATGGGACACGGTGGAGTGCCACCCCAGAACTCGCGGCTGTCCATGCTTGAGTGCCCAGCGCGACCTGACGGAGCGCCAGCGTTTGCTTATGGATATAACGCCAGCGCGCCAGAGTCACGGGGCAGAATGAACGCTGGGTTACAGGCTGGGACCCCAGGAACCTTCACCCCTGTCGTGCTCTGCTTGGGAGAGCTGTGTGTGCTGACGCCCCGTATCCCCGCTGGGCTTTAGCTGTCTCGGCCGGGGGGCTGTCAGGAGCCTGGGCGGTGCTTACTGGCCGTGTGGACTTGCCGAGCTGGTCCCGTGGTCTGCAGGGAGGGAGCACCCGGCTGGGCTTGTGGCCTTGCTTTTCCCCTGTATTAGTCATGTTTTTCTTTTATCCCAGCTACGGTGCCTGAAAAGTGAAAGTGATGGTCGCTCAGTCGTGTCCGACTTTGTGACCCCACGGACTGTCGCCTGCCAGGTTCCTCTGTCCTTGGGATTCTCCAGGCAGCAGTACTGGAGTGCGTTGCCATTCCCTTCTCCAGGGGATCTTCCCCACCCAGGGATTGAACCTGAGTCTTCCGTATTGGAGGCAGACTCTTTACTCTCTGAGCCACCAGCACCTAGGTAAAAACAAAACCAGAAAACCTACTGAGCAGGCAGGCTGAGGAGAAGGTAACGCTGTGCGTTATTTATTTATTATTTCTGGCCACACACACAGCGTGTGGGCTCTCAGCTCCCCAACCAGGGATCGAACCCGTGTTGCCTTCAGTGGAAGCCCAGCGTCTTAACCACAGGACCTCTGGGGAAGTCCCAACACTGTGCTTTTTAAACTTTTAAAAGCTTTATTGTGGGCTCTTAATAGAAATTGCTTTTCCGAATCAAAGGCATTCTTGGTTTGTTCAAAAAGCTCACTCAGAAAATTCTTCCAATATTGAAAAGCAGTAAAGGAGGAAGCGGGCTTCCCCAGTTGTTCAGCTGTAAGGAATCCGCCTGCATCGCAGGAGACGCGGGAGAATCGGGTTTGTCCGTGGGTCGGGAAGATCCCCTGGAGGAGGAAATGGCAACCCACTCCAGTATTCTTGCCTGGAAGCTCCATGGACAGAGGAGCCTGGCGAGCTATAGTCCCTGGGGTGGCAAAGAGTTGGACACGACTGAGCGGCTAAGCACTCAGGAACGAAGGAGGAGTAGGACCTCGCCCCAGACCCCGAGCCCAGGGACAGCCCCCGCTGCCCTCGCGGCTGAAGTCAGCCCTTCCCTGCGGCTCTTCCCGACGTTTCTCTGGCTGTGTCTGCCGGGAGGAAGGTGGCGGTCCCGCGGCTCATCCTGGCGTCGCAGCCCTCCTGCCTCCAGCCCTGCTGGGGTTGTCATGGCGATGGAGCGGGGAGGCACCTCTGAGGCCCTTGCCCTGGAGAGCCTTCCCTTTGTCCAGGGACAATGGGGCCCTGAAGGACCGTGGTGTGTCTGGCTCGCTTTAATGACCTTCGAGGGGACCCCCTGGGGAGGGGGAGTCCCGTCTCCTTGGAATGAGCCGCTCCTTTCCTGAACTGCTCACCCTTGGATCCCTCGCTTCAGACGACACCTGCGTGTTTCACGCAGAGGCTGGAACTGTTCTGACTTTGCTGCAGTGGGCCAGAGGTGGACTCTGAGGGCGGCCCAGTGGAGGCCCGTCTGGGTCCGCTTCGTGCAGAGGGTGCAGAGCCAACCAGCTCGCCAGCCCTTGAGCACCTGTGCCAACTGCCCTGGGGAAAACGCTCACCCTCTCGGACTGCACTGCCTCCCGCCGTGTTCCCCCCACTGCCGCCTGTGTGCTGGACGCAGGGGTGGCCTCGTCCCAGGAGCCGTGAAGCTCCCACTGTGTCCTGGGGGCGGGGGCGGGCGTCGGGCTGATGGAGGAAGGGAGGGCCTGCTGGCTGCTTGCGCTTCAACAAACAGCCTGCTGGCTGCCGGGCACGGGGCCCGCCTGCCTCCAAGGGCCACAGGCCGCCTTGCTGGGCGTCTACCAGCCGATCCCTTGTTCAACCCCAGCCAGGTGTCCCTTTCTTCCTCAGAGGGCTTTCCCCAAGTCCAGTCCCTCCTGAGGATCCCAGAGGCCCGCGCCTCTGTCTCACTCCCGCGCCTGCCACCTGTCCCCCAGAACAGCTTCTCCCCGTCAGCACTGCTGACATCTGAGGCCCGGTCATCCTCTGTGCACTGGGGGACGGGTTTTCGCAGCACCACTCGGCGAGCGGGATCTTAGTTCCCTGTCCAGGGATCGAACCTGTGCCCCCAGCTTTGGAAGCTCAAGTCTTAACCACTGGACCGCCAGGGAAGTCCCACCAAACAGCATCGCTGGTTCCCACCCTCCAGGCTCCGGGCTGCCCCCCCAAAGTCCCGACAACCCAAGCTGTCCCTGGCATCAGCCCAGGTGCCCTGGCCTCTCCCCCATCCTCGATGTGACCACCTAGAGCTGGGCATCTGCTCAGAGGGGCCTGCCTGTCACCTGTTGGGTTCGCCTTTGATCCCCTTGCCTGATACAGCCCAGGCAACCAGGGAGCCCTCGGGAAACCCTCCGGGGTCGCGGCGTGTATGGTCTGGTAGGGTCGGCTCGGGGCTGGTTGCATGCAGACCGTGCAGAGTGATCTGCGCAGCAGAGAGCTGGGCCTGTGGGTCCCGGGTGGGAAAGAGGCGGCTCAGCCCGACCCCGCCCGGCTGTGTGACCTCGCCTGCTGTCCGGGGGGCCCGTCACCCTCTCTGAGCCCCAGTCTCCTCATGTAAGGGGTGTTGAGGCCCACCGTGCAGATGTTGTGGACACTGGAACCCCCAGTGCTGGCCCCCCGGACCGCAGAGTCCTCCGATCCTGCCCCAGGGCTCCGCGGGAGGGCTGGGGCGCCTGCACCCTCTGACCTCACCCAGAGCAGGCCCTGGGGGCGCGGGCGGCTGACCTGGACTGGAGGGGCCACCCAACACAGGGACACGGCGCCCGAGCCCTTGGCTTCCTGCCGATGCCTTTAAGACGGAGCAGAGGACGAGGCTGGTCCCCGCCTTGCCCTGCCTGTCGGCGGCTGTGGCGGCGGAGTCACGGGAAGGACCCTGGGCTCGCCCGCTGATCCGAGGGTCCCCGATGTGGCGGTGGCATCCCTGGTCCTCGCGGCCGGCGGCCCTGCCGTCACCTCGGAGCCCCCGGCTCCCCAACGCTGACGCCTCTTGGCCTTCCTGGCGCTTCCTCAATCTGCACTGTGTTCTCAGCGGCGCCCGCGGGAATGCGCTATTTATAACTGTGCACAGACTCTTTCCTAGAAATCTGGCATTTCTAAATTTCACCCAAACCGAGACTTGCATGGTCTCTGGAGGGGAGACGAGCTCTCGGGACGGGGCGGGCGGGAGCGGCCTGGGTGGCAGCAGCTGGGGGCCCAGCACCCTGTCCGGGGCAGGGGGAAGGGGCTGTGCGGGGCGGCAGGACACTTGGAATTTGGCGAGGAAGCGAGGGAGGGGAGGCACGGGAGTGTGTGAAATGCCACACCACAAAGGGCTCTTGTGGGCCGAGGGGCCCCGAAGGCAGAGAGCCAGCAGGGCCACCGGCCAGTCTGACCCCCGCGTTCCCAGCAGGCGCCCCCTCCTCCCTCCCGCACGTACTGTGGGCTCCTGCTTGGTGTCCAGGATGCGGGGGGTGGGGGTCTGCACCCCGCGGCCCACCCTGGGGGAGCCAGAGGGCTGCCCGACAGAGGACCTGGAGGTGCTGTGCTCGGCCGAGGCGGTCCTCGCCCTGGTATCCCTGCCCCGTGGGCCGCAGCCTGACTGAACGCGTATCCCCAGCGCCGTGGCTCTGGTCGGACCACCGGGGTGGTCGGGATGGTGCTGGCCTGGCAGGATCGGACGGGATTTGGGTGGCATGCGGAAGGTTCCAGAGCATCCCGGGCGGCGTCCACCCCTGACGGCTGGGTCTCGGGGCCCTGGGCTGGTGGGTGATTGTGGAGGGCCCGGCCGGCCAGGCCCTCTCTGAGCACCGAGTCCCCACCAGCACGTTGTCCCACCAAGGAGCCCACCACCCGGGATAGCAGAGACTCGGACGGGGAACTGGACTGCGGGAGGAGGCGGGAGGAGGGGGCCACACCGGGCCAGCCAGCGTCCCCGCGGGGCTCCTACAGTGTGCCGGGCTGTGAGGGGCTCTAGGCACCTGGCAAGGGAGGAAGCGGGCAGCATGCCCCCCTCCCCTCGCCCACTCTGTAGTGGGGACCCCCGCCCAGCTGGACAGGGCTCCCCAGCACTCCAAGGCGGGGTGGGATGCCAGGTGGCACGGCTGGCCAGTCTGGGGGCAGGGAGGTCCCTGAGGGCAGCCCCAGAGGCCTGGGTGGAGGGCATGGGGTGGTGAGGGCCAGGGATCGGTCAGCTGGGCTGAGGGGCTGAGAGCGGGGCCTGCCCAGGGGATCGGGGGGTGGGGGAGATGGGTAAGGAGTGACAGGGTGGGGTCGGCACGCCCACTGCCCACCGTGTGGGGGAGAGCAGGAAGCTGGTGAATCTTGGGTGCCAGTGGCAGTCAGAGCCAGTGCTGGGGGAGGCCGTCAGCGTAGGGACCCCCTTGGGCACCCGGGGGAAGCGTGCATTTGCCCACTGGAAGAGCTCTGGTGACGGTGGCCTCTGGGGGGCCCCAGGCGTTGGGGGTCTGCATGGAGGCGACCCCCAGCTGTGGGTGCCTGGCTGCTGCCTCGGTGGGCTCCGCTGGCGTCTGTCTCAGCATCTTTGGGGTGCCTTTGGGCCCCAGGCCCCCGTTGCCGCCCATCTTTCCAGGGGCCTCTCGGCGCCTGTTTGTATGCGGGCGATGGGCTGGACGCCTGAAAGCCTTCTGAGAGGCAGCGAGCAGCTCGTGATTCGAGCTCGCGTGTCTGCACCCCGTCAGCGTGAGTGGGCTGCTGTGTGTCACTGGGGCGGGACTTTGGTGCTGGGTGTTCTGGGAGCATCCCCCAGAGGGATGGTCTTGGCGATGGGTGGGAATTCCAGGGAGAGAGATCTTTCCAGTCATGCTAGGACTAGAGCAGGGGTCGGGGGACCCTGATGAGCTAGACCCCTGATCTGCAGAAGGGGCCTGGTCTGAGGGCATGGGGAGCTGTGGAGTGGGGTCTGGAAAACGAGGGGAGTGAAGACAGTCTGAGTGGGGGAGGAGGGACCTCCCTCACCAGGTGCCAGCAGGTGTGCCCAGGTCAGAGTGTCCCAGGGGCTTGTCCGCAGCGCTCTGCAAGTCCTTCTGGAGCCAGACTTTTCGGGGAGAGGGGAAGGATGGGTGGGATAGATTAACTTCATCTTTTAAAAAAATTCTTAAGTATCTTGTTAGAAAGTAAAACAACCTTGTAAAAATTCAGATGTGCACAATAGTTTTCTGTTTCCTGTGAATCCTTCCATGCATTTTTCTGTGGGTATAAACACACATGGGATTCTTTTCTTCACCTCCCCATCCGTCCCCCCACGTGCTCCTTTGAGTGGCTTGCCGTGGACATTCCAGTCTGAATTCCTAGAAGTGAAATTATTGGTGCCAAAGGTCTGCCCACTTTGTATCCTGGTAGCCTTGGTCAAGTTGCCTTTGGAAAGCTTGGACTAATTTATAGTAGAATGAGCAGCGTACCCAAATCCTCTGAATCTGCATCATCATTGGAAAGATGAATCTTTTTCATTCTCTCTAACCCTGTAGGTAAAAATAAGTGTCTTCCTTTTTTGATGTGTCTTGAGAGAAAGGAAACAGTTTTTCTATCAGTTTATCAACCATTGCTGTTTCTCCTGTGAATCGCCCGTCTACTTTTTCCATTAGATTGCTCATCTTTTACTGATTTACCTTTGTCCTTTGTATATTTGTAGGATCTCTTTATATACAGCATACCTTTTTATGTCTTGCACACTTCTTTTGTAATTTTGAACTCTTCTCTTAACGCGATGGTATCGTTGTAGCTTGATGGGGTGACTTGGTGGAATTGCGGCCGTCTTCGTTCCTGGCCTCTCTGTGTCCCGGTGCAGCGTGTCACCCCCACCGAGGGGCTACAAGGGAGAGGGAGCCCCAGGCTGAGTCCCTGTCCAGGCTGACGGCCAGTGGGAAGCAGACACCAGCAGAGCCACGGCCCCTGGCCCGCAGGCCCAGTGTCCGCCCGGGGCCTCTGGATGCAGATGTTGGGTCTTTGGGCACGTCTCCGGCTGACCTCCTGGCTGGAATTAGGCAGTATGAGGCATCTGGTGGTTGATCGAACATCACCGGACCACCGGCAGGTTGGATTCCTGGGTGCAGGACACCATTCCCGGGGGTGGGCAGGCTCTGAGCCTGCTGGCATCTTAGGTCCTGTCCCCAGGAGCTCCAGTGACCCCACGGTGGAGCTAGCTGAGCCTGTACATCCAAGACCATTTCCCTCACCAGGAAAGAGCCTCCCTAGGAGGAGCTGCTGGTAACCAAGCCTCTGGAGGGGGTGGGGGCAGAGAAGAGGAACGGCGCTCCTTGCCTTTGGAGTGGGTGTGTCCAGCTGGATGAGACGCTAAGCAGAGGAGGGTGGTCCCGCTGCTCCAGGGGCACACCGAGCCGCGCCCTCCGTGGGAGACCTTGCAGTCAGTCATCCCTGGCCTCCCTCGCGTGTCTTCTTGGACATCATTTAAAAGCATCTTGTTCCTTTCTCCTCATGTCAGGGAGTCCATGACTGTGCCAGAGAGGATTAAACAGTATTCAGACATCCTTTTCTCAGGCAGTTACTCCCAGGAGATAGAAAGATGCGTTTAGTTCTTTCTCACGGGAGGTGTTCAAATGTCAAAGGGTGATGTTTGCTTTAAAAAAACAGCATTATAAGTTCTGCCTTTGTGGGCGGGCGTTAAAAGCATGATGTTACATGTGTGTCATGAGAACAAACTGGTTTTCGGCTCTGATGGGCCACCGCCAGCCCTGGAGTGCACCTGGCCAGCTCTGCCGTGTAATGGGAGGTCGTGAGCTGGCCGTGCCTCTCGGCGACACGTCAGTCGCCGTTTGGGGGGAGTTCCACTCTGAGGCTGCAGCTGAAGCCCGCTTGTTGCTGAGAACGTAGGAGGGATGGTGGTGATCAAGTCCCCTTCAGGAACGTTGACATCTGACCGAGGACCCCCGGAGGCCTTGCTGTGAATCCCCCAGAAGATCAGAAAGCGCAGGTGTGGCCCGTCTCGGTTCTTTTGTGGCAGTTATGGGGCCATTCACGCCCCCTGCGGTAGCCCTCCCGCGTCATTTTGCTAGCAGCCTTTGTGCTGGGCCCCCATTCAGCCCGCCCCGCCGCTGTCATTGTCCCGAGGTTACTGATCAACCGCCCGCCTGCCTGCCTGAGCGGGGCTGCCGGTTTCCATGGTTACCGCCGCCGCGGCGAATGTGATCCCGGAGCCGCGGGGCGGGCCGGAGCCGCTCCGTAGAGAGCCTACTCGGGCCGGCGGTTGAAACCCTGCACCAGGGTTTACTGCCGCGTTACTGCGGACTTTCCTCGTGTCCTGTGTCCCCAGGGGCTCCGGGCTCAGCCCTCCGGTTAGGCCAGCTCTGTGGGCGAGGGGCTGAGCTGGAGTTACAGCAGGGGAGGTCCTGAGCATCAGAAGTCACACTGGGGTGGGGGGAGCCATCCCTTCTGGGGGTCTGGCGTGTTCCAGGGGAGAGGAGCGGGAGGGCCTTGGGTGTAGGGAGGGGATGTGCAGACAACGGAAGGGCTTCAAGCCCACCGATCGGAAAGATCCAGAAGGGAGCTGGTGGAACCCTTGACATCTGGCGGCTTGGGATTTTGAGCTTCCAGAGCAGAGGATGCTGGGAGATGGGGGCAAGGGTGGAGGGCCAGGGGCACAGGGCAAGATGACGGGGTGCACAGCCTCAAAGCCCCTGCAGAATTCCCTGTGGTCGGGGCCAGGAGATTGGTGCAGGTTGAGTCCTGTCTCATTCCTGGCTGTTATCCCCAAACAGTGACTATCCTTGGGACAACGGTCTTCAGGCGTGTATTCCACGGCGCCTTGAAAATAGATGTGCAGAAGTGGATTTGCTGCTTCAAAGACAGAGTGTTTACATTTTGAATGAATTACCAAACTGTCTTCTAAAAACGCATCAGTAGGTGACGTTCTTGCCACTGGGTCAGAAGTTTGGTAATCTGTGCTTCCCCCTAAGCTCGATGTTATCATTGTCCAAAACATTTGCCAATCTGATAGCTGAAAAATAGCCGTCTGTTGAATTTTAGCCTTTCTCTGATTCCTTGGAGATGGAGCGTCTTTTCACATGTTTATCGGTCATTTGCATTTCTTCTGGGGCCTGCCAGTCCCCGGGCTTCCTTCGTCTAGTTTCTGGTTCAGGGTTTAGCATTCCCAGTCCCACGATTATAATGTCCCATGTTTTATTTTTTAATTTTTTTAAAAAAGTATTCCTATAGTGTATGGCTCTTTAATTTGTTGAGTTAAATTTGGGGCAACGGTGTAAAATCAGGGTTTACTTTTACCAGTGGTCTCAGTATGTTTTATTTGCACAGTCTGTCCCCCGCTCCTTGAAATGCCACTTTCATCACAAAGCGCGTGCCCACAACCAGGGAAGCGGACCTATTTCTCACCCTCTGCTGTGGCTGTTTGCCCCACCCAGCTCGCTGTTTTAATGTCTCCTGAGAGCCAGGGCTGCATAATTCCTCTCATTGTTTGTGTATGTTTGTTTTAAAAAAACATTTGCGTATTTTTTTGTTTTTGGATGCGTGGGGTCTTAGTTGCAGCTCACCGGATCTTTCGTTGCAAGGCACGAGCTTCTTTCAGTTATGGCGAGCTGGCTCAGTAATTGCGGTACAAGAGTTTAGTTGCCCTGAGGCATATGGGATCGGGGTTCCCCCACCAGGGATGGAACCCAGGTCCCCTGCATTGGAAGGCGAATTCTTAACCACTGGACCACCAGCAAGGTCCTACTCTCATTGTTCTTTATCATGATTTTCTTGGGCTGTTCTTATGGGTTTTCTCTTCTGTGTGAGTCTAAAAATACCTCGTAAGGCTTCACTGAGTAATAATAATTAAAGAAAAAACAAACCTGTAGGGATCTTGGTGAGAATTACACTGTGTATATGGATTACTTTGTGTCATGGGTTGAATAGTGGGCTCCCAGGAAATACATCTACCAGGAACCTGTAGGGGTGACCTTCTTTGGAAAAAAGGCCCTTGCACATATAGTTAAGGGTCTCGGGATGAGATGGGCTTGAGCGCAGAGGGGCCCTGAGTCCAGTGACAAGCCCCGGGGAAAGCAGAGCAGACCCAGAGAGAGAAGGCTGTGTGGGCTGAGGGTCGCTGAAGTGAGGTGAAGTGAGGCCGCTCGGTCGTGTCCAACTCTTTGCGACGCCATGGACTGTAGCCTACAAGGCTCCTCTGTCCATGGGATTTTCCAGGCAAGAGTGCTGGAGTGGGTTGCCATGCCAGCACCAAAAGCTGGGAAGAGGCAAAGAGCAGACGCTATTTCAGAGCCTCTGGAAGGAATCAGCTCTTCCAGCCAAACCTTGATTCCAGACCTCTGGCCTCCATGACAGTGAGGGAATAATTTCCTACTGTGTTGACGCCATCCAGTTCGTGGCAATTTGTTGCGGCAGGTCCAGGAATCCAATACACTTTGGTTCAAGGCCTATCTTCTTGTTCAGTCACTAAGTCATGTCTGCGACCCCGTGGACTGCAGCATGCCAGGCTTCCCTGTCCTTCAGCATCTCCCAGAGTTTGCTCAGACTCATGTCCATTGAGTCGATGGTGCCATCCAATCATCTCATCCTCTGTTGCCCCTTTCTCCTTCCTGCCTTCAATCTTTCCCAGCACCGAGATCTTTTCCAGTGAGTCAACTCTTGTTTTTCTGCCTTAGAAACATGGTATGTTTTTCATTTCTTAATGTCATTTTTTTATGTGCTGTCGTAAAATCAATCGTCTCCTCCACATACAGGCTTCATTATAGGCTCATTTCTAGGGATTTCATGGGTTTGTTGCTGTGGTGAGGACTCTGTTGGTTTTGATGACGTTTTTAACTGGATCTTGCTGGGTACTGTGAAGTAATGAACTTTTGGTGATGTTGCACCCAGCCACCGTCACAAGCTTTCTGATTAATTAAAATAATTCCTCGATTGGTTCTCCAGAAGAGCTGTCACATTGACTCAAACAGCACAGAGTTTGTTTCTTTTGTTCAGACGTATCCTCTCTCTCCTGTGTTTTTCTGTCTTATTTTGTGGTCAGCTGGCTTCACCGCTCTCAGACCCTCTGTAGGCCTGCTCATTTGCTAACAAACCGGACTAGGATCTCCTGGCGTGAAGTCCAAGAGCCTTGAGGGACGCTAGGTGCCACTGATCACTTAGCTCGTATCACCCAGTCAGTATTCGTTTGGTTTCTACTCGGGGCCAGACCTTCGATTTAGGTTCTGAATTTGCAGCACTGCGCTGCAAGTCAGCCAGTGCAATAAGACAAGAAAAAAAATACCTGTAAACAGAACACTCTTCTTATTATGAATAATAAAATCTATAAATATAACGTTGTTATTATTCATGGATGATGTGATTACATACAAAGACAATCCAAAAGAATTAGTTAATAAGTGACTTCAACAGGATTGCTGGATGCTTGGGGAATATATGAAGTCAAATGTGTTTCTGTGTACCAGTAGTAAACAGTAAAGGAAATGAGATGTATTATTTTCAATAGCAGAAATGATCAGATAGCTAGAAATAAATCTAGTAAAAGGTGGGCAGAAAACGATAAAACGTTATTATGAGAAGTTCAGAAAGACTTAAATAAGTGAGGGGAGAATTAACTGTGTTCCTGGATTAGAAAACTCAATATTGTAGAAATGTCTTTTCTCCCCAGACTGATGTATAGATTCAGAGCAATACTGACCAAAACCCACAGAATTTTTAGGGGAAATTGAAAAAACTGGACAAGTTGGTTATGAAACATATGTAAATACATATAAATTTTACATGTAAATACATGTAAATTTGGGCTTCCCTGATGGCTCAGGCATTAAAGAATTCATCTGCAATGCAGATGAATTTGCTTACAATGCAGGAGACCTGGGTTCAATCCCTGGGTTGAGAAGATCCCCTGAAAAAGGGAATAGCAATCCACTCCAGTATTCTTGCCTGGAGAATTCCATGGACAGAGGAGCCTGGCAGACTATAGTCCATGGGGTCGAAAAGAGTCAGACATGACTGAACAACTAACACACACACACGTAAATTTACATGTATAAATTGCATGCTAATTTACATATAAGCTCATAGGTAAATAAAATCGTATGTAAACTTTGTATGTACATAATATTGGCCAAGAAGATCCAAGACAACCTTCAAGGATGAGGAGGGTGGCGTTGGTTGGCTCTGTGTCAGGCTTGTTACAAAGCCACTGTTATTGAAAGGGTGGGCCACTAGCAGGGACAGCTATATAGATGGGCCAGCAGAACTGACCAGAGAGCCCGGAAGGCAGGCTCTGCATGATAAAAGTGTAGCTGACCAAGTAACAATAAATCGAGAAGTCAGAAGAGCTGAGTCACTCTCCATGAGGGTAGGTCTTGGCCTGCCATTGATCTTCTGGATGTGCTGCATCTGGGTTTCCCTTTTGACCTGTCTTAAGATGTACTAACTTCCTCATCAGCCGGGCCTATTCTGCTCCATCTAAGTTGGCAGGTCCCTTGCTCACAGGCATGGGCCTGCACAGCGGTCCACCCAGGCACCCGGGCACCCCGATGGCACATCACGTCCTCACCCAGCTTATCCTTCTGTCCCTGGAGGCCTTCGGGCCCAGCAAACTTTCCAGATAGAGGGACCTCTCCCTGGGGCTCCCCGCGGGCAAGTGAGAGAAAGGCCGCGGACCAGGGTCACTGTGTGGGGCTGCTGCTGACAGCCGGAGATGCTGCTCAGCGTCCCCAGCGCAGGGGACAGTCCCACACGACAAAGAAGAAGCCCGCCCCAGGGTCCACGGTGCCGGGGTGGAGAAGCCCGACTTCAGGAGATGTACTGGGCGGATTTCAGCGGAGCGCCTTTCTGAGCTGGGAGAAGGGTGTCCTGACTCCCTCCTACGTGCAAGAGGCAGCGGGTGTGAGAAGGTCCTGAAGCTTCTGGCTGATCATGGGCTTGCATCTTCACACACCATTAGCCAGTTAGGTGACCCTGGGCAAGTCACGTAACCTCCTGACCCTCTGAGGCCTGGTCAGAGCCGCCCAGGAGGTTCGTACGGAGAATTTGATGACGTTCCCAGAGCCAAGCCAGGCTGGGCGCTGGGTCGTGGTTGGTGGATGAGGAAACCCCGACTGTGCCTGGAGCATGGGCGGCTGCATCAGCGGAAGGGGTTGCATTTTTCTGTTGTTCTCAAAGCGAACCCCAGCCCCCCAGGTCTGCAGGCTGCAGCATGCGCCCTGTGAAGTGGTTGTGGGAGGCCATCTGGGGTTACCTGGCCTTTCACCCTAGGTCGTGTTTCAAAGGTATTTTTTGAGTAAAATGCTTATGGCCCTAGAGTGCACAGGTGAGTGTCTTTCTATTTCTCTCTTACCGTGACATAAACCGTTGAGGCTGAGAATAGGGATGTTTAGATGGAGGCCGCAGGAAGAGTGTTCAGGAGCCTGGCTTGGCTAGAGCCTCTCCCGATGACCCCTCCAGAAGCCGTTCTCCGCCTCTTTCTCATCAGATGCGCAGCCGGGGGCAGGACCCCGTGCATCTGGGGCTCCTCCGGCAGGAGAAGACCAGGACCCTGCTCCGGGCCCTCCGAGTGGGTGTGCCCGGGTGACCCTGGGGCTCCTTGCACATCTGAACTCCGGGCCTCGGGAAGCGCCCCATTTGCTCATGTCAAATGGGGCGAGGAGGCTGAGAGCGGCAGGGGAAGGGCCAGCTCTCAGGCCCATCAGGCTGGGCAGCTGCAGCCCCGACCTGAAGCCTCGTCCTGGGAACCCCCAGTCTCAGCGTGTTTCTTCCCGGACAGGCTGAACACTGCTCTCGGAGACCTGGGCCCGGGCTCATCTCTGAGTCGGGGGAGGCCGGGCCGCCGGGGCCCCTTGGAATCTCAGCAGCGTCTGCCCCCTGCTTACAAGGGGGCGGGACGGCCACTCGGCACCTGCAGAGGCCTCCTTGTCTCCCGCGGTCGTTGAAGCCTTCACGGTGGTGATAAATGATGGTCTCGGTGCCCCCAGAGCCCGAGCGTGGGAAAGTCAGGCCCCGGGTTAATAGTTAAAAGCGCCCTCATCAGAAAGGCATCCACCGCCCCTGCTGCTGGGCCCGGCACTGGTGCCCCAGGATCCTGACCGGCTGGCCCTTCGAGTTGTGACAACTAGAGGAATTGGGGACAGCAGCCATCTGTTGTTTAACACCTTCAAACAAAGAAGAACCACTCAGGCATCTCTGACTGGTTGCAGACTGAAAGTAACGATTCGCTTCGGGAGAACTAGTTTCCTGGCAGGTGATTTTTCAGATCAGTGTATGATCAGCAGGAAGGAGGCTGGCCCTGCTGTGGGGTGTGGGTGCTTTTGGGCACCTGAGCCCATTTATCCCTTCCCGCCTCTGAGACCCAGATGCCCTGTCTCGGTGCAGAGGAGCAGCTCCCTTGTCACCACGTCTGTGACACAGAGGCACGGGTAACGCCAGGGCCGAGGGTGTGTGGACCAGCAGCCTTCACCCAGCACCCGACCAGCGCCCGTCCTCCTGCAGGCCCCTTCCCCCTGAAAGCCATCCTCACGCTGGACACCTCCCCCAGCACCCCCAGTCCCACCCTGGATATCCCCTTCCGCTCCACACACCCCCATCTGCCCCTCGGATGCCCCCCCAGGCTGCGATCATCTGCAGTTCCACCTGTCACCCCTGCCAGGCTGAGGACTCCTTGAGACAGCCCTGTGGGTTTTCCCCTCTGAGATCTGGGCCTAGAACGCAGAGGGCTGTGAGGATTGGTTGAATTAATGAGTGATGACAATTTTAATTAGTTTCATTGCGTTTAGCTTGCAGATTAGGTCGTTAAAAAAGCTTATTATCCCAGACAGTTTTAAATTATAAATGAGTTGTGAATGTAGTGAGTCGCGGTAATTCCTGAGCGAATTGTATACATCCTTTCCAGGACCCTTGGGGGAATGTAAGAGGGAAATCCAATTTGTTATTTTTAAGTCGTCTCTTAATCACTTAATAACAGGAAATCTGATATTAGATTAATCTCTTCCTTCTGTTTAGACCCATGCTAAAGGCGCCACTGGGAGAACGTGGAGCTGGCGTTGTCCTTCGGAACCTCGGAATTGTGTGTGCCTGTGTGTGTGTGTCTGTGTCTGTGTGTGTGTGTCTGTGTGTGTCTGTGTGTGTGTGTCTGTGTGTCTGTGTGTGTCTATGTGTGTGTGTGTGTGTGTGTGTGTCTGTGTCTGTGTGTGTCTGTGTGTGTGTGTGTGTCTGTGCCTGTGTGTCTGTGTGTGTCTGTGTGTGTGTGTGTGTCTGTGTGTGTCTGTGTGTGTGTGTCTGTGTGTGTCTGTGTCTGTGTGTCTTTGTGTGTGTGTGTCTGTGTGTGTGTGTCTGTGTGTGTGTGCCTATGTGTCTGTGTGTGTGTGTGTCTGTGTGTGTGTGTCTGTGTGTGTCTGTGTGTGTGCCTGTGTGTCTGTGTGTGTCTGTGTGTCTGTGTGTGTCTGTGTCTGTGTGTGTGTCTGTGTGTGTCTGTGTGTGTCTGTGTGTGTGTCTGTGTGTGTCTGTGTGTGCCTATGTGTCTGTGTGTGTCTGGAGGAGGGGCGGGGTGGAAGTCTGGCCCGGCGCATCCCCTGGAAGCCAGGAGGTGGCCTGCAGGGCTGGGGACACAGGTGTGAGCCCCACATTCGGGGAACAGGGCTGACCGGTGGGTGGGAGGGACGAGAGGCCAGAGAACATTGCTGATGGGTGCCTTTACCTGCTACACGAGAGCGTCTTAGCCGCAGAGCAGAGTGGCCACGGCGTGCGAGACCCTGTCCAAGCGGACTTTGGGTCTTTCTCGAGTGTTTTCACCTTCCAGCGACTTCAGAACAGACCCACGGCTCGTGAGTTTCCAGGAAAGGCAGTAAGGTGGCCGCCGACAAGGGCTGCAGGGGGAGAATCACAGCAGCTATGAGGAAGGAGGGCTCGTCCTCCCCTGGAGCCGAGCGAGAGGAGGCAGAGACGTGGTTCCATCCTTTGAATCCTGGAACCTGGGTCGCCGTCTGGACTGAGAGGAAAGAGGCCTGAAAGCGAATTGCGAGACTCAACTCCAGAAAGACATTTAGGGTGTAATAAAGACAGGAGGAGAAAGGATGCCAAAACACATACTTCCGCTGTTTGCTGAAAGATATGTTTTCCCCAGGAAGACCTTGTGACTTTTCTTTTGCGCTTCTTCTGGTTTCTGGTTAATTATCTAAAATGGCTATGTCTTACCTTTCTTAGGTCATGCAAAATCGGTTTCTTGAAATTTAGGGTTGGAATTTTCTTAGCAAATACGTAACCAGACAAAAGAACAAAAAAAAACCCTGCATTCCTGCTCTCGGCAGTTTCGATGTATCAAGTTGTAAATTAATAGATGCCTGGGCCAATATTTGATCTTTTCCCCCAAAGAAAATAAGGTTTCCCTGGTAGCTCAGCTGGTAAAAAATTGGCCTGATAGGCAGGAGACCCCGGTTCGATTCCTGGGTCAGGAAGTTCCCATGGAGAAGGGGAACTTCAATATTTATGGGGTTCCCTGGTGGCTTAGATGGTAAAGAATCCGCCTGCAATGTGGGAGACCTGGGCTCGATCCCTGGGTTGGGAAGATCCTCTGGAGGAGGGCGTGGCAACCCACTCCAGTATTCTTGCCTGGAGGTCCATGGGGATGCAAAGAGTCAGCCACAAGAGCGACTAAGCACAGAGTACATTGCCCCAAAGAGAATGCTGCGTGGGGTCTTCGCTCGGTTGGAGGGAAGGGCCTCGGGAAGTAGCAGAGATGATCCATCACTGTCAGTGGTTGTCCCCCTGGTGGGGGCCAGGCTGGGTGTTTACTGTCCCGGGTAGCACGGGGGTGAGCTCATAGAAAATCTCACTCCAGCATCTCCGACGGCCACACAGTATGAGGGCAGCTGCCTCCCTTGTGGGGAGCCCGAGCTGCCCCCTCTGACTTGGGGAGCTCAGGCACCAAGGGGCCAGGGCCTTAATATAACCTCCCAGTGGCATTTGTATCTCACAGGAGGGTTCAGTGAAGTTACTCTGCACCGGACTTCAGGGCCCCTGAGGGCGTTGCTGGTAGGGGGCCGGGAGGGTAACCCTAGTCCCCATCGGATGTTCTGCCCTGTCTCTTGAGGAAGGGTAAGCCTGCGGCGGCTGCTGCCACGGGCTGGGCTGGAGGACTGGCCCTGTCCCGTGCCGGGGCCCCGAAGTCAAGGGGGCGGCCCGGGTGGGTGGCCCGCACTCTGCCCAGGTGCCAGGCCCCCCCCACCACTGCAGCTCCCTCTCTGCGGCCTCATTCCCTGGGTTTCTGGACTGAGGCCCTCTCTGCAGGCGCTCAGAGCTGGGCAGGGTCCGGGGTCACAGGCGTGTCCGCGCCGGGCAGGGCCCAGGGACCCGGGAACGTCCTGGGTTTTGTCTGGTGTCACACACGCTGTGCTCAGCTCTGCGCTCTCTTACCTGGAGGCAAGGGAAGCGGAATCTGAGGCGGTGGCTTCCAGCAGTCTTTGTTGTAGCCCATTTACTCGTAAATAGGTACAAATTATTGGTATTAGAAACCCTCGCAGCTCCTCTCCTCATTAAGCCTCTGCAGTTAATAATTATTTTCTCTCTGGAAAGGCTTCGTGGGAAACAGCGGAGGAGACGTGGGAGGCTGCCCTTCCTCCCGGAGGCCAGGTGTGCTGGGCATCCCGGGTCCCACGCCCTGGGCCCGGGGCAGCAGCCTGAGCCGTGGGAGAAGCAGAGAGGGTCCCGGCTCAGGAGAGCAAAGACTCGGGCCCCGTAGCCGTCCGGGGCCTCCAGGTGGGAGAGCCTGCCGTCCCGCCTTCCCTGTGAGGACCAGGAGCCCAGGGTCATGGCGGGGTGGGCGGCGGGGCAGGGCTGGCTGGGCAGCATGGGATCAGGGCCGCTGTGACCCGGGGTCAGCCTGGGCACTCTTGTCTCTTCTGTTAGTTGAAGCTGTCCGAGGCCCACCCGGATTCCAGAGAGGACACCCGTTCACCTGTGGGGGGGAGGAGGGTGCCACGTTTGTGGCCGTTTCATAACCACACATCCCTCAATCCCATCACCACCCAGACAGAGAAAACCTCGCCTCCTTCCTGTCTGGGAACAGGATCCCCGTTCAAGTCTGAAACCTCGGGCCTGCCGCTTTGCCCCTTTCCATCACCCCCATTCCACTCCCATTTCCTTTACGGAACTTTCACTGTTGGTGTGAAGCGGCTCAAGGCTATGAAATAATAAAGGACAGTAACACTCAAGCGTGTGCAGTGCAGCCGTCCATGTCCCTGAAGCCCCCTGGGGGTCACCTCCCGGTCCTGGCCTGGTTTTTGTTTTGACTCCGGCCATGTGGTCCTAGTTGCAGGACGCCAGTCCATAGCCCTCAGCTGCTTTCCCAAAATCATGAAGTCTGAAAATCAAAGTCAGTTCAGTTCAGTTCAGTCGCTCAGTCGTGTCCGACTCTTTGCGACCCCATGGACTGCAGCACACCAGGCCTCCCTGTCCATCACCAACTCCCGGAGTTTACTCAAACTCATGTCTGTTCAGTCGATGATGCCATCCAATCATCTCATCTTCTGTCATCCCCTTCTCCTCCCACCTTCAATCTTTCCCAGCATCAGGGTGTTTTCAAATGAGTCAGTTCTTCACATCAGGTGGCCAAAGTATTGGAGCTTCAGCTTCAACATCAGTCCTTCCAATGAATATTCAGCACTGATTTCCTTTAGGATGGACAGTCCCTTGCTGTCCAAGGGACTCTCAGGAGCCTTCTGCAACACCACAGTTCAAAAGCATCATTTCTTCGGCACTCAGCTTTCTTTATAGTCCAACTCTCACATCCATACATGACTACTGGGAAAACCATAGCTTTTACTAGGTGGACCTTTGTTGGCAAAGTAATGTCTCTGCTTTTTAATATGCTGTCTAGGTTGGTCATAACTCTTCTTTCCAGGAGCAAGTGACTTTTAATTTCATGGCTGCAGTTACCATCTGTAGTGATTTTGGAGCCCCCAAAAATAAAGTCAGCCACTGTTTCCCCATCTATTTGCCATGAAGTGATGGGACCAGATGCCATGATCTTATGAATATTGAGCTTTAAGCCTACTTTTTCACTCTCCTCTTTCACTTTCATCAAGAGGCTCTTTAGTTTTCTTCACTTTCTGCCGTAAGGGTGATGTCATCTGCATATCTGAGGTTATTGATATTTCTCCCAGCAATCTTGATTCCAGCTTTTACTTCATCCAGCCTGGCATTTCGCACGATGTACGAAATTATGTTAAATATGTTAAATTATGTTAAATAAGCAGGATGACACTATACAGCCTTGACGTACTCCTTTCCCAATTTGGAACCAGACTGTTATTCCATGTCCAGTTCTAACTGTTGCTTCTTGACCTGCATACAGATTTCTCAGGAGACAGTTCTGGTATTCCCATCTCTTGAAGAATTTTCCACAGATTATTGTGATCCACACAGTCAAGGCTTTGGCATAGTCAATAAAGCAGAAGTAGATGTTTTTCTGGAACTCTCTTGCTTTTTTGACGATCCAACAGATGTTGACAATTTGATCTCTGGTTCCTCTGCCTTTTCTAAATCCAACTTGAACATATGGACGTTCACAGTTCACGTACTGTTGAAGCCTGGCTTGGAGAATTTTGAGCATTACTTTGCTAACGTGTGAGATGAGTGCAGTTGTGCGGTAACTTGAGCATTCTTTGGCATTGCCTTTCTTTGGGATTGGAATGAAACTTGACCTTTTCCAGTCCTGTGGCCGCTGCTGAGTTTTCCAAATTTGCTGGCATACTGAGTGCAGCACTTTCAGAGTATCATCTTTTAGGATTTGAAATAGCTCAGCTGGAATTCCATCATCTCCACTAGTTTTGTTTGTAGTGATGCTTCCTAAAGCCCACTTGACTTTGCATTCCAGGATGTCTGGCTCTAGGTAGGTGATCACACCATCATGGTTATCTGGGTCATGAAGATCAAAAATTCATTTGGCAGCAAAACCAGACCCAGACCAATGGGAGGTTGTTGACAGTTTTTATCCTTGTTCGTGTGACTATTCACACGCAGTCTGCAAGAGGATTACCCATTCAAAGGCGAGATCAATTGTTATATAAAATGGAATATGCACTGTTTATAGCTTCCATATTAAAAAAATCCCGAATTCCAGAACCACCCGACCCAGGGGTTTCAGGCGAAGGACCTGGCCCTGTCTTCTTAGGTTGTGTCTGTGTCTGGAGTCTGTGTACATGGCTCCGGCTGGGTGTCTTTACTGACGGCCTGCCCTTTCCACTCGTCCCTCGTGTTGGCATTTCAAGTTGTAGTTGGTTCCTTTTCACTGTTGCGTGGCATTTCATCCTGTGAACATTCCATTCTTTTTTTAAAATTTTCATTTATTTCACCTGTGCCAGATCTTGGTGGCCACCTGCGGGATCTTTGATCTTGGCTGTGACTTGCGGGGTCTTTAGTCGAGGCTTGCAGGATCCAGCTCCCTGACCAGGGATCAAACCCGTGTCCCTTGCACTGGAAGGCAGATTCTTAGCCACTAGACCACCAGGGAAGTCCTCGTTCCACTGGATCTCTTCTGCTACTTGGACATCCTGTGCGTACCTCCCGCCCACGGGGGCCTGGCTTTCCCGGGGGTGACTCCCTTGGGGTGATCCCCCTGGAGTGATTCCCCTGGAGGTTGCTCCACATTGGGCCCCGAGGGTTTAGGTGAGTCCAGGGCTTTGCAGAGTGATTGGACCGGTTCGCTTTCCACCAGCAACGAGCAGCCGTTCTTCTCTCATATGGGCCTGCCATCACTTGTGGGAGTCTGGCTCCTTCACTTTTGCCAGTCTGGTAGGTATAAACTGGTATCTCACTGTGGTTTGGATTTACATTTCTCAGATTGCTAGTGATGTCAGGCATCTTTAGATTTGTTGTAGGGCCAGATATCTTCCATTTTGTGGCTTGTCTCATCATTAATTTTTAAAATTGCATTCTTTGTAAAGTTCTTCTAGTTAATATCAAAATGATACACTTTTTCCCTTTAAGATCACGATTTGTATCTTAGGAAATCCTTATCCGCCTCAGATCATTAACAGTAGTTCTGTACAATTCCTTCTGAAGTAGGTTTTCCCTTTCACACTACCTACCATCCTTAATTTCCTGGAATTGCTTTTTTGTGTTCAGTGTGAGATAGGGATCCAGTGTCATTTGGTCTAGGGTTTCCCTGGTGAGTCAGCAGGTAAAGAATCTGCCTGCCGAGGCTGGAGACACAGGAAATACGGGTTTGATTCCTGGGTCCGGAAGATCCCCTGAAGAAGGAAATGGCAACCTACTCCAGTGTTTTTTGCCTGGAAAATTTCAAGGACAGAGGAGCCTGGCAGTCTGCAGCCCATGGGGTCTCAAGTTGGACATGACTTAGTGACGGAGTGATGATGCAGATAGATGTCTCGGGCCCGCCGTGGAATGTTCCCGTCTCCCAGTGGCACCTCGTCACGCGTTGTTTTCCCGTACTCGTGGGTCTGACTCTGGTTTCTGTCCTGGCTGTAGGTTCCTCTGTGTCAGTCCCCTCTGGCTCCCAGACTCCGATGAGCACTCCCATCTCCTGCAGGCTGCCCCCTCACCCTGCCTGGCTGTGCCAGCCTGTCTGTCTTCCCTGTGGATTACAGACTGTCTTGCCAGTTCTGGGAGGGACCCTTTCGGGACCTGACAGATACGGCAGTGATTCTTATGTCAGTTGGAAGAGAAGGTCTTCCCTGTCCATGCTGGCTTTTCCTATCAACGAATGTGGTTGGATCATCTTTGTTTCTGCCAAGGGTAGTTTATCTTTTTATTTATTCTTTTTGTTTATAAAGGGCTTCTATATCTTTTGCTAGATCAGTTCTTAAGTGCAGTCTATGTTTGCTCTATTGTAAATGATGTTTTAAAAATTGTGTTTTATGAGACTTGTGTTTTAGTATAGGAAATGAGCTAGATTTTTTTTCTTTTTTTAGGCATCCTTTGAGATTAAAAAAAAATTTTTTTTTTTTTTAAATTTTGACTGCACCACATGGCATTTCCGATCTTAGTTCCCCAACCACGGGTTGAACCCACACCCCCTGCATTGGAAGTGCGGAGTCTTAACTGCTGGACCACCAGGGAAGTCCAGATTTTCCTGTCTTGCTCTTTGGCTACCTTGCCGTGTGCTCCGGTGCATTCTGACAAGTCGCCTGCAGAGCCTGTGGAGTTCTCTGTGTTGTTCGTCATGTGATCTGTGTGTAATGATGTGATATCTTCACTCACTCACCCATTCGCACGGCGCTGACTAGGCCTCCAGTACGACTTGGAAGTGGACGTAGTGGGCGCCTCTGCTGAGTGTGATATTTGCTGTTGTGTTTTTATCATTTCAAGGAAGCATCCATCTCTCCGTTGTTTGATAGCATCTTTGTGAGGAGTCATTGCAGTATTTCACTGACTCTTTTCCTCTATTGAGAGGCAAATATAGTTTTTATAAAAAAGTGTGGTGTTATGTTACGACATCTTCAAATGTTAAATTCTTAAGATAAATCCTATTTGGTTTGGATACCTCGTTTTATTTTTAATAATTACTAGATTGTATTTTCTGTTTTATTTTTAATACATAATTAGATTTCGTTTTCGTTTTCCTTTTTAAAGAATTATTGCTTTTCTGTTCGTGAGTGACGTGGCCTGTACTTTTTCTTCCTTGTGCTCTCCTTGTCTGATTTCTCTCTTTTTTAGTTTTATTTATTTATTTTTGGCCGTGCCGGGTCGTCATTGCTTTTCTCTGGTTGTGGAGAACCGGGGCTCTTCTCCCGTTGCGGTGACGGGCTTCTCCTCGCGGGGGCTTCTTGTCGAGCCGCATAGGCTCCAGGGTGTGCGGGCTCAGTGGGTGCAGCCCGCAGGCTCTAGAGCGCAGGCTCAGGGGCCGGTGGTTGGCCGGCTTAGTCGCTCCCCGGCACGGAGGGTCTCCCTGGACCAGGGCTCGCGCTCCTGTCTCCTGCGTTGGCAGGAGGATTCTTAACCACTCAGCCAGGAAAGCCCTGTCCTCGTCTGATGCTAGTGTCAAGGTGGTAGCCTCACAGGACGGGATCTTTCACGGCTGCTGTAACGAGCGACCATAGGCATGGTGGCTGGAGGCCACCCGGATCCATCCTCGCTCCGTTCGCTGGGTTAGGCGTCCGGCACAGTCTCCCTGGGGAGAAACCGGGTGGTGGCAGGCTGCGCCCCTTCTAGACGCTCTGGGGGGACTCTCCTCCCGGCTCCTCCAGCAGCCAGAGGCGCCCCCACCCCGGGCTCGTGGCCCCACGCCGTCTGTGCCGCGGCAGTGTGGCATCCCTGTGGCCCGCCTCTTTCTCTGACTGTCTTCTCCTCCACTTCTCAGGACCCCGTGGGCACACTGGGCCCACCTGGATGGTCTCCCTGTTTCAAGGTCAGCCTACCAGCAGCCTGACCCTTCGCCACGTGGCATGACACGCTCACGGGTTCCGGGCCTCGGGACTGGGCCTCCTTTGGGGAGGTGGAGCGTTATTTTGCCCACCATGCAAAGCCACAGACCAAGATTTACATGCAGGCCAAGTACAGCAGGAGGTCCCCCCCTTCCTGCCCCCTCGGGTCGCTACCAGGGTCCACGCGTCCTGCCCAGAGGCTGCCTGGGTCTCCTGCTTCTTTGGACCCCCTGGCTCGGGAACTGCAGTGACTGAAGCAGCCCGGCAGCGCCCCCAGGCTCAACAGCCCGCAGTCCGGGCGGGGCTGGGTTTGTGCTTTGTTAGCAGTCTCTTCTTTGCTGCCCCCAGCAGTCGGGCTGACAGCCGCTCCTGGACCTGCCTGGGGCGGCGGGACATGTGAGTGGCCCTCGGCAGGTGCCCGGCCGTGTCGCCCTGACCACCCTGGAGGCCGTCGCCCAGCTCGGAGCCTGGCAGGGCAGGGCGCTCACTAGTTCTTTTTCTCCCCCCAGTTTTTTAAAATTAGGCAATTACTTTACAATACTCTCACGGTTTTTGCCGTATATCAGTGTGAATCGGCATTAGGTATACACGTGTCCCCTCCCTCTTGAATCCCCCTCCCCGCTCCATCCCCACCCCATCCTCCAGGCTGTCACAGAGCACTGGCCTTGGGTTCCCCGCGTCATACGTCGAGCTCCCACGGGCGATCTGCTCTACATAGGGTAATGTGTGTGTTTCAACGCTATTCTTCCAAATCATCCCACCCTCTCCTTCCCCCACTGTGTCTAAAATGTCTGTGTCTCCTTTGCTGCCCTGCAAGTGCATGTACCCTGAAGAAAGCCAGAATTGAAAAAGACGCGTACCCCAACATGCCTTGCAGCCCTGTTTACAATAGCAGGACATGGAAGCAACCTAGATGGCCGTCAGCCGGTGAATAAGAAAGTTGTGGCACATACACCATGGAATGTCACTCAGCTATAAAAGGATGCGTTTGCGCCACTAGTTCTTTGAAATCCATCTGAACCTAAGTCCTTGTCGTAGGGAGCTTTGCCCGTTTTCCTAGGAAGGGACAGAAGAGTGGCCTTTCTGGATCTGGCAGGGAAGAGTGAGGCTGGACGGGTTGGCCCCGACGGTGGAGGGAAGCCCCCCTGTGCTGCTGGAGGCATGGAGCCCCTGGGCCGTCCTGCCTGACGCCCAATTCCCAGGTCTCACCAACAGTCTCAGGCCAGAAGAAGAATCCAGAAACCTCCGTGTGGTTTCCTAGAGCCGGGCTGTCACCCGGGTGTGATTCTGCCCCCAGTGGACGTCTGACGAGGTCTGGAGATGCTTGTGGTTGGGGCGGCTCAGGGGGGTGACCACCTGGCCTCGGAATGCTGCTTCGCATCCTCTAGTGCCCGGGCCGGCCCCCAGCCTCAAGTTATCCGCCCCTACCCTGAGTGTCCACGCCGCTGCCCACGGTGCGGGGGCCCAACCGGATGCTGAAGGCCCTGCATCTCTGCCTTTCTCCCCCAAAATGTAACACAGCCTCTGGGTCGAGCTGGTGATCACCAGGCGTGTCCCCAGCGAGGAGTGTGGGAAGGTCTGGCTGCTGACTTCCTGTTCGGCCAGCAAGGCTACGCATTGTTCAGCCAGTGCTGGAAATAAAACAAAACCCAGGAGCCACACGGGTCCCTGACGAAACGCTCCACAATCCCATCGGAGCCGGCCGGCCGCTGTGTTTTCACGGAGGGTGTGTGCTGGTGTCTTTCACAATGTTCCGTTGACAGTGTAAACAGCCGGCCTGGCTGCAGCCCCACCTGAGCGGTAACTCCGCGTTTTCACCATCACCCTGGGTCGGAAGGTGGCTCCCGGCTCTGTCAAAGGCCTTCTGCTCCCCACTCTCGGCTCATCTCCTGTAACTCAGTCATCATTTAGTTTTGAGGAAATCCTTCTCACGGTGCCTTTTCCTTTTTCTGGCTGCACCGCTTGCCAGATCTTAGTTCTCTGAACAGGGATCGAACCTGTGCCCCGGGGAAGCATAGAGTCCTAACCCACTGGGCTGCAAGGGAAGCGCCACGATGCCTTTGAAAACATTTCTTCCCTTTTGGATAAGCTCATGCAAGGTAAAACTAATCTTTATAGGGCGAACCCTTAACTCCTTTTTTCCTTTTTAATTATTGAGGTGGCATTCACATCATGTCGTAGCATGAGCCGATTCAAAGCGGGCACCTCAGTGGCATTTGGTACGTTCAGGGTGTTGTGCAGCCACCCCTCTGTCTAGTCCCCAGACGTTTCTATCACCCCAGGGACACCCACACCCCCTAGCAGGCCCCACACCCGTCCCCGGCGGCTCCCCGCTTGGTTCCTGTTATTACGGATTTATGTGTTCTGGACAGTTCACGCACGTGAAATTGTACAGTGTGTGCTTCTGAGACAGGCTTCCTTCACTGAGCGTGTTTCTGAGGTTGTCAATTCTTCACGTCGCTCCGCGTCTGACTGACAGTTCGTCGTATGGATGGACCGCGTCTAGTTTTCAGTGTTTTTTTGGACCACATCTTGTTTAGATAGAATGCATCAGTCTATCTAATGGGCATGTGGGTTTCCACTTCCTGGCTCTTGTGAATTGCCATTGGCTGTGCCAAGGATTCATGTACAACATTTTGTGTGGATATATGTTTTCAATTATTTTACGTTTCACCTCGGAGTGGGATTCGGGGTCAGGTGTCAATTACTTGTTTAACTTTCTGAGGAACCAATCCTTGACTCTTAGGTGAAAGTGCTTATCTTGACAAGAATGCATCTCAGCTCACAGCTTCTGTAGCCCGGGGTCAGAGTGGCCGCTGGGAGCTGTGAGCAAGCCTTCCTGGAGGTGGTGGGGCCTGGTACGATTCAGTCTTCCAGAAGGTTCTGTCTGGCATGGACGCGACGAGCTGTTTCTCGTGGGATAACTCGATATTGTGGATGCTGAATTCGACCTTGGGACAGGAGCTTCCTTTCACACATGAAATTAGGAGAGGGCGTCTCTGAGTCAAAGTTATCCCGCATCAGGAAGTTTTACAGTAAATAATAGAAGTGGGAGGGACAGGAGAAGGAAGTTTTAGGATCTTGGCTGTTTCTTCATTCATTTCTTCATTCTCCCTGTTTCTTTATGTATTCATCTTTCTCAGTTAAACTGTAAAATTTGTGTAACATAAAGGTTGTCGTTTAACCGTTTTTCTGTGTACAGGTCCATGGCATTAAGTCCACTCACCCTGCTGTGTGACCGTCCGTCTCCAGGGCGTGTTCATCTTGCACTACTGACTCGGTCCGCCTAAGGCCGGCCCCCCCCCGGCCCCGACACGCACCGTCTGCTCTGTCTCCGTGAGCTTGACCGCTCGGACACCCCGTGTCCCTGGGCTCACGCGGCGTCTGTGCTTTCGTGTCTGGCTCCTCTGGCTCGGCGCTCTGTCCCCGGGTTCATCCGTCTCGTACCCGTGCCGGGACCCCCTCCTTTATGAGGTCTCCCTGATCCTTGTGCTTCGTGAGGCCGGGCGTTTCCTGGTGAGTGTTGGGCGTGTTGGACTCACCCGATGGTCTGGTGATGTAGCTGGACCTGCGCGGGTGTGATGAAGCTGAGCACGCTCAGGGGGTCTTCCTGGACGCGGGTGGGTCCCAGTCCAGCAAATGGTGTCCTTTTAAGAGGGGAGTCTGGACACAGGGCCCACCACGTGACATGAGGCAGAGAAGGTCTGCGGGCCGAGGACTGCCGGCAGGTGCCGGACGCCAGGATGGCACCAAGGGACGGGTCGTCCCTCAGCCCCCGGGCGGAACCAGCGCAGCTGACCCGTGACTTGGACTTGCGGCCTCCGCGCCGAGAGGGTCGGTGTTTTCTGAGCCCCAGGCTGCGGGCCGGCCGTCCCGACACGCCTGTGTCCCGAGCCCGCGGCCGTCCGGGCCCTCCTGCTTTCTCCGCACTCCGTGCTGGGAAGGCGGCTGTCCTCCACCGTCTGACCCCCTGCCCCGGCCTCCCGGGGCCCTCCTGTCTCGTCTTCGCCAGCCCAGCTCCGTCCCCTGCCCGCTGAGAGCCCCCGGCTCTGCTGAGACGCACAGGGCTGAGGAAGCCCAGGGACGAGACGCTGGACGGCGGCTGCCCCGTGGCCAGCGCGGGCTCCTGGATGGGCCCCGCCCTCCACGAAGACCTCGAGGCCCCCTCGCCCGCAGTGTCTGGGGTTTTGTGGGCGGTGCCCGCTGGTGGGTGCCCACGGCCCCGCGGTCCCATCTCCCCTGTCTCTTTTCCTCTGTGACTCAGGGACCGCGAGGGGACCCGGCTGAGCTACGGAAAGGCCTGCACCCTCCCGGCTTGGAGGCCCTGGTTCCGGCGCCGTGTGCAGCCGCGGCTCAGGCCAGGGGAGTCCCGGGGCAGCTCCCTGCTCTCCCAAATGAAACAGGCTTCTAAGTGATCAACCGGACGGCTGCTCAGGCAGGAGAAGGGGAAAAGCCCCTGAACGTCAGCAACACTCCTGCCCAGAGCTTCTGCAAACAGTCAAGATCACCCAAACAAGGAAAGTCTGAGAAGCCGTCACAGCCGGAGGAGCGAGGGGCGGGGCTCCCACACGTCTTGTGCGTCCTGGGACCCAGAGCGGACAGGAGGCGAAACCAACGAGAGGAGAGGCGGGTGTCGCTTCATTCAGACACACACCCCACACCGATCTGATAACAGAGTTAATTGTGGGAGTAACTGGGTCCTGAATAGTCACTGGAAGGACTGACGCTGAAGCTGAAGCTCCAGTACTGTGGCCACGTGATGCGAAGAGCTGACTCGTTAGAAAAGACCCTGATGCTGGGAAAGATTGAAGGCAGGAGGAGAAGGGGACGACAGAGGATATGGCTGGATGGCATCACCAACTCGATGGACACGAGTTTGAGCAAGCTCCGGGAGTTGGTGATGGGCAGGGAAGCCTGGCGTGCTGCAATTCATGGGGTCGCAAAGGCTGGACACGACTGCGCGCCTGAACAACAGGAAGCTGGGTGCTAGGTATACAGGCCCTCTCTGCACTGTCCTCGCAGTTTTTCTGTAAACGAAAGCTACTCTATAATAAAAGTTTTATTTAAAATTTAAAAACAAAAACTTTTTTGATTTAAAAACAAATGTAGCAACCCAGACAGAATCACTGTCAGCACTGACGTTTTTGCTCTCCGTGCTAGTGGCTCCCTGGACTTGCGTGTGAACATGTGTTGTGTGAGGAGTGCCTTACCTTCCCCCTAAGTCCATGTTGTCTGGGTCTGCCGTGACGCCGGTGGGAGGGTTTGTCACCGTGTGGGTTTGGCTGAGCTGAGCCGCACAGTGAGGACAGCCATCCTTTTATTTCGTGGCTCCCTGTTGATGGGCAGTCGGGTTTGTGCTCCTGGAGACTCAGAAATCCAACCCCGATGATGTAAGCTCAGAGAAAATTCATTGTCTTCAGGACCTGGTTGTCCAGGACGGCCCATGGTCTTGAAATAAATTAATGGTGAGATTAGCAGTAAGGTGCATATTTTACTTTCCAGCACATTTGACATGAGTTAATATTCAGTGCTGTTTTCTGGTCATAACCTGGCTCTTTGTTACGGGACGTTCCTCCGTGCTCTGACCTCCTGGGCTCCCTGTGGGAGGGTCCGAGCCCTGGACCCCTGGGAGGAAGAGGGTGGGATAGCCTAGATGGCTGCCCAGACGGCCTGAGCTTTTGAGCTTAAAACCAGCATGACCCTAGAATCTTGGACCAGAACACATCTGTGTGGTGGTTTAAGATTAAAAGGATGTTTCATAACAAGGTGCTACCGGGAAACAATATCCTACGTCTCATATTAGTACAATGGGCCTTTGCAAAAAACGAGAGAGAGAGAGAGAAAAGAAACACCTGCAGAAAAGTAGCTTGGATGGAAAAATGAAGTCTCTGATGCTGTTTGTGCCGATGTCAATCTTGGGGTTAGAGAGGTGCCGCTGGAAGAGGGCTTTTTACCTCCCCCCTCCCTGCCCCCTCCCACCTCCCCCCGAATGTTTATCCAGCAGCCTCTGAGTGCCGGGGACTGCTGTAGAAGTAACAGGTGCAGCAGAAACAAGACCTGCAAGTTCTTGGTCCTCTCGACTTCACTGGGGGGAAAGATGGATGTGAGCAAATAAAGTCCGGCTGCGGCCGCTCCTGTGTGGGGATAAAAGTGGGGGTGTGGCAGAGCGTGAGTGGGGGGACGTGGGAGGCCCCTCTGATGGGGATCATGCCGCTGAGTCCCGGGTGGCCCGGCGGGCAGCCACCAGTGGCAAGGATGCCGTGTTCCAGACAGAAGATGCAGCGTGCAAGGGCCCTGGGGCAGGGGGCGTCTTTAAGCCAAGGGAGGGTGGCGAGCCTGGGCCACATAGGTCCATAAGATGGGGTACAAGGAGACTTCCTGATGGTCCCGTGGCTAAGACTCCATTCTTCTGATGCAGGGAGCCTGGGTTCGATCCCTGGTCAGGAACTAGACCCCGGATGCCACCACTAAAAGGTCCCGCATGCTACAATGAAGACTCGGTGCAGCCAAATAAATATCCAAAGAAAGATGGTGTCAGCAGCATGGGTTTCCTCCCGGGTGCCCCTGGCGGGAGTGGTGATGAGATCAAGGCTTTGGGACGACTGCAGTGGCCACAGTGTGGACCAGCGCTCCCTGCTGTCTGGGCGTGGCCGGTGTGTTTTGGGGGAGGGAGGATGGTGTCATCTCTGAGGCTTCCTGCCGCGATGAGCTTGCCATCTTCTGCCTTAGTCTCTTTTCCTTGTTACTTCTTCAGCTGCCGGCTCTCGGTCCGAGAGCCGCAGGCAGGGTCCCTGCGTCTGCCACCTGCTCTCTGTGCTCCCAGGAAGCCGGGGACAGAGCCGAGCCCCCACCTCGCCCACCTCTGGGATTTACACCAGCCCTGCGGGGTGGCCGCCCTCCCTACGCTGAGGTCATACAAGTGCTATGTCCTCTTTCAAATTTGGCCCTTCCAGAGAATTCCCAGGTTGTCCAGTGGTTAGGACTCCATGCTTCTGCTGCCGACAGCCTGGGTTCAGTCCCTGGTCAGGGAACTAAGATCCCAAAAGCAGAACTGCACGGCCAAAAAGGATAAAAAAAGTCAGCCTTTCCGGGTTATCATGAGGACCAGATGGAGCTGTCACAGAGCGCTCCGTGCCTGACCTACCAGGTGATGGGTGTTATTACTGCAGGAAGCCGGGGGCCCCCTCCACCAAGCCTGAGTTCTCAGGGGTGAGACCTGGCTTCCCAGGGTCTCAGCTTTTCTCACCTGTCAAGTGGGGTAATGCCGGCTTCTCTTAGACTCTGGGAATCTCAGGTTTGCACTCGAATGTGTTGTGACTTCTGCAGCGATTGCATTTCTCCACTGTCTGGACAGGTTTTGCCACTCAGGGTTACCCAAAAGCGGCTTCTGGCTCCTGGGTGTCTGAGGAAATCCGTCCCAGATGCAGAAGCTCCCATGCGTTGCCCGCCCGCCTGTCCTGCTGAGGGCTCCCGGCAAGTTGTGTGTGGTGGCGACTGTGCCGGGTCCAGAGGGACAAGGTGGCCTCCAGGGCTTGTGGCCTGACCGCGTCCTCTCGGGGGTGCTGAGGCTTCCCAGACTCAGGCCGGAAGGTGGCCCCTGGCCCCTGACTGTCTGGGGGCACAGCCAGCTCCAGCTCTGGGAGGGTGGGGCCTGCCGGGGGCTCAGAGCTTGCCCAAGTGCCCAGGGAACCGGGCGGGGGCGCTCACAGAGGGCATAGGCTGCACCCACGTTGGAGGACATCCGTCTGGGCTGCCGGGACACAGCCGAGCTGAGTCACAGGGATGAGAACTTGGCCAGGTGTTTCTCGGGCCCCAGAGCACGAGGTGTGGGGGGTGGACTGGAGCAGGTGAAGGTCCCTGAGCATTGCGGCTGCACCTCAGGGCGCCCTGGAGGTGACGGAGCCACCCTGTGGCCAGCGTGGCCAGAGCAAGTCCCTGGGGCGGCTGCTGGACAGCCCGTCTCGTTCTGGGCTCACACCCTGCGGTATTGCTCAGCCTGGTGACCCGAACACTCCACCGTTTCTGGCCGCCAAGTCCTGAGGACCTCCTCTCATGAGCTGGTCACTTGTGTTGGCTGAGAGGCCGTGTTCTCCTGTGTGTCTTCCTAAAGCAACACGTGGTGAGCTTCTCCTGGATGCTGGGCTTCCCCGGTGGCGCCCATAGTAAAGAACCCGCCTGCCAGTGCAGGAGACGTAAGAGACGTGGGTTCATTCCCTGGGGCGAGAAGATCCCCTAGAGGGGACCATGGCAACCTGCCCCAGTGTTCTTGCCTGGAGAATCCCTTGGACGGAGGAGCCTGGCGGGCTGCAGTCCACGGGGTCGCAAAGAGTCGGACTCAGCTGAAGCGACTGAGCATGCACGGCTGTTTAGATGAGCAGGACACAGCTCGGAGAGCAGCCGTCAGCATAGCAGAGGTCAAGGCGGGGACCATGCTGGACGCCATGGGCTCTGAGCTGGGCTGTGGGTGGGTGGACGGCTGGAGCAGGTGCAGAGGAGGGAGAACGGGGTCTCAGCGTGCCCCCCGCCCCCGTGTCTGGAGGAAAGCGTGTGAGGCTGGAGTCTCAGGCAGTGAGGACTGGGTTGTGTGCTGAACGTTGAGATGCCCTGATGACCTGGGGGCCGGGGGCGGGTTCCACCAGGGGCTTCTGAGCTTGATGGGCGTGATGGGAGCTGTGCTTTCAGAAGCCAGGTGTGGGGGGAGGGAAGCGGGCCCTGGGGTGCGGGGTCAAGGTCGTGGTCACGAGTGGGGAGGGGCCTGGGGCTTGGGGATGCTCTTCCCGCTGGTGCGGGGAGAGGGGACCGGGCAGGCGGGCTGCTGAATGAGCCCCCCTTGTGTCTCACAGACGGCATCCACAGCGTGGCGGCGCTCTGCACCCTGCGGGTCACGGTCATCACGGACGACATGCTGACCAACAGCATCACCGTGCGCCTGGAGGACATGTCGCAGGAGCGGTTCCTGTCGCCGCTGCTCTCCCGCTTCGTGGAGGGCGTGGCCGCCGTGCTGTCCACCACCAGGGACGCCGTCTTCGTCTTCAACATCCAGAACGACACGGACGTGAGCTCCAACATCCTGAACGTGACCTTCTCGGCCTTGCTGCCCGGCGGCGTCCGGGACAAGTTCTTCCCGTCGGAGGACCTGCAGGAGCAGATCTACCTGAACCGGACGCTGCTGACGGCCGTGTCCACGCAGCGCGTGCTGCCCTTCGACGACAACATCTGCCTGCGGGAGCCGTGCGAGAACTACATGAAGTGCGTGTCAGTGCTGAAGTTCGACAGCTCGGCGCCCTTCATCAGCTCGCCCACCGTGCTCTTCCGGCCCATCCACCCCGTCAACGGGCTGCGGTGCCGCTGCCCGCCCGGCTTCACCGGCGACTACTGTGAGACCGAGATCGACCTGTGCTACTCCAGCCCCTGCGGCGCCCACGGCCGCTGCCGCAGCCGCGAGGGCGGCTACACCTGCGAGTGTCAGGAGGACTTCACAGGTAGGGTGCCCCCACTTCTCCCCGGGAGGGCTCGGGGCGCGGGGAGGCCCCGGTCACCTGCGCGTCACACCACCCTTCCAGCCCACAGGTCAGCGTGCCCGACGGTTTCCTCCGTCCACTCCCCTCCTCGGGGACCCTGGGCCCCCCGGGTGTTGGCTCCGCTGCCTGATCACAGCTCCGGGGTCTCCACTGACCCTCGTGCCATTTAAACCACCCTCTTAAACGTCTGCCTGCGATGCGGGAGACATGGGTTCCATCCCTGGGTCGGAAAGATCCTCCCTGGAGAAGGAAATGGCAACCCACTCCGGTACTCTTGCCGGGAAAATCCCATGGACGGAGGAGCCTGGTGGGTACAGAGTCAGACACGAGTGAGTGACTTCACTTTCAGTTTTCACTTTCTTTGGAAGGACAGTAGGAGGAAGACTCTACAACCAGAGCCCACTGAGAATCTCCCGGATGAAATGACATGTGCTTCGTTTAAGTGGCTTAGATTTTTTTTTGATGTGGACCACTTTTAGTCTCTTTGAATTTGTTACAATACTGCTTCTGTTTTATGCTTTGCTTTTTTGGCCACATGGCACATAGGACCTTCGCTCCCCACCCCCCATCCCCCAGCCACACATCCCCTGCCTTGGAAGGCAGGGTCCTAACCACTGGACCACAAGGGAGGTCCCAAAGTGGCTTTGAATTTACAGTGGTTCATTCCTGATTTCGAGTTTAACTGATGCTAGTGAAACGGCGTAGGAACTTCCCTGGTGGTCCAGTGGGGAAGACTCGGAGCTCCCAGCGCTGGGAGCCGGGTTCCATCCCTGGTCAGGGAACTAGGTCCCACGTGCTGCAGTAGAGATCCAAGTAAATAAATATTTTAAGAAGTTAAAAAACAGCGTAACTGGGATAGAAATGGTGAGCCACTAATCATTTGGGTCTGGAAAGATGATGTTGGTTTCTTCATGCCTCATTGTCGCTATAGAAATGACATCGTCCCTGCCTCGAAGATACACTTCCCTTGAGACATCCTGATTTGTCATCAAAATCAGTCTTTCTAAAGGCAGCCGATGGTTGTTTTTAAAAACAAAAATCCCACCGAAAGCAATCCAGAAACACATGCTCTTGCTGTGGTCTCCAGCTGCCTGTCACGTAGAATCCAGTCGCACATTTGACAAACACGTGTTCTGTGGCAGATGGTGACCGTCTGCCTTTCTGGAGAGTTCTCTGAGGTTAGGTGGGACCTGAGTCAGCCCGGGGGAGGCTTTGAGAGTCTTCCGTGGACCGTGTCCTCAGTGGACGTGTTTGGTGTAAACAGTGGGGAAACCGTTTCTGAGCACGAGGGACGCGGCACGCCTGATGGAGCTTAGGCCGGGCCTTACAGTGTTAGCAGGTATTCCCGGAGCAGAAAGAGAGTGAACCTGGGGTGGGACACCGAGGGCGGTAGGCGGGCAGGCGGAGCTCTGCACCCGAAGAGGAGGGGCCACTGCTGGAGGAGGGGGTGTTTGGCAGCCTGGGGAGCTGGTGTGCGCCCTGGCTTGCTGCGTCTGAGCCCAGCCTGGTTATAATCCGCTGGCACCTCTGCGGCAAGAAAGGCTTGATTGCCCGCCGTGGCTCCCCTCAGCTGTCTGTGTCTGTCCATCCGTCACGTCTGGCTCTGCCCATCTCTTCCCCGTGGTCTCCCAGTCGTTAACCGTCAATTCCCGGCTGCCCTGGTGTCTAGTGATGAGCAGGGAAGGTAAAGGACACGCCTTAGTCGTCAGGGCTGTCGTGCCTGGAAGCCGTGCCACGCGGGTGGGGGCCCACCCCTTCCTCCCCCTCCCACTCCACAGCGTTGAGCTGGCATCTCGGCCTGTTCCAAAGTCCCGCCCAGTTGTGCCAGCCATGGTCAGCCCTCCGCACAATGGGGACGCGTTCCCCGCCTCCTCACCGAGCTGGGTGTCCCTGCCTCGCTCCCCACCACACGGCCTGGATGGGGAGCGTGTCCACAATGACTCCTGCTTCCAGCGGAGAAGCCGTGTCCCCGGGCCCCTGGGACAGAGCCTGCTGCCCTCCAGGGAGTCAGCAAGCGAGCAGTCACTCAGCGAGCGGTAGTTGGGTGCCTGCTGTGTGCCTGGCCGGTGCAGGCATCAGAGCTGTCCCTGCCCAGTGGTGTGGCCACCCAAGGTTGCCGTGCAATCGGCCATCTCCCGGTGGAGACACATGATGGTGGCCGCCATGTGGGGGACGCCCCAAGCTTCCCCAGACTCTGGCGGCTTCATCTTGAAGCTGGCCAGTGCGGGGGGTGGTCTGTCCTGGTTGAGCAGACCAGCGTCGCCTCATAGCTGCAGCCGCAGACCTGGGCCCCAGAAATGCCAGGTGTGAGCTTGGGGCCACGTCTGGGCAGGGTAAGCAGAGGCACTGGGGACCCGTGGACCCAGGATCCTCTCTACAGAGGCATCACCCTGTTGGGTGGGAAGGACTTCCAGACTTCTCAGGTTCTGTTTTCATCACCAGAGTCATTTCTAGAGAAATTACGCCCGGGAGTGACCCCGTGTGTCATCGCCGCTGAAAGGGTCTGATGGGCAGGGGCCTCATCTGAACGTCCTTGGTGCTGAGTTGCTGTACGCATTTCCCGCCGAGATAAGGCTGAGTCAGACTGATTACTCCTCCTCCGTCCCCCTTCCTCTATTTCTTCCTTTATCCCTTTGAAGCCCTGCTCTCTTGCTGGAGGTAATTGAGCCCATTTATTCCTGGTGAAAGCCACGCTGTCGTCACCAGCGTTTTATTACTGGCTCCCGGGTAAGCCGAGCTCGGGCCTGGCGGGTGGGAAGCTGGAAGGGGCCCAAGGCCGCTGGAGGACCCTGGCTTCCTGTGTTGCCGGACGGGAGATGAGCTGGGTGATGGAAGGTATCCGTTAATTTCAGGAAAAGCTCATGACTTTGATGCTGGAAAAATACCCCAACGGCTCCTCGGTGTTTCTTCTGTCCCTTTTGGCCTCAAGGAAGTTCCAAGGCCCCAGGAGCGAGGACTCCGTGTCCTTGTTGGAAGAAGGCATCTCTCCTTCTCACAGCTCTGCGTGGGGGCCTGGCTGGGGTCTGCGGGGGCCCCGCTCTGCAGAGGACGGGGGCAGAGGGCTGCAGGCGTCGAGGCTCAGCCTGGCGAGCTCGCACGCCGGTTTCCTTGGTTGCGGTCCCTGTCCGCTCCGGCCTGTGAAGAGCGTGGCTTTGACTTGGGTTTCGGTTAAACTCGCCACGCACGTGGCCCATGCCTCCCGCCTCCTCTCCTCCACACCTGCCGTCTCTCTGTCGTCGCTGCCCTCGGGGTCCAGCCGAGTGCTGCCTCTGCTCCGGGGAGGTTCTGAGACGTCCCCAGCTTCTTGGAACAGTGACTGTCGGGCTCCCTGGAAACTCCCTCTGTTTGCGCGTTGGTTGATCTGCTCTCATCTGGGGTGTGAGGCACGTATTTCCACGACCCTCAGGAGGGCGGCGACCTGCAAATGGTTCTTAGTGGGCCCTTCAGTGTGGTGACCCGTTCCAGATGGGTCTACCCAGTTACCCTGACTCTCCCAGCAGTTCCGTGACCCCAGTCTATAAATGGAGAGCCTGTGGTGCACGTGTCTCATCTAGAGGTTCTCTGCGGGGAGATTCTGCCCCCAGGGGACACGTGACAACATCCCAGGACGGTGTGATTGTCCTAGGGGCTTGGGGTGCCCGTGGCTGGAGGCCAGGCGTGCTCCCAGCATACTCTGGGGCATGGGGCACCTCCCACAGAGAATGGTCCTCCCTGGAGTGTTCCTGGTGGCGGCGACGGGCCCTGCCCTAGACCCGGGTGAGGCTGAGGCAGGATTTGAAGCTGGTGCTCTGGCTTCTGAGCTCAGGCTCTCTACCCTGTGGACCCCTCAAGGGCGGGACGGCCGGGTTCACCTGTTTACCGAGTCCTTTTTCTTGCTTCACTGACGTCACCACATCTGTTAAGAAGTGCCTTCTGCATGCAGGGCGCTAAGGATGAAGCCCGAAGGGTCGCGGAGCAGTGGCGGTGGGAGAATCATGTCGCATCCCCCTGTTCTCGAGGTCAGTTCAGTTCAGTCGCTCAGTTGTGTCCAATTCTTTGTGACCCCATGGACTGCAGCACGCCAGGCCTCCCTGTCCATCACCAACTCCCGGAGTTGACTCAAACTCATGTCCATTGGGTCGGTGATGCCATCCAACCATCTCATCCTCTGTCGTCACCTTCTCCTCCTGCTTTCAATCTTTCCCACCATCAGGGCCTTTACTAATGAGTCAGCTCTTCACATCAGGTGGCCAAAGTATTGGAGTGTCAACTTCAACATCAGTCCTTTCAATGAATATTCAGGACTGATCTCCTTTAGGATGGAATGGTTGAATCTCCTTGCACTCCAAGGGACTCTCAAAAGTTTTCTCCAACACAACAGTTTAAAAGCGTCAGGGGGAGGCAAACTCCTCCGACCCAGGAGGACCCGAGTCTGGGCTGGTCCAGGGCGAGCCTCGGGCTGTGATTCTGAGCCTGGGTCCTGTTGCCCCTTGGCGTGTCGTGTCCCTAATTAAACAGCCCGGTCGCTCCTCGCTGCTGTGGGGGAGACCGCGTCCACCCGGGCTCCGGTCCAGGAGGCCTGCCACAACCCTGTGAGGTGGGGACAGCCGTCACCCGGTTCAGAGCTCGGGGGGGGGCGGACGGACCTGGGGGTCTGTTTCCTGAGCACCGATCCACCCTGGCTTCTCACTTCAGCCTGTTCAGGGCTCACAGTGGGTGCCCCCGCCCAACCCCATGCTTCATGTTTAACCTGAAACCAAGCCTCCCGCCCCTGCCCCTGCCATCTGCTCTTCACGGGTGCCCGGGGCGGGGGCCCAGGTCACATGACCACTTGCGTTGGGTCCTGTCGGTGCGGAGCCTCAGCCTCCCCAGAGTGTCGGAGGCTGACCTCAGCCCAGCACCCTGCCCCTTGCTCGCCTTCTGGAAGCAAGCCCGGCTCCTCTCACCAGGGTGCTGGCCCTCGAGTTTGCGTTCCCTCTGGTCTTCCTGAATGCCAGCACCGCCCGTCCCTTCTGCGTCCAGCATCAGTGTCCATCAGCACGGTGCAGGCGTACAGTAGGCGTGTAATAAATGCCCGTGCAGGACGGTGGTGTCAGGGGTTAACGAGCCCGGTCTTCCTCCCGGGCCTGAAAAGACGTCCTGGGAGTCCAGGACTCCGTGCTGTGCTCAGAGCCACCTCTGCCACCCCCCGGGCGGGGCTCTCCTTCCATTGGCTCCGTCCCTTCCATCCTGCTGGTGGGTCCCCACATGGCCAGGTGCCCGCCTGACCCCAGCCCAGCACTGCCTGGGAAGCCCTGCCCCTTCCTCTCTCACATGCATCCCCTCGGGATGGGATGCAGCGGTGGTGACTTATGTCACGGCCACATCGGCCGGAGGGTAGGGGGTGCATTCCTGAGCAGGCGGCAGCCTTGATGTCAGCTGGGAAGGAGGGCTTTCCCGGGCTGCTCAGCCACCTGCATGTCGGGGACGAGGGGAGGGTCCTGTTTATCCCCGGGCCTCTGTGTTTAGACCCCGGGCCGCTCGTCTGGGTTCAGAGGGCTCAGCGAATAGCCCTGCTCTGTGCATGAAGCACCCGGCTCTCCCTGGGCTCCCGATGTCCACGCTGCTGGACCCTGTGTCGTCAAGGGTGCGCCCCAGCGGCTGTAGCCTGGATTGGGGATCAGAGGGTCAGGAGCCACTTAGGAGAGTCTCAGTGGTGCTGGGTTTGAGTTTTGAGCTAACTACCCCGGGGTGGGACGTCGCAGTTGTCCTGTGGGGGGCCCTTCTGGGACTCTGACTGTCCCTCAGAGTGACCTCCCCCAGACTGTCCCTCAGGGTGACCTGCCCCGAGTTGGGGACCTGGACTGTCCTCCAGGGTGACCTCCCCTGGGCTGGGGGCCTGGACTGTCCTCCAGGGTGACCTCCCCTGGGCTGGGGACTTGGACCGTCCTCCCCAGGGCCAGGGTATTTTGTGTAGGTTCAAGGCCAGAGAAACTTTTAATATAAAAATTGAATCACCTTTTCTGTTCTTGGGGAAAACACTGAAATCAATTGTGGTGCCTCTCTGATTCTGCTGTGAAAAATGACCCTTACCCCATTTCTGAGTTTTCTCTTGGCGTCTCTCATCGCCATAATGGTATCGCCGTGCTCCTGGGACACACTGACCCTGTGCCCTCCTATTAGACGGAAGAGGCTTCGTGATCTGAGCTGCGCTGTCCTCCTGCGGGCTGACGTTCACGGGACACAGAGAAATAAGTTTGCCGCACTTACTGACGTTTACTGGATTAAAGCTCCATTTGGAAGAGATCGCCGTCAAGTCGAATTTAGTCCTTAAACCCGAGAGTTAATTATCATTCGAAATGAAAATCATTACCCGGCCTATAATTAAAATCTCAAATAAAGCAGAGACAGAATCCTTTCTTAGGAAGATGTGCTTTCCAGACACTCAGGATTACTGCAGTTTTCTCTCTTTGTAGCATCTACAGCTTCCTGGTTGGGGATAGCCAGCATTTCTCGAGTGTGTTATCGTAAAGCTGGGGAATTATTGCACTTCTGGGAGACTTTGTTTTCCATTAAAATCATATACGAGGCATTGCCGTGAGGATGAATTTGGCCAGAGCGCTCCTTTTCTCTTCCATGGACTTCTTTTCCCCAAAGCGGGGACTTTCGGCACACAGCATTAGCGTCCCCTTTGCCGGTCAGGGTGTCCATGCACAGGCAGATGGTCTCTGGGGAGAAGGATGATCCTCAGGGTCCTGTTAGCGCTCCGGGCCTGCTGCCACAGGGCCACCCTCTGGGTGGTTTAAAGTAACAGAAATGTATTTCTTCTGGGGAGGCTGGAAGTCCAAAATCAAGGAGTTGGCGGGGACTTGCTCCGGGGGACAGTCCTTCTGCCGCTTCTTAGCTTCTGGTGGCCCAGGTGATCCTTGGCTTACTGCTCCATCTCTGTCTTCATTTGGCCTCCCCCCACCCCACCCTGGGGGCTCTGTCCCCATGTCCGGATTTCCCTCATCTTAAAAGGACACCAGTCATTGGACTGATGCTGAAGCTGAAGCTCCAGTACTCTGGCCACCTGATGTGAAGAGCTGACTCATTGGAAAAGACCCTGCTGCTGGGAAAGATTGAAGGCAGGAGAGAAGCGGGCAGCAGAGGATGAGACAGTTGGATGGCATCACTGACTCAATGGACATGAGTTTGAACAAGCTCTGGGAGTTGGTGATACGCAGGGAAGCCTGGCATGCTACGGTCCACAGGGTCGCAGAGTCGGACACGACTGAGTGACTAAACTGAATTGAACTGAGTCATGAGACCAGGGCCTCCACCAATCCAGTATAATCTCACTTTAACTTGATCATCCTCTGGAGAAGGAAATGGCAACCCACTCCGGTATTCTAGCCTGGGAAATCCCATGGACAGAGGAGCCTGGTGGGCTACAGTTCCTGGGGTCACAAAGAGGCAGACACGACCGAGCAATTAAATAACAACTTGATTCCATCTACAAGAACCTATTTGAAGACTGATTCCCGAGGACCAGGGATTAGGACTGAAACATAAGATCTGGGCCTCAGGGCTTCTGGGGGTCGGTGTGATGGCCACTTCTTGTCAGCCCGCTTGTCCAACAGCTGCTGGGCCAGAGGACCCTCAGACAGGCGTCTGTGGTCTAACTTTCTTTTTAGACACCTGAACACAAGCGTTCCCCACGTCCACCCCGCCAGCCTCTAGGTGGGTCGGTGAGCTGGGTGCAGGGCCTGAGCTGTTGAGTAACAGAGGTCGGTACTGAAGTGTCTGACCACAGTGAGCGAAGCGGGCTGAGGACGTGCCACGTGTGGGCGGGGCCTCCCTGGGCCGTCACGCCTGCTGCCCTGGGGGAGACGGGGCTCCTTGGCCGGGTCCTGCCAGGGTCTCCCCGCATCCGTGCAGGCTGGATCGGGTGTGCGTGCTTCTGCGGAAAGACCTGGAGGGCGGGCTCCACAGGAGTGAGGGCTGGGCTGGCCTGTGCCCCTTCCCGCAGCTCGCGTCCTGCAGCCGCTGTGATAAAGTCCCACGCACGAGGGGCTTAAACCACGGGGACTTACTCTCAGAGTTCCTGGGGGCTCCGGGGAGCCCCCTCCGGGTCCGGCTTCTGGGCGCTGCCTGCTCTGCGTGGCTGCTGACGCTTCCTCCCCTCACCCCTGCCTCTGCGTCTGTTGTCAATGCTTCCCCACTGACCCCCGACCCCCAGGACCCTGGTCATTACCTCGGGCCCCGGGGATCCAGCTGGCCTCCTGGTGTTGAGTCTCAGGGTCCCCAGCTAACCCACACCTGCCCAGTGCCTTTCACGGGCTCCAGCGGGCAGCGTGGGACCCTCTGGGGCTCCGTGTTCTCCCACCCGCGCCCGGACCCCCTGGTGCTCATTCGGTGCTTGTAGGGGGACGCGTACGTGAGGCCTTTGCTGTGGGCACCGACGTGGGGGGTAGGGGTCCCCCATGTTTCTCTGGAGGCACCACACGGACTGAGCGCCCCCCACGAGAGTTGCTGGGAGTCCAGTCTGAGCCCCTGACCCGAGAGCAGCCACCCTGGACGTCCCCACGGAGAGAGGTCTCTGCTCACACACCTGCCCGTCGCCCACACTGAGCCCTTCCCCTGGTGTGGACAGACTGACGTCTCCCCGGGCCAGGGGCTTGCGGGGCTGGGGTGATGGGGTGACTTCTCTGCTGCGGTCGCCGGGCGCAGCTGAGGAGGCCGTGTGTGTGAACCAGGGCGGCGCAGCTGTCCCGACTCCAATCGGCGACTGAAGAACGTAAGTTCTTGTCTCAGGACGTGGCTCTGTCCCCAGACACTGCCCCCCCACCCCCGGCATCACGCGGGAAGGGGAACCTGAGCCACCGGGGGCTCAACCGCTGCTCTGCGCCGTGATTAAGGTTTCAGTGAGCATTCCGGCCGAGTCTGGACACGTCGCTCTTCCAGAGTTGGCACGCTTTCCCTGCAAACTGATAAGGTGCTGGGCGCGCCCCTTTCCGGCTTGGCCGCCCCAGCTGTGGGTTTACTTTCCACCGACAGGTTCTTTCCCGTGGGCAGCAGGGACCCCCCAGCCCGGCCTCCAGGCCTCTCCCATCACCCCCACACAGCAGCCTGGGGCCAAGCCCCACACCTCCGTCTCCCCCAGGGCACGGGGTCTCTGCCACCCCTCCCGCACAAGCCCATCCTCTCTGCGAGACCTCCCAGGCCTGCCCGTGCCCCCGCCCTCAGCGATGCCCACGTCATTAGAACTGAACCGCAGGCCTGAGTCCGAGATGCTGTCCTGGGGTTGGTCCTCAGGGCCTTGCAGGACAGATTCCCTGGCCACAGGCTGGCCATCCCTGGGGCTCCAAAGCGGGGACCTCTGGTCTCTGGAGAGAGGCCTGCAGAGGCTCAGGAGGGCATGAGGGGCGCCCTGGGCAGCCCTACCGTCTGCCCACAGAGCAGCATGCGCCTGCCCCCCAGCAGGCCCCAGGGGACGCTGGCGGGGGCCAGTCTGCCCGGGGTGGGACCCTCCGCCCGGCTCTGCCTCACCCCGGGCCCCCAGTCTCCTGAGCCACATCCCTGGCTGCGGAGGACCCTGCCTTTGCTGTCGGGGGCGAGGAAGCACCTTCGTGGGGAGCCAGGATGGGGATCTGTGTGCTCAGGCCCTGGGGGTCAGCTCAGCGGCCCCGCCCCTGGTCTCCAGGTGCACCTTGCCTCGGGCCCTGCATGTTCACTTGGCGCCTCCTGGGTCCTTAGCGGCCGCCCGCTGGGCACCACGAGGGCCTGGGAGACACGGGGCACTTTCTCTTCCGCGGCCCTGGGTCTGCTGAAGTTTCTGGAGATGCTGGAAGGTGTCGGGAGCGCTGCTTTCTCCTGGGACTGTGCCCAGGAGGAGACTTCTGCTGAGTCAGGCTGGCCTCCATGGTGTGTTTAGGATTCGTAGTGGTTTCCTGTGGCAGCAGGAATTGAAGACCACAGACGGGGCGGCCCAACCCAGCAGGAATTCATCCCTTCACGGATCCGGAAGCCAGAATGCTGAGCTCGGGCTGTGGGCGGGGCCGCCTCCCTCTGCACGCGCAGGGGGCCCGGGGCGGGTCCTTTTGCCTCTTCCAGCCGTGGTGGGCTCGGGCCCCCCGGACTTGTGGCCACAGCGGCCTCTGCCCCATCCTCATGTGGTCTGCAAACCCCAGCTGCTCCTCTTTCATGATTGCAGTGGGTCCTTCCGGGTAACACGGAGGCCTCATCTCACGATGCTTATTTTAATCACATCTTGCGCCACATGACGTGATATTCACTCGTCTGCCATGTGGGGTGATGTTCACAGGTGCCAGGGATCAGGACGTGGACACATCTCTCAGGAGCCACTGTTTAGCTGACCTCAGAGTTGGCTATTTTCTGTCCTCCCCACCCTCCAGAGGATATCACGGGGTAGGGAGACCACCCGCTTTCTGAACGGAGGGGTCCCCAAGTGTGGCTGCGTGCCAGGCTGGGCCGTCCCCGCACCAGGAGCTTTGGAAAGCACAGTGACTTTTCAGGTTCTCCGGGTTCCAGCCCCTGGGGTGTGTAGGTGACTCTTGACTCACAGCCAGGAGCTGTGGATGAGCTGGAATTGGTTTTCTTTGCTGCTGGAATGCATTTTTTAATTTATATTTTAAAAAATGGGTGTGCCGGGGTTCTGGGAATTTGCTTCAAAGACAGTAGTGAAGTCAGCCCAAGGCCCAGCCCGGGACAGGCCTGCAGTGGCCTGGGCTTCCTGCTCCCCTCCCGTTGGTGGAGGGGGACAGGTGTCTGGCCCCTGGGAGGCCTTTCCTGGCTGCCTTACCCCCTGGGGGCGGAGGGAAGGAGGTGAGACAGTCCAGCAGCCTTGACACTGAGAGGGGGAGGGGAGAGGCTGAAAGGGAGCTGGGGGCGGAGAGCAGGGCTTCAGGGGGCGAGGGGTGGACAGCGGGCACCTCCGGTGTCAGGAAGCCGGTTCTTAGCAGGTGTCACATTTCAGCCCCGCGTGCCAGGGGCTCAGAGCTTCCCTGAATCAACTCCTCTCACCTGCTCCCTGGCCTCCTAGGGACTTGGATAGTTCTGGGGCCAGAAACAGAGCTCCCGCCTGCAGGGTGGAGTGGGTTTCCAGCCGGGGAAACTGAGGCAGTGGTCAGGAGCCTGCTCGGGACCCCTCTGTCCACCACAGCGGCCTGCGTGGGCTGGCTGGGAGGGGTTGCGGGGCCCTGGGTAGGAGGAAGGGAATGGATGGGCCAATTTTCTCAGGGTTTAACCTTTTCAGGGCCCTGTCGTTGTCTCTGCTCCCGCTGCTGAAGCTGCCCGCGTGAGCGGGGCGGGTGGATCCCCGCCCAGGGGTCTGGTTCTTCTAGTTCACAGCCCTGAGCTGCTGCTTAGGACCAGGAGGCAGTTTTCTCTTTATGGAAAAGCTGGCGTCCTCAAGCCTCTACTCGCCCTTCCCCTCCTGGGGCCCGTCCTGGCCTCCTTCAGGGCCCCGGGGGTTTGGCCTGGCTACACCACCCCTCCTGCCGGCCCCAGCCCCTCACCTCCCCTCCCCCTGCCGGAGCAGCCCCGGGCCCTTCTGAAGCGCCTCTTGGCGGGACCATGTTCACATCAGCATCTCCTGGTTCCCGTCCTGCCCCTCGGCTCCCAGACCTGCCGTGACGGCCACACACACGTGCACACACCCCACATCACATATACATGCCACACACACATTACATACACGCATACACCATATACACACACACACATCACGTAATACACACAGATCACATAATTTGCACACACACCCACATCACATATACACACCACGCACAGACACTTTACACATATATGCCACACGTGTCATATATACATGCCACACAAGTTACATACACACATGTACACACCACATATACACACACGCATATCACATAATAGACACATCACATAATACACACACACATGAACACTCCCAACATCACATATACATGCCACACACACATTACACACACACATGCGCACACCACATATACACATGCACATCACATAATACACACACATGCACACGCCCCACATCATATATACACACCACACACACATCACATACACACACGTGCACACCACATATACACACATGCACACACATTACATACACACGCGCGCACACCACATATACACATACGCACATCACATAATAGACACAGACCACATAACATGCTCACATATGCACATGCACCCACATCACATGCACATGCCACACACAGACACATTACACATACATGCCACACACGTTACATATACATACCACACACATCATGTATACGCACATCACATAATAGACACACAGAGATCACATAACACACACACACATTACATATACACACTCACACTACATATACACACATATGCATCACATAATAAACATCACATAATACACACATACATGCCACACATCATATATACACGCCCCACATCACATATACACGCCACACACACATTACATACATACACACACATCACATAATAGTCACAGATCACATAATACACGCACATGTGCACACAGCCACATCACATATACATGTCACACACAGACACATTACACATACAGGCTACACACATCATATATACACACCCCACATTGCATACACATGCCACACACACATTACATACACACCCATGCATACCACATATACACACATGCACATCACATAATAGTCACAGATCACATAATACACACACATGCACACACACCCACATCACATATACACGCCACACACAGACACATTACATACACATGCCACGCACATCACATACACACACGTCATATAATAGACTCAGATCACATAACACACACACATCACATATACACACGTCATATAATAGACTCAGATCACATAATACACACACATCACATATACACATCTACATCAGATAATACACACACGTGCACACACACCCACATCACGAATTCACGCAAAGAGTTGGCCACGACGGAGCATGCCCACACTGGCAAACCCCCTGCGGGTCTGTTTCCCGCCTGTGAAATGGGGGCGTGTAGGAGTTCCCACGCCAGAGGCTGTGAGGCTGCCCGGCGCCCCGTCACGCTGAGCTCTCAGGGCACGAGCCCATGTAAGCTCGGTGCCCCTGGGGCTGCTCTGAAGGACGTAAGGGCCTCCAGCCTGGGGTCTGTGGGCACTTCAGGCTGGGGTCCCCGGGCAAGCAGTGCCCCTCACCCCCCAGCCCCACGCCTGGGCAGGACAGGCATCCGGTGATGGGGACGTGCGTGAGGCCACGGCAGCCGGAGGGGCCTCAGCTTTTGCGGCTAAGACTGCCCCTGTAGGGGCGGGGGTCCCTCCCAGTGGTCCCACATGTGCCCTTGCCGCCGTGAGCAGGAGGCCGGGCCCCGGGCCCTGTGGGCAGGGGTTGCGCTGCTGCGAGCAGCATGGAGCACGGATGTGGGTCTGCTCGGGTGAGCCTGCTCCTGGCTGTGGGGCGAGGCTGGCGGTCATGGTGGGCGGAGGCGCACGGGGGGCTGCCCCAGGGTTTGAGTGACCTGGAGCAAGCGCTTGAGCCCACGCAGGGCCCTGGGATGCTTGGAACAAGTTTGGAAGTCCAAATTTACTTTAAATGAGAATTCCTAGAAGAGGAATACCAAAGTTAAATCTTGATAAGCAAGCGTAATTGAAAATGTAACTGTACTATTTTATTACAGTAAAATAGTGTTTCTTGTAATATATATATATATAAAGTTAAAGATAGAGGGCTCACTGAATTTGGTCCAAGTTATTTGCCTGAAGTAAAATGATTTTTAGAATCACAAACCATCACAGCACATCTCTTCCCAACTCTGAGTTCCGTGGTGCCAAGCTGGCTGTGATGGGTGTACGTCCACCATGGAAATCCGGGCTTGCCCCTGAGGGCTGGCCATCGGGATCCGCCAGGTCACCACTGCGTAGAGGATACAGTTAAGGAAACATGTAAGTGGATTCCCAGTGGTTTGAACAAATTAGCGGGAACGTCTGCCTTGGGAAGTACCCTGTTCAGGTGCCCACAGGGCCCTGGGGTTGGCCTGGGTCTCGCCCCTGGAACCCAGGGGTGAGAGCCTTTACAGGGAGCCCCGTTCGTCTGAGACCGGCAGGCTCAGGGTTCTCACTGCCTTCTTTATTTTAAGAAAGTCATGTTTATCTGTAGAATTAATTCTTCATTCATGACATCAACATCTTTCCAACATTATTTGAATCAAACATGTGCATTTTGCAAGTTTTATAATTCTGTATGAGTAGTTGTAATCGGCTTGCACGTGGCAAAGTCCTGGCATTTTATGACTTCATCTCACAGGCGTTCGGCCAGTACCTGCTCCGTGCTGGGCGTTTGCCAGGCACCCTCTGTGTGCTGGGCATTCTCAAACTCGACCCTCGGACAGTCGGTCCCCCCGCCACCCAGAGCCCGGGGAGCCAGAGGCTGAGGGGCAGTCATGCAATGGGTGTCACCCTGGGGCTGGAATGGAGAATTCTGGGCCCATCAGAGTCTGACCTGGGCGCCCTGGCCCTGCCCAGGTGGGTGAAGCCTGCAGAGGGGTGGTGGGTGCCTGAAGTGGGGCTGCGTCTGGGCACCAGAGAGTCATCCTCAGAGACCAGAGTGTACGTGGCAGGCCAGAGAAGGCCGTGTCCGCGGGGTGATCCTGATAGCAGTGAGTGTGTCCGGGAGTGCCAGGCCAGAGAAGGCCGTGTCCACGGGGCGATCCTGATGGCAGTGAGCGTGTGTGAGTGTGTCTGGGGGATGCCAGGCCCAGAGAAGGCCGTGTCCGCGGGTGATCCTGATGGCAGTGAGCGTGTGTGAGTGTGTCTGGGGGATGCCAGGCCCAGAGAAGGCCATGTCCGCGGGTGATCCTGATGGCAGTGAGCGTGTGCAGCCGCCCTTCAAGGAGGGAGACCGTGCACCCGGCCTGGGAGGTGGGGAGTTGGTGTCAACTGGGCAGGTGTGTGCTGCGGTCCCGAGGCGGAGGGTCTCTGTGGAGCAGCAGGGCTGACAGGAAGCCAGGCGGGCGTTCTGAAAAGCTCCCCCGGGTGTTCTGTGGGGAGCAGGTAGATCTGTGAGGCGCTGAGCCGCTGGGGGGCCAGGGGTGGTCGCGGTGGTTGTGCAGACTGGGCTGGTTTAGACTCGGGTGTGACCGACCGTGGAGGCGAGTGACTCGGCCCCTGGGGGTGACTCGGGCCCTGGGGGGTAACTCGGGCCCTGGGGGTTGACTCGGCCCCTGGGGGTGACTCGGGCCCGGGGGGTGACTCGGGCCCTGGGGGTGACTCGGGCCCGGGGGGTGACTCGGGCCCTGGGGGGTGACTCGGGCCCGGGGGGTGACTCGGGCCCTGGGGGGTGACTCGGCCCCTGGGGGTGCACTGCGGGGCCAAGGGAGGAGGCGCGGGTAGCTCCGGGCTCTTGGCCCCCCTCCTCTGTGGTGGCCGCGGGACCTGGAGAATGGAATTGGTTTGGGGAGACAGGTCTGAGGCCTGGGTTTGTGGGGGCGAGGATGGGAGGAGGGGATAGGGGAGTGTGGGCCCAGAGAAGGGGCCTGAGGCATGACTGTGGAGCTGGGGAGCTGGCCCCTTGCTGGCCGGCTGGGAAGGGCGGGGAGAGTGTCCCTGAGGCAGGGAGGCCAGAGCCGGTGATCACCGGGTCCCTGAGACACCAGGATCGCGGCCCTGCAGGCTCGGGTGCGGCCCCGAGGCCAGCGTTTACTGGGAGAGCAGTTTTACGGTGGACGCAGAGGCCGCTAAGGGGCCGGATAGTGTCCTCCCAGGTTCACGTCCGGAACCTCAGAATGTTGGAAGCAGCGTGTCTCCAGATATAATCTGTAAGGCTCCCAGTGATTGGTAACATCGTCCCGGACTCAGGGTCCACCCAAACCCAGTGATTGGATCCTTTCTCTTACAAGGACGGGGAGACGAGACCCAGGGAAGATCGCCATGTGACCACAGAGGCAGAGATGAGGGATGAGGAGGCCACAACCCTGGGAACACGGGTGGGGGTGCCTGACAGCTGGGGAAGGCAGGAAGGAGCCCCCCCGGAGCCTGCAGAGGGGGCAGCCCTGCTGACATCCCCAGATCTACGAGAGAATTCACTTCTGTTCCTCTTAAGCCCTCAGCTTTGCTGTACCTGTCTTAGCAGACCCAGGAAACAAATACGACTACCTGAGAGAAAAGAAAAACCTTTTGTGCTTAAAACAAATAATTTCACGGCGACTGAGCTTTATTTGCAGTTGATTTAAAGTTGTATGGTGGGTTAAGCAGAGGAACGGAGGAACCCCGCACGTCAGCACGCCCTTTCGGCGGCACGGCGGGGCCCTGCGGCAGCACGCGTCCTGCTGGGCCGTCCTCCGTCCCCGGGCCCGCCTGAGGGCCCAGGCTTCCCGGCGGCCGCTGGAAAACCGCCCGTGAGCAGGAGTACGGCGGGCAGAGTCGAATGCAGGTCTCAGAATGAATGGAGGGCGCGCTGGCTCTCTCTGAGCAGGGCCGCCCTTCTCTGGGCCCAAGCAGCTGGGGCACTATACTGGGCGTCGCGGGAGCCCCTGGGTCTTGGCTGGAGGTGGAGGGGTCCAGACGTCCCGTCGGCTCGAGGGCAGAGCCCGTGAGCGGCTGTGGCCTTGGTGGGGACGGGGCCGCGCTCGCCTCCCGGTGACATTGACCGCGCCGTGGCTGCGCCCAGCCGGGCTCCGGAGGCCGGCGCGGGGCGGGCGCCGTGGGGAGGGCCGGGCCAGGCCCCTTTGTTTGCCGTCACGGCCTAGGGAGTGCGGCCCGCCCCGGCCCCTCACCGCGGCTTTATTACTTCAGAACACTCCGTGCCTGGCCCTCGAGCCGCCAAGCTGGGACTTGGAGAGCAAACACTCCCAGACGTCACATGGATTTTAAAAGGAGAGATTAGAGAATTTGAAGTGAACGAAGAACAAATACACTTTCGGCTCAGCATTTATGATTAATGAATAGAATTTAAGAAGGCTGCGAGCCGCCCACCTGGGAAGGGGCCAGGAGCAGGGCTTAGTGTGAGAGTGTGTGAGGGTGTGAGTGTGGGTGCGCGTGTGTGCGTGTGTGGCTGAGGGCGGGTGTGAGTGCGTTTATGCGTGTGAATGCTTGTGAATACATGAGCGTGTGCGTGACGGTGCGAGCATGTCAGCAGCGTGTGACTGGGTGTGAGTGTGGGCACGCGTGTGTGCATGTATGTATGTGTGTGGCTGAGGGCGGGTGTGAGGGCGTGAATGCATTCATGGGTGTGAATGCGTGTGAATACGTGAGCATGTGTGAGACAGTGCGAGTGTGTCAGCAGCGTGTGACTTGGTGTGAGTGAGGGCGCAGGGGTGTGTGTGTATGTGTGTGCATGTGTGGCTGAGGGCGAGTGTGAGGGTGTGAGTGCGTTTATGCGTGTGAATGCTTGTGAATACATGAGCGTGTGCGTGATGGTGCGAGTGTGTCAGCAGCGTATGACTGGGTGTGAGTGTGGGCGCGCGTGTGTGCATGTGTGTGCGTGTGTGGCTGAGGGCGGGTGTGAGTGCGTTTATGCGTGTGAATGCTTGTGAATACGTGAGCGTGTGTGTGACGGTGTGAGCATGTCAGCAGCATGTGACTGGATGTGAGTGTGGGCACGTGTGTGTGCATGTATGTATGTGTGTGACTGAGGGGTGTGAGGGTGTGAATGTGTTTATGAGTGTGAATGTGTATGAATACGTGAGCGTGTGTGTGATGGTGTGAGTGTGTCAGCAGCGTGTGACTTGGTGTGTGTGAGGGCGCAGGGGTGTGTGTGTATGTGTGTGCGTGTGTGCCTGAGGGCGGGTGTGAGGGTGTGAATGCGTTCATGGGTGTGAATGCGTGTGAATACATGAGCATGTGTGAGACAGTGTGAGTGTGTCAGCAGCGTGTGACTGGGTGTGAGTGAGGGCGCAGGGGTGTGTGTGTGTATGTGTGTACGTGTGTGGCTGGTGTCCATGGCGGGCGGGGTGGGGCGCCCTGGTGACCTGGGAATGAGCGGGGAGACCAGCGGGTCTGCCCCGATGCTGGAGCCCAGAGTGGAGTGTCCGGCCGGGTGGGTGGGTGGGCCTCTCCCTTCTGAGCATCACGTGAAACCTCTGCTCACAAGTCGTTCGGGGGCTGCTGCCTGCTGGGGGAGAGTGGGTGGGTGTCCTGAGTGGGCCTCTGGCCTCTCCCTTCCCTGCCTGGTGGGGAGGAAGGGGATGGGAAAAAAATCCCGCCTGACCCTGCCAGGCACTGGCCTGGTGGCCCTTGTGGGGTTATGAAATTCAGTGAGAGTTCAGCGATTGAAACTCTCCTCCCTGTGTTTGAGGATCAAGGCTGGGTCACTTTCACTTAGCAATTTGTGTGTTCTCAGCTGTCGCAACCTGGGGAGGAAGAAACTCGGGAGAAAGAGAGGAAATTCAGATTTCCCTGGTGCCCTGCTTGTTTCCAAAGATCGTCATGCTAATTACAGATCAGTTTCACCCACTCCTCAAAAATAAGCTCCTGTGAAACGTTCCCTCTTGGGTGACAGATAGGCGTTTTCTTACACCCGTCAATAACTGAGCTCTTGAAAATCAGCTCTGTCGGAGGTCGGCCTCCCTGAGAAACAGACCCCGAGGCTCGAGATCCGCCTTCTCGGGAGCCACGCCTGGGCAGGGGCAGGGACTGGGGGCACACGGGGCTACCCAGAGGAGAGGCTGGGCCTCAGCAGTGCGGCCACAGTGGCCTCTGTGACCCCACGTCTCAGCTCTGGCGATGTGGTGCAGAGGAGGCTGCCCTGGGCCACGGGGCTGGGCTTCCCCATCTCCCCGCTGAGTTGTCGCTGGCTGTGAGCTGCCCCAGCGGGGGCCATGCAGCTGTGGGTGAGGGGCTTCGGGGGGATGGTCTGAGTTCAGGGTCTCAGCTGTGAGTGGTCGTCACCCAGCACTCTAGAACCTCTGTCCTGGCGGGGCACATGGGGTACGCATAGCACCCACTCTCCACTATATCCAAGAATTAATGATCGGGACTTCCCTCGGGGTCCAGTGGTTAAGAATCCATCTTGCAATTCAGGGAGTGCAGGTTCAATCTCTGGCTGGGGAACTAAGATCCTCATGCTACAGAGCAGCTCAGCCCATGCGCCGGAACTAGAAAGTCCGTGCGTGGCGAGAAAGATCCTGAATTAACACAACGAATATCATGTCTGCAACCAAGACCCGCCGCCGCCAAATTTTAAAAAGCTGATGATAAATTTTAATATCACTATCCAGTTTGTTCACATTCCCAATAGACTCATATGTGACTGCTAGGTCTGAATTGCGTCCAACCCCCCACCCCCCAAATTCACAGGTTGCAGCCCTAACCCCCAGTAGGACTGTAGCTGGAGGTGGGGCCTGCAGGGAAGTGGTTCATGTAAATGGTAAGGGTGGGCCCCCATCCAACAGGGTTAGTGTCCTCTGAAGAAGAGACGTACTTTGACCACCTCATGCAAAGAGCTGACTCACTGGAAAAGACCCTGATGCTGGGAAGGATTGAGGGCAGGAGGAGAGGGGACGACAGAGGATGAGATGGTTGGATGGCATCACTGACTCAATGGACATGAGTTTGGGCAAACTCTGGGAGTTGGTGATGGACAGGGAGGCCCTGATCTCCCTGGGACTTCCAGCCTCTAGGACCGTGAGAAATACATTTCCATTGTTTAAGCCCCTGGCCTAAGGTATTTTGTGACGGAGGCCTGAGCAGACTGAGACAGTCGGGAATGTACTCACATGGTTCAGTGTTGAAGAGGTACAGAAGGGCATCCAGGGACACCCATGTCTGAGGGCCCTGGTGACTTCAGTTCCAGGGTGACGCAGCGCGTCACTTGAACGCACGCCCGTCCGTGGACCAACGGTCCTGATGCTGGAGGCCACCGTTGCTCTGAGTGGAATATTTCTTCATACCCGAGAGCTCTAGCATCACAAAGGAAACATTGACCAATGTGACCATATCCAGATATAACACTTTTGTTGCTGTCGTTGAGTAGCTGATCAGTCATAGCTGACTGTCTGACCCCATGGACCGTAGCCCTCCAGGTTCCTCTGTCCATGGGATTTCCCAGGCAAGAATACTGGAGTGCGTTTCCATTTCTTCCTCCAGGGAATCTTCCCAACCCAAGGTTCAAACCCATGTCTCCTGCACTGCCAGGCTTTATATTTAGATTTTTTATATCTATATTATAAATATAAAATTTTATGTTTATATATTTATATTCTTTACCACTGAGCTACCAGGGAAGCCCTATAATATTTTTATGTGTCCACAAATACATAAATAAGTTGAAAGTTAAACTTAAGCCAGGAGGGAGTTGTCACAGAAATGGCAGAGCATAGTTAATTTCTGAAATTCACGAGGAGCTTGTATACAAAATAAAACAAGACCAACCATCTGATTGAAAAATGAACACAGGACTCATCGGGCGGTTCGGAGAAAGGAAAAGTATGTTGCCAGTAAAATTCGGGCAGATGTTGAACCTCAGCAAAAATTAATGCAAATAAAACACCTTGGAGGTTCATTTGTCAGAAATATAAAATATTTTACAGATTGATCAGCAGCCTCGTGTTGGTGAGGATGTATGAGTTTGTGCATCCTTTTGTGGAGGGCAGGTTGGAAATACTTATCAAGTGTGTACCTTGATTCTCCACTTCCAGAAATTTTCTCTAGAGAGATATTCTTAAAACACACCAAGGACGTGTATCAAAAAGTTATCTGCAGGGGCTTCCTTGGTAGCTCAGTGGTGAAGAGTCCGCCAACCGAGGCAGGAGTCACGGGTTTGATCCCTGATCTGGGAGGCTCCCACGTGCTGTGGAATGACGGGCCGGTACACCACGGCTCCCGAGCCTGTGCTCCAGGGCCTAAGCTCTGTAACAAGAGAAGCCACTGAAGTGAGAAGCCTGGGGACCACAGCTGGAGAAAGCCCTTGCGGCAGCGAAGACCCAGCGCAGCCAGAGACAAATAAACTAATTAATTTATAAAGTGATCTGCAGTAGAAGCAAGCTGTAAGCAGCCCACCTGTCCATCAGCGTAGAAGGAGAAACATCAGTGATTTAGATTCTGATGGGGTCCGCTAATGGAATACGGTGAAGCCTCTGGGAGCAAAGAGGAGAAGCTCTGAGTGCCCACAGGGAGGGTCTCCACGGTACCCCTGGCCCTGAGCCCACATGCGGGCGGCAGGGCACCCCGCTCTCCTGTCTCCTCCAGGCCTCACTGTTTACACGGCGATTGTGTGTGTGTGTGTGAATATAATACTTTTATTTTAAACTGTTCATTGAGGGACTTCCCTGGTGGTCCTGTGGTTAGGTTTCCATGCCTCCACTGCAGGGGGCGTGGGTTCGATCCCTGGTTGAGGAACTAAGATCCCACATCCTAAGTGGCAGGGCCAAAAAAATTTTTTTTAAATGTGTTCATTTAAAACTCAGTAACTGGTGAAAATACGGGTGGGAGCTGGGGAATTTCTGATTGTCGGAAGCTCCTGTTGGTCTGCGGGTCTGTGAGGGGCTAGCGATGTCCACCCCATGACAGGCAGGCCCAGGCCGTGTTCCAGGGTGTGAGGGTCACGCAGCCAGGCCCCCGCGGCGGCCTCGCCACTGATGGGCAGCCTGGGTCTGGCGTGCCTCTGGGGCAGAGGCGGTCAGCATGGACTCCCTGGTCAATGGAAGCTTCCAGAATCCCCCTGCCATGGGGTGGGGGCCAGTTAGGCCATGGGGAGGATGGTGGAGCACAGCTGGGGGCAGACTTGATTCCAGGATCGGAGCCTAGCATTGCCCGGGGGGCCGTGAGTCTGCGTGGGAACCGATGGGCTGGGGGCGCTCTGAATGACCCCGCCTGCTCCCCGGCCTCCGACGAGCCCCGGGTGCCCGGTTGTCGTGCGGGCGTGGGCGTGGGGAGGGCACGGGGCCCTCTCAGCATCCTCACTCCTTCTAGGTGGGGCTCTTGGAAGAGCGCTGGGCTTAGTTGGGGGTTCAGGACAGGGTGGGGTCCGAGAGCCACTCATGGCTGCACATACCCCTGTCCCCCCCCAAGGGCTGGGACCCTGGAGGCCCGAGACAGGGACAAGGTTGGAGTGGCTCAGCCACCTGGTGCATTCAGCGGGGAGGCCCCCAGGGTGCTAACCACCCCTTGGACGGCCCACCGGGCGCTGGGTGCCCTCACGCCGGCAGGAACACCACGTGTCTGATCACAGCTCAGCTCCAGGGCGGTTCCCAGAGGCCCCAGGTGCCCCCGGGTTTGGGTTTAGCAGCTGGTTCTGCAGTAGCGTTTGCGGCCTGGGCAGGGGAGGGGCCCTCCACTCCCCCCTCCTCCTCTCCCCCCAGGACCCTCCCCCCCAGGCTGCCGTGTGACCCCCTCTCTCCCGCTCCGTCCCCCCAGGTGAGCACTGCGAGGTGAACGCGCGCTCCGGCCGCTGTGCCCACGGCGTGTGCAAGAACGGGGGCACCTGCGTGAACCTGCTCATCGGCGGCTTCCACTGCGTGTGCCCCCCCGGCGAGTTCGAGAGGCCCTATTGCGAGGTGACCGCCCGGAGCTTCCCGCCGCAGTCCTTCGTCACCTTCCGGGGCCTGAGGCAGCGCTTCCACTTCACCGTGGCCCTCGCGTGAGTTCCCGCGCCCCCGCGCCGCTGCCTGTGCTGGAGGTTGGGGGGTGGTCTCGGGTCTCAGAGCCGCCCTCCGTTCACGGTCACCCTGGCCGGCGCTGCCTGCAGGACCCCAGGCAAATAGAGGATGTGGCTCCTGATTCAAGGGCTTCCCCTGTGGCTCAGCTGGTAAAGAATCCGCCTGCAATGCAGGAGACCTGGGTTCGATCCCTGGGTTGGGAAGGTCCCCTGGAGAAGGCTCCCCACTCTAGTATTCTGGCCTGGAGAATTCCATGGGCTGTATAGTCGTGGGGTCACAAAGAGTCGGACACGACTGAGCGACTTTCACTTTCACTTCACTTTCCCCTGATTAGAAAGTGAGATGTTTCCAGTTGCCAACAGCAGAGCGTTAATGAGCTTGGGGCCCGGTTTCCCAGCTCCCATGCCTGTGAAGCCAGCCCGGACGCCCTGGTGCTGCCCGCCTGCCACCACGTGGGCACTTCTGCCATCCACGTGCCCAGAAATAGGGGGAAAGGGTTTAGGACTCAGACTCGGCGTAGGCTTCTGTGGGGCCACGGGCGAGCCGGGAAACCGCGGGTGGGCGGCCTCACCCCTTTCAGCCCTGGTCCCTTGATCCATGACGCCGTCCAGGCTGACTGTGCACTCGGGCCGTTCTTTTGTTTTTGCATTTCTTTCTCCAAGAGAATTTAGATTTAACTTAATTTTTTAAGATCTGTCATTTCTACTGTAAAGATTTTTCTCAAGTTCAACTTAGTAGAATAAGGTGTGTTTTGTGTTTGGTGAGTGTTTGGGGAAGCAGTCTTTGGGGACACAGTCTTATGGGAAAGCACCATCCGTGTCCCCCAGAACCAGATGCCTGCTCTGAGCTGCCCTTTGGAGCTCGGGGCCTCTCGGGGCAGGATGGGGCAGCTCCCCTCCCGGGGGTCCCGCCCCACCCGGGGAAGTCCTCTCCTGTTTCCCCCGCCCCCGTTGCACTCAGGTCCTCTGAGTCCCTCACCGCTGTGTCTCCCTGTCTGGCCGCTCTCCCAGTTTCCAGCATCTCGGTCTGGGCCACCGTCCCCCCCTGCCCGCCCCGGGTGACGGCTGTGATGTCCTCGACTCTCAGCCTGCGCCAGGGGGATCCTTGTCGGACACGTCTGCCGGGCCTGCCTGCCACCTGGGGTAAAACCCAGCTTCTGAATATGGCACTTGGTGGCCTCCGTGTGCTGACCCCTGGGGACCCCGATCCTGGCGGGGGCCGCCCTCACCTCCTGATGCTCTGGACCTGGCCAGCCCTGCACGGGTGCTTCCTCAGCCCCTCCCACCTGCCCCCATCCCGGCTCCCGCCGCTTCCTTCAGGAAGCCCCTGTGAGCAGGCCGGGCCACGCCTGCATTCCAGTGCTGGCCGGCCAGCGTTTGGCCATCGCCTGCTTGTCTGCTGCCCTCAGCCTCCGACGCCCCTCCTTGCGGGATCAGGCTGCCGTCCACCCTGCCTGACCCTATGGTCCTGCGGGGGACACGTGGTTAACGTGGGGGCTGGCATCACTGGCGGGTTTTATATGTTGTGGCCCAAATTTGCTCACTGTAGACCCATCCTCCACACGGGGTGGCCGGGTGGGGACCTGCTGCCAGGATTCCTGCCCTGATTTTTTTTTTTTCCCGGTTGTCAGATGGTTCGATTGGGCTCAAGTCTCTGAAGCAGATGCTCGTCCTTTGAAGCTTTTAAATGGCCCTTTGGGCTCCCTGGCTGGGATCGGGTTTCATGCCTGTCCACCCACTGGCCTGAAGCTCCTCACGGGCTTCTTGTCCTGCGTCCTGACACCCAGGGGCCCAGAGGCCAGGAGCAGCTGGCTGGGAGTCCCATGCCGACACGGCGTGAACGCTCACTGCTCCCCGCTTGTAGCCTGCAGACGACAGGCTCACTGGGGGGCCTCCTGGTCTCCCAGAGCAGGGGCTTTTGGCCTGGTGGCCGTGGGAGGGATTGAGTTGCAGAGGGCAAAGCTTCCAGGCATTCTGAATGATCTGGAGTGCCAGCTGGGGGCTCTGCAGAGGGGGGCAGGCCCCCGAGACCCCGGGCCCGCCCACCTTGTCCAGCTCCAGCCCCCCTGGAGATTTCTGGGCTTGGACATCTGCACTGGGTACAGATGGGTCCTCTTGAAGGGCGCTCTGTTTAGAGATGCGGGTCCCTGGTGAGATACCTTCTGGGCTCTGCCAGCTCATCACAGACCTCAGCGTGGACCGCTCAGGGGCCAGCCTGCTTATCCTCATCTGCAGGCATTTCCCCGTTCAGCCCTCTTCCTGAATCTTCCTCGGAGGCCAGCTTTAGTGAGACAGCAAGAGCAGCTCTCATCTGTTCTGGATCCTTTGAGCATCGCCCCCTCTCCCGGGAACTTGGAAGGAGGGTGGGAAACGCGGCTCTGCTCGGCCCCCTGACCTGACTGCAAGGCTGGAGTGGTGTTTGATTCCAAGAGGAGTTGTGAGGTCTGGGCCGTGTGGAGCCCGCTGTTTGGGGGTGATCGCCCACGTTCTGGTGCATGGTTCGCGGCACCACAGCCTGTAAACCAGCGAACCGGGGTCCCTCTCGGCGTGGAGAGGGCGCACGTGAGTTGGCACGTGCTGCTGCCCTCCCACCCTCTCGCAGGGCCCCAGCGCCTGGCCCTGGCCCTGGTCCTGGCCCCGCCTGCTCCCATCCCGGTCCCTCCACTGCCCGTAAGCCCTGGGCTCAGTAGGTCACCGAGTGGGCACAGCCTCCAAAACAAGGGCTCCTCTTTGGCACCCTCGCCAGCTCTGCGTGAAGCGTGGCTGGCTGTTTAGGGCAGCAGGCTCCCGTGGGTGCCCACCCCCAGGTCAGAGGTGCCCTGTGTCTGCTGGCAGAGTCATTGCTCCAGGTGGTTTCGCCGTGTCTGTGGTCATGGCCGCCCCCCGCTGGGCATGACCAGCAGCCCTCTGGAGCGGGCAGTGCAGCCCGTGAGCTGCAGGAGGCTGGCCTGAAAGGTGACCGGAAGTCCCGGTGGGGGCAGCCCACGGCTGCAGAAACTGGCAAAGGAAGTCTGGCGGCTCCGGACTCAGAGCCTGAAGAGCAGGCGTGTTTAACTAGATGTCCCTCCAATGTCGTGTGTGTCCTGTGCTTGGGAAATGTCGTATTTTAGGTGGTCATGTGAGAACAATTTAGGGACAGTTTCCCATGTGCCTGATGGTGGCTAGGGTGCCGAGGTGATGCCAAATCAGGGAACGTTTTGCATCAAAGGCCGAATCGTGAAAAGTCCCCCAGAACGTGGGCAGGGCCGGGAAGGAGCTGGCCCCCTGCCTGCTGAGGGCTGCACCGTGAGAAAGGTGGGCTGGGGCGCCAGCCCGGGGCTTTTGTTTCAGGCAGTTTCTTTGGAAGCGGCTTCTCCTCTTTCTGGTTTCTGTTTGCCCAGGGCCTGGGCTCTGGGCCGGGCACCCCCCACCCGCCTCCTTTGTCCTCTCTGCTCCCCGGCCCCCTCGCCAGGCTGTGGTTTCTGCTTCTGCCCTTTCTCCTTTGGCGCTGTTCAGACCCTGCCTGGGGCCCCGGGGCCCTGCGTTCGCTCTTCCATCCTGGCAGTGCAGGGGGCCCGCCCCCGAGGACCCTCCCGCACTGACCCTCTGCGCCGGCTCCCACCCTGGTCCAAAGGGAGACCCACACCTGTCAGACCTGCAGAAGGGGAGCAGTGCGGCCCGCGGGTCTCAGGAAGCTAACTGCTGTTAGTTCAGCTCCTTTCTCCTTCTGCCTGCTGGCTGCACACTCAGAGCCTGCACTTGGCTCTGCATGGATTTTTAGGGTTGTCATTGCTGCCTCTAAACCGAGGGGCTGCCAGCTGCGGGCGGGAGCTGCCGGTTCTGAGTACCTCAAGCAGGGAGCTGGGGTCAGACGCCCGAGGCTGGCTCCCACAGAACCCGGCCGCACGAAAGCGGGTAAACTGACCTGGAATCAAAGGAAGGACTTTTCCCGCTTAACCTCGGGGGAGAGGGACATCCAGCTGCCTCAGGAAACAGTCTTGCGTTTCCCCCAGGATTTGCGGGTTCTCTGTAACCAGGGGGTCCAGGAGGCGTCGTAGCCACGTGGCGTGTTGGGGACCCTCCGCTCTGATGGTAGCGGCCTCCTTATCGGGTAGGAGATTTCTAAGGCTCTTTGTTTCTTGTTGGAGTTAAGTTGTTTTTTACTCTCGATGCTTCAGCTCTTACGGTTTTCATGTGTCTGTTGGTTCACGGGAGCCCCATCCATGCGTGGATGCAACACACTGGTGTTACGCACTTGCCTGGACCAGATCTTTCTTGTTTGGTCTTGGAAATGCAGCCATCAATGAGAGTCATCATCGTTCCCCTTAAAGGATCACGTGTCCTTTTGTAAAATTTTTTTATTTAAAAAAGTGGGCTGTGGGATCTTTGTTGCCTGACCAGGGATCAGACCCTCGCCCTTGGAGTGGAACCTTGGAGTCTTAACCACTGGACTGCCAGGGAAGTCCCAGGAGCACGCGTTCTCATAAAGGAACAAATAAGCGGGAGAATTTCAGAAATGAAATGAGTGATGTGATAGACTATGGGGGGGGGCACAGTTTAGGTAAAATGAGTTGGGAAAACACAACTGCGGTGACGCCTGGGGGGCCTGCAGAGGCGGGGAGTTCACCCCCGGGGCGGGGGCCAGCAGGTGCGGAGGAGGCCCCTCCGGGGGCAGGGAAGGGGCAGAAGGACGCAGCGTGGCTGCGGCTGGAGCCTGGTGGTCAGACGAGGGGCTCTGGCCTGAGCTGGTCATTGGCACCTGCGTCCTGTGCCCTGGGGGCACACGTGGGTCTGCCGCCCCGAGCAGCAGGCACCCTGCCTGTGTTCCGTGCCCCGACACTCCCCGTTGGTACAGTGCGTCATCCTTCAAGGGCATCATACGAAGGTTGTGGTAACCAAGCTCCCCCCAGAATCTACTTTGCTCCTTCCAGAAAGGAACATCGCTAATTAGATTTTGTGCTATTTGTATGCTAAGCCGTGTCCAACTCTGCAGTCCTGTGGACTTTAGCGCGCCAGGCTCCTCTGTCCATGGGACTCTCCAGGCAAGAATACTGGAGTGGGTTGCCATGCCCTCCTCCAGGGGATCTTCCTGACTCAGGGATCGAACCCGCATCTCCTGTGTCTCTTGCGTTGGCAGGTGGGTTCTTTACCGCTAGCACCACCTGGACTGTCAACTTCTGATGTGAGAGAGGGTCCCAGGGGCCAGAGTCTTTGCTGAGCGCGGCCTGTGCTGTCGCCCACTCTGACTGGGCCTGTCGCCCTGGGCGCCCCACCCCCCGCCGGCCACCTGCAGACCTTGCGCCCTGGGGTCGTTCACTGTGCGATGCGCTCTGCCCCCAGGTTTGCCACCCAGGAGAGGAACGCGCTGCTGCTGTATAATGGCCGCTTCAACGAGAAGCACGACTTCATCGCCCTGGAGATAGTGGACGAGCAGGTGCAGCTCACCTTCTCGGCAGGTGAGGCCTCCCGCGCGGGAGGGGGCCGTCCTCGGGTTGCACCCCAGGCGCTTCGTGGGTTAAAACCACCCCATCCTGCAACAGCGCCTTCTAGCGTGCCGACCCCTGGTTCTCCGTCTGGGAATCCGTCCTGTGGCGTGGGGGGGGGAGTCCCGGAACGCACTGTTCATTGCAGCGTTGTTTATAATGCTGCAGGCACAGCTCAAATGTCGGGAGACGGGATCCTTGCGCCCTCTGTAGGATGAAAATATTGACAAAGCCACTGAAAGCGTTTTCCCGGTTGCCGGGGAGAACGCGGTCCAGACGATCGGAGGGGCTTTTCGCCTTGGTGGTCTGTTCACGCCTCCTCTCTCCGGCCCCCCTGCCCCACAGGCGAGACCACGACCACGGTGGCGCCGCAGGTCCCGGGCGGCGTGAGTGACGGGCGCTGGCACTGGGTGCAGGTGCATTACTACAACAAGGTAGGCCTCCTCCTCCAGGCAGCCCCCCCGGGTGCCCTGCGGCTCTTCGGGCCTAAGACACACAGACGCTGAAGTTCACATAAATATGCCGGCTGGCAGAGTTCTTTAGGAAACCAGCATCTGTGGAGGGTCTGTGTGAAGATACCCAAGCCCCGCAGTGTGTTGGATACTCCCTCAGGGAGCGCTGGGACCCCAGAGATCACCCTGCCCCCGGGGCAGGAGGCAGAAAGAGCTTATTCATTGCGGCTGCCTTGGCCGAGTCATTACTGGGGGCTGAAATCCCAGGCCATTCAAACACAGTCCCAAGGCCTAAACCTACCCGGCCTCCCCGGATGAAACCCGAGAGTCAGAAGGCTCTCCCAGGAAACGCTGTGGAGGTCTGGGCGTTTTTGGGGGGTTTCCTTTCATTTTGCTGTTTCTTGACCCGTATGGAGACTCCTTGGTGGTTTTTGCATCAGAATGCCCGCTTTCCAATTGCAGGGGATTTGGCACGCCTCTCTTTTCCTTCCTGGGGAACTCTAGGACGCCTCCCCCTCGTGGCGTTCAGCCACAGATTTGGGCCTGGCTTGGCTCGCAGACGAGGGGTCCCCGCTCGGTAAGGGATATGCCCGTGGAGAAAGAGCGCTGCCTTTCAGCCTTTGGACACCGTGGGGATCTAACTCTCCACGTCTCCACCGCCCTGAACGTGTAGGCCCCGGCAGTGATCGCCCCGCACGGTGCCCCTGGATTTTGCCCCCAACCTGAGGGCAGGTGTTCCCCTGTCGCCCCGCCCGGGGTAGAGGGTGGCCGGGTTCTGACTCAGGTGTGGAACTCGGCGCCGCGTTTGTGATGAGGGCCGGGGTGCAGGTCTGAAGTGATGCGGGGGCTGGCGTCGCTCTCGGGAACGTGAGGACCGGGTGGGCAGTGTCCACGGCTGCCTGGGACGGCCGCCCCGCACTCCCCGCTCTGTTAGGCCCGGGCCGTGGTCTTGGCGGTGCCTGCGTTACCCGATGCAGGGCCGTGTGTGCGAGCTAAGGAGGTGGGCTGGGGGCCGGCCGGGGGGCCCAGAGGAAGGCAGAGCGCCCCCAAGGAGAGTTTCCTCGCTGCCCCGGCTCGTGTGCGGGAGCCTTCTCCTACGGCTGTGCCCGTGGCCATTTGGGACAGTCATTAGCCAGCGCGAGGCGCCCACCCGCTGCCCACCTGGAACACTCTTGCGTGGCCGCGGTGGGAGATGAGGGGTGTGGGGGGACCCTCAGAGCCGCCTCCTGCTGACCTCCACGGGCTTGAGGATGGACGGATCCTCAGCTTGGGGTTTTCTCTCTGCGGGGTCTTAACCCACCCAGCCTCCTTTCCCCAGCTGCTCCCCGCGGGACTTCCTCACCTGATTCAGCAGCTCCGGAGGAAAGCGGGGGCCCCCTAGGGAGTTCCGCCCCACAACCCGCTCGAGGTTAGATGCTTTCTGCCCCGTCTCTCCGCCCTGGAGGCAGTGTGCTCAGCAACCGTTGGAGCGCGGGGCAGCAGCTCTCAGCTGGCGCAGGTGTCAGGCCCGCCCGAGCCTCCCGGGGGGTCAGGATCCCACGGCACGCGGCCCCGTCCACCGAGCAGGGACGGTCGGCTCTGACCGCAGGGCCTCGATGTGCTCCAGCCAGCGGGGCAGTGGACGGCCCTGACGCCCCAGGTCGTGGCGATGGCTTTCCCACTTCCGGGCGGGACCAGCAAAAAGCCGTGTTGGCGGCAGGGCTCCTGCAAGGCCGACCCCCTCCTGGCCCACGGATAGGGACACGGGGTCAGTGGTTTTCTGGCTCAGACACGCGTGGGCGCTTGTCGGGATGCTGCACACGCCCTCGAGTAGAACGACGGGAAGGTTAGGAGTCACAGCGGCCGCTCGGGCCACTCGGTGCTCCAAGACCACATGGCAAGGACGTGGTGCCCGCAGGCTGGCCTTCCTGCCTCTGAGGGCCAGGGCGCCAGGGATGGGCGGTCCCTGCTTGTCCTCTGGGGGGCTTCCCGCCCAGCAGGGTGCCGAGGAGACCCTCGGGGGCCCCCCGCTCCACGTCAGGGAAGCACCCGCGGGGCCTCCTTCTTCCTGCTTGTGTGGGAAACATCTCTCGGGGCCGGCTGAAGACCGGGCTTGGGGGCTGAGTCGGCCTCGACTGCCCCAGCAGGGTCAGATGCCAGTGGTCCCAGCTGAGCAGAGACGGGGCCTCTGGCTCGGCCCGCACTGCCCTGGTCCCAGGGCGTCCATCGGCCTCCGCCTTTGCCCTGCACATGGCAAGGCCTGCCTGCTCACAGCGCCCCTGCAGGCGACTCCGAGGAATAAACTCCCTCCTGAAGGGTCCCCAGGGAGGAGGAGCCCACGAGGCCTGGATCCGTGCCACCTCCCGCTTCCAATCCCAGGCGGGCCCCTCAGCAGCGCCTGAAGCAGACCCTCGGTGCGGGATTAGGCTTCTCCTCTCGGGCTGCTCAGCTATTTCCTCTCTTGCCCGAGGCTGCCGGGTGGAGGAAACCCAGCGGTTTGCACGTAGACCTTGAGGCCTCCTCTGTGGTTTGCTTCCTCGCACAATGGGAAGTGCTCGGGATTAGGGACGTCTGTCTCGGGAGCTTTGTGTCTCTGGGGGCCAAGGTGCTGGCTTGTCCAGATGCAGAGGCCCACCCCTCCTCCTCCCTGGGGCCCAGGCGGGGTGGCTCAAGCCCGCAAGGAGGGGCTGCGGGGGGGCCTGTGGCTGCAGGGGGGCTGTGTCAGGATGCTACCGGGGGGCAGGAAGGAGGGCAGCCGTGAAGGTGGTCTGTGGGGGGGCGGGTCGCTCTGCTCTGCAAGTGTTCTGTCATCCACGTTGTGTCTGATCCTCAGGGTGGGTCCTGTGTGGGAAACCCCTGGGGCCCCATGGGGCCTCTTCCCAAGTCCACAGTTGCCCTGGAGCCTGTCTGGGCTATTTTACCAGTCACCCCAGCCCCTGCCCCCAGAAACAGGCGGAAACCTCCCCAGCATGGCTCCAGGAGGGCTTATGACCAAAGGCGACAGGGTGTGGGGCTTCCATCCAGGTGGGCAACGCAGGACCCAGGGCTGTGTCAGCCTTGAGGCCAAGAGGGACTGGGAGAGGGCAGAGTGGAACCCGGACAGGAGGGGTCCTGGGGAGAAGCCCCCTGTGCAGAGAAGTAACCTCCTGGCAACGCCCCGCACCCTCAATCTCCTGTTAGGCCTCGCACTGGCCTAAAGCAGTCGAAGCAGAGGACGTGACCCCTTCATAAGGTCCACGTGGGTTGGTCCCCCAGGCAGAAAAGTGAAAGAAAGTGAAGGCGAAAGTCGCTCTGTCGTGTCCAACTCTTTGCGACCCCGTGGACTATACAGTCCATGGAATTCTCCAGGCCAGAATACGGGCGTCGGGAGCCTTTCCCTTCTCCAGGGGATCTTCCCAACCCGTGGATAGAACCCAGGTCTCCCACTGGGTTGGAAGAATCTTACCAGCTGAGCCAGAAGGGAAGTCTCCCAGGCAGGGAGTCCAGCAAAGTCAGTTCACTTTCTCTTTCTGCGTGGGGTGGCATCTTAAGCGAGAAGGGCCAGGGGCAAGATTCACTTTCAGTGGAGCTCGGGTGCCTGCTGGAGCCGGGTGTTTTCCTGGGAAGGTATTTTAAAGGCAGACACTTTGCACAAGCTTGTTGAACTCCGTCAGACGCAGGTGGAACCTGGGGCCCCTCTGCCCACACCGCCCATGGAGGTTTGGGGAGGCTCTGGAGGGTTTGTGGTCTGGTGAAGACCTGCCTGCCGGTGCAGGAGATACAATAGACACAGCTTTGAGTCCTGGGTTGGGAAGATCCCCTGGAGGAGCAGATGGCAACCCACTCCAGTGTCCTTGCCTGGGAATTCCCATGGACAGAGGAGCCTGATGGACTGCAGTCCACGGGGTCGCAGAAGAGTCGGACACGCCTGAGCACCCACTCACACACGCCCATGTGGTCATCACCTGGTCGCAGATGCCTCTTCCTCCGAGGCTGTTGTGCACAATCGGTAAACGCTTCTGGAGGGGTTACTTGGAGGCCCTCGCCCTATCCAATCAGGCTTCTGGGGTGCAGACACGTCCGCCAGGAGGTGACTGACGGGATCCTGGGCGGGGCCTCGGCAGGGGTGGCCTCTGGTTCCAGTGATTCCGAGAGGGCAGCAGGGTTGTCTCCGGTCGGTGCTGGAAGCATCTCCGTGCGGTGAGAGCCCTGGCCGCACGGCTTTTCTCAGTGCCTGCATCCCGGGCTTCCCACCAAGCAGAGCGTCCGGTGTTTAGGGTTCCGGTGGCCCAGCGGGAGGGGCCGCTGGCACGGGGCTCACCGGGGCCGGCTAACCGGGGCCGGCTCACCCCGGCGCACTCATCCCCGGCTCGTCCGCGTCCTTCATGACCTCTCGGGTCTGTGCTGCACACCGCGTTCCGGGGGGTCTGATTGCCTGATTGTGGGCATTGGAGAAGACTCTTGAGAGTCCCTTGGACTACAAGGAGATCCAACCAGTCCATCCTAAAGGAGATCAGTCCTGAATGTTCATTGGAAGGACTGATGCTGAAGCTGAAACTCCAATACTTTGGCCACTTGATGCGAAGAGCTGACTCTTAGAAAAGACCCTGATGCTGGGAAAGATTGAAGGCAGGAGGAGAAGGGGACGACAGAGGATGAGATGGTTGGACGGCATCACCAACTCAATGGACATGAGTTTGAGTGAACTCTGGGAGTTGGTGATGGACAGGGAGGCTTTGTGTACTGCAGTCCATGGGGTCGCAAAGGGCTGGACACGACTGAGCAACTGAATTGAACTGAACTGAACTGATCCACCCCCAGGATCGGGGGGCTACTTCTGCTTTGGCAGATATTCCAGAAGACTCAAGGGCTTCCACCCAGAACCTTGTTTTAGGCTGGTCTTCATGGAGGTCCTCCTGGGGTCCTGCAGACCTGCTCTGGGGCCCTGCAGACCTGCTCTGGGGCCACACCCTGGGTGGGGCTGCCCAGCCTCCCAGGCCTCCCTTCATGCCTTTGTTCACTTGCTAGTACATGGAGCAGTTATTGAGTGCCTGTTGTGTGCCGGGCATTGTTCTGGGTAGAGGAACACATAAAAAGACAAAGAGATGAGACTATCGTGTAGGTGTGCGTGTTCCAGCAGGTGTGGGGGGTGGGAAAGGGAGAGATGGTGAGCAGAGGGAGAGAGCTCGAGGGAGGGAGAAGGCCCGCTTTTCCTGCAGAACTCAGCATCCTTTCCGTAAAGGCAGGTATTTAGAAACCAGGATCCAGGTGCGGGATGCACTCATTGCTCCCAGGGTGTCTCACTCCCCGTCTCTCCTCCTGGGGCCAGGAGGACCTGTATATATGTTTGCACACGTGTGTGTGTGTGTTCATATACACTCATACTGAAATTCATGTTTCTTTCTGTCTCTACTTATTGAAAACTTTGAATTCCGTTCCAACACTACAGAATCATTCTAGTTTTTTTCCCCTTCCATGTTTGTCTTTTCTTGCTCAGTGAGAAAGCCTGTTCCCATTGCCCTCAGGATAGCTCTTCACTGACTCAATCCACCATCGTTTAAATGGCCTCCAACCCCGCCAGGCCGCCGGCTCCTCGCTCGCCCTCGCCCCCAGCAGGCCCCTCCCCTGCCGCCCTCCTCGTTCAGCACCAGCCTCTCTAGGCCCCGAGTCTACCCACTGACTCCAGCCGGTGCTGGGAACAAGGGACCTTCACAGAGATTTGACTCAAGTGTTCAATTATTCGGAAAAGGGAGGAAGGAAAAAAAATGAAGGAAGTTTGTTTAAATTTTTTTTTAATTTAAAGGGAATGAAAATACAAAATGCCAAAATATGTGGGATGCTGAGAGGGAAATTCACAGCATTTTACACTTATTTTAGAAAAGGGCTGTGCTTGGTCACTGAGTCACGTCCAACTCTGCGACCCGGTGGACTGCAGCCTACCAGGCTCCTCTGCCCTTGGGGATTCTCCAGGCAAGAATACCCAGGCTACATCTCAAATCGATAATCTAAGTTCCCACTTCAGTTCAGTTCGGTCGCTCAGTCATGTCCAACTCTCTGTGACCCCATGAACTGCATCACACCAGGTTTCCCTGTCCATCACCAACACCCAGAAGGTTCCCACTTCAAGAACCTCCAAAAAGAAGAACAAAATAAACCCAAAGCAAGTAGATGGAAGGAGCGAATGGAGACAAGACCAGAAACCAGAGATTTTTAAAATAGGAAACCAATAGAATCAATGGAATAAAGAACATTGGGAAAACCAGAATGTCATCAAACTTCTAGCAAGAAAAAAAAGAGAGAGAAGATAGATTAGTAGTATCAGGAATAAATTCTCAATTCCTTGAAACACACACACTGCCCTAACTCAACCAATACGAAATAACTAGTTCAAACAACTACGTTACTATTAAGGAAATTGTACTTTAAAAACTCCCCAAAATGAAATCTCCAGGTTCCAGTGGTTTCACCTGAGAGTTCTATCAAATGTTTCAGGAATTACACCGATTCTGTACAGTGTGTTTCAGAAAATAGAAGGGGAGGGAACATTTCCCAGTCCGTTTAGTGAAGTTAATACCAAAATCAGATGAAGACAGTCCGAAAAAAAGCTATAGACCAATGACTCTCGTGCCTGTAGATACAACTCACGTGCGCAAAGCTTCACGGCAGCTTTTTTCCCTAACATTCCCAAACCGAACAGTTAAGCAGACTGTGTACGTCCACACACCACGGAACTCGGAACACCGCTCAGTAACAAGACAGGAGGGAGTTCTGATACGTGTAAGAGAAAAGGACGCGGACCAGGGAGAGCCAGTCTCATGAGTTTGTGCCAGCAGAGGTCCGTCTAGTCAGAGCTGTGGCTTTTCCAGCGGTCATGCATGGATGTGAGCTGCAAAGAAAGCTGAGCGCCGAGAATTGATGCTTTTGAACTGCGGTGTTGGAGAAGACTCTTGAGAGTCCCTTGGACTGCAAGGAGATCCAACCAGTCCATCCTAAAGGAGATCAGTCCTGAGTGTTCATTGGAAGCTGCAACTCCAATACTTTGGCCACCTGATGTGAAGAGCTGACTTATTTGAAAAGACCCTGATGCTGGGAAAGATTGAAAGTGGCAGGAGAAGGGGATGACAGAGGATGAGATGGTTGGATGACTTCACTGACCCAATGAGTTTGAGTAAACTCCGGGAGTCGGTGATGGACAGGGAGGCCTGGTGTGCTGCAGTCCATGGGGTCGCAAAGAGTCGGACATGACTGAGCGACTGAACTGAACTGAGCTTGCGTACTACGTGGCTCCATCTGTATACCACTCCTGAAAGAGGGCGTGATGGGCCTGGAGCACGGATGAGTGGCTGCCTGGGCTGGGGGCAGTGGGAGGGAAATGGGTGGGGGCCCCATGCTGATGAAAACGCTCTGTGTCCTGACAGTATCAGCGTCCACATCTGGGCTGTGATGTTTACAGTTGGTGGAAACTGGCTAAAGGGCGCCTCAGATCTCGCTTATTTTTTAGAATTGCGTGTGCATCTAAAATTAGCTCAAGAACTTAATTAAAAGAACTCTGAAAGATGGGCAAATATGTGCTGGCATACACAAATTTTTTTTCTGAAGGGCACCCTCCTCCCCCCCAAAGCAAATCCATCAACAGCACAGATCAGATAGCTGTGCTGGGTCCTAAGCCATCCCACACATGGTATCTTGAAACATCAGCTGTTTATTATTCCTGTGATTTGGTGACGGGAGGCATTGTTGCAACTCTTTCTTCAGAAAGTCCACCGCATGTGGATGCCTTTGGGGATACTGATAATGAGAAAGGAGGAGGCCTTCGTGTTCACTTTATAACTTCCTGTGACATTTTATGTGTTTCATGTTTTCTTTTATTAAAGAATACAGTAGGAGTCATCTGGGTGATGGGCTCGTGAACCATTTTTGTTTTCTTTTCTAAAAAATTTTCCATTTAGACAATCATTTGATTCAAAGCAGGTACAAGATAAGGAAGCTAAACGTTTTTCAAGTGTAGGTAGGCGTTTGCCGAGTACATCAACCCTTTGTGATGTAGAGGGCCTGGTGGGCTGGTCACTGTCCCCCGTCTGCATGGGCTCTTCTTAGCCTTGCTCCTCCCGCTCACGGAGGTGGTAGCCTGGGAGCCTTGCAGACGCGTCAGTGGGACGCACTGCACACGCTCAGTTCCTACCGGGCAGGCTCACCCATTCCAGCCTGAGTCCGCGGTCTGGGGTGTGAATCGTTTTGTTTCTCTCTGGCGGGGTTTCCTGCTTTCCTCCGTCAGCTTCTGGGGACAGGAATGGTCCCTGTTTGTGTCTGGACCCGTGGGTAGCCGATCAACGTCTGACATCGATGTTCCTGTGACCGCAGTGGGAACCCAGTCCCCAAGCGGGCGGGGCGCCCACCTGCTTCCTTTCCACACACACCCCGTCAGAGGGCAGAGTCACCTGCTGTGGAAACACAATCACTCAGCCCCACCCGGGGCCCCCGATCCCCGCCTGTCGTGGAAAGTTGCCCACAGCCCGGAGCTCAAGGCGGCTCCGCCGGCCGCCCTGTCCCACCCAGCGTGCCCAGCTCAGCCCCCCGTCACTGCCCCCCAGCGCTCTGCAATGAAACGCTGCCCGCCCCGAGCCCCCTGCCCTCCCAGGCCGCCCCCCTTTCTTCACCCCTGCCTCCCCAGGACCAGCCTGTCCCTGCCGAGGTCCTCACGTCCAGCCTGGGGGGAGGACACGGAGGGTCGGGGTCGGGGCTGGACGGAGCTCACCGCCAGTGCCCTCCTGCTCTGCCCTCCTCCTCCCCCCCCTTCCCAGCCCTTTCAGGCCTCACCCCTGCCTTCTCCCCACCAACCCAGCCCTGTTCCCACCACTGCATGGCATCTTAGGGGCTTGCGCACCTGAGGTGGGGGTGAGGAGGCTGATCAGGAAGAGGGTGGAGGCAACTGGGAGGCGCTGGGGGCCTGTAGGGAGAAGCTGAGGATCCTGGGGTCTGTTTGTGGCCATGCACGCTCTGGGGACAGAGACGATCCCATTGGGGTTCCAGCAGGAGAAGGAAGCAGCTTTGCAAGACAGTGTGTGTGTGTGTGTGTGGGGGGGTGTGTGTGTACGCGTGAGCGTGAGTGTGGATGCTTCTTGAAAGCCTGTCTCTCTTTGCCCGAGAAGGTTTTCCAGAAAGATGACCCGTAGCCTGCAAACCCTGACAGCCCAGAGACGTGTCACTGCTGAGGCCGCCTTCCTTTCTCTCCTGGACCCTACGAAGGGCCCCTCCCTCGGCTCTGGTCCAGCTGGGAGCAGCCGACGTCAGAGTCATAGAGCCCAGGGGTGCAGGGCGTGCGCGTCTCGCGGGGCGCTTGAGGGATCTCCACTTTGTGTCAAGCAGCTTCTGGTCCACAGAACCCCTAAAAGAAGGAACGTGTTCCCCCAACTTTCCAAGAAGGCGCTATGTAAATGGAAAGAACCCCAACCTTAAGCCCTCCATCTGTCATTGGAGAAGAGACCCCCTTGGAGCAAAGCTGCGTGAACTCCCGGGTTCCTAGAAAACTTGAGGAGCCTGCCGGCCTGGCAGATACAGACAAGGGACCCGGCCCGGCGGGGTCAGCAGCTCAGACACTCCTGGCCCCTGCTCACCGGCCCCCGAGCTTGTGTGGTGAAGGGCCGCACCTGGTGAAGGGCTGGCGTCCCCACGGAGCTCGCTGGGGCCGGTAGGAGACACTTCTTTGCACACAGTGCCGAGCACACGGGCCACGCTTGGTGGACCTCTGCCTCCAGCCCTGGGCTCTCCCACGTCTGAGCAACCATCACAAAAGCACTTCCTTTGACCTGTGGCCGCAGTCCTCAGGAGTCAGGTCACCGCGTTGCCTGAGAAACGGACGGCTCTGCTGTGGTCCGTGTTCAGGTGACCAGTTGGTTGGTTCTGATTCTTGTAAAAAATCTTTTCTTTTTAATGCTCCCCAAATAAAAAGGGTCCATTCTCACAGCCCAGTATTCTGCTGGACAGCTGGACACGTGAGGGACTCAGAGCTGAGCGATGCTCTGCGCCCGGGAGAAGGACTGTAGGCTGCTGTGAAGATGCGCTGAGTCCAGGCTGCTAACTGCTCCTAGTTTTTTTCGTTTTGGGTGTGTGGTTGCCACTTGGAGGATCTTACTTTCCCAACCAGAAACTGAACCCGGGGCCATGGCAGTTAAACTCCCAAGTCCTAACCACTGGACTGCTAGGGAACTCTTGTTTTTTCTTTAAAGGTGTTAAAAAAAGAAGCTATATATTTTTAATGCAGGAAAATAGGGCAGCGAAAATACAGGGAGAACAGCCATTTGTGTGTTTTTTGGCTTTCTTCCCGCCTTTCTTAGCAACAGCACGGCAGCAGCAAACTTCCTGGAACGTTCCCTTCACAAACGTCCCTGTGCATTTAATCCCACCCAGGAGGCCCCGTTTTCACCTCGGTTTTACGGCTGAACCTGACTCAGGGGTCTGGGGTGGAGGGTGGGAGCCAGGGGACTTTGCTAAGTGGGGTCAGGATGTGACCGCTTGGCCTTTTGGAGGTGATGCTCATCAGAGGCTGTGGACACTGCTGTCCCCTGGCCCCTGCCAGCCTTGGGCCCTGACTGCGTTGCTGTGACAGCCAGCCCAGTACCCGGGACTCGGCCCGGGGCCCAGGTCCACTCTTCCGAACGACGCTGGACTTAGCCTCCCTCCAGGAGATGCTGCCCAACTGGGCACTGCGTCCCCTGCCCCAGGTCCCCAGCAGGCAAAGAGTCAGGAGCAGGTGCCCCTTTCTGCCAGCTGTGTGCCCTGCCGGACGGCCCCGTCCAGCTTCAATGCAGCGGTGAGCTGCCCACGCCCTGGGGGACGCTGTGTCCATCCTAGGCTGTGGGTGTCCCATGTCTCAGAGGAACAGGGTCAAGAAGGCTTGGGCTTAGGTCTTAATGTTAAATTCAAGAAGTAAATATGTTTACTGCTTCATCTGGTGGAACTCTGAGCTCCTCCTGACAATTTCATTGAAGAAGGTTGTTGTTTAGTCACTAAGTCGTGTCTGACTCTTGCGACCCCGTGGACTGTAGCCCACCAGGCTTCACTGCCCGTGGGGTTTCCCAGACAAGAATACTGGAGTGGGTTGCCATTTCCTTCTCCGTTGAAGAAGGTGGGATGACCTTGTTTCTACATTTTATTGAAGCATAGTTGATTTACAATGTTGGGTTTAATTTCTGCTGCACAGAAAAGGGATTCATAGACACTCTTTTCCACCGTGGTTTTACCCCGGAACATTGAACATAGTTCCCTGTGGTGCACCACAGATGTTGTACGTCTACTCTGTACTTGACAGTTTGCATCCACTAACTTGCCCACCTTCCTTCTCTGCTCCTGCCTGGGTGGCATTGGGGCGAATCCCTTCCCATAAGAGATGTGGACCTAGCTCTCCATCACGGACCCCAGGGCCCCTGTGTGGAGGCCTGGTCAGTGCTCGGGGTCTGGGAGGGGCCGCAGCCTGCCTAGGGAGCAGGAGGGCATTCCCACCTGTGTGTTACAGGCGGGGAAGCTGAGCGTCAGGGTCGCTACCAGAACACCCAGCGACTGTCTGCACGTGGGGCGCTCCCCCCCAGACCCAACCTGGGCCCCCGGGGACGCAGCACCTTGATCTGCTGCTGGAGTTCCAGCCAAGTCCTGTTGGGTATTTGATTTGGATCCTGGGAGTGTGTGTGCCTAGATGTTTTCGCCTCTCGTCCACCACTTAGCATCAGAGAAAAGCACCACGCCTGCTTCGGAGCGGGCATGCCTCACCTGTGTACCTGGGCCAGGGGTTCGCCACGTTTCTAGATGTGCCCCCCGTCCGGCGGGCTTCGTTCAGCTGGCCCAGTCGTCGGGTCTGAGCCTCACACGTACACGCTCCCGGCTGCATTTTGACCCTTTGTGACATTCCTCAGGCCCAGCCGTCTGTGAATTCTTTGATATGAACGTCGGTTAATCATTTCTGACACAGAGCGTGAATCTATTTCGTTCCCAAGACTTGCCCCTCCTGGTATCTGGTTTCGAACCCCCCCCCCCCCACGCCTCCTTCCCTTGCATCCAGCATTTGAAATTGAACCCCCGTCCGCCTCCCCGATGAGGAATTGTCTGCAGCAGGTTAAAAGGCTGCAGAAATATGAGCACTTGGTGAGGACCAAGCCCTATTGTGTCAGGTCCCCACGGGCCGCTCCGGGACCCCTGAATGGAAAAGCCCAGGGAGGGGGTGCCGCCCGGGGAGAAGGAATAGCTGAAGGGAAATGAAAAGAGGCAGAGCCCAAGTGATGACTTCGGGCGGGGGCACCGGGAGCCAGGAACCCGGATCCACGCAGATTTGCAAAGCCGGTTGTTTTGGTCCCCCAACGCACACAGCGTCCTTCAGATCTCTTCTCGGGTGGGCACGGTGGGTCTGTCCTCGGTGGCCCCGATCCCACCTGCCCATGGTGGGTTCTGCTCAGGGCAGCCTGGGCACTCAGCGTGGTGTGGCCCACCCCTCCTGCAGACCCTGCCCGCTGGCTTGTGCCTCCAGGTCTCGGATCTCATGCCGGCTTCCCTCGGCCCCTGGGTGTCCACGCCAGGCCGCTGTGGGGCGGGGCTGGGGGTGAGAAGGGTCAGGGATGCCCCGGCCGGGATAGCTGCCGCCTGGGGCCAGGCCCCAGGAGGGAAGGTCAGGGACTCGGGCCTTCAGCTGTCCTGTGCCCGGATCCCCCCACATGAGAAGTGAGATGACTCATGTACTGCCACGTGGCCCCTTTATTCCCGGCCGTCCTTTTCTCTCGCACAGACTTTAAAAGCTCATCGTAAGGATACGAAGGGGCAGCTGCCTTCGCCTCGCCGTCTTTGCTCCTGCCCTCCGCACCTGCAGAGCCTGCCGTGCTCCTACCCCCCAGCCCCTGATCTCGCCCTGGACGCTCGCGTGAACCGCTCACGTCACATCCCTCCTGCCAGCGCGCGGGTGGCTGTGTGCACCTGAGCCAGGCGCCGTGGCCACCTCTCGATCGTCCTGATTCCTCTCCCACCTGCCAGCTATCCACCCACGCTAGGTCTTCCCTCGACCAAGACGGATCAGACACCCTTGCTGGGGTCTTTGTTACCCCGACCCCCGAGTCAGGCTGACTGCGTCAGCACACACACTTCCCAAGCCTGATGGAGAACGTTCTCTGCTATTGCTGCTTGTAATTGCTTGTGAGTCTCACTAGGAAGGCTTTGGGATGCAGTTTATCCTCATTTGACAGATTTAAAAAAATGGGGAAGGTGAATGCTGGGTGTCCATCCAATTTTTTTTTTCTAATTGGGTGAAATTTACATAGAATTAGCCATTTAAAGTGGCATTTAGTACATTCGTGATGTTGTGCAGCCACCACCTTTATCTGGATCTGAGATATTTTCATCGCCCTGAAAGAAAACTCTGTGCTCTGTAGCAGCCCCTCCCAATCCACCACCACGCCAGCCCCCTGAAGTCACTCCTCTCCTTTCTGCGTATCTGCCTGGCACGGAAGGCTTCTGTGCCCGGCTCCTCTCACTTGCCGTAACGTCTTGGAGGTTCACCCACGTTGTTGCATTTGACAGTATTTCATTCCTTTTTGGTGGCTGAATAATAGTCCGTTGAATGGATATACCACATTCTGTGTATCCATTCATTTGTTGAGGAACTTTGGGGGTGGTTTTGCCTTTTAGCTGTTGTGAATAGGGCTACTGAGACCTTTTGTGAACAGGTTTTTGTCTGAGTCCCTGCGTCCGGTTCTCTGGGGTCTGTTCCAGCAGCGGTTTCCTGGGTCACGAGGAGCTTACGCTCAGTTCTCAGTCGTGTCCGGCTCTGCAAACCCACAGACTGTAGCCCACGAGGCTCCTCTGTCCATGGGATTCTCCAGGCAAGAATACTGGAGTGGGTTGCCATGTCCTCCTCCAGGGAATCTTCCCAACTCAGGGATCAAACTCGCATCTCCTGCATCTCTTGCACTGCAGGTGGGTTCTTGACCACTAAGCCTCCGGGGAAGCCCTGGGTCTCGTGGTAGCTGTGTTGAGCTCTTTGAGGACCCTCGTCCTTGTGTTCTGAGTCGCTGCAGCTTTGGTTCCTGTTACCCACAGCCTTCCCCCAGCTCCCTTCTTGTTCTCCTGGGGATCCTGACCACGCGTGGACAGTTGGCCTGGGTGTGAGGCTGGCCGGCCCGGCGTTCTGCTGGTTCTGGAGCAGCACGCCGCACTGCGGAGTCGGATGCTGGCCCTGGGATGTCGTGGCTCCTCCCCGAAACCTCCCTCTGCGTCTCTCCTGCTGGTACTCATGGTTCTTACTCTGAGGGTGCTCGGTTCTGTGGGCCAAAGCGCCGTCTCTTTTGGCCCAGTGGCGGGTGGATCTGGAAGCAGGAATCAAGAAGCAGATGCCGATCCGCGTTTGTTTCCCCCATTGCTGCTTTAATGAAGTAACGCCAGACTCCGAAATCTGTCTGACCAGTGAACTCTGTCTCAGGTCCATAAGTGCTGCTCTACATACAAATACTGAGTTTTTGGTTTTTCCTGTTTTTCCGTTTTCCTCATCATTTCTGTTTGAAGCCAGTGGCTCTGAGCTGTTGATCATCAGCAGCAGTTTACAACAACTGCAGTTGTGTAAACAATTGCTTCGTTTCATTAGCGCCTCCCAAGTATAAATGCTGTTTACATCCTTCCTCTGGAAGGCTCACACCCATCCCCAAAAATGTAAATTGCAAGTTGTAAAGATAATACGAGGCTTGCACATCTGGAGGACGGTTCTTTCCCCGGGATCGCACCTAATACTTAAGCATCTCGTAATAGGCACTTGGACGTGTTCTCTAAAGGGGGCTGCTATTACAGAGCGAGAAAACAGGTTATTTTTTATACTTATCTAACTGTTGCTTAACCAAAGGTTAAATCTTTAAGGGAATAGCTTAGCCGGCCTTGTGATCTCATCAACTGACGCAACAGAAAATGGAGAGAATTATGCGTGAGCTGGGATATCAAGGCGCAGGGTTTGCCTTCTCCTGGATTTACCCGAGAAGTGTTTGAGGGAGACTCCAGCGTCTTATGTTGATGTCGCTCTGGGAGGCCCTGTAGTGCAGAGAGGATGGGTATCCTAACATTAAATCTTCGTCTTGTAGACAGAGAAACTAAAGTGTAGTGATGGCCTTGTCCGAGTCAGATGGCTGGCCAAGGAGGAGGCAGAAGGCTCGGCTGGGGTTGCCATGTACAGCGATGTAGGCTGTGCACTGCACAAGTCCAGAGGGTAATGCCAGGGTGAATGAGGCCTCCTGGAGTCACACAACTTGGCTGCCTGGCTGAGCCCCTGTTACCAAAAGCTCCACGTCCTGCCCTTTGGCCCAGCATCCTCAACAAAATGGATACTTTGTTCCCATTAAAAAACTGAAGGTTTGGAAAGAAGAAAACCTAAGGTTTGGAATGAACTGTGTAGTTATTTCCCCGTTAAACGACGTCGAGGATGATTTAAATTCTCTATGTTTTTACAACTCCCCATTTCCAATATTATCATAAAGAAGCATTGAATTGCATCACTATAAACTCGACTGGACCCCAGAGCTATCACGTGGAGGTCCTGAGCCCTTGCTCTTGGGGTTGATGGATGGTCCCCACTGGGACTGGGAGCAAATGTTCCCTTTGGGCGAGGAAGGAGCCCCCGCGTGTTGCGTGCGGATGGTGAAGCGTGGTGGCCCTCTGGGTTAGGCAACATGCCCCCTCACAGGAGGCAGGGCTTGTCAAGGTTGTGCAGATGGGGAAGGGGGCTCAGGTGCCTGGCGCCGCCCGAGTCTGCCCTCTGCATTTCCGGAACAGTGCCCCGGCCTATATGTTGTGGCTGGTGTGAACAGGCGCTGCGTCTCCCGCTAAAAGGAGCCTGATGGCTGTCCTGCGAGTGTGCTGGGTGTCTTCAGGGCCAGCCGGCTGGGGGACTGGTGATGAATGCCCAGGATGAGCGGGCTGCCCAGAGAGAGGGCGTCAGTCCTTGGATGTGAACTCCAGCCTCCCTAGTTGGGGAACCCACTTCTTCCAGAAGTGAGCAGGCTGCCCCCTGCGTCATGGTCCCAGGGGATTCTCCTGACCAGCCCTGGGCAGGGAGACCGAGTGTGTGAGTTTCGGGGACGCTGGGGAAGGCGGGGAGCTGAGGAGGACGCTGACTGCTGGTCTGGGGCATGGAGGGTGGCTGACCTCGGGCCAGCAAAAGGGGCTGGAGGGTCATCCCTGGGCCAGGAAGGGCGTGAGCCCTCGAGGGGTGACTGTGAGCTCCTGGAGTTGCCATCTTTCTGGCCCAGATGGGGGGTACCCCGCCGGGTGGGGGAGCGCTGACTGTGCAGCCTGCACCCCAGGAACCAGGTCAGGAGGTGCGTGGACACAGTCCAGCCAAAGCTTGGACTCACGCGGATATTCACAAGGAGGGGTCCCGGGGCTTTGGTGTTGGGAGTGAAACACAGACTGGGGGGCTGACAGCAGACAGGTCGAGACGGGCGTCTGGGATCAGCTGTGTGCAGGGCCTCCCGAGGGCTCCAGGGCACGGTCATTTTCGTCTTCGTCAGGGTCTGGGGTGCTGGCGCCCTCGGCTGTGGCAGCGTCACCCGCGTCTGCCTCTGTCATCACGACGTCTCCCTGGGTGACTCTGTGTGTGTGCCTTCCTCGTAAGGACGCCGGTCACCTGGATGAGGGTGCTGCAGCATGCCCTCAGCCCAACCGATTACATCTGCCAGATGCCAGCCTCCAAACAAGGCCACATTCTGGGGTTCTGAGAGGGACATAAGTTTGGGGGGCTCCCCGTTCACCCAGTACAGCTGGTTTGGAGGCTGATTTAAAACTAGGCTGGTGGGGTGCGGGGAGGGGCGTGTGTGCCGGGGCTGGGGATCCAGCTGGGGGCGTTGGCGGGAGGTCACACTGACGGCTTTCTCGTCCCCCAGCCCAACATCGGCCGCCTGGGCCTGCCCCACGGGCCGTCCGGAGAGAAGGTGGCCGTGGTGACCGTGGACGACTGCGACACGGCCGTGGCCGTGCGCTTCGGCAGCTTCGTCGGGAACTACAGCTGTGCTGCCCAGGGCACTCAGAGCGGCTCCAAGAAGTGAGTGTCCCGGGAGCGGGCCTGCAGCGCGCCCCGTCCACGACCGCTGCCCCGAGGGGTCGCCCAGGACGGGACACCGCGCGGGGCACTCTGGGCCTGGGGTCCTGGCAGTCCCAATCTGGGGTGCAGTCGCGTTTCCTCCCTCATCCCTCGATATGTCAAAGCCCCCCAGAACAAGTCCCCTTAGACTTATCTGCCAGAGCGGTGGCCCGGCCATGCCCAGGGTTGTGACGGCCGGCGTGCTGAGCCCAGAAGCCGCCGGCCAGCCCTGTCTCCACGGGAGCCCTGGCTTTTTTCCAGAAAGTGCTGGTCCCTGCGATCGAGGGCTGGGTCAGTGAACCCTCTGTTAGATCCAAGTGTCTGTGTCACCACTGGATGCCGGGGTCCCCGGGGCCCATCCTAACCCCGGGCAGAGACATGCTGAGGTGGACGTTTCCAATCGCAGGGCAAGAAGGGTCCGTGCTGGACTCAACTCGGACTGCTTGGGTGGGATGTTCACTAAGCTGTTTGAATCCCACGGTTAGTTGAGCCTGGCCTGCTGGGGCTTCCGACATGGAACACGCCTGTTTCCTTGGCTCCCCGCCCCCGGCTCAGTGATGGGACGGGTGTGCGCCTGCAGAGCCAGCGTTCGAGTTTTCTGTGACCTCCGCTCAAGGTCGTTGGGGACCAGAGCAGGGTGGCAGTGCTGTTCGGCTCTGCACGTCCTGTTGTGGTGTGGATGTGCCAGGCCAGCGGGCAGGACTCGGGGCCGTCACCCGAAACCTCCAGTTTGTCAGGATCTGATGCGAGGCGGGAAACTGAGGCATGGAGAGGCTAAGAGCCGGGGTGGCCCCGGAAGCAGGATCTGCCGCGTGTGTTCGGGCCTCTCGGCCACCTGCCTCCTTGGCCTGCCCACCTGTTGGATTTACTGCTGCTCAGGGTGACGCGCAAGCCCCGCGGCTGAGGCCGCGGTGACTATGGCAACGCCAGGGCCCCCTCGGAACCCCGCCGTCTCAGCGGCTGACCTTGCCTCCGCAGGTCCCTGGACCTGACCGGGCCGCTGCTCCTGGGGGGCGTCCCCAACCTGCCCGAAGACTTCCCGGTGCGGAACCGGCAGTTCGTGGGCTGCATGCGGAACTTGTCCATCGACGGCCGGCACGTGGACATGGCCAGCTTCATCGCCAACAACGGCACCAGGGCAGGTGCGGCGGGGGCGCCGTGGGGCCGCGGCAGCCAGGCGGGGAGGGCCACCTCCACCTCCCAGGGGGCCGAGCCCGTGGGCCTAGCCGCCCTGGGGCCTGGCGTGGCTGTGGAGGGCCGGCCGCCGACCCGGACGCACAATCCCCGGTCTCCAGGTGGCCCGGCCGGCTGGCGGGCTGGGCCTGTGGCCCCAGACCTCCAGACATGGGCGTTCCACGCCATCTCAGGCCCCCAGACGGGCCCGGGTCCGCCCGCCGCCCCTCCAGCTGCGTCCATGGCTGCACCTCCCTAATGTTGGGCCGGTGCTGGGAGGCACAGAGACCCCCCCCCCACCCCCTCCGTCTCTCGCTCCGAGCCCACGGCCTGCACTCTGCCTCCAGGCTGCGCTGCTCAGCGGAACTTCTGCGATGGGACCTGGTGTCAGAACGGGGGCACGTGTGTCAGCGGCTGGAACACGTACCTGTGCGAGTGCCCGCTCCGCTTCGGCGGCAAGAACTGCGAGCAAGGTGAGCGCTGGCGGGTGGATGCCCGGCGCCCCAGCCTCCCCGTGACGCGTGTGTCCCCAGGCCTGGGGCCTGGTGGGGAGCTGGGGGGCGGGGCAGGCCCAGGGCTTGGGCTGAGGGCACCATGGTGCGAGATGTCGGAGCAGAGGCTGGGCGCCCAGGACGGGTCTGCAGGACCCAGCCCTTCGCATGAGCCAGACCAGCATGACGTGGGGAATCCACGAGGGTCAGAGGAGAGGGTGGGGCCTGGGTGAACCTCCTTGGGGCTGTGTGTCTCCTCACGGGCACCCTGAGGCCTGCAGGGGCAGCTCCCCAGGCCCCGCGCCCCCAGGCCCCTTCTCACCACCCCAGGGCTCTGCCGGCTGGCTGCCTCCCCGCCGGACCACACGCACTGTGAATCAAAGCGTCGGCCTCCCGCCGACCCCACCCCTGCTGTTGTAGCGACTGGCAGGTTTTAAACGATTCGTTCATTTTGAAGCAGCACGGTATTGAATAAGAGTCGTGATTTAAAAGCCACTGACACTCCTTAAAGTTGGGTAGACGGAAAGGGGCAGGTGGAGGCCAGATCCGCTTGGACCCTCTCCCTGGATCTGCCTTGGAGACGTTGCTGTTGTGCAGTTGCTCAATCACTTGTGACTCTTTGCAACCCCACGGATGCCAGGTTTGGAGTTGCCCAGAGCCCGTTAGTGAGTTGATGGCCTGGGGAAGTCCTTCCTGCAGCCACCCGCTGGCCTCCAACCCACAGACTCTCCATAGAAGGCAGACGCTCCTCACCCCAGCCTGCACGCCCCGAGGGATGGGCTCGGGGTTCTCCTGTGGCTGTTTGTGGGAGTGGGGACTACGGCTTCCCTGAGATTCTCTGAGGAGTCAATGAGCAGAAGTAGGCGGGACCCGTGATGGGACGTTCTCAAGGGGAGCAAAGTTCACAGTGCGGGCGAGAGGGTGGAGCTAGCAGGCAGCCCACCTGTGCCGGGCGGTCCACCCTGCCCAGGGCCGCAGCAAGGGAGCCGAGTCGTCATATTATGACCGCAGTCCTTGTCTGGAACGCAGTCACTGTTCAGGGCCCCAAAGGGCTGTTTTCCGTGTAGCAGGTGGGCGTGGCCCATATGAGCCCCGTGGCCATGTGAGGTCCAGCCCCGGCTGACCACCACATGCAGGAAGCTCGGGTCACGGGAAGGGGCAGAGGCCCCTGGGGGACGCAGTGCCACTGGGCCACCCGTGCCCTCGGAGTTCCTGTTATGGAGGCCGAGAGCCTGGTTCTGACTGTGCCAGAGCAAACAGCCGCCGGGGTCTGGGTTCCTGAGAGCAGGAAGCAGACGCCGGTGCTGGTGGGGCTCAGTCGCTCCCAGAGGCGGCCCCCGCCTGGCATGCCCCAATGCTGTTCAACACCTCCTGGTGATGGCCGCGGGCCCACCTGGGACCTGGGGGAATATTCTGGGAGGGACCCTGAAGCCTGTGATACGAAGGAGTCTGGAGGCAGAGTGGCGAAGCTGGGTTGGCTCAGCATCACCCTGCCCACCGGTCTGTCTGGCGCCCACAGTTTTCCTAAGTGTCACAATTTGGAGGAGGCTGCTGGGCCCCCCGAAACCATCTGGGAACCTTTAGCTGGCTGGCAGCCTTCCCACCTCTGTGCCCATCACCAGGAGGAGAGAACAGTCACCCTTGTGCCTCGGGGTTGGAAATCCACCCCAGACGCCAGCTGACGGCGGGGTGGGGGGAGTCAGGCTGAGGGTTGAGGTGTGTGTGCGGGAACACACGTGTGTTCCCAGGCTCCCAGGGTCCCGCTAGGAGACCGCCCTCCCCATGGCCCCCGTCTCTGCCCTGGGTTCCCCACCCAGCAGGTGTGTGTCAGGGGTGGGGAGGGGCGCAGATAGACTAGGCTCTCAGGCCCCCCGCTGAGCCCAAGGGTCCTGGGCTGTCCCGCTCTGCCTGCGAGCCCCTTCCCATACACGGGTCTGCTTGAGAAGCCCCAGGCCCGAGCCTCACTCTCCAGGAGGATGGCCTGTGTCGTGGGGGGTGAGAGGAGGTTTCTGCAGAGCCCAGGGCTCCTGGACTTGGAGGGCGAGTGCTCTAAAGTGGAAGTCTGAGATCAGTTCTGCGTTAAAATAAGAAAGGCCCAGAGTTTCTCCCTTCCCCCTCCCGGGGGCCCTGTCCCACCCTCTGCCGATGAAACGGACTCTCAGGGGCCTTCTGATGCAAGAACCCATGTCTGTGTCCACAGCCATGCCCCACCCGCAGCGCTTCAGCGGGGAGAGCGTCGTGTCCTGGAGCGATCTGGACATCACCATCTCCGTGCCCTGGTACCTGGGGCTCATGTTCCGGACCAGGAAGGAGGAGGGCGTGTTGATGGAGGCCACGGCGGGCGTGTCCTCCCGGCTCCATCTCCAGGTGAGCGAGAGCCCCGTCCCACCCCGGGCGCCTGCGGGACAGGTGTGCACCCGCGTGAGGCAACCAGAGGCCGGGGCTGTCTGCCCTGAAGCCAGGCCTTCCCACTGCCCTCGAGGGGCGCCTGGTCCCTTCTCTCTGCCCACGCCGCTGGTGGTCCTCCCCGTGAAGGACCAGGAGAGTGTGACCACCCAGCGCCCAGCGTCAGATCAGTCAGCCTGACAGCGCTGCCTGGGCGGGGGCTGGGGGCTTGGAGCCGGCGGGAGCCCCCTTCTCCTTTCCTGCCTGCCCCCCACCCCCCACCTGCCCCGCTCACCCCCTCCCCGGGTCCCTGCTCAGGTGTATCCCCAGCGCAGGCCCGTTCAGGTCACACTGAAGGTGCAGTGTGTGCCTCCCCCGTAATTACAGCCTCCCTTGTTTTTCCCTTATTAACCAGGAATTGTATCGGTTTACCAGGCGGCCCCAGAAGCCAGCGCTGGGCCAGAACATGGCAGGCACTATTCTGCCCGGGGATGGGGTTTCCCTCTGTGGTGGTTTTGCTGTTGGAACAAATTAAATTGGCTGGTTCAGGTGATGAGTGGGCGCTCACAGGTTGTCACTGGCAGTGGGGTCGCTGTCGGAAAAAAGTACGCTTTCAATGGAACAACACCCAAAGCCACAGACTCCCGTATTGTCTGAGTAATTAAGGTCTGGGTAGCTAATTCAAACACGAAGGGTTTCTGCCAGCAACCGTGGCCAGCGCCTCCCTGTGGAAGGCTGGGTGGCAAAGGTGGTGACCTCAGGGCAGGAGGGGGGATCTTCCAGACCCTGGTGGCCACCCAGAAGGCCGCCCCAGGGCCGCTCCCAAAGGCTGGTCAGCTGGGGATTACAGCTGTTTCCACACGACGCTTGTGGAATGCAGGCCTCCCGCAGCCTGTGGGCTTTGGGGCGGCCTCCGCAGTGTTCCCGGCCTCCGCAGCGGCCCAGACAAGGTACAGAGTCGTCCTGCAGCCCAAACAATTTGGCTGATTGCTCTTAGGTGCCCTAAATCCACCTCATTGTCAAGTGGGAACCACTTGGCTGCTGCTGAACACTCTCCTAAATCCGGTGACAGACCTCAGGTGGCAAGCAGCTACTGCCGATGCCCCGGGATCATTCTGCAGGTGTTGCTTTTGTTGGTGGACATACGTCATTTCATTGTGGAGCTGCTGGCTTCGGGGTTTTGTTAGCGAGGACAGCGAGAGAGATTGGCAAGGCAAGTTTAATGAGTTGACTCGGGCTTCTGTGAAACAAAAGGAAACAAAATATGAAAAGGTGAAAAATTGTCTCCTTCGGTTGACTCTCAGTTAAGACTGAAAAGCGAAGTATGTTATTAGTTGCTTTGTCTTTATAATCAGCTAAACACATTTTCTGTTTTCCATCAAGGTTTCTTTGGCCCATCGGGTATTGGTTAGCATCTCTCAGTTAGCAAACAAGTGGTGTTTTCAACCATTTTGTTATTGTTTCAACTGCAGGACAGAGAACGTTCGCTGTGTGATTTCAGACCTTTGAAATGTGTTGAGACTTGCTTTTGAGCCCCGCATTTGGTGATTTTTGTGAATGTTCTACCTATACTTGAAAAAAAAAATGTACACTGTTAGTTGTGTTCTGTAGTTTTCTGTGTATGTCAAGTAGGTGGCGTATGTTTGTGGAGCATTGAAATTTTTTCTGTCCTTATTGATTCAGGGAGTGTTCACTCAGTTACTGAGAGAGGTGAGTCAAGAATCTCCAGCCTTGATTGTGGCTTGTCTCTCTCTCCCTCTAGATCTGCCCACCTTTGCTTTGTAGATTTGGAGGCTATGTTGTCGTTGTTCAGTTGCCCAGTCGTATCCGACTCTTTGTGACCTCATGGACTGCAGCACGCCTGACTCCCTGTCCCTCACCATCTCCCGGAGTTTGCCCAAGTTCACTTCCATTGCCTCGGTGATGCCGTCCAGCCATCTCATCCTCTGATGCCCTCTTCTCCTTTTGCGCTCTATCTTTCCCAGCATCAGCGACTTTCCCAGTGAATCGATTGTTTGCATTAGATGGCCAAGATACTGGAACTTCAGCTTCAGCATCAGTCCTTCCAACCAGTATTCAGGGTTGATTTCCCTTAAGATTGACTGGTTTGATCTCCTTGCTGTCCAAGGGACTTTCAGGAGTCATCTCCAGCACCACAGTTTGAGGGCATCAATTCTTTGGCTTCTGCCTTCTTTATGGTCCAGCTCTCACAACCATATGTGACCGCTAGAAGACTGTAGCCTTGACTGTATGGACCTTTGTCAGCAGAGTAATGTGTCTGCTTTCCAACACACTGTCTAGGTTTGTCATCGCTTTCCTGCTAAGAAGCAATCGTCTTCTGATTTCATGGCTGCAGTCACCATTCACAGTGATTTTAGAGCCCAAGAAGAGGAAATCTGTCACTCCTTCCACATTTCCCCTTCTGTTTACCATGAAGTAATGGGACCGGATGCCATGATCTTAGTTTTTTTAATATTTAGTCTTAAGCCCGCTCTTTCACTCTCCTCCTTCACCCTCATCAAGAGGCTCTTTGGTTCCTCTTCACTTTCTGCCATTAGCATGGTATCGTCAGCGTATCTGAGGTTATTGATGTTCCTCCCGCCTATCTTGATTCCAGCCTGTTACTCACCCAGCCCAGCGTTTCCCGTGATGTGCTCAGCGTAGAGGTTAAACAAACAGGGTGACAGCAGACAGCCCTGGGTACTCCTTTCTCAATCTTAAATCAATCAGTTGTTCCATACAGGGTTTTAACTGTTGTTTCTCAGGCGGCAGGTAAGATGGTCTGGTATTCCCATCTCTTTAAGAGCTTTTCAGTTTGTTATGGTCCACACGGTCAGAGGCTTTAGTGTAGTCGCTGAAACAGAGGTAGATGTTTTTCTGGAATTCCCTAGCTTCTCTATAATCCAGTGAATGTTGGCAATTTGATCTCTGGTTCCCCTTCCTTTTCTAAACCCAGCTTGGAAGTTCTTGGTTCACATAAGGCTGAAGCCTAGCATGTAAGATTTTAAGCATGACCTTACTAGCGTGGAAGATGAGTGTAATTGTCTGATGTTTCTACCCTTCTTGGGAACTGGGGTGAGGATGGATCTTTTCCAGTCCTGTGGCTTCTGCAGGGTCTTTCAGATTTGCTGACATATTGAATGCAATACCTTGATGGCATCATCCTTTAGGGTTTTGAGTTATTCTACTGGAATTGCATCACATCTGCTAGCTTTATTAGCAACAGGGCTTCCTAAGGCCCACGTGACTTCACTGTCTAGAATATCTGGCTCTGGGTGAGTTTATTAGGCTATGTTATTTAGTGCATACAATTTTAGGATTGTTTTATCTTTCTGGAATATTGACTCTGTTATCACAATGAAAATCCTCTTTATCTTTCACAATTATTTTTGCCTTGGAATCTACTTTGTCTCCTGTTAATATAGCAATGCTAGCTTTTGTTGGTGTTTGTGTGATGTATCTTTTTCTATCTTTATCCTTTCAACATTTCTGTTATATTTCAGGTTCCTTATATTAAGCAGTGCACTAATAGTTTTTTTTTTTTTAATATGCTCTGTATTTAATTTGAAGCTAGGTTAGTTACAACACTGTTTTTTTAGATTTCTAACATGTATTTTTGGAAGTGTAGTTGATTTACAATCTTACTGTATTTAAACATGGTAGCTTGAGTCTTATCTCGTGAAACAAGGAATAATTGCATCCAGAAATAAAAGTCTGCTGGTACCTGAATCAGTCTCCTTGCAAGCTCTGTGGGTCCCATTACTATTTTCACGTCTGTGTCTGACGGTTCTCTCCTCTGGATTCCCATGAGTCTATTTTAAGACACTGTCCTCTCTCCTCACGTACTTGGTTGTTTTTGACTGAATGCTGGACGTCATGTTGAAAAGCGAGAGACAGTTTGAAACTAGGATGGTGGTGCCATTATCCCCTATGTTTGTTTCTGGTTGCAGCCCTCACCCCGGGTAGGCTCAGAATTCCACTTCCTTTCCTTCCAGCCACATGGGCCAAGAAAGCTTCACACAGCTCTCAACCTCAGCGGTTCCTCCCAGAACCCTCTGACAGCCGTATGGCCAGGCACTGAGCACATTTCTTCGCATCCCCATTTTCTGCCTGGTTGTGCTTCTATCACTTGCCGTGGCTTGGGTGACTGGTGCCTCGGACGGCTGTCCTTTAAGATTTTGCCTCGTTATCCCAGGTGTGCTCAGGAGGCGGAGTGGTCCAAACTGCCCAGTCCTTCACTGGAGAAAGGGAACCATGATCTCAGCATTGCCCCCCTATGTTTTCTTAAAACATGAACATCTGAGGCCAGTTACCATGCTGACTTCTGTCTTTTCCTACATACATTTGAACATGGTGGCCTGAATCCCATAAAATGAAACATTTACATCCAAAAATAAGAGCTCAGTAGTCACCAGAATCTGTGATTGTTCCCGATACTTAAGTCCAGTGGGCTCCATCTTACTTGATCTCTTATAATATTTGGCGCTTCTTACCATAGAAGAAGGGCTTCCCTGGTTGCTCAGTAGGTAAAGAATCCGCCTGCAGTGCAGGAGACCCTGGTTTGATTCCTGGGTCCAGAAGATCTGCTGGAGAAGGGATAGGCTACCCACTCCAATGTTCTTGGGCTTCCCTCACGGCTCAGTTGGTAAAGAATCCACCTGCAATGCGGGAGACCTGGGTTCGATCCTGGGTTGGGAAGATCCCCTGGAGAAGGGAATGGCTACCCACTCCAGTATTCTGGCCTGGAGAATTCCATGGACTGTATAGTCCATGGGGTCGCAAGAGTCGGACACGACTGCGCGACTTTCCCTTCACTTCACTTCACCATAGAAGAAGGCATGTGATTCTGGAACGTGTGACAGCAACAGCAGATTAGACGTTGCCCGATGTTTACGCCCGCCTGTGACTCGGTGCCCCGCGGTGAGCCTGGTGGCGTGGCTTTGTTCCTTAAGGGGCCGCAGTGCGGTTTGTACTTGTCATCGTCGCCCCGATCCCCAGCGAGCTCTTCCCGTCCCGCAGATCCTGAACAGCCGTGTCCAGTTCGAGGTGTCCCACGGCGCCGCGGACGTGGTGTCTATGCAGCTGTCCCGGTCGCGCGTGGCCGACGGCGAGTGGCACCACCTGCTGGTCGAGCTGAAGAGTGCCAAGGAGGGCAAAGACATCAAGTACCTGGCAGTCATGACCCTGGACTACGGCGTGGACCAGGTGAGTGGGCCTCTGCACCCTCTTTGGAACGGACCCCTCCCCAGGCCTGCGGGGACGCAGGGGGACCCCGCCAGGTGCCGGGTGCTTGTGGATCTGGACAAGTGCTTTCTGGGCTCCCCTGAATTCGGGTCTCCTGTTCCTCCTTATGCTGAGGTCCTGGGCGCCTGCACCTCGTCCCTGCCTAGACGGTCAGCTCCCGGCGTCAGGAACTGGACTCGGTCCAGCTGTGTGTCCCCGCATGGCTGCCAGCGGTGCCTCCAGCAGCAGTTTCTTGTAGCAAAACTGGCCTGAGGCACAGCCGTTCTGTGCTCTGTCTCTGGGGTACAGAGATGGACCTGGGTGGGGGGAGCCATGCAGCCGATGTGCCGGAGGGGGCTGAGGGGCCCCGGAGAGGTACACCTGTCCCAGCTGGGCAGGTGGCATGCCAGGCAGGTGACTCAGAACACTGGATCTGCAAGGTGTGAGCCAGGTGACCGGAGGTGTGTCGAGGGGACCCCCACACACTGGGGGGCTCCCCTGTGATTCCTAAGAGCTCTTGGAGTCCAGGCTCTTCCCGCACCTGGTTCTGGGAATGAACAGCTGCCGTGTTCTGAGCTTGAGGATCCGGCTGAGACTTTCCTAGGTTCCTGCCACCACGGACGAGTTTTACATTTTCTAGTTTATCAAGCTTTCTTACACAGTGGTTCATTGGCGGTGCCCACGACGGAAGTAGGAGGGTGGCCCACACCCCCCCAGCCGTCCACCGTGGCCGGGCTGGGACAGGGACCCGTGTCCTCTGGCTGCTTCCCGCACCCTGCCCGTCTCACGCATACACAGCCATGCTGTGCATGGAAATGGCTGAGTGGCCCCCTGTGTGAGGCAGGGACGCCCCCCAGGCCGTGGGGAGCGCCCAGCGTGGGTGGGTTTCAGCCTCTGAGTGCGCGCTTCCCAGCCGGGTGTCTGCAGGCAGTGGCCCAGCCCCTCTCTTTGCACAGGACACAGTGCAGATCGGGAACCAGCTTCCTGGGCTGCGGATGAGAAGCCTCATCGTGGGGGGCGTGTCTGAAGACAAGGTGTCCGTGCGCCGCGGCTTCCGGGGCTGCATGCAGGTACCCCGCACATGCACCTTCCCCGACCCCCGCCCTGGGCCTCCACGGCAGCCTCAGGGGCGGCCGGCACCGCCGTTGGTGTCATTGATCGTCCTGCTAGTTTTCAGAAAACGAGTTCACTTGTCTAATCGCCCACCCAACTTGAGCGGATCCTGTTTCCCACCTATGGCCCTCCTCCTCCCTGCCTCCCCTTGAGTTCTGCACACCCCATCCCCAGCCACCCCACCATCCACCTGCAGCCCTGCCTCATGTCCCATCCAGAGCCTCCCTCTGGCTGCCTGCAGCAGCCCCAATCCTCACCTGGACCGGCCCCACAGCCGTCCCCTAGACCGGCAGCCCGAGGGAGCTATTGATAGCGCTTCTCCGCTCATGTCCGCCCGCCCCCAGCCCTTCGCGCCTGCCCCTGCGCCCTTGCACCTCCGTGACCTGGCCCCACGGTGTGTTGCACGTTGCCTCCCCTCTGGACACCCCCTGCACGCCCACCCGCTTCTCCCAGGAGCCGCCCTACCCTCCATCTCCAGCAGCTGCTCTGCTTCATGCTCCCTCCGTGACCCCCACCATGGAATTATCAGAACATGGAATTATTCCGTCTTCATCCCCGACGGCCTGAACCCCGTCCTGGGGTCCACACCTAGGGAGGGGTGGCAGTGCCTGCATCCTGGCCTCACTTTTGCAGCAAGGGACCCAAGAGAATCTGGGGTTCTCTTCACCCCGGCTCCCTTTTGGGGAGTCCTCCAGCCTGCGGGACTGACTCTGGGCCCCCCTTCTGAAACGCAGGGAGTGAGGATGGGGGAGACAGCCACCAACATCGCCACGCTGAACATGAACGACGCCCTCAAGGTCAGGGTGAAGGACGGCTGTGAGGTGGAGGACCCCTGCTCCTCTGGCCCCTGCCCTCCCCACAGCCGCTGCCGCAACACCTGGGACGGCTATGCCTGCGAGTGTGACAGAGGTGGGCGCCCACCCGGCCCTGCCTGCGCCCGCCCGTCCGCGGGGGGCGGCGCCTTCAGTGCTTTAACCCACCGAGGCACGCCGAGCCGGGCGCTGGTTCCGCCGTCCGCTCTCTGCGGGTCTGTGGTGCCGGGAGCGGTGTCTTGTGACTGTGGAGGGGCCCCTGTGCTGTCTCGTCTTCACCTGCTGCAGGGACGCTCCCGGGTGTATCCTCCGGGCACATACTGATAGAGGGGGCGGGAGTGAAAGGCACCCGTTTGCGAATAATACGTTGGATGCTCACCTCTGACTGTCGAGGTGATGCTTGGCTGGTACCGCCAGCTCCCCCAGCCTCTCCCGCCCCCGGGCAGCCTGGGAGGCCCCGTCCTCCGTGTTGCCAGGTCGGACCCCCTGAGCGTCCGAGCTTCCCGTGATTCCGAGGGCGTGTTTCCAGGTCAGACTCCCCGAGCGTCCGAGCTTCCCGTGATTCCGAGGGCCTCTGTGGCTTTCCTCCGCAGAGCAGCCTGGAAAGGGGGTCTCGGGGCGGCTGCAGATTGCGAATGCAGCCTCGCGCAGAGGGTCTCCCCCCACCTCCACCCCGGCGGAACGCGGACCTGCGGTGTGAGAGGCGGGTCCCGGGGTGGGGTAACTCTGGCCTGTCCCCGCAGGGTACTTCGGGAGGAGGTGTGTGGACGCGTGTCACATGAACCCCTGCAGGCACGTGGCGGCCTGCGTGCACAGCCCCGAGTCCCCGCGTGGCTACGTGTGCGAGTGTGGGTCCGGCCACTACGGGCAGTACTGCGAAAACAGGTGAGCATTCCCCGGCGACAGCGGGCCCTTCATTTCTGAACCCCAAGTAGGCGTGGTACCTTTTGATCCCCTCCATCTGATTCCCCCTTCATCACCATTTAATGAGTTTACAATAGCTTCATTAGGGCATTTAAAAGCCTTCCCAGGTGGCTCAGTGGTAATGAATCTACCTGCGATGCAGGAGACATAGGAGATGTGGGTTCAATCCCTGGGTCGGGAAGATCCCCTGGAGGAGGAAATGGCAACCCACTCCAGTATTCTTGCCTGGAGAATCCCATGGACAGGCAAGCCTGGTTGCCTATAGTCTGTGGGATCGCGGAGAGTCAGACGTGACTAAGGGACTAAACAACAACAACATATGGTTCTGGATAACGAGGACGTGTTTTCCACTTTGGCATGAAATAAATGAGAATCCAACTGGGCATCTCTCACCAACCCCTGCTGAGCTTGTTTCCGCCCCACAAACGCACAGTGGAGCTCGTTTATCCAGAGCCCAGCTGAGCACAGAGCAGGCAGGGGCTGCGATGTGGGAAGGCGAGTGTAAGTACAGAAAACGCTTTACATTTCGAGTCGGGGGTCGTAATCGACTCTGCTCTGCGTCGTCCACTGGGGGCGCCACGCTTTCCCGGCCCCTGAGCCCAGGAGTGTGGGCCTCACAGTAGGGGCCGCGGGCTCTGCACACGCCAGACCCCAGCCCCTTTGAGAGGTGGTGCAGTCACAGCCGGTGGTCCCGGGCCAGTGCTGGCCATCCGGGTGCGGGAGCCGTGTGGGTGCCAGCCCGCTCTACCTGGCAGGGACCCCTCGCTCTGTTCTGCCCGCCGGGCACCCGAGTGTGTGCTGTCATCCCGGCTGTGGGCAGGATGCACTCGGCACCGCCCGGCCTGCCGGGTGATGGTGGGATGGTCACGGAGCCCGAAGGGCGGGCACTCCAGGGGGCACAGCAGAGGGCAGAGCCGGCGAGCAGTGACGGGATGAGGCCTGAGGAGCTCAGAGGGTCAGTCAGTCCCGGGCAGAGCTGGCGCCTGCTGTCCCAGGCAACTTCTGGGCTGGGGAGACTCCGAGGCCTGAGTGGAGGGCCTGCCCGCAAACTGGGAACAGGGCTCAGCTCTGTGGAGGCCACAGGGGCCCCGCAGGAAAGCAGTGTGGGGATCGAGACTGGGTGTCAGAGAGCCTCCGGCTCTCGGTGGAATGCGGCTCCAGCAGTGGAAGCCAGAGGCCAGGGCACCGGCTGGGAGGCCGTGTGGTGTCCCTGAGGCCTGGCGTTGCCCGTGGGGCAGGGCTGACGCGGCAGGGGGAGGGGCAGGGTGCCACGGCTCTGGGGTGCCCCCCCTGTCGATGCAGACCCGTGAACAGCAGGCTGGAGCCCCACCCCGTCCCGGTCGTTCGTAGTCCCCCGGTGTGTACACAGTCGGCACTTAATAACTGCTGGTTAGGTGAACAGGTGAGAAGGAGGGGTTGACGGCTGGTGGGCCAGCGGATGGAAAGCCATCAGCCAGGATAGTAAACATAGGGCAGGCTTTCATTTTGTGGAGCCTGAAGGACACGTGTGTTGGGTGGCGCTGGGTCATGGAGAGCCAGCCTGGCATGAGGGTGGTTGTCCCGCTCCCCTTGGGCCAGGCGTCCTGGTGGGGCTGCTGGGCAGTGTGAACCTGCTGACATGGTGCTCGTGGGAGGCTGGGTTGGGGCATCACCTGTGTCTTCCCGGGGGAAGGGAAAAGTGGCCAAACCACTGAAATAGCAGTATTAGGGTGACCCCTTCCAGACTTGGGCCCCTGAAGGCTGGGCATAGCTCATGAAAAGCTCAGGCCTTCAGTGGAGGCCAGCAGGGGGAAACGGACCACTCACAGGGGAGAGGGATGCCCAGATCCAGGCCAGTCGGGGCCCAGGCCTCCAACCTCCCTCTGGTTCCAAAAAGGGGCAGTTACATACCTTCCACAGCTGTCTGATTTCCCAACAGAATCGACCTTCCGTGCCCCAGAGGCTGGTGGGGGAACCCCGTGTGCGGGCCTTGCCGCTGTGCGGTCAGCAAAGGCTTCGACCCCGACTGCAACAAGACCAGCGGGCAGTGCCAGTGCAAGGTGAGGCCTGCAGCCCGTGGGCCCCGGGGGGCGGGGCGGGCACTCGCGTCCACCTGCACAAGAGCCCGGCGCTCACCCTGAGTACCCCAGGCCTGCCGGCTCAGCCCCACACGCGGCCATCGGAAGCTGAGACGTCTCTGTGAGTTTGGTTCATCTTCAGCAGCAGCCATGGTTCCCCCCGGTTGACCGTTTTTTGGGACTTTTATCAAACCACCCAGAAGTGACCAACATTCGAAATATGAGGGACTTTCCTGGCAGTGCAGTGGTTAAGGCTTAGCCTTTCAATGTGGACAGTATGGGTTCAATCCCTGGTCCCGGAACTAAGATCCTACATGCCCCATGGCCAGAAAGCCAAAACATAAAACAGAAGTAATACTGTAACAGATGCAGTAAAGACTAGAAAATGGCCCACAGAAAACATCTTTTAAAAATATAAGTAAATAAACACGGCTAGCGTTGCCCACTCCCCCCGCCTTGGATACCTGTCGCCCACACCCACGGCCTGTGTTCTCAGCCCAAATCACGTGGAACCCCGGCCCCCTTGGCCTCCCGGAAATCACCACGTACCTTCAGAATGTTGTGTCAACAACTGCCGTGAGCTGCCAGTACCTTGAATCCCAAAGGGAAGGTCTGTCCGTAACAGTGGCTGCTGGGAGGGACGGGCCGTCTGCTGGCCGGGCCTGCTGACCCAGGAAGGGACCCTGCCTCACGGGGCCCTCTGCAGCCTTCGGCGCTCTGTCTGACGTCTGCGTGTCGCTTGGGGTCTGAAGAATCACAAGGGCCCCAGCAGAGCAGGACCACGCAGGCCACGTGGTGGTAGATGGGGTCGTAGCTTCGGTGGGGAGCAGGGCAGAGGGGAAGTGGGGAGGGTACTTGGGGAAAACATGCCTGGGTTTGTTTTTTTTCCCCATAAAAAGTTATAGCAAATGCAGAAAGGACTGTGAATGGTGACAGTGACATCCGTGTCCCCTCCCAGAGTGACTGCCCATGTGTAGTGCCCCCCCAGGCCCTGAAGGCATGCGGTTGGAACCCCCAGGGGACAGGTCCATGTCCCTGCCTGAGACGGAAGCCTGTGTGACTGTGTCCCGGGCCACGGGTTGCCCAGGTCACTGCCTCCCCCAGGTTCCAGCTGGCGACCCGTGGACCTCGGGGGACCGAGTGATCTGCCAAAAGCACTGTGGCCCGTGAACCACCCAGCTGGGTGGCAGTCCAGGACTTTCCAAAACCGATGCCTGTGTTCTTGACCATCACCCCGACCTGCCCCATGACAGACGTTCAGACAGCTCCTAATTTCTTACAATTAAGAAAAAAAACTCCATCAGCCGCCCTGGTACCCTAGTGCATAGATCGCCACTGACTCTCAGATCCTCTTTAGGACAGAAGCTGGCCCACAGTAAGCACTTGCTGAGACGTGAGGGAGGACCCCCTGCCACATCCAGCACGGGGTCCCAGGTGCCATCGGCCTGGAGGCCATGGGTGGACGGCAGCTGTTAGGCCGGCCGGCTGGGCTGGAACCCTGACGTCACTCAGGACACGTCCAGGGGCGGGGCCTCTGCGGCGCTGACATCCAGGCTCTGCTTCTGGCTCCCGCAGGAGAATTACTACAGGCCCCCGGGGCAGGACGCCTGCCTGCCCTGTGACTGCTTCCCACACGGCTCCCACAGCCGCGTCTGCGACATGGACAGCGGCCAGTGCAGCTGCAAGCCTGGGGTCATCGGGCGCCAGTGCAACCGCTGCGACAACCCTTTCGCCGAGGTCACCGTCCTCGGCTGCGAAGGTCTGCGTCGCCCTCGACCCGCTCAGGCCACGTGGCAGGGACAGGCCACTGTGTGTCTGCGTCTGGGGCGGGTGGGGAGTGTGCATACGTGCACTGCACTCCCCTGGGGCACGGGGGGCGCCCAACAGCCTTGTGGTCATCTTGTGGCTGCTTGGCTTTCTAGCAGCTGGCCCCCCAGGAGGCGTGGGTCAGCACCGCTGTCCTCCTCCCCGGTTCTCGCAGCCGTGGTGAAGGCGCGTGGGGTCCGGTTCTCAGTGGGGCTGGGCTCCCTTCGGGGAGGAGCGTGCGGGAAGCACCACACACCCGTGGGCCAGGCTGAGCGCCTCTCCCCTCTGTTCCCAGTGATCTACAACGGATGCCCCAGAGCGTTTGAGGCTGGCATATGGTGGCCACAGACCAAGTTCGGGCAGCCAGCCGCGGTGCCGTGCCCCAAAGGGTCTGTGGGTAAGTACCACGGGGTGTGGCCCTTGACATCCGTTCCAGGCAGGATGATCAATGGTATGGCGGTCGCGGGAGGGCTGGCCAAGGCATCGGAGCTCACCGGATGTTCCATGTGCAAAGAGTTCCTTTAGCCAAAGTGCCAAGGGAATAAGATAACTTTTTCGTCAGTCGTAAATGGCAAAACCTGGAAAGAGCACATGGAAAATGTGAAGAGCACAGTGGTGGGAGGGTTGGGGAGGTCTCTTGGTGAGATGGAGGTGATGCCTGCACCCACACCTCGAGAGGCCCGGAAGGTCCAGTGAGATGATGCAGAAAGTGCCAGCCCCGAGTGGGATCCAGGGCAGCACCCGTGGACACAGTGGGCGCTCCAGAGACCACCCAGCTGATTTATCTTTTCACCAACTTGCTCAGCTGCCCACCTGTAGTAACTGAGCAGCCCAGGTCAATTGTAAGGTTGTGAATGTCGGGCAGATGTGGGCGTGGCCCCAGACCTGAGGGAAGAGTGGTGTTGGCTTCATGGCTACGGCACCCGCGGGCCCTGGGGCAGCCAGGGGTTGGTTCACAAGTCAGCTTTTGGGCTCGACGAGTCCTTCCCTGCTCCCTAGGAAACGCGGTCCGGCACTGCAGCGGGGAGAAGGGCTGGCTGCCCCCGGAGCTCTTCAACTGCACCACTGTCTCCTTCATGGACCTCAAAGCCATGGTAGGCTGCGCCCTGGGGACGCGCGGGAGGGCACTGGGCGTCCAGGCCCCCGGGATCGCGTGGTCCCAGACCGGCCGAGGCCCAGGGCCGCACGTCTGTTGGGGGCCCTGGGCGGCCATCTCCTCCTCTCTTTCCAGACCCCGGCCCGCGTCTGGATCTGCAGACTCGGGGTCCCCGGGTTTGGGCTCCCCGCACCCTGCCCTGGTCCTCGTCCATCTGGGCTCTTTCTCCAGGTGCTCTGGAGTCTGACACACCCTCCTTCTGAGTGTGCCACGGCCATCTCGGGGTCTGGGGGTTTTTTAAAGTTCTTCCCTGAGAAGGGGGTTTCCACTGGAAAGCGACGGGCCCTGTGTCCCGGGAAGGGCCCAGGGCCGACGTGGCGCTTGCTCCCCGACCCAGAACGAGAAGCTGAGCCGGAACGAGACGCAGATGGACGGGGAGCGGTCCCTGCGGCTGGCCCGGGCGCTGCGAAATGCCACGCAGCACACGGCCGCGCTCTTCGGGAATGACGTGCGGACGGCCTACCAACTGCTGGGCCGCGTCCTGCTGCACGAGAGCGGCCAGCAGGGCTTCGAGCTGGCGGCCACGCGGGACGCCGACTTCCACGAGGTAGGAGGTGGTGGGCGCGGGGACCCCCCGTCCCTGCACGTCCCGGGGTCCAGGTGGGGCTGTGACCGGCCGGCGCGTGCAGTGTCCTCGGGGCAAGACCCCCCTTTCCCGATGCGAGCTCAGGCCCGCTCAGTGAGCAGGAAAGGGGGCTCGCGAGGGTTAGGAGCAGGCCTGACGGGGAAGACCGTGACGCTGCTTGCACACCCGCGTCCGGGGTGGCCCACCTGAGTCAGCCGCTGACTGCCACACTCATCCTCTGTGGAGCCCACTGTTGCCCGGCTTTACAGTTTCAGAATCTGCGGCACGGGGCCAAGGGCACGCAGCCTGTAAGAGGTGGGCGCCGGGGTCTCCCGGCCCCTGAGGTCCCGACCTCGGGTGGCCTGGTGTCTCCTGTCCTAGGGACAGCCCTGCGTTGTGTTCAGTGTTTGTCCCTAGGAAGCGTCTGTTGAGAATAATCAGTGAGGAGACGCGTTTATCTAGCCTATAAACTGCTCTTGTGTCGGGGGTGGCTGGCCTTGTCTCGTGTTTCCCGCTTTACTCCTAAGGCCTCCCGGTCCACGCAGAGCCCCCGGGGAACCTTCCCGTCCGTGCTGAGCCCCCCGGGAACCTCCGTGCAGAGCCCTCAGGGCCTCGGAATGTCCTGTCACCTGCATTTCAATCCAGGCCTGAGGGTCTGGGCCAAGGGAGTTTTGTTCCCGTTTCCAGTGGTTTGCAAACAGAAGTTTCTCATCCTGCCTTCAGTCTGGGTCGTGGCCCCCCCACCCCGAGTCCTCGCCACCCTGCCCCCCGTTGAACCGGAGCGCACCGGGCGTCCTTGTGGGCTCAGCAGTGGCCGGGGGCCCCATGCCTGGCTCTCCTGGTGGGGTGGGGTTGCCGACGTATCCGGGGGGCGTCTCTGCCTGCCTTCTCCCCTGGGCATCTCGGGGTGAAGCCCTGCAAGGCTTCCCCAACCATAGAGGTTAGACCCCAGCGTCTCTCCCCGTCTCTGACCGTCTGGGCCCAGCCTGGTCCTGAAGGCTCCCCAGAGCCCGGCCCTGTCTCCTTAATCAGGCTCCCGCGGGCTGGCCGCTCGTGAGCTGAGCACCGCCTGTCCGTCTGTCTGTCCGAGCAGGACGTCGTCCAGGCGGGCAGCGCCCTCCTGGCCCCGGCCACCAGGGCCGCCTGGGAGCAGATCCAGCGGAGCGAGGCCGGCACCGCACAGCTGCTGAGGCGCTTCGAGGCCTATTTCAGCAACGTGGCCCGAAACCTGCGGAGGACGTACCTGCGGCCTTTCGTCATCGTCACGCCCAACATGGGTGAGGCCACGGCCCGGCGGGGCAGGGGACCCCCAGGGCCCGTCTGCAGTGCCGCCTCCCTTGGTCGCGTCTCGGGGACGGGTCGACGCAGGGAGGATCTTGGTGGTCCGCAGGCCTTGCAGAAATAGGGATGGGGCTGCCCGGGGAGGCGGGCTCGAGGGTCTGGCCCAGGTCCAGCCTTCAGGCTCAGGCAGAGGTGCAGACCCTGGAGGGGTGGAAACAGGCCGCTGGTAGCAGGCGCAGGGGAATGCCGCCCCCCACACCCACCGCGCTGGGCCAGGGGCTGAGCCATCCACACAGCCAATGCCTGTGGACCCCGGGGACCCAGGATGCGCTATTCTGGGCTCCGGGCTTAAACAGTCAGCTTCCTTCCTGGGGAGGCGACCCTGATGGTGGAGCCAGTCCCAACCGCCCAGACGGAGCAGCGGAGATGCTGGAGGGGGCCGTCCTGCCCGCGGGGCTCCTGGTTTCCCTCCTGTGTTTATTAAGCTCCCCTGTGGGGCCTCAGGCAGGGCCCCGGCCTGCCCCTTCCCTGGGAGTCGCCCTTTAATTTCCGGGATCATCTGTCTCCAGAGGGCTGAACCCTTAACCCAGAGCTGACGTCCCTGTCGTGGACCCTCGGGCTCACGGGGAGCGGCCCTCACTGCTGACCGGACGCTCACACTGAGCTCACCTGAACCTGGGACACTGGGGTGGAGGAGGGCGTGGGACGCTGTCATCACTGGGGCAGGCGGGAAGGGTGAGCGCCCGGGGTCCCTGCCTCCGCCGCCGGCTGTGGAGCGGGTCTAGCAGAAATGGACTGTAGACTCCCGGGGCAGACAGGACGCGGGCACCCGAGGGGCGCCTGGTGCAGCTGCTGCGCCCCAGCCCCTTCGAGAGGCAGGTCCCGGCCAAGTGTCCCAGCCCCTCTGCCTGCACACCCTCCAGCGTCCACCCCTGATGCTCTGGGGTTGGGACCCTCCCCCTGCCCTGGACCGAGAGAGTCCTCCTGGGTGCTCCTGGTGCTGGGGCCAGCCTGTCCACTTTCCCAGTCCTTGGGCCCAGCCGCCCCTGCCTCCCGTGTTCAGGGCTCCCGCTGCCCCTGACCCTGACTGCCGGGGTGGGAGCACCCCTCTTTCCTGTGCAGTGACTTGAGGGCACCCTTCACAGAGGGGGTGTTGAATCAAACAGCTCAGCAGCATGACCTGGGGTTCACCCTGGAGCCTGCAGGGGTGACCGTCAGGAGGGACCTGGCTGCGGGGAAATGACACTCCCGTGGGGTGGGGTGAGGGGCGCCCCTCCTGAAGCTCCCCAGGTCCCCAGGTCAGGCCCCCAGCCGTCTGACTCAGCCGGAAGTGGGCGTCGGTTCTGTTCAAAGGGGATGGTGACCAGGGACAGCACTTCTGGGCCGTTCGGAAGCGACGGGGGTCCGGGCGGGCTCTCCACGGGGCGGGGGGCCGGGAGCCGCGTGTGACGGCGCCCCCTGCCCCGCAGTTCTCGCCGTCGACGTCTTTGACAAGCTGAACTTCACGGGAGCCCGCGTGCCGCGGCTCGAGCTCCTCCGCGGCGAGGTCCCCAAGGACCTGGAGTCCTCGGTGTTCTTCTCGGAGGACTTCTTCAAACCAGCCGAGAGGAGAGGTGAGGCTGGTGAGATGTGGGGGCTCCCCCGGGGGCTGGCGGGTGGGGGAGGACGGGGGGAGCGGGTCAGCCTGCCGTGGCCCCGGCCCTCTGCCCTGCGCCCCGCAGCCCGGCGTTTGCCGGCCCAGAGGGAGGGGCAGCCGCAGGGATGCCTTGCAGAAGTTTGGCTGATTTATAGCACGGTGACGGAGTGAACACCCACATTGTGTGTGAGCTGGGCTTCCTTGTGCAGTGAACAGCTGCCTCTCCATGGGTGTGAAACGTCAGACTCCTCCCCGACCCCCCAGAAAACCAACCAGAGCCATCTGAGTGCAGTTCTCCAGCCCTACGTTAACACTAAAACCGCGCAGCTTAAACATGGCGAATTTTCTTAAAAGTATTTTTCACAGATCCACTCTAGCTGCTGAAAACACCTCTCCCCAAATAGACACTTACGTACTATTCTGTAATGGACAGTTTAAAATTTGAAACCTTTTCAGTCAGCTTGTCTTGTCAGTTATATGGGTATTATTCAGACATCTTAAAAACTTTTGAAGTTTTACACTGATGTAGGATATTGTTGTTCAGTCGTGTCCAACTCTCTGCGACCCCATGGACTGCGGCACGCCAGGCTGCCCTGTCCATCACCACTTCCCGGAGTTTACTCAAACTCACGTCCGTTGAGTCAGTGATGCCCATTGACCCTCCCCCACCATCTCATCCTCTGTCGTCCCTTCTCCTCCTGCCTTCAGTCTTCCCCAGCATCAGGGTCTTTTCCAGTGAATCATCTCTTCGCATCAGGTGGTCAAAGTATTGGAGCTTCAGCTTCAGCAACGGTCCTTCCAATGAACACCCAGGACTGATCTCCTTTAGGATGGACTGGTTGGATCTCCTTGCAGTCCAAGGGACTCTCAAGAGTCTTCTCCAACACCACACTTCAAAAACATCAGTTCTTTGGTGCTCAGCCTTGTTTATGGTCCTACTCTCACAGATATTTGCTATTAATTTTTTAATATGCTAATTTACCAATTAAATTTTGTATGTATGCATAGGGGAAAAATAAAAGATATAGGGTTTGGTAGTAAGACTTAAGACTAAATATTAAAAAAACTAAGATCGTGGCATCCGGCCCCATTAGTTCGTGACAAACAGAAGGGGAAAATGTGGAAGTAGTGACAGATTTCCTCTTCTCGTCTCTAAAATCACTGTAACTGCAGCCACGAAATCAAAAGATGACTGCTTCTTGGCAGGAAAGCGATGACAAACCTAGAGAGTGTGTTGAAAAGCAGAGACATTACTCTGCAAAGGGCTGACTAGTCAAGCTGTGATCTTCCCAGTGGTCACGTACAGGTTCTAAGAGCCATACCATAAAGAAGGCAGAGCGCTGAAGAATTGATGCCTTTGAACTGTGGTGCTGGAGAAGACTCTTGAAAGTCCCTTGGACTGCAGGGAGATCAAACCAGTCAATCTTAAGGGAGATCAACCCTGAATAATCACTGGAAGGACTGATGCTGAAGCTGAAGCTCCAGTATTTTGGTCACCTGATGTGAACAGCTGACTCATTGGAAAAGTCCCTGATGCTGGGAAAGATTGAGGGCAGAAGGAGAAGAGGGCATCAGAGGGTGAGATGACTGGACGTCATCACCGATGCAAAGAACCTGAATTTGGACAAACTAGGAATGGTGAGGGACAGGGAGGCCTGGCGTGCTGCCGTCCAGGGGGTCGCAAAGAGTTGGACACGACTGGGTGACTGAACAACATCAAAAACTCTCTATGGTTCCAGGCATCCACAGGAGGTTCTGAAACGCAACCCCTGAGATAAGGTGGGATGGAGAGCTATGTGTGTGTGTATCTGCATATAGTTTAGTGTCTTGACCTAAAGTCAGGCTCTTTCTCTGTGAGGGCATCAGCGTTTCTGCCTCTGAACTGGCCCCTGGGTCACCCTCTCTCGGGGCTTGTGACATCAGGAGTGGACAGGCACAAGGCTGTTTGCTTTAGGAAACTCTGGGAGAAGCTTGAAGGTACCTGCTTCCCTGCTCTCCTTGGGAAGCCCCCAGCTGACGCCCCGGCCCCCTGCACGTGGCCTTTATTCCATATGGTATTTACTTAAGTTGCCAAAATGTCAGTTGACCAGCACAGTCACCCCGTAGTAAACCCACTGATTCTCTTATTGATAAGATCCCCCCCCGGGGCCTCTGCGGCCTCCGCCTGCCACTTTCCCAGACACCTGACTTGCCACGTGGCCGGCAAGCTGAGGACCAGGACCCTAAGCTCCCTTAGCCCAAGATGTGGGTGAGACCCTCGTGGATGGGCTTCCTGGAGTGCAGCCCAGCCCCCCGGCCCCCAGTGTCCTACCAGCTGCTCAGGTGTTCCTCCTGGAAGACGCCCTTCTCCCCGCCCCATCACCCACAGGGTGACCACATGGGCCCTGGGGGACTCCAAGCCTCTGTCCATTCTCACCCCCGCCTCGGGCTTCACCAAGCCCACATCTTCCTTCCTCAGACACTGACCTTCCCCCCTTGGCCCAGACCACGTGGGTGAGTATTGTCTGTTCCACTGGGGTGGGGAACCCCTGGATTCGTCGTCCACGTGGGGCCTCTGGTACCTGCTTTCTGGCTGACCGGTTGTTGGAGACGCGATGGGCCAGTTGTGGAAGAAACTGGGGCTTTAGACTCAGCGATTCGTCTGGGGCCAGGTGCAGACACGGGGAAGGCGTATGTGTGCTCTGGGGTCGTGACATGCTCCCGAGAGGCCACCTTGATGCCTTGGGGCGCTGTCCACTGCCCCCACCAGGCCTCTCACATGATGCCCCCGGGAGGCGGCAGCCTTGCTGGAGGAGGGGTCCCGGGGCAGTGAACCTTGGCCGCGGGAGCAGATGGTGGAGGCTCGGGAGGACTGGGTCGGCTCCTGCGTGGGACGTGCAGGAGGGCAGAGCGTGCAGATGCCCTTGCTGTGAAGACACTTACCTCAGCTCGTCAGTCCACGCCCTCGACAGGGCGGCGTCTGTCCCAAGTCAGGGGCGCTGGCAGGGTCCCCCAGCCTGGGGGCACCAGGGCCTCCACGCGAGAAGCCCACAGCCTGCGCCGTGTCCCCCCGCCCAGGAAGATCCCGGACAGCCCGTGAGGGGATTGGCCGGCCGGAGCGGGAGAGGGGGCGGCGCCTCCTGCACGCACCTTCCGGAAAGCTTGCAGCCAGACCCTGAAAGCAGCAACCCTAGCGGTGGTCAGAGTCCCGCCCCGCTGACCCCAAAGCCAGTGTTGACGAGCCTGCCTCAATAACCAGCCTGAGGGTGGCTAGCCAGGGTTGTTAACCAGCCTGAGGGTGGCTAGCCATGCTGTTAACCAGCCTGAGGGTGGCTAGCCTGGGTTGTTAACCATCCTGAGGGTGACCGTCCAGTGTTGTTAACCATCCTGAGGGTGGCTAACCAGTGTTGTTAACCAGGCTGTGGGTGGCTAGTCAAGGTTGTTAACCATCCTGAGGGTGGCTAGCCATGCTATTAACCATCCTGAGGGTGGTTAGCCAGTACTGTTAACCAGCCTGAATGTGGCTAACCAGTGTTGTTAACCAGGCTGAGTGTAGCTAGTCAGGGTTGTTAACCATCCTGAGGGTGACAGTCCAGTGTTGTTAACCATCCTGAGGGTGGCTAACCAGTGTTGTTAACCAGGCTGAGGGTGGCTAGTCATGCTGTTAATCGGCCTGAATGTGGCTAACCAGTGTTGTTAACCAGGCTGTGGGTGGCTAGTCAAGGTTGTTAACCATCCTGAGGGTGGTTAGCCAGTGCTGTTAACCAGCCTGAATGTGACTAACCAGGGTTGTTAACTAGCTGAGTATGGCTAACCAGGGTTGCTAACCAGCCTGAGTATGGTCAGCTGGAGTGTTAAGCAGCCGCTGACCGGTACGGCCCTGAGCGGGGCCAAGAGGATGTGAAAAGTGGGCGTCTGCCTCGGGGCGGCACTGGCTGAGCAGAGGGGAATCTGCTGGATTCGTCGGCCACCCTGAGCCTGGCCCCCCGCCGGCGGCACCCCCATCCTGGGGGCAGAGGGAAGACCCTCTCCCCCGCCTGCCTCCCTGGAGCCTGTGCTCCAGGCGGTGTGTGCTGGGTGGAGATGCTTCCCGAGATGACCTCTGGACGAGGCCCAGCGGGCACTCTGGGGGCTGTTGGAAACGTGGGTGAGTGTGGCCGTGAGCCTCCCGCAAGGGTAGTGGGGAGCTGCTTTCTGTGCATGCTAGGGGGTCTCCGGGCCACCCACGTGAGTGGGATCTACAGCGTCCCACTGTGTCCTCACTGAACATCGTGTCCCCGGGTTCACCCGCGCTGTGGCCCGCGCAGATGGACCATGTTTTGCCAGCCCGTCATCCATGGAGGGACACCGGGGCTGCTCCACCTCGTGGCTGCCGTGACTCACGGGGCCGTGAGTGCAGGTGTGCAAGCCTCGGTGAAGTCCTTGTTCCCAGCTCTTTGGGCACAACCAGAAGTGGGGCTGCAGCGTCCTGGGCAGTTCCGTGTTCGCGCTTCTGAGGAACTGCCTGCGGTTTTCCATAGAGCATCCATGGATTTCACTGCCTTGAGGAGAAAGCGGTCTGGTGGGATCACAGGTGTCTGGCCCCCATCCTCACTCCGTGCTTCCGTTGCAGAGGGCCCCACGGTGAGGCCAGCCGGTCGCAAGACCACCCCCCAGATGGCGCGCCCACGGCCCAGCGCTGAGATGGAGGCCCCGTCCAGGAGGCGGAAGAGACACCCCGAGGAGCCTGGGCAGTTTGCCGTCGCCCTGGTCCTCATCTACCGGACCCTGGGGCAGCTGCTGCCGGAGCACTACGACCCAGATCGCCGCAGCCTCAGGTAAGGCTGACTCCAGGAGTCGTGGCGGGTGGGGGGAGATTTCCAGAAGGTTCCAAGTGCTGATAAGTCAAAATCTCGACCACCGGAACATCTGTAGAAGGACACTGCACAGTGACCCCGGCTCCAGGCCAGAGACTGCTGCCCCGCGATCTCCCTCGGACAGGCGTTCGGAGTCTGCCTGCTGTTTCTGCCAGGAGTGCCCCTCCCAACACACGCCCCTGGCTTGGCAGTGTTATTCCTGCTTGGAGCGTCTGTCCCCTCGCCCCTGCCTGCCACCAGCTGCCAGTGACCCCAGCCCTAAGTTGTTCGGGCGCTCAGTCGTGTCTGACTCTGTGACCCCGTGGACTGCAGCACCCTAGGCCTCCCCGTCCATCACCAACTCCCGGATCTTGCTCAAACTCATGCCCACTGAGTCGGTGATGCCATCCAACCACCTCATCCTCTGTTTCCCCTTCTCCTCCTGCCCTCAGTCTTTCCCAGCATCAGGGTCTTTCCCAGTGAGGCGGCTCTTCTCACCAAGGGCAGCTCAGTAAACACTGGCTGAAGAATCAAACGCCGCCCGAGGGCTTTGAGGCCTGAGCAGAGGCAGGCACCCAGGGAGGCTTGGCTCTTTTCAACCTTCGAGTCACTTTGCAGCTCCTGCCCGGGGCTGCAGTCCTCATGCGCACCCCGCCCGGGGGCTGGACGAGAGGCCTCCCTGAGCCACAACCACGGCCTCGCGTTCCTCTTAGTTCCCCTTACGGGACGTTTCCGGCGGGCCAGGGTCTTCCGGTTCTGTTATAGGTTGTGGGGCCCGACATCTGCTCGCTCATTCCTTCTCTTCATGTTAAATTTCCAGAGTCCGCCTCTGTCCCAGAGGTGCGTGTGCTCGCCTGTCCGTGGTTAAACCTTCACCAAGCCCACACCCCTCCTCCCCCACCCAGCCCGTCACACGCTCTCAAGGGCAGAGGCCCTGAGCTCGCACGCTTGGCCCGGTCCCTCCCGGCGAGACCCCGAGCTGTGTCCTCGCCGGGGCCGCACGCGGGTTTGTCCTGGGCTCTGCCTTCTCCCTGCAGGCTGCCTAACCGGCCCGTCATCAACACGCCGGTGGTGAGCGCGGTGGTTTACAGCGAGGGGGCCCCGCTGCCCAGCCCCCTGGAGAGGCCCGTCCTGGTGGAGTTCGCCCTCCTGGAGACCGAGGAACGCACCAAGCCAGTCTGCGTGTTCTGGAACCACTCCATCACGTAAGGGTGACGTCAGTCCCTGCCCCCAACGCTGTGTGTCTCTGGGGGGCTTTGCTGAGGCAGGGTTCCTGCCCACAGGCCCCCCAGGCTCCTTGGGCAGAGCGTCCTGGGGCGGGGAGCGTTTGTCTGTGGCCCCTTTCAGTCCCTCCTGGGGCGTCAGAGCCCTCCATAAGCACAAGTGTACATGCATACACCTGGAAACATTGACGTGTGTGTGTGCACACGCACCCAGCTATGACCACGCTCATGTGTACATGAATGCACATGGACACATGCCTGAAACACAGATATGCACACACGTGCACAGGCACACAGGGATCTCCCGAGAAGCCCAGCACGGGGACAGGGCCGCTCCCCTGCAGGACTCCTGCCCACGGGTGCCCCTGTCACCACCGGACAAGGCAGCGGCTCGTTCTGGACACGCACGGGGGCGGGAGTCAGACACGGGGTCCAGGGTCCTCCCACACTGACAGTGGGAAATCCCGGATGTGAGGGAGGGCTCCCCTTGGCAGACCAGGGTCCCTGACCTCAGCCGTCCCACCCCGGAGACCCACGGGCAGCTGCTGGGGCTGACTTGACCACTCAGAGGCCCTGCCCTCAGCAGCAGCATCCGTCTGCCCCCGACCCCCGCCCGCCACACTTGCACCCAGGACAGAGCCTTGAGCTCGCTCCGGTGCAGCCCAGACCTTCCCTGACATTGTGGCTCCGCTGGACGGCGGGGTGTCTGCCGCGGGGGCTCTGCGGGGCCGTGGGCTGGCGCTCCCGCTGCGAAGCAGGTTTGGCTCGGCACAGACCACGTGTCACTCCCCCTCCTTCTGGTTTTTCCAAATTCTAGTTAACGAGCAGCCAGCATAGCGCCCGGAGGGTAGCAGACGCTTGGCTTACAAAAGAGAATGAAGGGCCCCCTTTGACGGGGAGGGCGGCGTTGAGGTCTGTCTGGCACGCGTTGGGCCCGGCTGTCTCTCGTGGTCACTTGATTGGATCCCGGCAATTAGCCGGTGCGCTAATTATCCGCCCTGCTTTGTGCTGCACCTGCCGGCCCAGATCTTCACGTTCTTGGCAAACACGTGTGAGCCTTCACATCCCATTTCACAGATGAATAGACTAAGGATCAGAGGCGTCGCTCGGCTTTCCCAGAGTCAGGAGGGCAGGGCTCTGCGGTAGCCTGTCATTTGGGGCTTCCCTTCAGTAAAGCAGGGTAATAATGGGCCCCGCTTCCAGGCGGCTGCCATAAAACCTTGTGCAATCTGAAGATGAAAGTGTGAACGGATGTACCAGGTTTCTTCTTAAATCATCGAGACTCAAAAGGAGACTCAGGCACAAAGTGGCTGTTTGAACAACTGAGTGATGTCTCCGACACAGAGGCCTCTGACACCCGTTGAAGTTTTACTGCTGGATGATGCATGAGATGTGAACTTCCAAGGGTGCTCATTAGAGGCCTGGGAAGGGAAGGGAGAGGGTTCACACAGTCCCCGGGGCGGCCAGCCTGCGGTCCTCACAACAGAGACAGTGGCGCCTGGCCAGGGCGCACCAAGGACGTTGCTTGGGCTCCAGCGGGGGTGGGAGGGCCTCGGAGACCCCCCTCACCCCCTCTTCCTCTGCAGCACCGGCGGGACTGGAGGCTGGTCGGCCAAAGGCTGTGAGCTGCTGTCCCGGAACCGGACCCACGTGGCCTGCCGGTGCAACCACGCTGCCAGCTCGGCCGTGCTCATGGACGTCTCCCGGCGTGAGGTGGGCACCAGCCCCAGGGCCGCCCCGCCCACCTGGCCAGTGTGTCCAGGGACCCATCCCGCTGGAAAATCAGCCTGGCCCCGAACCCACCCCTCTGCGAGCTCGCCCTCTCCTCCTAACAGCTCTGAACAAACCGATCCACACCTGCAAACTGTGTTCCGGGACTGGCCAGACTGTTAGGATTTTCATAATAAAACCCCCCAGAAGGGGTTTTCAAAGAGGCCACATTGTAAGTTAAGAACTGTGATGGCCACCCCGAACCTCCAGCTGAAAGGAAACTCCTGGAATATACACCTCACTTCAAAGCAGGGTGCTCAGCAGTCTGTTAGGTGATGCAGTTTCTGCTGCACGTAAAATTTTAAGGAAGAGACGGGGCGGGAGCAATAGTTATTTCCTTCCAATGCCATACACACCGCCCCTGGGAGGGCAGAGGAGGCTCGGTCTGGAGCCGCAGAAGCAGTGGGCAGCAGATGTTTATCCTCCAGCGTCTTCAGTGGCCTCCATGGGCCTCCGATGAGGCCGTGGGGCCCGGGAGCGGGGCGGGGCCGGCCGGCGCCGGTGTGTGCTGGTGCCAGGAGCCGGCCTGGGCGCCTCGGGGACGTCACCGTGTTTTCAGGCCTGCCATGTGCCCTGGGCAGCCCGGCCATCGTCCCTCCCAGGACTCCGGGTCTGCGGTGGCCCAAGTGTCTGTCACATTCTCGGGAGGTGAGTCAGCCACAAGCTGCTGCTGACGGGGCGTCAGAGTGTCAACAGCAGAGACTACCTCTGGGCGCTGGGACAGCAAGGCTCCCGTGGGCAGGGCCACTTTCCAGCGGGAAGCATGGGGCCTGGACGGCCTGGACGGGGTTGATTGTGAATCATTCTTGTCCACAGAGGGGCGGGTTTGGGGGTCCCCTGATGGCCAGGAAGCTGGGCAGTGCCAGGAGCATCCTCACAGGCAAAGGAAGCAGAAGGAAGTCCTGGTAGAAGAAATTAAACGAGAGTAGGAATCGAGGCCCCCCCACGCCCCGGGGCCTCAAAGCCAGAGGCGTCTGAAGACCCCCAGGCTTGGGGAGTAGGTGCTGCTACAGTTTCCGGAGCACTCGGTGCCCCCCCCCACCCCCGGCCCACCGGCCTGGCTCCTCACTTCCCCCAGGCAGCCCGTCTGACAGTTCTGTGTGAGTTCAGAACTGCGCTTTCTAGAAGTTACCATAGAATCGGTATGTTTGTTCAAGTGCCGAACCTCCATCTAGGGCTCTGGCCTAGATGGGTGTCCTATTTTGAAAAATATGAAAGAAGCAAAAACCAGAGGGGATGACTGTCATTTCCTGCAGCCCAGACCCCTCTTGTCCTTGGTGTGAGCTGAGTGTCTCTCAGCGCAGCATTTGGGTGGACAGCTTCTGTACCTGCCAGACAGCAGGAGTTACGTGTGAGGGTTTTTGCTTTTGAATCCGTTCTTACCATGGCAAAACACACCTAGCCTGAAAGTTGCCGTCTCGGCCGAGTCTGAGCGTGCAGGTCACGGGCTCTGTGTCCCTCCACCGTGCTTGCAGCCGTCCCCCCACTTCCCGGCATCTGCAGAACTTTGCTATCAGCCCAGACTGTTCGTTTCATTGTCCTTCTTGGTTTCTGCTCCCCTGAGAGCCACGTGGTCGTCACCCTGGCTCCTGTCTGCAGTAATGAAGTGTCAATGTGTCTTGATTGTGCAAAAGCACAGTCAGAGCCACGGCCCTCACGTGTTCTCCCGCCCTTGGCCCACCCGCCCGCAGCACGGGGAGGTCCTGCCTCTGAAGATCGTGACCTACGCGGCCGTGTCCTTGTCGCTGGCCGCGCTGCTGGTGGCCTTCGTGCTCCTGGCGCTGGTGCGGACGCTGCGCTCCAACCTGAACGGCATCCACAGGAACCTCATCGCCGCGCTCTTCTCCTCCCAGCTGGTCTTTGTCATCGGGATCGCCCAGACCGAGAACCCGGTGAGGACCCTGCCCCCACCTGGGCGCATGCGCGGGCCAACCTTCCTCCAGGGCTGGAGCAGGAGGGGTCCTCTCACCCGTTCTTGGGGCCGGGCGGCATTTCTGTGGCCGTTTCCAGGGATGGGTGAAGCTGGGAAGTCTGGCGGGAAGCTGGGGACCCAGGCCCAGCACGTGGGCGTGTGGCTTTGCCCTCGGCAGGAATCTCCCTGCAAGGTCACCTTGGGAGCCAAGGGCTCTGTGCGCATCAACGCTCACTTTCCTGATCCAGATGCTTTGTGATTTTATGAGAGAGTACACTCGTGAGACCCCAGAGTCCTGCGAGCTGTCACTTGAACCTGAAGTCATCCCTGTGGGGCCACATCTCCCAGCCCTGCACTTTCTGGGGAGTCACAGCCACACTCTCCGTGAAAGCAGTGGTGTTTAGGACAGGCCAGAACTCGGTGACGCGGTGGTCCGGGTCGGCAGGGGGACGAGAGAAGGGAGCTTGTGGAGAGAGAATCGTGGGGGAGAGGAGGGAGGTGAACGTCAGTGTGATCGCGTTTAATACGGGGCGTCTCGCTCAAGCCGCCCCAGGTCACGTGGGCTCCTGGGGCGTCACGTGGATTCATGGGGTGTTACCTAGGCTCCTGGAAGTTATCGTTAGGTGATTATACATTTGATATGATGGACCTCACAGAAAAATCCAGACCAACCTTCAGACACATTATGAGAAATAATTAAAGAGTTTAGCAAGGTAGCTGCCTATTATGGGGCTAGATGTATATAATCAGTTGCATTCCTGCCCACCAGCCACAGTGTATTTAAAAGGTAACGTACAAAGGAGGGGGTGGAAACGACAGCACTTGGAGAACCTGGTGAGACTGAAGTAGTTTGGCTTCAGGGAGGAGAGGATAAGATGCTGGCTGCAGCCAGAGCGGGGACAGGGCGCAGGCGCTTCCGTAGGACGTGAGGGATCTGAGCCCCAGAGGAATGCTGGCAGGGCTGGGTTGAGGTCCCTGGTGCCTGGGGTAGGGACCTGCCCTGAGGGGAGAGAAAGGCAAGAAGGAGAAGGGAGGCTTGTGGCTTGGTCCCTGGCTGGCTGTGAGTGGCTTTTCCTTTTTCACAAAGGAGATTTTCAGAGACCAGGGGTCACAGCCCCTTGATGGGGGTGAAGGAGGAGGCACCAGCTCTGTGCCCAAGGCTTTACTTGCATACTCTGGCTCCCGGCAACCTCCCTGGGGCCTTGGGGGGTAGCAGCATTCCTGCTCACAGGTGGGGAGCCCCGGGGCCGGCCAGGTTGTGTGACCTGGTCCAGGGACGAGAGTTCATCATGTCTGAGTTCATGGGTCCATCATGAATGGTGACCCCGATGGCCCTGGAACAACATGAGGCCAACTGACCATCACATGTGCAAATGTAGGGACGGCAGGAAGTTCAGAGTTTACTCAGCTAATTCCGACCTCTCCCGCGGTGAGCAGGGGCCCTTACCCTTTCAGGGGGCGTTCCAGCTGCCACCTGCTCCTGACATAAGTGTCGTTTCTCTGTCCCTCATGCAGTGAGGACTCGTGGTTGTCACTGTGTTAAATCTACCCAAGACCCAGACCCGGGAAGAACCGCAGTCTCCCGTCCACTGTCTCAGACGCAGACATGGATGGTGCGTCAGCAGCATCAGGTGCCAACCTGGCACCGCAGTAGCTGATGGGAGCGCTGGGCCAGCTCAGAGGATGGCTGAGCAGGACGGTCCCGTCACTGTCCAGTGGGAGGGGCCCGGATCCCTGGTCATCTCTGTTGGCAGGCAGCCCTGTGCCATGGACAGCCATGACCAGGTCTATGTTTCGGTAAACAGACGGTGGTGACAGGGAAGAGGGGTGGGTAGGGCTGAGGCTGGAGGTCAGAGAGGCACCAGGACGGCATCTTCCTGCGTCTGGGGGCTGGAGCCACAGCCAAGATGGGGTCAGGAGGAGAGGGCCTGGACTGGGCGGACATGGAGGGAGGGGGCAGGGGGCGCGATGCCTCGAGTGTCCAGAAGGGAGCGCCACCAGGTGAGCTGGGAACAGTGGCGGGTGAGCCTGGACATGCCGGTCCTCAGGGGCTGAGGCAAGCGCAGAGCTGGGCGTGGGGGACAGCCCTCACTGCAGGAGGAAGCGTGTCTGTGAGAGTGGACGGCCCGGAGAGGATGCAGTTAGTAAAAAGATGCAGCATTCCTGGCTTGCTGGCCCAGGGGCCCTTGCAGGTTGGAGCTTTCCCTTCTCTGAGCTTCCGGAGGAGGGTGTTAGGGAGAGAGGCAGGGCGTCCAAGCAGACGACCTTGAGAGGGCGCCATGATGACCTTGGCGGCTTGCCAGGCCTGGCACAGAGGACGGGCCCGTGTTTGTCAGGCCCCCAGGGCAGACGGGGCGCTGGTCTGGCTGGGCTGCCCCTCTGCACCCACTGGGCTCAGCACGCCTCTCCCTGCCCTCGTGCCCCTGTCCCTGCGTCAGCCGGAGGCGGGGGGAGGGGGGCTGTGTGACTCAGGGCAAAACCCCTCAAGGGTGTCTTTGAGAGGTCTGAACAGAGGGACGGAGAGCTGGGGATGGGCCACTCCTCGCAACCAAACCCGGCGTGAGAAACGCTCAGAGGCTGTCGCTGGCTTCAAGCTCTGACCGGCCCCTGGAAGGAGAGCTGAACGGCCTCCACGCGCTGGTGAGCACGAATAAGAGGAATGCCGTGCACATAATTCTGGGGCCTGGCACCACGCCTGGTTTTGATGGGTTTTCTGTAAACTCAAGTCCCCTCTCCAGGCGAGGTTTTCATCTCCCAGATTACTGGCAGGTTGAAATGATTTATTGTGCATTAGTGTTTGCCTTTGTTCTGTTTCTGGAAAAGGTAGTACCTTTGGTGCAGAAACCCCTGCATGTATGGTCCCATTACATTTTAAAACGTCGGCTTCTGACACTTTTTTCCCCAAAGGTGGTTTTGTGGGTTTACTTTTCACGTTATATAAGGTAGCACACCAGCCTCTTCCCCCTTCTTCATTCTGCTGAGCTAACCGTGGGTCAAAGGTGTCTCAGTGGTAAAGAATTCTCCTACCAATGCTGGAGACGCAGGTTCAATCCCTGGGTCATGAAGATCCCCTGGAGGAGGAAATGGCAACCCACTCCGGTATTCTTGCCTGGAGAATCCCATGGACAGAGGAGCCTGGTGGGCTTCAGTCCACAGGGTTGCAAAGAGTCGGACACGACTGAGCGCACACATGAGCCAACTGTGCTCTGCACAGCGGGGCTGGGGGTTGGCATGGGGCGGACGCCGCCTCAGGCTCACCCTTTGCGGCCAGGCTGACCGCTCTGCCCAGCCCTAAGGGTGGACTCCCCCGTTTCCTGTGCAGTGTCGAGGCAGAGGGCGTGTCTCCAGTCGTCACTAAGATTTTGTTTCTGCTTCTGCTTGGGTTCACGCTCTGTGTGCATCTGACAGATGTTAATCCTAAATGGGTCCCTCCCACATCTCCGGGCTCTGTTCCTGGAGCGAACACCAGGTGGACTCAATCAATGGCAGGTGGCTAGTGCTTCCAAGGAGCCTGGGCCCTGGGGACCCCTCACCGGGAGGCTGCCCGGGACTGAGCAGAGAGGCCTCGGCGTGCATCAGGTGGTGGCCTCCATCTCCAACTCGGTGTCTGTTGGGGCGGAAGTGTCTACTTGGCACAGACACTGAGACCCGGATCGGGCTGGCCAGACAGCAGTGAGGATTGGACAGGATGTCTCAGGGGGCGTGGCTCGGTGAGGGCGTGGCCCAGCTGGGTGTGGCTCTGCGTGGGGCGTGGCTCTACAGGGGGCGTGGCTCCGCAGGGGTGACCAGGGACTTTCTCCTCCTGCCCCCATCTGTCCTCCCTCTGCTCTCCTGCCAGTCCAGCCTCCTGGGACCTGGAGGGAAGCCTGCCCAGCCTCTGGGCCTTGGGTTCCCGGACTGGGCAGCCAGCCCCCTCCCAGCAGGACGGGTGAGGCTGCTCTGGGCCAAGGCAGAGGTCTTGAAGTTCCGTTCCTGGGCACCTGGGACTGGATGTGCACTAGTGGCCTCTGGCTGGACGCCCCGGATCCCAAAGTGTCCCTAGCCCCGCCCCCCCACCACTACCTTCCTCCCGTTCTCGCCCCACCTTCGGTGTCCAGGGACTCGGGGCTGGTCGCCAAGGCCCCCAGAGGCTGGGAAGCTGAGCCTCGACTGTGGAGGTTGACTTTCTCTTCCTGACACTCTATCCCACCAGCCGGGGACAGAGAAAGAGAACAAACGCCGCTCATCCTGCTTTCTTCCGCGGGAGGCAGAGGCCCCGATAAATCGGCACAGGCGCGGTGACTTCTGTCTTAGTTGATGGCGAGGTCGCAGGCCTGAGGCTCCTTCCCGCCGGCCGCATCCCTGGACCGCGGGGACCTGCAGGAGAGCCCGAGTGGATGAAGGCCACGGTCACCACTAGGGCCACAGCCTGAGCTGTCTCCACGATACTTTTTTTTTAGTGTTAAATGAAATGTCAACATTTAAAATGTTGGAGCCAAGAAGTGAAAATACAAGTTTCTAGCTTCTGATAAAAACTCTGGAGGCTGTGTGCACCCATCACCCCGCGTTAGGCTCACTCATGGCTCTGACCCGGGTTGGGGGCCGGGTGTCCTGGGGCCCCCAGGCACCTTACTCCCTGTGCTCTGTTCCCCGTCGGGAGCCTGAGACGCTGGCACTGTTGGCGCTCAGCTGCACCTGGGTCAATCAGGGAAAATGACTGAGCTGCTTTCCTTTCTCAGACCTGCATGCCCTCTTGTTTGGAGAATCCTGGATTTGGTCCCTCCCTGAGGCCCCGCCCCAGCCCCCCCAGCCCCTCCCGCCGGCCGTCTGGTCCTCACCCCACCCCGCTCCCTCCAGCCCCCACCCTGTCCCGAGCCGCCTGGCCGGCAGCCCGCCGCGCAGGGTCGCGGGCCGCATTCAGCCGCTGCCTCTCCCGCAGTTCCTGTGCACGGTGATCGCCATCCTCCTGCACTACGTCTACATGAGCACCTTCGCCTGGACCTTCGTGGAGAGCCTGCACGTCTACCGCATGCTGACCGAGGTGCGCAACATCGACGCGGGGCCCATGCGCTTCTATTACGTGGTGGGCTGGGGCATCCCGGCCATCGTCACAGGTGAGCATGCGCAGAGTGGCCACGCCCGGCCGGGGACTGGGCACCACTGCGGGACCCGCAGGGCATCTCAGGAACCCACGTCAGGGCCCCCAAGTGCTGGCGGGGGCGCTCTCTGGCCTCCTCCTGGGCACCTAGCACCTACATCTGCTCACAGGAGTGTGATCACTCAGTGTCTCCTGCCAGGTGTGAGCGCACTGAGGCTTGGGCTCAGACCATTCAGGGTTCTGTCTGTGGCACCTAACAGACAAAAACTCCCATGTCTGCCTGCTTTGTGGACAGATGGGTGAGTGGATGGATGGTGAATGATTGACAGATGGGTGGGTGGACAGGTCGGTGAGTTGATGGATGGTTGGGTGGATGGATGGATAGGTAGATGAGTGGATGGGTGGATAGATGGATGAGTGGGTGGATGGGTGGATGGATGGATGGAGAGATGGGTGGATTGATGGATGGGTGGATGGGTGGATAGGTAGATGAATGATTGGATCAATGGGTGGATGGATGGATGGATGGATGGATGGATGGATAGGTAGATGAGTGGATGGGTGGATGGATGGATGAGTGAGTAGGATGAATGGATGGGTGGATGGAGAGATGGATGGATGGATGGGTGGGTGGGTAGGATGGGTGAATAGGTTGATGAGTGGTTGGATCAATGGGTGGGCAGATGGAAGAAGGAGTTAATGAATGAACAGAACACTGGCGCTTCCTCAGCACACTTTTCACTAAATATCAGGAAGTCAAAGTTTGCTTCCTGTGGGGAAAGATCCCCACTGGTATGACAAAGGGTGAGCGACACCCTCTCTCCTCACAGCCCCTGGGTTCTAGGGACCCAGGCAGGGGGTCTGAGGCTGGGGAAGTGGGAGAAGGGGCAGTTGCTGCTCCGGGGCTCTGTCCGGCAGCCACCGTGGGGTCAGAGCCAGGGCCGATCATCGTGCCTCCTGGTTTCCACGGCAGCATCTCCGACCACTCTGCTCCGCTGTCTGCTGCCCTGCTCCCGCCCGGACAGTCTGGGCAACAGGCTCTCCTGTTGTGACCTCTCTCCCTGGACTCCCAGGGACCCTGAGTGACCACTGACACCTCTGTCCAGGGCTGCTGGGGGGGCAGTGGGGCCACCCTTGCCGGCAGCCACCCCTCTTGACCCAGAGACTGAACCTGACAGACACACTACACCGCCTTTCTGGTCAGCTCCTGAGAAAGGTGCTGAATCAGGTGGTCTCTGAGCCCCAAAGACCGGGAAGAACAAAGGCTCAGAGCAGCTGTTTTCAGGGGTCCCCCCACTGCCCACCTACTAAACCCCTGAAGCCAGGACCTGGTCATGCTTGGACACTCAGGACACTCACCTCATCTTTAATTTCATCTTCAATCTGCCCAAAGCCTCAATTATTATTTGTTGTTTTTTTTTTTAATTAGCAAATTAACCTCAGAGACCAGAATGTCAGATTTTGTTTACATTAAATTCTATGAAGGGGAGTGAAGAAATCAGGTCAGAATTATTTGCCAATTTGCTTATTTTACAAAGCGAAGAGTTAAAGTTTGCCATCTGGTTTTCTGGGCTTCCCTGGTGGCTCAGACGGTAAAGAATCTGCCCGAAATGCAGAAGACCAGGTTCAGTCCCTCAGTTGGGAAGATCCCCTGGAGGAGGGCATGGCAACCCACTCCAGTATTCTTGCCTGGAGAATCCCATGGACAGAGGAGCCTGGCGGGCTACAGTCCATGGGGTCGCAAAGAGTCAGACATGACTGAGTGGCTAACACTGTTCTGTGCCCCCAGTAAACTTAGCGTGGCTTCTGGTCTGTAGTGGACGCCGTGGCTGGTTACCCGCGGCCTGGGGCCGTAGCAGTAGCTGTGATGGGAACGGAGGTTGCTGCACGCACAGGTGACATCCCATCTGTAGAGGAGCCCCAGTCCCCGATGGGCAGCCCCAGGGCCACGCTCACAGGGGATGTCCTGGCCGACGTGGGCTGAGGTTTAATCACAGGTGTTCTCACTTCAGGGCTTCCGATACAAAGTACCACACACTGGGGGGCTTAAAACACAAACAGAAGCTTCTCTTGGAGGCCAGAACGCAAAGTCAAGGTGTGGGCAGGACGCTCTCTTCTGGAGGCCCCGGGGGGGGGGGGGGGGGGTCTGCCCCGCTCTGGTCCCCGGCTGCCTGCAGCCTGGCCTTGTGGCTGCATCCCTCCTGTCTCGCCACCTCCGAGTCTGTGTCCAGACCTCCATCTCCTCCTTCTTCTGAGAACACCGGTCATTGGACGGAGGGCCCACCCTAAATCCAGGATGACCTCATCATAGAGCCTCCGCGCACTTCGATCTGCCAAGATCGTATTTCCACATGAGGCCACATTCAGAGCTTCAGGGAACCATTCAGGCTGCTCCGAGGCAATCAGATGGGAGGTCACGGGGCCAAGGCCACACTGAGCCCCCAGTGGGACACTCAGGGCCTTTGCAGAAGAAACTCGAGCCCCCACGAAGGGCTCCTGTGCTGGTGGCCTTGAGCTGGGTCCATGTGGTCGCCCTCAGTGGGGCCGTCCTCACCTGCGAGCTGGAGGCGCCGAGCCCGGCTCACATCACGGGCGCTGTCGGCCCCAGGCTGGCCCGAGGGGCGCTGCGAGGGGGCCAGCAGGAGACCGCCCAGCACAGGTAGCCATCCCTCTGGGGACAAGGCCTGCCCACGGGAAGAGGGCTTCTCAGTGCCCTGTCATCTCACGCCCTTGCCTGGTCGGCCCCGATCTGGGCAGGGGCACCATCAGTGCAGAAACGCCGCTCCTCTAAGGCGGCTCTGCAGTCTCAGTTCAGGTCGTTCACATTTCTAACTCGCTTTAACAACAGTTTTGTGTGCTTTCCTTTTTTAACACCTAAGCCTCTTGCAAAAGAACTTAGGTATTCCCAGGACCTCGGCTGGAACGAGGCGTGGTTCCGGCCCACGTGGATCCGCACTCTAGCCAGGCCCAGCCCTGGGTCAGTCCCTGGCCAGCCTCACTCCCGTCAGCTCTGCCACATGCTGGGCCCTGGACACATGCCCCCAGCCCCGCAGCCTGCTTCCTCTGAGCCCTCCAGGGCGAAGGGTCCTGCCCGGGGGGCTGGAGACACCCCATTTGTGGCCACACCCACATCGGGCCGGCCCTCACTCGTCCCCTGCTGTTGTCCAGGACTGGCGGTGGGCCTGGACCCGCAGGGCTACGGAAACCCAGACTTCTGCTGGCTGTCCCTTCGAGACACCCTGATCTGGAGCTTCGCGGGGCCCATCGGGACCGTGATAGTTGTGAGTGCTCAGAACCCCCGATTCTCAGGGGCGTGGGGGGCTGGGTGCCCCTTGCGGGAGCTGAGTGGTGTTGAGAGCCCATGGGTTACCGGCTCCACTGGCCACCTGGATGGGACTGGAGGGGCCGGCCTTCTGGTGATGTAGCTGCGTCCTCAGACTCGTGGATTCCAGGCTTTGGCCGGTGTCCACGTTCACTCAGACCACTCAGCATCTGCCCCCAGCAGGCTCCTGCATCCCCCCCACCCGCCCCAAGATGAGGGCTGAAGACCCTCAGAAGCCTTTGGCTTGTGAAGGTGTGTTTTGACAGTACCATGGAGGCTGCCACCTGACTTTGGGATTTTCTGTTTGTTTATTTTTTCAGGTCAACACAGTCATTTTTATCCTGTCTGCAAAGGTTTCCTGCCAGAGGAAGCGCCATTATTATGAAAGAAAACGGGTCGTGTAAGTTGGTACTAAACCCAGGCAGTGGGTGGGACCGGAGCCAGGCCCTTCTGAGACCCCTGCTGGGCAGAGCCTGCAAACGTGCCCACCCCAGCGGGTCAGCTGCTGACTTTTCTGGGCCAGGTCAGGGGGTCACAGCAGTGGGGAGTGGGCGGCTGTGTCTGGCTGTGTCTGGGCTGAGCTCGGCAGGCCTGGAGCGGGGTTCGGGATGGCAGCCTGGACCAGGGAGGGGGCGCACCGGACCCCAGAGGTGTCCGGGGTACAGGACACACGGGGCTTGGTGGCGGAGGCCCCGAGGGGAGACGGGTGAGCAGTGATGCCCGGCATCCTCACCTGGGACTGGCGGGGGTGGGGGGAAGGGACAGTGACAGCAGATGGGGGCGGGGCGGGGTGGGACGTTCCAGGCCGTGGTGACGATGGTGATGTTGGTGCCGCAGGAGGGGAGGCGCTCGCCCAGCGAGAGGACACAGCACAGCAAGAGTGGGGGGCCCCGCAGAGAGGGCGCCTCCAGCGTTTGGGGGCTGGACCAGGGCGGGGGACCCAGAGAACAGCCTTGGGGAGGCAGGGAGGCAGCAGAGAGCGCAGCGTGGGGTCCAGGAGCCACGAAAGGGTCAGCAGGGGTGCCCACTGGGCCGGGCGACCCGAACTGGGGACCAGGAACGGGAGGGTGTGCGAGGAGGGGCTTCAAGGCAGTAGGAGGCTCCTGACCACACAGCCCTTGGAGGAGCAGAGTCAGAAACGGCTGTGGAGGGGCAGAGACCCCGGGCAGAGGACGCGGGGCAGCCTGGTCATCGGCTCCACGTCCTCCACCTCCTCCCCCACACGCACGCACCTCTCCGAGCACTTAACTCAGGTTAACGCACACAGTCCCACCACCCCCATGACCCCACGACCCCATGAGGGGTGCAATTCGCCAGCCCCCTGACGGCTGGGGAGGTGGAGGCAGGGAGCGGGGAGCCCTCGCGAGTAGCCTGCACGAGGGGCCTGACACCCATCTTCTTGCCCCTCGCCTCTTCCGGGTTCACGGAAACGCCCAGGCCTGGGCAGCAGGCTCCCCCGAGCCACTGTGGACACGGTCCCGTCTTGGCCCCAAGCTTCTTCTTTACTTCAGTTCAGTCGCTCGCTCGTGTCCGACTCTGTGCGACCCCATGGACCACAGCATTCCAGGCTTCCTTGTCCATCACCAGCTCCCTGGAGTTTGCTCAGACTCATGTCCATTGAGTCGGTGATGCCGTCCAACCATCTCATCCTCTGTGGTCCCCTTCTCCTCCCGCCTTCAGTCTTTCCCAGCATCAGGGCCTTTTCCAGTGAAAAGGCCTTGCTCTTTGCTGGTTAATTCCTCGCCTGCCTTTGGCCTCCCCACTAAGCTCCGCCCGCCTCTCCCCCTGTGAGCCTGGTGGTAGATGCTTGGAGAGGAGTGGGAAGGGTCGGGCGGGTGACAGCGGCGGCGGGGCGGCCCCACTCAGCCGCTGCCCCCGCCCCCAGCGCCCTCCTGAGGACCGCCTTTCTGCTGCTGCTGCTCGTCAGCGCCACCTGGCTGCTGGGGCTGCTGGCCGTCAACGGCGACGTGCTCACCTTCCACTACCTCTTCGCCGTCTTCAGCTGCTTACAGGTGGGCGGCTGGGGAGGGACCTCACCCGTGCTGCCTCCGGCCCCCGGGGAGACCCTTGACCTGCCACCCAGGCTGCGTGCTTGCTCTCCGGACACACGGGACTGCGCAGCGGCTGTCTGGCGGTGTGTGCGGGGTTACGGCAACGCCTCGCAGCCCTGCCGGCAAACGCGGCTCTGCCGCAGCCCCCCGGGGACCCCGCTGCACGCCCCCCGTGTCTGTCAGGACGCAGAGCTCTGCTCAGCTGGAACGGGCCTCACGCTCTCCCAGCCCGGTGTCAACCCGCTGTGTCCTGAGCGTGCTGACCATTCACAGCCCACACCGAGGGTTCTCCAGACCCTGACTGATGATGCGACACCGGGGGCCCAGATGCCCCGAGGGCTGGGGCCCGGCGGGTGTGGGGTGTCCTCCAGGCACCGGGCGGCAGGCTGCCTGCCCTGAGCAGGCCCCTGCTGGAGAAATCGGAAGCACCCAGGGCAGGGAGGCCAGGTGTGGGCCCTGCTGGGCTCCGCGCGGTCTCCGGGTGGGCAGGCACGCGGGGGTGGCCGCGGCCAGGCCCTGGCGTCCCTCCCGAGGCCGAGCCGCGCTGATCCCTCCCGCCCGCAGGGCCTGGCCGCACTCCTGCTGCACTGCCTGCTCAACAGGGAGGTCCGGAAACACCTGCGGGGCCTGCTCGCCGGGAAGAAGCCCTACGCCGACGACTCGGCCACGACGAGGGCCACCCTGCTGACGGTAGGGGGCGCCCGGGGGCCCTGGGGCGTGGGGGCCGGGCTCGAGGGGCGTCTGGACCGGGATCAGACACAGCCCCTTGGTCTCGCCTCCCCGACCCCGTGGACGTTCCAGGCCCGAACTGGAGCATGGCCGCCCTCCCTGCGGCCTGGGGGGAGCGGGTTGACAGGGCGGGGTCTGGCCGGTCACGGCCCCTGGTCCCTTGAGGCCGAGGCGGGCGGGGGTCCTGACCAGGGGCAGAGAGGCCGCTGTGCCTGGCGCCCGACGGGTGCAGGCAGGGTGCTGCGTGGCGCCCTGCCGGGGGCACCCAGCCGTCCCCCACGGCCCGGTGGCCTCCGTTCGGCTGCTGAGTAACCCCCCGCCCCGCAGCGCTCCCTCAACTGCAACAACACGTACGGCGAGGAGCCGGACATGCTCCGCACGGCCCTGGGCGAGTCCACCGCCTCTCTGGACAGCACCGTCAGGTCGGCCCGCCGGGCACCCTGTGTGGTCGCGGGGAGGGGAGGAGGGCAGCTCCCAGAGCGCACGCCAGCTTTGTCCCCTCCGCCCCGTCGTGTGTCCCACCATCTGGGGTCGCGCGTGTATCCCTGTGTGCCCGGCAGGGCCGCCCTGGCACACGCACGAGGCTCTGGGTGAGGGCAAGGCTGGGTGGCCAGTCATGTGCCACCCACCCCACCTGTGCAGGGGCGCTGAGCCCACCCTCTCCCCTCTCCAGGGATGAAGGGGGCCAGAAACTCAGCGTGTCCTCGGGGCCGGCGCGGGGCGGCCACGGGGAGCCGGACGCGTCCTTTGTCCCCAGGAGCGCCAAGAAGCCCCACGGTACGTGTCCCCTGGGGGGTGGTCTCCCTCTCAGCGGGGCCGGCTGCCCCGAGGGTCCCCTCCCCTGGCCTGGGCCCAGGCGGCTCCGCTCCGCCATTGACCGGAAGCCCCCCGCCGGCCCCTCCCCAGGCCATGACTCGGACTCGGATAGCGAGCTCTCCCTGGACGAGCAGAGCAGCTCCTACGCCTCCTCACGCTCGTCCGACAGCGAGGACGACGGGGGCGAGGCCGAGGACAAGTGGGACCCGGCCCAGGGCCCTGTGCACAGCACCCCCAAAGGTGAGCGAGCCCCAGGCCGCGCCGCAGACCTCAGCCGTGGCTGCCCGCCCCCGGGGCGGAGCTGTGGCAGCGAGCACAGCCCTCTGCCGGCCGGCCACCGTGGGACCCTCCCGGCGAGGACTCCGTGACGCCGACCCCGCTGCTCGGGGAACAGGAGGCTTCCAGGGCTGGGGGTGCAGGGGCTTGCAGCCGGGGACCCAGCATCGGGACTGGCCCTCCCTGGGTCCTGGCGTCCCCCCGGGCCTGCGGGCGGGGGGCTGGGGGTCAGCGCCCTCCCGACAGGCGCAGCCGAGCGGGAGCGGGAGGCAGTGGGGCTCATGAGCTGAGGGTCTGTCTTGCGCCTCAGTGGACGCCGTGGGCAACCACGTCCCAGCCAGCTGGCCCGACGAGAGCCTGGCCGGGAGCGACAGCGAGGATCCGGGCGAGCCGCCCCGCCTGAAGGTGGAGACCAAGGTCAGCGTGGAGCTGCACCTGGACGAGCAGGGCAACCACTGCGGCGAGCGCCTCCCCGCCCGGGACAGCGGGGGCCCCAGGCCCGCGGCCGCGCCGCCCAGCCAGCCCCCCGAGCAGAGAAAAGGTGCCGAGGGCCTGGGCTCCCCGAAACTGGGGGCTGGGGAGTCCCTGCTCCCGGGAGAGGGGGCCCCGGGGACGGGGTGCTTGGGAGGGGCCACCGCCCCCACTGGATGCGGGAGCCCCGAAGTGGGGAGACCCGCGCCCACACCCACAGCCCCGCGTGACTGTCCCTCCCTGAGCCCCCCACGTCCCCCGCGTCCGGCAGGGCCAGCCTGGCTGTGACCTCCTCCATCTCTCCCAACCCCGGACCCAGGCATCTTGAAAAACAAAGTCACCTATCCACCGCCGTTGACCGAAAAGACGCTGAAGTCGCGGCTGCGGGAGAAGCTGGCCGAGTGCGAGCAGAGCCCCGCGTCCTCACGCTCATCCTCTGTGGGCTCCAGCGACGGGCTCCGCGCCCCCGACGGCGCCATCACCATCAAGACGCCGCGCCGGGAGCCGGGCCGCGAGCACCTCAACGGGGTGGCCATGAACGTGCGGGCCGGCAGCGCCCAGGCCCACGGCTCCGGCTCCGAGTGAGTAGGCTGGGCCTCGGGAGGGGCGGCGGTGGCCCCCGGCCAGCCTCCCCTCGGCTCCCCGTCTAGAGGGCAGAGGCCGGGTCTGGGGGCCCGTAGCCAGGGTCTGAGCACAGGGGCCCGCCCAGGATGAGGCCTGGGGGCCGTGGGGGGCTTCCACCCAGGAGAGGAGCTCCGCGGGGGTCAGGAGGAACCAGCTGGAGGTGGGCCAGACCCCCTGTCTTGGGGGCCGAGTCAGCCACAGCCCTGAGTCCTGTCCAGCCCTGACACTCTAGGATGTGAGAGCCTGTGGGACTGAGCAGCGTCTCCTCGGCCCGGGGTCGTCACTGACCCCTTTCCTGGTTGAGGAGACTGAGGCTGGGGGCGGGGGGCACCCGGCTGCAGAGGCGTGGAAGCGGGCTCCAGCTCTGAGCTGCTCTGCTCATCTCACCGGATGGCCCGGGGAGGTGGGAAGCCTGGGACCCGGGTCTCCTGCTACAGCCACAGAATGGCCTTCCTAAACCTAGAGCCTGAGTCTGGCTGCCAGCGGTGCTCCGTGGGCCTCTGTGGAGGACACTCAGATGGGCCTGGGTCTCCGCGGCCCCTGTGGGCGGAGGTGCAGTTTCGACCTGCCCCCTCCCCTGCCCGCCAGGGTCACTGTGCCCACACATGAGCTAGTCCCCCGTGGAGCCTCCGGGCGTCCCCAGACCCCCGAGTGGGCGCTCTGCCCCCGCACGACCTCAGACCCAGCCCCGCTGCTGGTGCTTCACGGGTGGCAGGGCCGTCCTCGCTGACCCTCCGCCTGCCTGCCGGCTTCTTCCCACGCGCAGAGGCAGTAACGAAACTTCAATTTGAACCATCAGGAAACCGTGAGACAAGCCTGCCACCTCCACCAGGCCTCTGAGCCGTGTGGTCGTGCTCCTGGACCTCGGAGTCCCAGGGGCCCCCGCGCAGTCAGTGAAGCAGGCCCTGAGGGCGGGGGTCCCTGCAGGGGCAGCCCCACGACTGGCGTGACTGAAGGTCCAGATGCAAAGCCCTGAGTTGCCTGGAGGCTCCGGGCCCCTTAGGCCCCGTTACAAGTGCCAAAGGCCACGGGGTGGCTTGGACTCCCAGACCCGCACGGCTCAATCCTCAGACTGCAGAGCCCAGACCGTGCGCTGGCCTGGCCGGGATCGGGCCCAGCAGCAGAGCCGCCTAGAGACGAGCCGCCAAGGTCGGCTGGCCAGGACTCAGGGCCCCAGGCCAGCAGCTAGCTCCTCAACCATCTGCAAAGGCAGCCCGTGTCTTAAAGCAAATCCCTTTCCTTTGTTGCAAAGGTGTAGATACTTTTGTATATTTGTATGGAACTTTGAAAAGGCAAAAACCTCTGTATATTTTGCATCTGTACTGAGTCTACACTGGGAGATCCCTGGGCGTGATCTCTCCCTGTTTTTTATATGAGGAAGATCGAATAGCCGGCCTGGAGTCTGGCATGCAACCAGTAGTAGGTATGCCAGGAAAGCAGAGATGGGACGTGTGTAGGTCATGTGCCGGACAGAGGTTCCCACGCCCCTTCCAGCCAGGAGCCCGGAGCCGTGGGCATCACACGTGGCCACCCCGGATGAATCTGAGCTGCTTGTCCTCGGCTCCCACCTGCCTGGATGTGGGTATGGCTCTGAGATGGGACCACCTGGAACCGGGCAGGACTCGGGAGCCCTCCTGAGCGTGGAGGCAGGTGCACACGGCCGAGACAGGCACGCCGGGCCGCCCTCCCCCCGAGCCCCGCAGGGCCGCCCTGGCCCCCTTGCTGCAGGTGGGGCGCTGCTCTGTGCCTCTGCTCCTGTTCTCTGCAGGGCTGCGAGTGTTCACACGTCCCCGACTCAGGCGGAGGGATGGGGTCTTCCAGGATGTCACATTCCTTCCCGCCAGTTTTTCAGCTCTGTGAGGCTCTGAGGATCTCCAGGCAGGCGGGGGTCTCACCCTCAGAGTCTGACCAATTACTTCATTTTGCTTCAAATGGCCAATTGTGCGGAGGGACAAAGCCGCAGCCACACTCTTCAATGGTTACCAGGCTGTTTTTGGGAAATTCACACCGGGGATCGGCTGGGACTGCCCCTCTGCGGGGAGTTGGTGCGGCGTGGCCCGAGGGGCTGTGGAACGGGGCCCAGAATTATTCAGACACGTTTCATTTCAGTGTTTCTTTTGTTCTCTAATCGGTGTCCAAATAAATGATCGGCCCAGCTGCTTCCAAATATGAGAAACCATAAAATATGAGAATCTAAGTAAAATGCAGATGTCCGTTTACTGTATTGTTCTGATGGAAATGCGAGTGTTATTCGTGGCATAGAGGAAAGCTTATCTGATATGGTCCAAGACCACAGCAAAAATGAAATGAGATCCCAGAGCCCGCACAGCAAAATGAATTATAAATGTGCCTTAGCAGGGGAGTGGCCTTTTCAAGACACAAAATAATAGTACCTTCAGATGTTTACCATGGAGGAAGCATTTTCTAAGCAAAAAAAAAAGTGGAAATATTTTTGAGTCTTTGAACACTCCATTTTCATATTATCCCATATTCTTCCGCAACTGGATTTTGTCCCTTGAGATGTATTTAGTTTTTAATTTGATCAGAACTGTTACCAAAAAAGAAAAAAAAATGTCAGTTTTATTAAGACAGGAAAAATGTAAACCTATTTTTGTGACTTAAAAGACTATGAGAAATACTAGACACTGGAAGGTTTTGTTTTTTTTTAACAAATGTGTATTTATTAATGTTCAGAACACTGGAATTGCAACACAAATGAGGAAAGAGTCTACAATAAATTAAGGTGTTTTTGAATTTGCACTTCTGCTCTTTCGCCCCCCCCCCCCCCCCCACTTCTGCACCCGTTCCCTCCCTGTTCTGAGGCAGCCCTGGAGAAGGGACCACGAACAGGGTGCTGGGAAGCCTGGGCGGGGGAAGGAGCCATTCTAGAACTTTCTGTATGTTCTTCTGCTCATCCAGACTCTTGCTCCTTATACTTCAAAATCTTCCAACCCCAGTCTCTACTTCCAGCCCTCTGGGGACTCCTGTGAACACAAACGGTTCCTGTGGTTTCATTCATCTGTATTCATTCTTTCAGGTCAGATCATTTCTAGTGATGAATGTTCTTTTTCTTTTTTGGTGGGGGAGGGACGGAGAGGAGCCTCAAATCATTTTATTTACCTAACAGAGGAAAGGGTAACCCAAGACTAGAGGATTTGGGAGTACCTGGCCCGCATATTTAAATACACAAATTATATATATATATAACGTATGTGGGGATATGTGTACACACACACACACAGTTGGGCTTCCCTATTTAAATACACAAATTATATATATATATAACATCTGTGGGGACACACACACACACACACACACACTTGGGCTTCCCTATTTAAATACACAAATTATATATATATATATAACATCTGTGGGGACACACACACACACACTTGGGCTTCCCTATTTAAATACACAACACACACACACGGGCTTCCCTGGCAATCAGCAAAGAATCTGCAACACACACACACACACACACACACACACACGCAGTGCAGGAGATCTAGGTTCGATCTGAGTCAGGAAGATCCTCTGGAGAAGGGAATGGGTACCTGGAGAATCCCATGGAGAGAGGAGCCTGCTTCCCTGGCAATCAGCAAAGAATCTGCAACACACACACACACACACACACACACACACACACGCGCGCGCACACAGTGCAGGAGATCTAGGTTCGATCTGAGTCAGGAAGATCCTCTGGAGAAGGGAATGGGTACCTGGAGAATCCCATGGAGAGAGGAGCCGGGAGGGCTACAGATTGGGGGTTGCAAAGAGTCAGACATGCCTTAAGCAACTAAACCTAAATCAAAACCATATACATATATACATAGATTGTACCTTTTATTTTAAACCAAATTTTTTAACTACCATTTTACTACTATTAAAAAGTTTTAATTAGAATATATATAATGTTGTGTTGGTTTTTCTCATACAGCAACATGAATCAGCTGTAAGCAGATATAAATCGCTTTCCCCTTGGGACTCCCACCCACCTTCCCATCCTACCCTTTAGTGATCCATTTTCAAGTTCACTGATTCTTTCTTCTTTAATATCCATTCTGTTATGAAATCCATCCAGTGATTTTTAAAATTTCAAATATTATAAGTTCTAAAATTTCCATGTGGCTCCTTTTTATAATTTTTATTTCTCCACTAAAGACGTCTAATTTTACATGAATTTCAGAAGTGTTTACCTTTACCTCGTAGAGCATGATTGGAACTTTAAATTCTTTGATAATTTGGACATCTGGGGGACCAAAATCTGTTTTCTTTTCTCGTGGCATTTTCCTGGTTCTCTGTAAGCTGGCTAATTCCACACTGAATCCCTGACACTTAATGTTACATCATGAGCCTCTGGGTCCTGGTAAAACCCTCTGGCAGATGTCGGTTTTGTCTATTTTAGAAGGCAGTCAACCCAGTGAGGTTCAGACCCCAGCTCCGCCACCCTCTGTGGCTGACTGCCGTGCCGCCCGCCTTGCACACCTCACGGCTGGGGCATAGTCAGCCTGGGACCGGCGTGGTTTACGGCCCATCTGCTCTCAGGGCCTTCCATGTGCTGCTTGGGGTCCGTTCCAACCGGGGTGAGCCAGCGCCTGTCAGCGTTCATGGAGAGTGAGGGGTCCACTCTGCCGGCGCTCTGCTCTCTGGGGTCCACCTCACACACACCTCCTCCTGGGGCCCCTTCCTTGGTTCCTCTGTCCAGAAAGACAGGTTGCCTCCAGGGTCCTAGCCGCCTGCACTGCCCCGCTTCCACCCAACTGGGACCGCCTTTCGGGAACACCCGTGGAGCAGAGAAAAACAGCGGGGACCCCACCATCTCAGCCCACAGGGCCCCTCCTCCCAGGCCTCCGGGAGTCCTCACCCGGGTGCTGGCCACGTAACTCCAGAGGTCGGGGCCACCCTTGGGTCAGGTCTGGGAGGAGAAGAAACGCCCTCCCCAAAGGCCATTTTTCAGGTCTTGTCTCTTCAGTCTACCTGTGAGCAGTCACCTCTCGGACAGCTCGGACATGAGAGCAATAGACAAGCTCCACCTCAACCCAGAAACGCTCTGGTGGGGGGCGCATTTGAGAAGACGAGCTGCCCCTGGGGAAAGGGGAGCAGGTCCATCTGCTGGGCCCAGGTGTCCTCCCGTGGACAAAAATGATTGCCCTCCACACCAACCCCAGCCACGGCTGCTCTGGGACCCGCACATCAAGACAAAAACACTGAACAGACGCGAACACTGAACCTTGTCCAGGCCACGGAAACACCCAAACATCCCCCGTCCAGGTACAGCTGCCCCCTCACGTCACAGCTGTTGCCTCGCCCCAGCCGACCTCCCTGCAGACACAAAGGGTGCTGGGAGGTCTGGGCCTCATGAAGGCCTCCCTGGACGTGGACAAGAGGCCGCTAGAGCCCAAGGGCTGCAGGCAGAAGACGGGCCCCAGGGGCTGACCTTGACATTGACTCAAGCCTCCCAGGAGCGGAACACAAGCCAGACGCTGGGGTCTACAGAGGTGACTCTGAAGTTATGTGGGGGTATGGGGCAACCCTTCGTCTGCATTGAGAGACGGGGTCGGTGTGTAAAAGCAGCGGCCCAGGCCCTCTCTCCGGATGCCCAGTGTGCAGGTACCTGTGGCCCGGCAGCAGGGCACCCATGGGGGAGAAGGTAGGGAAGCCCATGCACTCCCAGCCCCAGCCCCTCAGATCACGGGGTTACAGCCCTGGAGTTGGGGGGTGGAGCCAGAGGCCCAGCCATGCCCCCTGGCAGACAGCTACAGCTGAGTTGGAGGCTTTGCCCACGGACCTCCCAGAGTCAGTCAGTGGCCTGGAGGACCCACAGGAGGCAGGCTGGGCCCCCAGAGCTGGCACTGCAGGCCTGGAGCACCCACAGGAGGCAGGTTGTGCCCCTCCAGAGCTGGCACTGTGGACCTGGAGGACCCACGGGAGGCAGGCTGGGCCCCCAGAGAAGGTAGCACTGCGGGCCTGTAGGCTCCCGAGCGCACTGCTGAGCCAGGGGCAGCAGCAGCTTTGTGACCCTCCTTCTGCCTCCACCAGCCGACCTGGTTGGAGGCCTGGCATCAGGCCAGGAGGACAGGCAGAGCCATCCAGAGGTTAGAAGGGCAGACTCCCCTCTGCTGGTCCGTGTCCCTGCCGACTGCCCCCCACCAGCCGCCCTCCCTCCCACCGTGGAGGCTCCCCAGATGGTGAGAACCCTAGGCCCAGGGCAGCAGACCCGGGGAGCCTGAGCCCAGGGGGGCTCCACGCCACCCCTGGAGCTGGCAGAACACAGGCAGTGTCTCAGCCCTGGCCTCCCAGCAGCGCTGAAGGTGCCCAAGGGCACTGCTGGCCTGTCTGGTCCCCCCACCCAGCAGAACGCGGAGAGCGGCTCCAGGTCTGCCTCCAGGCCTGGGCCAAGCAGAGCCTCTCTGGCCCAGCCTGGCTGGAGGGCCCCTGGTTTTGGAAGTCATGCGGCGTAGTGGGAAGTGCCAGCCGTGTCTGCCCCGGCCCCTGCCCCACCCTGGGGACACGCCCTGCTGGGGGGCCTGGAACCAGGGGAGGGGACGTGGGGGGCTGCAGTCCGACAGATGGAGCAGCACAGAGGAGGCCCTGGGGTGGCTGGGCCCACAGCCCCTACGGAGCTGCAGCCTTCTCCTTGCGGGGCCTGCTCACCTCACAGGGCAGAGCCTACACTGCCGCCCCCTCCCAGCCCCCAGGGCGGAGGGGCTGTGCCGCTCCAGGCCCAGGCACCCCTGAGCAGGGGGCTGCTGTAGCTCTGGAAGCTCCCGAAACCACCCTGGCCACCCTAACACAGGCTCACAGCCAGGGCCAGCAGGGCCGTGCTACCAGGCTTGAGGCGGGTCCCCTGAGCAGGTGGCAGCTCCTACACCAGCCCTGAGGCAAGTTCCAGGCATGGTGCAGCTCCCAGCTTCCGCCTCCCGCAGTCCCGGGGGCAGGGCCTGGCTGCGCAGAAGGGTGACCCCTCTGCTGGAGAACCAGAGAACCTCTTCGTCAACCCTGCGTGGCCTACCCGGCCCCTCCCATCTAGGCCTCACACAGGCCAGCAGGATCCACCCCTCCTGCTCAGCAGGAAGCCCAGGCCTCACTGTGGACCGCAAGCCCTGCACACTCTGGGCCCCAGGTCCCGGCCCCGATTTCAGGCTCCTCCCTGTGACCTGCCTCAGAGAGAAGGGGCACCGTGCTGGGTGACCTGACGCTGCAGCTCTGAGCCACACTGGGGGCTTCTGAGTCCTGCGGGCTGCACAAGTACCCGTGCAGGTGCTCCCCATCAGCATCGCCTGGAGGGCTGTACTGAGCGGCCGCTGCTCTAGAACCTTCTACCCCTCAGGAGGCGGGGACCACACTTCTAGCCCCAAGGCGGTGGAGGGAAGCAGGAGGCAGCGCTGGGTGCTCGAGGCTGTTCGTCCTGGCATACAAAGCCCGTGGCGGGGGCCTCCGGGCAGGGCACCAGGGACCCTGGGGAGCCCGGACCCAGGGCAGGGAAGCTGGAGGCAGTGGGGCGTGGGGACACCTGTCCGGAACGACAACTTCCCGTCTGACTCAGTGATAGCACCTCCCGCAGCACAGATGCCATGAGGCCACAGGAAGGCCAGGCAGAGCATCTCCAAACCTCCCGCCCAGGCAGCCTCAACCGCCCATGGCAGCACGACAGTCGCCCCAGGACTCAGTGGAGACTAAGACGCCCTGCCAACGCCAGCTCTGAGGGTCTGTACTCTCTCACCTGCCAAGCAGCTCCGGCCAGCCCCGAGCCACCTGCCCCCAGAACTCGCACACGCACACACACCCCGGACTCGTGTCTGGGTCCCGAAGCGCACAGGTGAAGCCTAACGCCAGGTGCCCTGGGGTCAGGAGGCCTCGGGGAGGAAATTGGGTCCTGAGGGTGAGGCCCTCGGGGACAGGAACTGGTGTCCTTGCATCAAGCCCAGAAGGGTCCCGGCCTTCCAGCATGAGGACACAGTGGGAAGCCGGCCATCAGTGGCCTGTGAGCGCACCCTGCCCCATCTGAGGCCGGACCCTGGTCTCAGACGTGTGGCCCCGGCAGCTGAGAGAAAAGACTCCCGTGTCAGTGAGCCCCAGGTCTGCGGTGGTCCATCACGGCAGCCTGAACAGACCAAGGCGTGCGCACCCACCAACCTCCTCACGGTGACCCCGCCCGGGGGCCCAGGCACCTTGAGTCTCTGATGCGACTGGCCAGGGCGCCGGGCACTCTGTGGTGGGGTGATGGGGGGCTTCTGTGCAGCTGCCCAGACTCGGGGCAGGGCCGCACTCAGAGGGGCCTCAGGCCTGCAGCCCTCCCCGGCAGACACCCTGCAGGCTGGACGCGGCTCAAGGCTGCTTACACGGCCCTGCCACAGGGGAGGGTGCGCACAGGCGCGAAGGGAGAGGCAGAGAAGCAGGCCCCGCCCCCCCGTGCCGTCCCCCTGCCTGGCCACACAGTGGTGCCCTGGAGCCCCGAGACAGCCCCCTGGGCCCCGCCCCCCGGAGGCACGGCCAGAACCTACATCCCAGACAGTTTATTGGATGCTGCCCCTCCTGGGGGTGTGAGGGAGGAACCCTACAAACGGGCGCCTGGGATACAGCCTTCAGCCAGCACTGGAGAGGCCGCCAGGTCACCGGGGGCGGCAGGTCAGGCCGGGCTCCCGCAGGCTCAGCAGCAGCGCGGAGCCCCCGTCGGCTCCCCGGGCTCCGCTCCCCCGCGCCGCCTCCGTCAGGGCGCGGGCCCCAGGCCCGGGTTGTCGCTGGAGCCCTCCGTGGCCACGCTGGGCGCTCTCTGGCCCTTCTGCAACGTGTAGGTGGATGGCCCCAGACGCAGGATCTTCCCGCTGCCCAGACACTCGTCCCCTTTGTAGAACACGGCGAACTGGGGGGACAGAGGCCGCGTCAGCTGCAGCGGGACCCGGGCTCCGGGTGCCCTGAGCAGCCTGGATCCACGCAGCTGGTCTAGCGCTGGGGGACAGCGGGCCCCGCGCCACAGGCAGGCCAGAGCAGGGCCGCGTGGGAGCCAGGACGCGTGCTCGCAGCAGTTGGGAGAGCAGCGCCAGGCGCAGGGCTGGCCACGTGACCAGCACCCCACACCCCCTCTGCCCCCAGCCCCTCACTGTCTGGAGGAAGAGCAGGCTGTCCGTTCTTCCAGAGCACGAAGCCCACTACCACGAGCCTGCATCTCTGCAGGCCGAGCTGGTGCTAAGAAGGGCCACATGCAGCTGCGGGGCCACGACCCCATCTGACCCGCCAGCCGGAGTGCCCACTCACCTGTCCTGGGGCGAGAGCGCGCACAGCCTTCACGGCCGTCACCCACACAGTGCCATCCTGATTGAGGGTCAGCACGCAGGGCACTGGGTGGAAGAGAAGGACCCTTGGAGGCGGCGCTAGCCTTGCTGAGCGTGCAGCCTCAGGTCTTAGCCCCGGGGGAGGAGGAGCAGGGAGTGGGGACAAAGGAAGCTTGGGGCAACAACAGCCAGAGGGGCTCAGCGCTGCCCAACAGGGGCCAGGGGTACACACACCACCTGCCACTCACCTGCCAGCTGGACCGAGGTGCCCCACCCCTCCCCAAGACCCCCCTGCATCCCAGACAAAGGAGGCTCAGCTGGCCTCAGTGCCTCCAGCCTGTCTCTGCAGGCAGAGGGCGAGGAGGGCTGAATGGGCTACGTGATCTGGACACTGAGGCCCTCCCTGCCCCAGGTCTGACCGCCTGTCCTAACCCCGCCCTGACCCACGGGTCCTTGAGCAATCACCTAGCGCCATCTGGTGGCGGAAGCGGAAGTGACACTCCATCATCTTGTCGCGGACCAGGGCGGCAGGCGGTTCCTCCGCGATCCAGTGAACGCGGCCGGTCCGCAGCAGGTCTCTGTACAGGGCCGGGTGGTCTGTCCGGGGGGCCTGCGGGACGGAACGCGAGGCTCCTCAGCAGAGGGTCCCTGCCCCAGAGCCCCCTCGCTGCACTCCATTCACGACTAGCAGTAAGCACGCAGTGAACACCACACTGACCCGTGGAGACTGGTGCGTGTCCCTGGGGCCGCCCTAACTGCGCACGTGAGCGCACGGAGGGGAGGCCACGCGCACGCGCCCTTGGCGAACAGCAGAGCACGCGGTCAGCCCAGTCTCACTCCGCTCGTCCCCGCCACACCCTGCCTGCCCAGCGCCGGGGAACCCGGGCCAGCCACACTCCCACAGGCATCCCACCAAGGCCCGCGTGGCTGGGAACAGGCTCCTGGGGCCTCCACACAGTCTGGCCTCCTAGCACCCAGCAGCACCCCCGAGGCAGGAGGGAGAACACCAAGTCCAGGGCTCTCGGGCTCTAAGCGGACCCACCCGCCCGCGGAGACCCGCCCAGGGACCAGGGTCAGTGGACCACCCTTTCCCAAAGCAAAAGACACCACTGAACATCACACTGCAGTCACTTTAATTCACCCCGATCAGAATCGCTGCCCGGACTTCTGCACCAGGGCCCTCCCAGGAGGAAATGTCCCAGCCCCGGTGGGCAGGCTCGCTGGCCCTCCACCCAGTCTAAGAACAGAGCGTGCACTTAGCCAGGCTGCTCACCCCCAGCCCTGCGAAGACTGGGACTAGATCATTCTGCAGGTGACAGGGTCCCGGGCTTCACCTGCTACACACCAGCAGGACCTGATGCCCGCCCCAACGCTGTGACACTAAAAATGTCCCCAGGCCCTGAGAAATGTCCCAGGTCCCAGAGCCCCACTACAGCAGATGGCCTGGGCGGGTCCCAGCTCTGTTCTGTCGTTCACCAGTGACTCGCTGGAGGCGCCCGTGAGCCGGCCCATCCCGGGCACTGACTACCCTGACCACGAGGCCTTCCACACACTACTTCAGCTTTGGGTCCGTCTCCTCTGTACAAGCAGAGGAGTGACATCTACTTAGGGGACTGATGTCAGGATGACCAGCGTGATGGGCATACAGGAAGAGCTAACAACTACCTCACACAGAACCTCTGGCACCGGCGTCAATCCCGAGGGCACTGAGGGAGGCCCTGCAGAGCACCCGCTCCGCCTGCTCAGCCGCACGGGCTCTGCCCAGCCTGGCCTCCGCCACCTCCCCGCTGACTCACCACAAGCACATCGCCCTTGGCAGCATCCTTCTCCACCACGTACCAGGGCTCCCGTAAGCCTCCTATGTTGGCTCTCTGGCCCAAAGTGTACAGGAACCAACCTACGGAGACAGGTTCTTGCTGAGGTGGGAGGAGCCCCCTCGCAAACGCCCAGGCGGGACAGGGGTGGCAGGCAGGAGGCGCCCCTCTGTGGGCCGCTTGGGCAGCTGGGGTTAGGCTGTACCTCCCACCCCGCAAGGAGCAGTTCCAGCCACGGGGCCACCCGGCTGGCAATGAGCGGGGCCCACTCCTTCAGAAGGTGGGCCTAGTGCCCCGCCAGAAGCCACGAGCCCCTCCTGCTGAGCCTCCGGGGGTTTCACAGGCGCGCCCCGCTCCCGTGGATGAACCACACGGGGCGGGCGCACCACAGCGGGCACGCCTCCTCTGTGCGCCCCCCTTTATGTGTCCGTTCAGCCTCACCTTTATGTGTTCCCAGAACCTTGTTGTCTTCTATAGAAATAAACCGGCCAGGTCGAGGCTGTAAGTACTGGAAAACAAGTGCTCCATCACCAACAGCTCCAGGTTCAGAGCAGAATCAGGGCCCCATCCTTTCACATCAAAGAACACTCACCTCAAGGATGAAATTTTCAAAGTTCCTTTTACCAATGAAACAGATGCCCATGCTCTGAAATGAACGGAAGGCCAGGTGTGAGATGTACGGCTGGGCAGGGGTCCCGCGCTCCACTCAGAGACCCCAGGCAAGGATGTGGGTACAACACAGGGCCTCCCGGGGCTCACCCGTCCTGAGCCACCACACCCTCCAGGCCAGGGGCCCGGCTCCCCTCCTCCAGGGCCACAGACACCAGTCAGAGCCACACACAGACCTCGCAGGCCTTGTTTCAGGTCCCAGACAAGGACCCAGCGGCTACGCAAGCAGCGCCACCACCGGCCTGGCCCGCACTCACGGCAGACCCTCAGGCCAGCCAGGCCCGCACTCGCGGCAGACCCTCAGGCCACCCTCCCGGGAAAGGAAACCAGAGCTGCTGGAGGCCTCAGACACTGTCCGTGAGGCTGGGGCAGAGACAGAGGCCAGAGCAGGAGCAGGAAGCACAAGCCAGGCCACAAGGCAAGGTTGCAGGAGGGTCAGAGTCCCGTCTCGATGTCTAGCGTGAGACGAGCGAGTGGGGATGGGTCGCCCGGCGTCCTCACCTACACTCTGCCTTGTGTCTGCCTAGAACGGGGGCCCCCTGAGGGCAGCGCCCTCACCCCTACCAGCAGCAGCGCCCCTCAATCCTACCTCCTTCTTCTGAAGCACATGATGAAGTCTGTTCTCAGCAGCTATTTTCTTTACGAAATCTTTCGTTAATTCCCCCAGGGGAAAGAGGGTTCTCCTTAGTGCCTCCTGGGGAACCTGGCTGAGAAAGAAGGTCTGGTCTTTAAAGCTGTCAGCTGCTTGGAGGAGTTTTACCGCTGCCAAGAGTAAAGAACAAAAGATGTTGCAGGAACAAAAATAACCATGCTTTGCTTTTAATAGTGTCCTTCTGTTTACTTTGACAGGTTAGCCCTGGTCTGGCAGAAACAAAGATCAATACTCAACAGCACACTTCCAGAAAAATGATCTGCCATGGTTAAAAAAAATTCCCATCCCTAATTTATCTACTGTTGGAAAAAATACATGGAAGGGAGATTTTACGTGATAAGGAAATTTATTCTGGTTCATGTGTTAGGCTATGTTTTCAAAGATTAAACATCACGTGACAAAAACATTATGAAGTATTAAGAAAAAACCAAAATGAGCCACATTTGGGAAAATCAGATGAGACGCCTCCCAGCAAACCCTGCTGAGACGGTGGGCTGTGCTGTTTCCCATTAACCACAGGTGATCACGCCCTGGCTGCTCGCCGCACCTCCCACCCCCAGTGGACACCGACCACGCTCCCCAGCAGCGCCCGCTTCTCAACCCACTTCCCGGCTTGCTGACAGTGGGCTTTGCTGAGTCCAAGCTGACGCCTGTCAGCCGCTCCTCTGCGGTCTCTCTAAAGGTCTGCGTGTGTGCGGAGTTGCTTTCGTGTCTGACTCTGCCAGCCCACGGACTGCAGCCCGCCAGTCTCCTCTGTTCATGGGATTCTCCAGGCAAGGATACTGGAGTGGGTTGCCATGCCCTCCTCCACGGGATCTTCCCAGCCTAGGGATCTCTCACAGGACACCTGCATCTCTTACATCTCCTGCATTGGCAGGTGGGTCCTCCACCACTAGCACCACCTGGGAAGCCCCTCCAAAGGTCTGTTTCATTGTAAAGACTGTTTCCACCTTGACGGCAATGGTGCAGAGCTCTGCCTGACCGTGGCCTTGGGATGGGGTTCGGAAAACAAGGTCCAGCTCCGCCTCTGGCCGCCAGGTCCAGGCTGGCGTGTTACAGACCTTCTACGACCACGAACACTGGGTCCTCCACTCTGCAGCTCAGTGAACAATGGAAATGGAGCGTGACACCAGTGTCACAGCCTCTTTCCATGTGTCTCAGGACCAGGGCTAAGCGAAGCCTTGGAGAGTCACATGCAGAGCTCACACCTGCGCAAACGGTACAAAGAGCCCGTGTGGCCCAGCCTGTCACATGCGTAGCGCCCCCGTGTGGCTGGTTATGTTTTCCTTCTGTGACCTCAAATTTGACCCTCACGTTAGCCCTACGACAGGCTTATCCCCATCTTCAGGTGAGGAAACCGAGGCTTAGATAATGAAATGACTGCCCACAGGGGTGCAGGGAGATGAGGGCAGAGCTGGAAACTGAGCCCAGTCACTTGGGTTCCGTTCCATCAGTTTTTACGTACAAAACAACAAAATCGAGTGAAAAGTGAAAAAGAGAGTCCAGTCAACCAGTCATCAGGTAGGCAGGCTCATTTGCCAAATGCTATTTTTTGTTTCAAAACTAAATTTAAACAAACAAAAAATCTATGATTTTTAAGAAAGAGAGCGGGTAACCCTTGACCAGGAAGAGGGGCCCCTAGTAAGGGAGGGTCTGCCGGCACCCAGAGCTCCCTTCAGCACCTGCCCTGCTCCAGGCTGGCCAGCATGCCACCTGCCCCGACACGGGCGAGGACACAGGCTGCGCCCGGGACTGGTAGGACACAGGAGCTCAGGCTGGGCACGCTGACCCCGTGCCCTCTCCCCGAGGACTCAGGCCAGGAGGCTTAATCCGGCCTCCAGGGCAACTGAGTCAGGACAAAATAAAAAATCTCTAGGTGTCTTGAAAACACGCAGAGAATAAAGACACTGAGGCATCGTTACAACAGCTACACAGACCAGAGCACGCACCACGTGATTAGGTCTGGTCAGAAAGGCCCAGTCAGCTGTGCGCAGTGGCACCTTTTCCAGGAGACAAGCAGGCACGCTACGCGACACAGAAACGAATCCTTCATCTACTAACGACCCGGGACCCACGACCGCTGGGTCTTGGGGCCTGATTCCGCTGTGGTGTACCCTGGAGGCAAGGCTGGGTGGTCACGGCCAGGTCCTCCTGGTGTGCGGGGCGGGGGGTGTTTCCCTGGTGAGGGGTGCCCAGGAGTGTACAGGCAGCACCCGGGGAGAGAAGCGGTCATCTGCCCCTGGGCACCAGTGCCCCCCAGGGCACACAGTGCCATGCAGGCGGCAGCAGGGGGCCTTCCCAACACCAGGAAAGCGGCGGCCTTGTCTGGGCCCGGTCAGTACGCTGATCTGTGGCCTCGGCTGCCGTGAGGTGGAGGGATGAGGAGAGAAAACGGCAGCTGAGCTGCGGCCAGTAACTGGGCTGGACAACATGGAGGACCAGGAAGGAGCACAGACTGTGGAGCTGGGTGGACCGGGCTGGGTCCGGCCCCCGACCCAAGGCCCCCCTGCCAGAAATGTAGCCAAGCTTCAGTTGCTTCCTCGGAGAAAAGGACCCGGAGACCCACCTGCTGGCCCTGCTAAGATGGGTGCAGGGAGGGGACACCTCACGCTGGGGTCAGAGAGGGTGGAGGTGGACAGGAGGGAGGCCAGGGCAGGCCAGACCTGGAGAAACGCCAGGTCTGCTTCAGTCCTGTAGCCGAGGAAACAGTTTGCAGAGACGTGGCTCTGAGTTCCATGCGGTCTTTCCCTTCACAAGGATAAAAATTTTTCTACACAGATGTGCGCCAGGACCAGCCAACCGCCTTCTGGGGGACTGCTTGGCCCTTCCAGGCTGGTGACACCTTGTGCCGTCTGACACTGATAACCTAATTTATACACGTGATCTTCCAAAGCGAGCTGCCAGGCCTGCGCCACGAATGCTAGGAGCCAGCCCCATTTCACACTGCAGTGCCACGTCACGCCGCAATCTCGGGCCTGTGACACTCCACCACTGTCGCCTGCTTCCCCCAGAACTGGGTTAAGTTTCCCAGCAGCCCTGCCCGGGCAGCCGCCTGAGCCAATCGGAGGCCCTGGGGCAATGACCCTTGAGGTAACTGTCCTTTTTTGAAGAGGAAACCAAAAGCAACAAGCTCACCTGGAAAACACGGGGAGAAGTTGGGCAGAGTGCCTGACAACACGCAGTCACTGCTTCGTTTCCGAATAGCTCAGCCCTGACCTGGACACGTGTACTCACCGTTCCTAACTTCAAACCGGTTTCTGAAGAGCCCTTCTGGCCTCTTGATGTGCTTCTGCTGAAACACCTCTTCATCTTCCAGGGACGTTCTTGCGTAGTGACCTGTCGCCACTGCATCTGCGCCTGGGAGGTTTTTAAAAGCATGAGGGTAGGAGTTTAGACATGCACTTGCTGATCTCAGTCGGTCCAGGCCCAGGGTGCTCCACAGGGCAGAGATGCCAGGTCTCACACCAGGCAGTCTGCGCAGGGGACCCGCCTCACCCCCAAATGCCCAGATCCCATGGAAGAGACACAGTCGTGGGATTCTGTTAAACAGGTGGTCTTTGAAGTCTCTAAACTGATAAAATCTTAACCACAAGGTTTTGCTGCGCATCTAAAAGCCTTTGAAAAGTTAGTATTGGGAATTCCCTGGCAGCCCAGTGGTGAGGAGTCAGAGCTTTCACTGCCAGGGCCCAGGTTCGATGCCTGATCAGGGAACTAAGACCCCACAAGCCACATGTCCAAAAAAAAAGTTAATATCTATTCATTCATTCTAGCCTAAGGAAAACGGCAAACATGTACACCAAGGTTGAAGTACAGAAAGCGCGTTTCAAGGCTTTTCACACTAAGGAGAAACTGAAAACCACTGCAGTGTGTGACACCAGGAGGCTGCGAACGCTGCACCGCTGCATGGTAACAGCGCCGCAGATACAGAGCTTAACGGCACTGGGGAAACGCGCAGGATGCTGTTCAGCAGAGGAAGGAAGTACAGGGTCCCACTCTTCTCAACGTACAGGAAAACCGGAAGACAAGCAACAGAAAGTCTTTCTCTTTGATTCTGGGAGGAAATTACAGATGACACTTTCCCTCCTCTTCTTATGCTTCTAAGTTTTAAACTTTCTTTAATAAATGCATATTACTTTTATCACAGTGAAGGACCATCCAGTAAAATCAATTTCTTCTTTCCACACTATGCAAAAAAGTTAAAGAATCTACCAAGGCATATATTAATCCACAGCCCTTGCATTGTATGAAAACTCCACAGACATTCAGGATTGTGAGATTATTTCCCAGAAGCTGCAGCAAAACTGAGCCAGCACTTAACCAAAGAATTGTTTAGTCGCTAAGTTGTATCCGACTCTTTGTGACCCCACAGACTGTAGCCTGCCAGGTTCTTCTGTCCATGGGATTCTCCAGGCAAGAATACTGGAGTGCGTTGCCACTTCCTTCTCTAGGGAATCCTCCTGACCCAGGGATCAAACCCACGTCTCCGTTCTTGGCAGGCAGATTCTTTACCGCTGAGCCAACAGGGAAGCCCAGTAAATCAGTTGTTGTTGTTTAGTTGCTCAGTCGTGTCTGACTTTGCGACCCCATGACCGCAGCACGCCAGGCCTCCCTGTCCTTCACCATCTCCCAGAGGTTACTCAAACCCATGTCCATTGAGTCGGTGATGCCATCCAACCATCTCATCCTCTGTCAACCTCTTCTCCTCCTGCCTTCAATCCTTCCCAGCATCAGGGTCTTTTCAGATGAGTCACCTCTTCACATCAGGTGGCCAAAGGACTGGAACTTCAGCTTCAGCATCAGTCCTTCCAATGAATATTCAGGACTTATTTCCTTTAGGATTGACTGGTTTGATCTCCTTGCAGTCCAAGGGACTCTCAAGAGTCTTCTCTAGCACCACAGTTCAAAAGCATCAGTTCTGCCTGGCTCAGCTGTGATTCTCACTCCAGAGTTGGAGGAAAAATACTTGTCCAATGCTGGGTGAGCTCTTCAAATTTAAGCTTTACTCCTCAGATCCGGCAGATACATGCTGAAACCAACCTCAGCTCCTGGAAATCTCATGATTTTTAAAAAGACAAACAAAGATAATCCAAATCACTTACCAAGATTATCCACAGCATAATTAAAAAAACAACGGAATTTTATATGCTTATTGCAGACTATGTCAGGATTAGGAGTTCTTCCTTTTTCATATTCATTTAAAAAATCACTGGAATGAAAAGAAAAGTCTTTTTATTTATAAGTGTCAAACATACTATGGAAAAATACATGAGGTACACGACTTGCTTAGAGCTTCTCCCTGTTTTACTAAAACTGTAATTTTCTGCACGATAGGAGCTTCAGTACAGAATCATTCTCAGTATTTTCATCAAACGTTCGTTTAAAGCCAGCTGCACTTTCCATCTGAGTCTGCACTCACCAGGCACCAAGCCCCGTTGCGCCATTTCCCAAAGTAAGACCCACGGGACCCCACCCCTGATGAGGTGCAGGTTGCAGGGCCTGGCCCAGGCTCGGGTGTCTGTTTAACCAGCACTCCAGCTGGTTCCTCAGCCTGACACCGACGGCCCTGGGGCTTTGTCCGCAGGGACCAGCCACAGCCGGCCTTCCAGGGCACACCTGAGCCCTCGCTCTCTTACGCTAATTTAGCAGCAGAAACATCTCAAGGTTGAAGAGACGTTAAAGAGAGCTCTGGCAGGTGGCACAGCAATAGGAATACAGGCTGGGGTGCTCAGGATGCAGGTCTGGCTTCTAACCCAGAGTCCCCAGGGACGGTCGAGGCCTCCCGCACATGGTCTCTGGCACCACGGCCTGAAAACAGAAAGCGCTGGCGGGGTACATTAGCCTGGCTGACCCCGGCAGGCCTGCTGTTGAACGGCTCGCGTCACCGCAGGAAGCCCCCGGCATCGGGAGCGCCCCCACCTGAACACGTCGTTCCAGTACTCCTTCACGTAGGACACCTGCCGGAAGGGGATGTCCAGGATCTGGCACACCCTGTAAGCGTCCTCGCAGTCTCTGTCAGCAGTGCAGACGCCGTGCTCATCCAGGGAGTCCCAGTTCCTCATAAACACCCCTGTCACCTGGTAACCTGTGGGGGGGAGCGGAGGAGAGGACGTAACATGGACCTGGAGTGGAAAAGGCAGCGCCTTCCGAGCTCTCCCGCGCCTCTGTGCACTGGGGCCTGGCAGTGCCTCCGGCCGCCATGTGGCCTGCAGCGCTCTGACCGCATCTTAATGCAAACAGCCACGGACGCTCCGGCAGAGGCTTCCACCCTGACCCTCTGCTACACACACTTGGTAAAGGCCTCCATCACCATAACACCCTGTGGGGCTGAACTGATGGTGTGCATCTCAGAGGTGTGAACATCCTGGAGGTGTGAACATGATGGCATTTCTCATCTTCACGCGCCCACACTGTGTGGGCGTACAGAGAGACTTGGCCGTGTGACTGCATCAAAGAAGAGCAGAAATTCTACATGACTTTTCAAAACAAACACAAGCTACCATTCAGTTACCAGAAAGGCAAACTCAATCCAAAAGTTATTTCCAATTACCCACTCAGAATTAGATTCTAAGCAGTCAGACATAAAGACATTCAAAATTTTGGTTGCTTTATCATGGGGCTTCCCTGGTGGCTCAGACGGTAAAGAATCTGCCTGCAGTACAGAGGACGCAGGTTCAACCTCTGGGTCAGGAAGATCCCCTGGAGAAGAGAATGGCAACCTGCTCTAGTACTCTTGCCTGGAGAATTCCATGGACAGAGGAGCCTGGTGGGTTACATACAGTCCTTGGGGTCACAAAGAGGTGGACATGACTGAGTGACTAACAGGCACACCCATCTATATACTTTGAGACCTCTTTTTTCCCTTTTCTGTTGCAGACAAAGTATCAAACCAAACGTTGGGGAGACCAACTTTGTAACTACATAGGTGTCTACCAGGTATGAGAAATGGCTGAATGTAATGAAAGACAGGGCCATGGACTGTAAAAGGTTTAACACGGTACTCCAGAGAGCAGAGACTTGGTGACAAAGCTCTGCCATGTGAGCAAGGCCGCTACCCCAATCCCAGCAGGTCCTCCCTCCTCTACGTCCCAGATCCCCGAGCCTGCTTCCCTAACAGTGCACACTACACTGGGCTCCAGCCGCTCCTGTCCGCGCCCCTGCAGCTACTGGAGTGAGGCAGTCTTCCACCCGCCAACGCTGTCTCACACCCGTGTGCACCCAGCACCCAGCAGTGCTTAAGAACAAGAGCTTAAGCAGAACAAATACACAACTCCACACCCAGAGCTTTAAAATCCCCCTCTGCCATGGCCTCATCTGCCTGATCATCCTCCTGGAGACGTGACCACTCACGTGGCTGAGCCCTGGCGCTCCAGGAGACCATAGCGCTTTGCTGGCCCTTAACTTTTCAGGAGGCACGTGACAGAACATGCACCTCTGACGAGACTGAAAAAGACCTCCGTGTCGAGGGGAGAGGACCGTGCTGCTTCTCTGCTGTGCCCAGCAGCTTCCCACCCGGAGGAGCAAAACCCAAGGCAGCTGGTCTGTGAAGCTGCTCAGCCTGGATTCTGGGAAGGAGCGCTTGCCTTCCTGATGGAGTAAAATAATGTAACTCGTCTAGTTACACTAGACACTAACTAGTGCACTAAAAAAGGCTGGGGCTCAGGAGGCATGGAGGTATTCTTAGTAACCAGAGCTGTTACAAAGTTATAATAAAAAGTGTTAAACACAAGTAGAGGCAGGCTGTGAGCATATATAATCACGATAAAGCAGGCCCTTAACTCAAGGATGTCTGCCACATCGCCCCAGACATGTCACTGCCTAGTCAGAACCCTTCAAGGGCTCTGCACTGTTTTCCAACAGTCTGAAGTCCCTAACAGAACCCATTCCATAAGCAGAGCTCACCCTACCTCTCCACCTCCTCTCGCTCCATACCTCCCAGACCCAGCCAGTACTTCTGTGCCTCTGAGCTTTGCACCTGCTGCTGACTCCACCAGAAATGCTTCCACCTTACCTCCTGAACCCCAACCTTTGCTTAGGGAACTCCTCCTCCTCCTCCTCCAAGTCGTGATACCACAGATATGAGGATCTTAGATCTCTCATCTTCCAGGTTGGTACCTCGATGAATAAACCTTTCTCTGCTCCAAACTCAAAACCTTCAATTTGTCTGCCCTCACTGTATACCATTGGACACATGAACTTGGCTTTGACAGTAGTCTCAGTGCAAACACTATCTCTGTGATGTTTTGATTCCATTTTATCACAATTATATATGCTCACAGCCTGCCTCTACTTGTATTTAAGACTTATTATAACTTTTGTAACAGCTATGGTTATTAAGAATATCTCCACACCTCATGAGCCCCAGGCTTTGCTTAGGGACCTCCTCCTCCTCCAAGTCGTGATACCACAGATGAGAGGATCTTAGATCTCTTATCTTCCAGATTGCTACCTCCTCGACGAATAAAACTTTCTCTGCTCCAAACTCAAATTCAGTTTGTCTGGCCTCACTGTACCATTGAACACAGGAACTGGGGTTTGACAGTAGTCTCAGGGCAAACACCACCATCTCTATAATGCTTTGATTTCCTGCTTTATCACAATTATATATGCTCACAGCCGGCCTCTGCTTGTATTTGACACGTTTTATTACACCTTTTGTAACAGTTTGGTTATTAAAACGAACTAATAACCTCTCCTGCTGAGTGCCTAACGTGTTCTGGGCGCTAGGGTAAAGGATTTGTGTGTTCTCTTATTTATTAATACTACCTCCAGTAACCCTGGGAGGTAGGTGCTCCCTCCATTTTACAAACAGGGGGAGCTTGAATCACTTGTCCCAGGTCAGGAACCTTGGGTTCCCTCTGCATTCCAAGTGCCTAAGAACGAAAGGCGCCTCAACAACAGAGGGTCTACAAGTGCCATTAAGTACAGGAGGGCTCACACCGGGAGAGGGTCAGACGGACGGAGAATTAGATAGGCAGCGAATCTCGGCCTCAGGTAAGCGCCTGGGGAAACGGAAGCGCTCCTGGGCAGAGTCTGTCATCCACCGAGCGGAAAACACAGCCGTGACTTGATAACCACACCGCCCGTTGGGACTGGTCGCACACGTCTCCAGACGGCCACGCCGTGTGTCGTGGAGACGAGGACCTCCACGGAGGCTGCAGTGCCCACGTCAATGGTCCTCAGGCCGGCGCTCCTCAGGCCTGGGCCGAGTGCGGACGCCGCCGCCGCCACAGCCGCGGGAGCAGGGCCTCGGGGCCAGGGAGAAACACGACTGCCGGGAGTCGGAGACCCACTCTCCCCTGCTCGACCCGGCGGCAGGTGGGGGCCTGACGGCTCCCCGACAGGCGGAGCGGCGGCCGCGCGCTCCCACTCCCAGGCGTACAGTGAGGGCCGGGGCGCCGCGCCACTAGCGGGGCTCTCCGAGAAGGGGCCGCGCGGGGGCGGCCGGGTCCCTCGGCCTCCTCACCTCTCCGCCTCAGCAGCAGCGCTGCCACGGCGCTGTCCACGCCGCCGGAGACGGCGCACACGACGTGCCGAGCCGCCTGCATCGAGAGCTGCCGATTCCGTCACTGCCGCCGTCGCTTCCGCTTCTAGCCGGAATTCCCGCCCTCCTTGCCGCGAGACCGCAGAAGAGGCCCGGGCGGAAGCAGGTGCTCGGCGCCCAGCGTTCCTACGTGCCCGCTGCTCCCTGGCGGGCCTGGGACCACGCCCCCTGCACTCCTGGCTCTTGCTTACCTCTCTGCGCGCGGCTGCCAGAAACAATCTGCGTGCGTGCGTGCGTGTGTGTATTCTGTGTGTGTGTGTGTGTGTTCCCAGCACACAAAGGTGTGTGTGTGTGTGATGTCAACTACAAATTGGCACTTAACAAGACCATTGCCAAGGACTGAACAACAAAGGCGTTTGCCATCTGCCGCTACGGAGATTGAACCCCATGCTGCTAAAATAGCTCTTGACCTTCAACAAGCCCTGAGGGAGTTCAGGGTGCAGGCGCTCTGCGCACCAGGGAATCCGGTGGGACAGGTCTTTGGATAGTTGGATGTTTTGGGGAACGGATTTTATAATCTCCATCCTTCAGTTCAGTTCAGTGCAGTCACTCAGTCGTGTCTGACTCTCTGCGACCCCATGAACTGCAGCAAGCCAGGCCTCCCTGTCCATCACCAATTCTCGGAGTTTACCCAAACTCATGTCCACTGAGTCAGTGATGCCATCCAACCATCTCATGCTCTGTCATCCCCTCAATCTTTCCCAGCATCAGGGTCTTTTCCAATGAGTCAGCTCTTCACATCAGGTGACCAAAGTATTGGAGTTTTAGCTTCAACATCAGTCCTTCAAATGAACACCCACAACTGATCTCCTTTAGGATGGACTGGTTGGATCTCCTTGCAGTCCAAGGGACTCTCAAGAGTCTTCTCCAACACCACAGTTCAGAAGCATCAATTCTTCAGTGCTCAGCTTTCTTTATAGTCCAACTCACATCCATACATGACCACTGGAAAAACCATAGCCTTGACTAGACAGACCTTTCTTGGCAAAGTAATGTCTCTGCTTTTTAATATACTGTCTAAGTTGGTCATAACTTTCCTTCCAAGGAGTAAGCGTCTTTTAATTTCATGGCTGCAGTTACCATCTGCAGTGATTTTGGAGCCCCCCAAAATAAAGTCAACCACTGTTTCCCCATCTATTTGCCATGAAGTGATGGGACCAGTTGCCATGATCTTAGTTTTCTGAATGTTGAGCTTTAAGCAACTTTTTCACTCTCCTCTTTCACTTTCATCAAGAGGCTTTTTAGTTCCTCTTCACTTTCTGCCATAAGGGTAGTGTCATCTGCATATCTGAGGTTATTGATATTTCTCCTGGCAAACTTGATTCCAGCTTGTGCTTCATCCAGCCCAGCGTTTCTCATGATGTATTCTGCATAAAGTTAAATAATTAAGCAGGGTGACAATATACAGCCTTGACATACTCCTTTTCCTATTTGGAACCAGTCTGTTGTTCCATTTCCAGTCCTAACTGTTGCTTCCTGACCTGCATACAGGTTTCTCAAGAGGCAGGTCAGGTGGTCTGGTATGCCCATCTCTTTCAGAATTTTCCGCAGTTTGTTGTGATCCACACAGTCAAAGGCTTTGGCGTACTCAATAAAGCAGAGATAGATGTTTTTCTGGAACTCTCTTGCTTTTTCGATGATCTAGTGGATGTTGGCAATTTGATCTCTGGTTCCTCTGCCTTTTCTAAAACCAGCTTGAACATCTGGAATTTCACAGTTCACGTATTGCTGAAGTCAGGCTTGGAGAATTTTGAGCATTACTTTACTAGCGTGTGAGATGAGTGCAATTGTGCGGTAGTTTGAGCATTCTTTGGCATTGCCTTTCTGTGGGATTGGAATGAAAACTGACCTTTTCCAGTCCTGTGGCCACTGATGAGTTTTCCAAATTTGCTGACATAGTGACTGCAGCACTTTCACAGCATCATCCTTTAGGATTTGAAATAGTTCAACTGGGATTCCATCACCTCCACTAGTTTTGTCCATAGAGATGCTTCCTAAGGCCCACTTGACTTCACATTCCAGGATGTCTGGCTCTAGGTGAGTGATCACACCATTGTGATTATCTGGGTCGTGAAGATCGTTTTTGTACAGTTCTTCTGTGTATTCTTGCCACCTCTTCTTAATATCTTCTGCTTCTGTCGGGTCCAAACCATTTCTGTCCTTTATTGAGCCCATCTTTACATGAAATGTTCCCTTGGTACCTCTAATTTTCTTGAGGACATCTCTAGTCTTTTCCATTCTATTGTTTTCCTCTATTTCTTGGCACTTTTCGCTGAGGATGGCTTTCTTATCTTTCCCTGCCATTCTTTGGAACTCTGCATTCAAATGGGTATGTCTTTCCTTTTCTCCTTTGCTTTTCGCTTCTCTTCTTTTCACGGCTATTTGTAAGGCCTCCTCAGACAGCCATTTTGCTTTTTTGCATTTCTTTTTCTTGGGGATGGTCTTGATCCCTGTCTTCTGTACAATGTCACAAACCTCTGTCCATAGTTCATCAGGCATTCTGCCTATCAGATCTAGGCCTTAAATGTATTTCTCACTTCCACTGTATAATGGTAAGGGATTTGATTCAGGTCATACCTGAATGGTTTAGTGGTTTTCCCCACTTTCTTCAATTGAAGTCTGAATTTGGCAATAAGGAGTTCATGATCTGAGCCCCAATCTGCTCCTGGTCTTGTTTTTGCTGACTGTATAGAGCTTCTTCATCTTTGACTGCAAAGAATATAATCAATCTGATTTCAGTGTTGGCCATCTGGTGATGTCCATGTGTAGAGTCTTCTCTTGTGTTGTTGGAAGACAGTGTTTGCCATGACCAGTGCGTTCCCTTGGCAAAACTCTATTAGCCTTTGCCCTGCTTCATTCTGTACTCCAAGGCCAAATTTGCCTGTTACTCCAGGTGTTTCTTAACTTCCTACTTTTGCATTCCAGTCCCCTATAATTCAAAAGGACATCTTTTTCGGGTGTTAGTTCTAAAAGATCTTGTAGGTCTTCACAGAACTTTTCAACTTCAGCTTCTTCAGCATTACTGGTCGAGGCATAGACTAAGATTACTGTGATATTGAATGGTTTGCCTTGGAAACAAACAGAGATCATTCTAGTTTTTGAGATTGCATCTAAGTACTGCATTTCAGACTCTTGTTGACTATGATGGCTACTCCATTTCTTCTAAGGGATTCCTGCCCACAGTAGTAGATATAATGTTCATCTGAGTTAAATTCACCCATTCCAGTCCATTTTAGTACGCTGATTCCTAGAATGTTGATGTTCACTCTTGCCATCTCCTGTTTGACCATTTCCAGTTTGCCTTCATTCATGGACCTAACATTCCAGGTTTCTATGCAATATTGCTCTTTACAGCATCAGACTTTGCTTCTATCACCAGTCACATCCACAACTGGGTGTTGTTCTTGCTTTGGCTCCATCCCTTCATTCTTATTTCTCCACTGATCTCCAGTAGCAATTTGGGCACCTACCAGCCTGGGGAGTTCATCTTTCAGTGTCCTATCTTTTGGCCTTTTCATACTGTTCATGGGGTTCTCAAGGCAAGAATACTGAAGTGGTTTGCCATTCCCTTCTCCAGTGGACCACATTCTGCCAGAACTCTCCACCATGACCCATCCATCTTGGGTGGCTCCACATGGCATGGCCTAGTTTCATTGAGTTAGACAATGCTGTGGTTCATGTGATCAGATTGGCTAATTTTCTGATTGTGATTTTCTCCATCCTTGCATCTCCTCATATCTAGAGAAGCACTAAATCCCTTCATGGTGACATCAAATTCTCATGACTAAGGAAAAACCCTTTTGTAAATTGAGTGCTTCATGGTATTGAACTCCTCCTTCACCAAAACCTTATATATTGACTTTCCCCCACTGCCCCTTTGGAACAGGCTCTCAGAGCTATCTGAGATGCTGCCTCCTGGGCTGCAGTTCTCATTTTGCCCCAAATAAAACTTAACTTTCAACTCTCAAGTTGTACATCTTTTTTTGGTCAGCAGTGACTTAGGCAGGTGCCCAGTGAACAGGCTGCTGAATGAATGAAGGGTGTGAGATTGCCCATCGGGCATGGTGTCGAGCTGGATGCTTCTAGAAGTGAGCGCAGGCCTTCCCTTAGCTGACCAGGAGGGGAGGATGAGCAGGCGGAGGGCCCGGCCCTGAGGGAAGGGCCCTGGGCCTGGGGACAGAGTGTGGGGCCAGACCCAGCAGGGGCAGGGTACCTGCCGACCCCAGTTCAGTTCCAGGGAGAAGTTCGTGGCTGCACTGTGGATGGGCGCTGAGAGCCTGGTTGGGAGGCTGCTAGGTCAGGCATCAATATCAGTGCTGGTCCTGCTGCCTCTGCTTCCAAAATCAGTACTCACCAATGGCAGAGAGGCAAACTGTCTTTAGTCCAATGACAGCAATCTGGGGGAGGTGGTGGGTTCTCTGTCCCCCATAAACCACCTCCGGAGATTCTGCTCGGTTATGAGTTTTTGAAGGGGAACAGAGAAGTAGCCTCAGTCATTGAGACAGGGGGTCAGAGTCACCAGTAGATTTTTTTCCAAATTGAAGTTCTTATTTACTTATTTATTTATGGCTGCACTGGGTCTTCATTGCTGCGCACTGGCTTTCTCTAGTTGTGGGGCCCAGGCTTGCCACTGCGGTGGTTTTCCTGAGTTTAGTACAGGCTCTAGGACACCAGGGCTTAGTTGCCCTGCAGCATGTGGACTCTCCCCAAAACAGGGATCGAACTCATGTCCCTTACACTAACTAGCAGGCGAATTCTCAATCACTGGACCACCAGGGAAATCTTGTTTTTCCTGTTTAAAACTGCTGGAAAAGTGAGGGTTTCCCTGGTGGCTCAGCAGGTAAAGAATCCGCCTGCAATGTGGGGGACCTGGGTTTGATCCCTGGGTTGGGAAGATTCCCTGGAGAAGGGAAAGGCTGCCCACTCCAGTATTCTGATCTGGAGAAGTTCATGGACTGTAAAGTCCATGGGGTCACAAAGAGTCAGACACGGCTGAGCGACTTTCAGATTGACTACTGGGGCAGTTCACAAAACTGATTTCAAGTAGGACTTGAACTACGGTTTGAAAAAAGTAGGGGAGGAAATGCATTTGAGATGCAGATGGTTTTTGTTTATTTACTTCTGGTCACATGGCATGTGGGGTCTTAGGTCCCCGACCAGGGATGGAACCCACGCAGCCTGCAATGGAAGCTCGGAGTCTTAACCACTGGGCCACCAGGGAAGTCCTGCTGATGATTTTTTAAATCAGGCCAATAACACACACCAAAGCTTGGCATTAAAATCACATTAGTTTCTTAGAAGGTTGACAGTGGACATTGATGTCTAAATGTGGATAATTCTTAAGGCAAGTCATTTTCTTGAGAACAGGAGTAGTTTTAAGAGTTCAGCGTGAAGGAATTCCCTGGCAGTCCCGTGGGAAGTCTCCATGCTTCCACTGCAGGGGACTCAGGTTTGATCCCTGATTGGGGAACTAGGATCCCGCATAAAGAAGTAAAAAAAGGAGTCTAGAGTGAATTGAGGAAGGCCCCATGTCCCCGTTTCTGAGACAAGAAGCAGGAACTGCCAACTGAGAGCGCTAAGAGCAGCAGGGGTGAGCTCTGTGTTCGGGGGGAAGGGCACGGGGCCCTGCAGGGAGACAGAGAAAGGGCTACATCTCAGAAGACTGAGGCGCCAGGAAGCGTCCTACAAGGGGGCAATGGCACCGTGCACTTCCTGGGAGAGAGGATACCTGGCCTTCAGAGGATTTCAGGGTGAACGTTTAGCTGAGGCTGCGGGGCGGCCCAGCTGAGGTCACTGGACTTTGGGCTCTGTCTGGGGGACCCGCCTGCCTGAGGCAGAGTCCAGTATCATGCCCAGCACACGGCCCTGGACTAGGAGAGCTGCCGCCCACCCCAAGGTGGCGGAAACGGGACACCTTGGCAACATGTTCTCTGCTCCTTCTCAGTTAGATGGCATCAGCTATGTGGGGTCGCAGAGAGTAGGACACGACTGTGCAACTCAACAACAGCCGTTAGCTACTTAGTAGCTCCAAATCCTTAATCACTGCCTAACCCAGGGACACGATGGACCGGCCGTGGAAACGACAATGACATCCCAAATGCCCCGACAACTGCAGTGCGAACTGTGAGACGTGAAAGCATTTGCACCTGAGAATTAACGGAGCGTGAGTATCACGTGAAGTTGGGCCTCTGGAGCTGGAAGGGTGGCCCTCTGGCAGCAGCCGAGGTTGTTCAGAGAGGAATGGTGCTTTGTGGGACCAGCTAGACAGAAACCAGGCAGGAAGGGAAGGCGGTGACACAGGTGTGGGGTGGCAGGCACTGCTCCCCACTGTGCACTCTGGGGCCTCCTCCCAACTGTCTGAAGGCTTTAGAGCAGGTTACTTCTGTCCTGCCCGGGACACTTGTAGACTGCACATGGCACCGTGGCCCACAGGAGAGCGTGGCCGCTCCAAGGAGCCTGGGGGGGACAGACAGGGGCCAGGGCCCAGCTCACCCCTCGACTGTAGGCGGGACGGCCCAAGCCCCTCCCTCCCGCCCCCCTCCACACCCCCAGAAGACACCCATGTGCGAGCTTTGCACCCCCGTGACCCCTGCCCACAGGAGAATCTCCGTAAACATTCAGTGAATGGATTCAACCCCAGATTTTCATTTTCCCCTGTGAAATGAGGAGCCAGACCAGACATCGGAGGACCCTAGTGGTAGATTAACACCACACTGGCCACCGGAATGGAGACAAGGGCGGAGGAGAGGACCGCCGTGACTCCCATGGGCTCGGCTCCACTGGCCTGGGGGAGCTCCCGGGGCGAGGGCTCTTCTAGGTCAGAATGCAGGGGGGCCGCCCCCCCAGGTAGCCGCTGGTTCCAGGGACAGCCGAGCCCAGGCAGGAACCCCACCTTCCGAGCAGCCCCTCCCTCACCTGCGACGCTCTACCTCAGGTGCGGCAGCGCCACCCAGGACGCACGTTTTACTCTTGATCCACTGGGGTCACCCTTCCAAACGATGATACGGAAGCGAGTCACCCCCAGAGGGGTCAGGGGGAGCCCAGGATGGGAGCCCCATGTGAGTCCACTTAGCAGCAGCATTCCTATTGTTTGCTGTGGGGCCACCGCAGAGACTGAGAGATTATCCGGGCAGACTAGCGGCTTTCAGGCCCGCTCGTTTTCAAGGAAGATCAGGTCAGAACAGCTGCAGGCCGGGAGTGCGCCTCCCAGGGGCCCCGCCTCCTCCACAAGGAGCGCTCCTGCTCCAGCACCCCGGGAGTCTGTCCCTGCACACCACCCGTCACCCCAGCATCCCTCCTCCCCCGAGGTCCCCTCCATCCCGCCCCCGCACACCTCCCCTCCCCTCAGGTGTGGTCTCTGGACCATCACCTCGGGACCACCTGACTGCCCACTGACGTGCAGATGACAGGCTGCCCCGGACCTGGGGGCTGGGGCCTGGCGTCTGCACTTAACCAATTTTTCTTCATGCTAAATTGTGAAAATCACTTTGGTAGAAAGAATTAACATTTCAAATAATATACATTGTGCATACTGATCAGTAATAAAAACAGCTATCTGTCTTTGAAAATTAGGATAATCTTAAACATCAAGAGGTGGTTTAATCCATTTTTATTTACTTTACCATTTAACTTAAACTAGAATATTTAACTTTTCATACAATCTTAACTTTAAAGATGGTCACTTGCTATTTTATATGCAAAAAATCCAGACTCATCCGGAACGTACCCACTTTTCACTCTGCACCCAGGACGGGAGCGGGGCCAGGAGGACGGAGGCCATTGGCCTGCAGTGACCTTAGATGGCCAATCACCGCCCCCAATACCACGGCCCGCTCCAGGCACGGCAACTTCACTTAGGTTTTTGTTTCGTTTTACAACTTTTCCAACACAAATTCTTCTAAAACTTATCTCTGACAGTTGAGTACCACTTTAGGACTGTTCTTGTAACTGAGTAAGGTGCACGGAGTTTCACTCCACTCAGAACTTGAGGAGCGGAGACTCCATGTTCTCCTTGTCAGCCCCGGGGCTCAGCAGGATCAGAGGGGAAGCCAAGTCTATGAGCTGCAGGAGAAAAACCACACAGGTGAGTGGAGCGTCCGCAGCCCCCTTCCTGGCCCACAGGCCCCCGGCGGACGGGCCTCTGAAGCCAGGGCTGCCTGCAGCCAGTCCCCCGTGGTCTGGCCAAACTACTTGGGTGAACCTGGCCCGGGCCTAGTGGAGAGGCGCCCTGAGCACCACGTTTAAGCAGCTGGAAGAGAAAGTGGCACGCCCAGAAGAACTCTGAGCTCCTCTGGCATTTCTGCTCCTGTTAATAGGCGCTGGGGCCGTGGCCCCAGAAGAGCTCCGGGTGAGACGCCTCCTTGGCACTCACACTGCTGAGGCTGAGGCGAGCCGAGCCATGTGGCCCTCGGAAGCCCCGGTGGCCACTCTCCGGGTCACCGTGACGTGCCTGAGCCTCAAACCCAGCAGAGACCACCCGAGGCCAGGGCCAGCAGGCCCTGCGACAGCTCACCTGTCCCACCTCGTCGGGCGGCTTGGCCGCGGCCCTCCTGGGCGCCTCCAGGGTGTTTGTCAGGAGGTCGGCCAGGGGCCCACTTCCCGACGGCAGGGCCACAAACGCCTCGGGGCTCCTGCAGAAGTCGATGAGCGGGCGGTCGTCCAGGGCTGTGGCCACAGCCTCCACGGCGAGGCTGAGTCGATCCAGTTTGACATCCTCGAGGAGAGCCTGGACAAGAAACTAGACTGAAGGGCCATCCCGGCATCTTTTGTCAGCTGTCTGGGGAAAGCAGGTGGGTTCTACCTAGGCCCCAGGGGCTGCCAGTCTGTAGGCCTAAGGAAGGAGGCTGGGACGGCCCTGGTGGGCCGGGCTCTGGTGTGTGAGCACCGAGGAATCCCCTCCTGCTGCCTCCACCCTATCACCCCCTCCTGCCAGCGGTCATCATGGGAAGCCCCTCCCCTGTGAACCCCCATCCCGGATTCTCACACCTCCCCTGTGAACCCCCGTCCCGGCTTCCCACCCCTCCTGTGTGAACCCCCATCCTGACTTCCCACCCCTCCCCTGTGAACCCCCGTCCCGGCTTCCCACCCCTCCCGTGTGAACCCCGGCTGCCCCGATGTCAGACACAGGGAGATGACGTCCTCAGTCACCTGTGGGACCCAGGAACGCACTTGTCAGCCCTGCCTGCACCCCTCACCTCACTGGGGGCTGTGGCTTCAAGGGGTTGCACCTCGTCCAGGGCGACTTCTGTGGTGATACTTTGTGAAAAAAAAAAATCACTCTTTTCTGGAGAAAAGTCCAGCGCCTGCGGCACAGCAGACGGAGGCGAGCAGCTCCCGTCAGGGGACAAGTCGGGGCGCCTGGACACAGGCTGGCCGTCGCCCTCCCTGGCGGGCGCAGTTCTGCAAAGAGAAGAGGGCATCCGTCAGGAGGCTCCACATGGCGCTCTCGTCTGCCTGTGACCCGGGAGGACCGTGGCAGGAGCGGAAGTGGCATCTGGTGGAGAGGAGACCCCCAGCACACCATCACTTGAGGTTTTACGAATTGGAGATGAATGGACTGCAGCCTTTAACTCTTACCTCACTGTGGATTTTTTCTGGGGCTCAGAAGAGAGTCGCCGAGCAGATGCAGGCAGGGGAGAAGCCAGAGGCCTGGGCCTGGGCGTGGGGGTGGCCAGAGGGAGGCTGGAGAGTCGGCGGCTGGCAGGCGTAGGCAGGGCCGACAGGCGCCTCGTGCTCACGGGGGTCCTCGCGCTGCTGACAAGGCTCTGCGCGGCTGAGGACCACCTCACGGGAGTGCTGTGGGTCACCCTGGAGAGAGGAAAGCCTTCAGCAGAGATGACCCAAAACAAAACACTAAAGACTCAGCCGCACACCAACAGGAGAACACCCGTGGCTTTACTGTGACAGGCTCAGGCCAGCGAAGCCGCTGCAGCCCTGGGTGGCGGGAGGCACGCGCCACGGGCACCAGCCCCTGGGGCCCTGCAGCAGGCTGTGGCTCCTTCGTGGGCCCATCTGAGGTTCTGATCTGGCTCGGCTGCACATTAGGGGTGGAACCAGGAGACATTTCGTGGGAGTTCGTGGGGCGCTCCGAGTCCCCTTGCCGGCATTCCTGTTTCCACGAGGGAGTCCAGGCCCAGGGCGGGCCGGCGGGATCACGCAGCTTCCCTGCACATACCTGCTCGGAGTCTAAGGCCCTGGAGCCGGGGCGAGCATAGGCGAGTGAGCCGGGCGCCAGCTTCCCCATGCGCCTCCCCTTCCCACTCTGACGACCGTGACTTCCGCTGCCTACCAACCCTGCCTCACTGCTGCTTCGTCTCGTTGCTGCCGATAAAGGGAGGCTGCAGAAAATAAACTGCTATCTTAGCATAAACGAGTCTAAGACCTCTCACAACAGGAGCCCGTGGGAGGCTGGGAGACACACGCCATCCATCAGTGACAGTGTGCGTGTTCAAGAAGAATCTAAAAGCAAACTTGCATCAGCACTGACTGAAAGGCAGTCGCCACAGGGGTGTGGGCAGGAGGCGCTGTGACCAGGCCGCCGCTCCCTGCAAGCTTCTGAAACCTGCCCCACGTCCTTCACTGAGACCACTGGTGGCAACAGACTCCAGCGAAAATGAAAATACAAACGAACGTGGCCTTCAGCGCAGCGCCGGCAGGTGGGAATACTTCCCTACGGCCTGGCGAGAAAACCACGGCGCAGGGAGGCGGCCAGTGGCTGTCCGCTCTGGTTTTGCTCTGACCCCGCGTGCGTGGCGGGGAGGTGGCCCAGTGTGGCTGGTGCTAGGAGGGGAGGCCTGGCCCAAACCCAGGAAGTGCCTGCCAAGTTCACGGACAAGCAGAGGCAGGCCCAGAGCCCTGGAGAGCCGGGAGGGAGGGCCCTGGCCCCAGGGCTCATGCTGCCCATCCCAGCCCGTGGGGTCCGAGGCTGCACTCCCACCCTGCTCACGGCACTGGCACCAGGCCCCTGCCCCGGACCTCACTGCACCCCACCCCCCAGCTGACGGACACAGGACTGAGGGGCCGGGTCCCTGCTCTGTGACAGCACTCAGAGCTGGGGAGGGCCAGCTGCGAGGACGGAGCTGCCCGCCCCCTCGGGGGGAGGCCCTCTGTGGGAAGGACCCCAGAGTGCACCGTGCGTGGGGTGTGTGTCGTCTGTGTGCACGCGTGCCTGTGCATTTTCTTACTGCTCGCCTGGGTCCACGCCCACTGGGCAGACGAGGAAATGAGGCCAGCAACCTTCCCTAAGCCGCACGAGATGCTGACCAGGCAGCGGCAGCCCCGGGACCCAAACCCAAGTCTGAGCCAGGCCAGCGGTCTTCAGCCGCAGCACACGGGAGTCACCTGAGACCCTGCAGGCCCTCGGCTCTACCCAGACCGACCGAGCAGAACCTCCGAGGAGGCTGGGCGGTCTGGCCGGAGACCTGCAGGCTGAGAACCGGCAATCCCGCCCCCGGGGGCGAGTCTGTGCTTCCGCCAACCTCGAGGACACCACGGTGGCTCAGGAGATGGGGCTCAGGCCGGGCCCGCGGGGCCAGGCTGTGGGGGTTCCACACGTCAGAGGCCACGCTCTCAGAGGTTACCAGGGACGCAGTTTGTTCTCATAAGAAGACAGGAAGCAGACAGATTCAGTACCTCCCCACCGACGTGCAGGACTGTGGCCTCTGCGCCCGACAGGACTTCGGCGTCGCACCGTCCGGGGGTTCACCTGAGACAAGAGCAAGTGAGTGGTCAGGCAGCCGGGGGCACCCACCTTCACTGCACGGGCAGCCTCCTCTAAGCGTCTCTGTCCTCCCAAGTTGCAGGGAAAACCTGCAGCCCCAGAGTGTGGGGGGACCCACCCCGTGACCAGCGGGTGCAGCAGAGGGAGAGCCCTGGTCCCACCGCAGCCCTCAGCCTGGCTGACCCCGGATGGGGACAGAGCCCTCAGCAGATGACCCTCTCAGGTCTCCACGAGCCCCTGCAGCGGAGCTAACAAGGGGGGTCGGACGAAGGTTCCAGGTGGGCCCCACGGAGCCTGCCACGGCCTCTACTCTCTGGAACTGGGACGGCCCAGGGTCATCAGAAGACACAACAGTATGTACCTGCCGTCTGGCGGCTGACAAGCGTTTCCCCGTGGGATCTCACCTGGTCATGGGGCGACGACAAGCAGGCTCAGAGGACTGAGTCCCGGGCCACCGTCCACGGGAGCGAGTCCCAGACTCACCCAGGGCCGAAGCTCAGGCACCACGCCCCGGGCAGCACCCTGCTGTCTTGGAGGCCACGGGCTGAGGCCACGACAGCCCCAGAGGGGAAGGCGGCCCGGGTCCCCGAGGAACCGGGAAAGGCCCAGGCCATGTCTCCCCCTCTTAGAGCAGCCTGCACTGGCCCCCGGGCACCGAGCCCACCCCCTGCCCCCATCGCGTCCCTGTGCCTCTTCACAGCAGGATCTCAGAGAGCCGCCTCCACAGGCTCATACCCACCCCCACCTCCTGTTCCCTGTAGAAGCTGATCTTGTCAAAGTGGTTCCCGCACCACAAACAGACAACACAGGGTAAAGGCCACCCCACCTCCAACCTGTTTCCTGAGGCGCTTGCCTTCTGTCTCTGTATTACACAGCCTGCGACTTCTTGAGACATCTCCACCGGAGCCCGGCTCCCTTGGGGTCCCCACCCCAGTCCACACGGCCGCCTGGCCCCCAGGGTTTCTGGCATCAAGAGTCTAAGAACAGCACACAGCCCACCACCCTGCAGCACCCTCCCACCCTGCCTTGAGGGCTGAGAACTGCTTCCGCCTTTTGCTGGTTTCTTATTGGGCGCCCTATGATTAAACGCCCCACAACCTGTCCTTGGCAGCACTCCACGTGGTTACCTCTCAGACACCAAGTCCACACATTTCAGGCCTCCTCCTGAGGGAGCCTGCACTGACCAACAAGCTGAGAGAACCTGCCTAAACTGTTTTCCAACTTCTTTTATTCATGCCATTAAGCACAAGCTGGAATCAAGATTGCCGGGAGGAATATCAATAAGCTCAGATATGCAAATGACACCACCTTTATGGCAGAAAGTGAAGAGGAACTGAAGAGCCTCTAGATGAAAGTGAAAGAGGAGAGTGAAAAAGTTGGCTTAAAGCTCAACATTCAGAAAACTAAGATCATGGCATCCAGTCCCATCACTTCATGGTAAATAGATGTGGAAACAATGGACACAATGACAGCCTTTATTTTTATGGGCTCCAAAATCACTGCAGATGGTGATTGCAGCCATGAAATTAAAAGACGCTTACTCCTTGGAAGGAAGTTATGACCAACCTAGAGAGCATATTAAAAAGCAGAGACATTACTTTGCCAACAAAGGTCTGTCTAGTCAAGGCTATGGTTTTTCCAGCAGTCAGGTATGGATGTGAAAGTTGGACTGTAAAGAAAGCTAAGCGCAGAAGAATTGATGCTTTTGAACTGTGGTGTTGGAGAAGACCCTTGAGAGTCCCTTGGACCACAAGGAGATCCAACCAGTCCATCCTAAAGGAGATCAGGTCATCAGAAGGCCAGATACTGAAGCTGAAACTCCAATACTTCGGTCACCTGATGTGAAGAGCTGACTCATTTGAAGACCCTGATGCTGGGAAAGACTGAAGGCAGGAGGAGAAGGGGACGACAGAGGATGGGATGGTTAGATGGCATCACTGACTCAATGGACATGAATTTGAGTAGACTCTGGGAGTTGGTGATGGACAGGGAGGCCTGGCATGCTGCGGTTCATGGGGTCGCAAAGAGTCGGATAGGACTGAGCGACTGAACTGAACTGATACTTACAATTTGACAGTACACTTATCTGACTGCATTTCTTATCTTTTACTAGAAAAATGTAAGTTCCATCAGTAGAAGCTATCTTACCATGACGTCCCTCGTACCTGTAAGAGTGCCGCACAATGGACAACACTCAACCCACAGCTCATTCCTTCTCTGGGGCGGGGGTGGGGGGGAGGCGGGCTGCGGGGGGGCTCCCCGAGCAGAGACTGAACCCGCACCACCTGCCGTGGAAGCGCAGGGTCTCAGCCTGTGCACCAGGGAAGGCCCAGAGCGGCTCATTCTCACATGAGCAGGAACTCCAGTGAACTTTTCCGGTGTTAACAGCTCCCTGAATTGGTCAGCAAAGCTGACGACTTCAAGATCCTGAAGCCGCTAGACAGCACGGCCAGAACCACCCCGGCCCTTCGTCAGCACTGGGTAGCCTCCTGCATGACGCACGTTCCTCAGAAGAACTCACCTTGACCAGATGCCGCACCTGGCAGACACCACGCGGGGCTTTCTGCCCAGTGGCCCCGGCAGACGCTGCGGCAGTGGGAGAGCCCGAGGAGGCTGGAATTGGGAGCGGCAAAGGACTGGAGAGGAGGGAGTTAGAGAAGAGAGGACTAGAGAGAGAAGGTGCTCTAGGAGCCCGAGAGGGACCCCGAGTCCCGGCTGTGCAGTGAGCGCCGGGACCACTGCACGGGACCACCAAACACGCCCAGCAGCCGGCCAGAGGGGACACCTCGAGGACACACGGCACAGGCAGGAGGGGCTCGCAAGGGCCACGCCTTAGTGGCAGGGATGAACTATCCCGAGAGTAAAGGCTGAGGCCCTCCCCCACCATCAAAGCTCTAAAGGAAGCCTTGAAAGGATCGAGTTCTCCTGAAACCTAACTGCCTGTCAAAGCAAGGTTCAACTCCTTAAAGAAAGACAACCAAGTCCAGACATGCAGAAAATTTATGATGTCTAGCAGACAATAAAAAAATCATTAGACATGTGAAGAAGCAGGAAAATGTGACCATAACCGGAGGAACATTAGTCAATAGAAACAAGCCCAAAATGATATAGAGGATAGAATCAGAACAAAGAGACTTTAGAGCGACCATTACAGACGTGCTCAAGAATTCACAGGAAAACACACACCATGAGGACAACGAAAGGGGAGACTCTAAGGTCAGAAATGAAAGTTTAGCTGGACGGACTTACGAGCAGGTCAGACACACCACGGGGAGAAGACGCGTGCACGCGGAGAGATGCCAGTAGAAACGAGCCAAAGAGAAGCACAAGAGGAAGGCGGGGGACAGGGCCCGAGTGACTGAGAGGACAACACGAGGAGGCCTCTGACCCAGGCAACTGGAGGCCCAGGACCCGAGGCGGGGCGAGAAAACATGTCTGAAGAAACAACGGCCACATCTTCCCCAGATCCAATTAAAAATATCACCCCACAGAACAAAGGAGCTCAAGAACGCCCAAGCAGGATGAACACAAAGAAAGCCATACAAAAATATGTTAGTAACCAAAACCCTGAAAATAACAGCAGAAAATCTTAAGAGCAGCCGTGGAACAACGATGTATTTACACAGAGGGGAGTAATTTAAGAAATTCACTAACTCATCCAAACCTACAAAAATTAGAAGACATATAAAATGCTTTATGAAAAATGAAAGCAACCACCATCACCAAAACTGATAATTATTTGAAGTGTAAACACAATTTGTTCACTATTTTAAAAACATGTTCAAGTTCATCTGTGACTTACCAGTAGAAAACCCGGGAATTTTAAACTGATTCGCTGGGGCAGGCACAGCCTTCGCCTTGGAGTTCAGACAGGAGCCGCGCCTCACTGTGCCCCCAGTCTCGCCCCTTCCAGAAGACCCTGACAAACCACCGTGAGAGCGCGGCCCAGGGCCTCCCTGGTCCGGGGTCTGGGGCTGGAGGGGGGCTGCTCTGGGGGGCCCCCTGGGCGGCTCCGCAGGCCACTCCGCAGCCCCTGGCCTCTGGCTTTGCCTGCAGGCCACGCCCCCGGGGCCCGCCTTCAGGGTTGGCCGTGGCAGGCCGTGCCCCGTTCTGCCCGTCTGGCTAGAGCTTGACCGGGCACTGTCCACAGAGATGCCTGGACGTTCACTTGGTTTAGCTGGAAGAGGAGACAGGAAATCTGGTTATCATTCAAGCTGATGCTGTGTTTAAATGACGAAGTTATTTAACACACACACAAGATACGCGACCTTTAGCATATCTACCTTAGAATATGGAAAAGAAAACGACTTATTTCTATCATGCTGATTTCCATATTAAAAAATACGACATAAAAAAATAAAAAAAATAAATAAAAAAAATAAAAAATACGATAGAGGAACAATATTCTGCATGTGCGCCAGGCAACATCTTCAAACACAGGACAACCCGGGTTGCTCGTGGCTTAGTTGAGTGTGATCTAAGGCGCTAATTCTAGACATGATCGCCAAGATTTACAAGGATGCATGAACTGAAGCTCTCCTGTCCTCACTAGGTCGACAGTAGAACTCTATCCCAGCCAAGCAGGTGAAGACGGACAGTCTGGTCAGATGCTGCATCCGACCAATCAGGGGTGTGGGCAGGGCAACACGGAGAGCAGATGTGCCTTACTGGTCAGTTCCTTTCCGCCGCAGGGAGGCTGGGTCCTGTCAGTCACCAGCACTATTTAAATGAGCTGGGTGAAAATACTCAGCTGCCAATATAGCCAGCACAGAGGCCAACCTGGTGAAAGGTTCTTAAAGAGAAACTCAGGAGAAGGACTAAACCACAGCCCACGTCACACAGCGTGTAAGGCTCACGACACTCTCCCCCCAACACTGTCTGAGCTGACCCTGGGGATTTTTGCCACGGAAAACAGAAACACGCACTCACCAGGAGGCCCCCCCAGCCTATCTCGACCTTTCCCAGAGGCAGGATCAGAAATCAGAGACAGAACTGGTGCTAATGCCTGAACCAACACAGCTGGATTCACAGCGCCTAATGTAACAAAACTTCGTTTCCCTGAACACGTGCCACATGCCAGACACAGGGCTGGGGCATCATGTGGTTCTCAGGCCCACAGGGACACTGCGAGGGCAGTGCCACCCCCCAGGTCTGTAAAGGTACAGACGTGACTTCAGCTCTCCTAACCACCCAGGCGGCCGGGACTCCAGATCGGACCAGCCTCGCTCCAGAGGAGAGACGTCTCACGTTTGTGTACAAAACGCAGGCTGTCCTGCCTGGCTTAGAGCCTGCACAGCAAACCTGCTTGGAAGAGGTTTTAGTCCTTGAGAGCAGGAGGCCGCATGCCTTCCCCACAGCCTCCTAGGGTTTCTCCCCTTTACCAGTAGATGGCACCCTCGGCTTGGAAAGACAGCAAAGTCACCTGAATTCAAACAGGTCTGAGCAGATTTAAACAAACACCCAAGAGTTACGGCTCCTACGCCCTACACTATCTGGAACAGCCCTACTTTTAAAAAAAACCTATGTTTGATCACGTGGCTGAGGCCGGTCTCAGCGTCATGCCGGGTCCTCTGGCACCAGGACGGCGTGCCCACCTTGTGACGGCTTGTGCTCAGTCGTGTCTGACTCAGCGACCCCGTGGACTGCAGCCCGCCAGGTTCCTCTGTCCATGGGATTCCCCAGGCAAGAATGCTGGAGTGGGTTGCCATTTCCTTCTCCAGGGGCTCTTCCCAACCGAGGGATCGAACCCACGTCTCTTGCATCTCCTGCACTGGCAGGCGGGCTCTTTACCTACAGAGCCACCTGTGACAGCGTAACTCAGTTGAAACTAGACCGCCCGCCTGACTGCCTCTCGGAGGAGGAGGGCAGCCACCTTGAGGATGGAGGCCTCAACAGTCTCCCCACTCCAGACCACAGCAAGCCTTCCAGAACCTGCAGCTGAGCTGAGTTGTTCTGTGAGGAGTCTGGCAGGAACAAGGCGCTCAGGGCTGGCCTTACCTCTGCCAGCCGCAGGAGAAGCGGAGCTCAGGCCTGAGACAGACCCCGACGAGGACCTTCCCGCCAGGCCACCAGCACACCCAGGTGGTTTCAGCATGGTCTTCTTCGGCCCGGACTAAAACAGAGACTTCATTACCCACCCAAGACTTCCTTCTGCAGAAGTCGGGGTTTTCAACAGTTTACAAGTTATCATCTCGTATCTGAGAAAGGTCAAGCAGTGCTCCCCGGCGTGGCCGCCAGGTTCCCTGTGTGAGGAGCACTGGGAGCCTGCTGACCGCGGCCGTGGGGCCGGGACCCCAGCTTGTGCAGTTGATAGCTGCAGGGCCCAGTGTGGGCAAGCTTAGCAAGTACCACCAGGGCCGTGGCACTTTCACAAGCTCACAGAGCTCAGCGCTGGGAAACAAACGGCAAAGACAAGGACGGTCGCCTCCACGCCTGCGAGGAGTTGTAGTTTTCAAAGCACTGACAGCCCATCTTCTCGGCGCACCAATCCCGCGAGGGAAGCAGGGGCATCTCTGCCGTCAGACACCCTGATGTCGGCTGGGGGTCAGGGGGCTGACGTTCCGCGGTGCCCACGGCTCCCCAGGGGTAGTGGCCAGGCCCTCACGTGTGCCAGGCCTGCGTGCCCTGCATTTCACCATGCTGCCCTTCCTGGACCCTGTCTTCAACCTTCTAAACTTGATTTTGGTCCAGACGCGTCCCACATCCTCAAAGCTGCCCCTTACTCCCTGCACTCACAGGCCAATTCCCACTGCCCCAGCCCCGGCCAACCCACCTTGTTTGGAACTGGGAGCGACCGCTTTCCTGGGACCAGGTGGCTTCCACTGGCTGGCAGACTGGCGACGTCCCGGGCGGTGCTGGGCTTGTCCGGGGGCATGCTGCCGTGGGCGTCCTTTTCATTTTGGATTTTCATCCCGGGAGGACTAGCTGGTTTCTCTCTCGCAGGCTGAAAAATTGTAAATTGAAAAGTGAGAACTGTCTAGTCTTTCACAATGTAGAGACACATGAAGGCTTCAATTAGAGGGCAGGCACCATCCATCTTCCCCACACGCAGTCCTCAATTCATCAACAGGAGAGAAAAGAAGATAGCGGTTCACTTCCTCCGCCAAATTACCACAGGAAAAAATGATGATGGAGCCTGCTTCCTCATTAAAAACAGGGTAAAATAATACCGAGACAGACCATTAATAGGAGAGAACTCCTCTAGGGCTAGTCCTCAATCAGGATTCTTATTTAAGGGTGATAATGAGGAAACTGGATCTAGTTACACAAATTTTAAAATGCTGCACAGAAAGGAATCATTCATTAAATGGTCATGCCCTCTACCAGATGAGCTGCTCAGTTGCAATAAATCTTCATCTAGTACTGAAGGGCATTTTTCTTCAGCAAGCAGAGCCCAACAAAGAATAAATTCCTCACTTCTAGGTACAAGGGCGTTCGTGGAAGTAATTCATGCTTCCATAAATAACTCCTCATACCAAGAAGAGTTCGTAAGAAGCAAAAGAAGCTCATAAAGCAGTAACCTTCTTTCTCTTTTACATCATTTTTTATATTGAGATATGCTTCACGTAAGTTAAAGTCCACCATTTTAAAGTGTACACTTCAGTGGTTTTTACAATACTACCACAGCGTCACTTGACATTTTTGTTGCCCCTAAAAGCAACTCCTGGCCATCAGCACTCCCTGCACCTCCCAGCCAGGCGTCCACGGATCCACCGTCTGCAGAGCATGACACAGCTCGCCTGCTGCAGTCACTTCCTGTAACTGAGACAGTACAACATGGGACCTTCCGCGTCTGGCTTCTTCCTGACCATGTTCCCCAGGGTCACCCGTGTTTACCACGTGTCAGTCCAGCATTTCTTCACACCCAAAAGTATCCCAACTGCATGCACAAATTGCATTTCCCTTATCCAGTCATCAGCTGGTGGGCATCTCGATTATTCCTACTTTTTGGTTATTATGAATGAAGCTACTTACAACAGTGCTACACAGGTTTCTGTGTGGACATATGTTTTCAATTTTCTTGGGAATGTGCCCAAGTGGAACATGTGGAATTGCTGGATCATGTGATAATTCTGAGTTTAACTTTTCCAGGAACTGCCCAACTGTTTTTCCACTGCGGCTGCACCACCGCACAGCCCTATGGGCAATGCACGGGGACGCAATTTCTCCACGTCCTCATCAACACTTACTTTGTTCTTTAATTCTCACTACAGCCATCCTGGGCTTTCCTCATAGCTCAGTTGGTAAATCATCTGCCTGCAATGCAGGAGACCCTGGTTTGATTCCTGGGTCGTGAAGATCCCCTGCAGAAGAAAATGGCAACCCACTCCAGTATTCTGGAGCCTGGTGATCTGCAGTTCATGGGGTCACAAAGAGTTGGACATGACTAAGCGACTAAGCACAGAAGAGCTGAAATTACATCACAACCCCAGCCCTGAGTCTACGTGTTACACACACAAATCTAGGCCCAAGTTCAGTGGTGCACATGGACCCACACTGCTTTGATTCTGGAAAAGTCACTTCAGAAATGTACATCCAAACGATCTGCGGGAAGAGGCATTTGCATGACTACATGACAGCTTCAGCCCTGGGGAAGCAGAGGCCACGTACCCCCTCGAAGGGTCTCCGTGCAGACCCCGTCCAGCCTGGTTCAATTCTGGGTTCTACTAGCAGGAAGTCGTGGGGGTGAGAAGCTGTGCTTGCGGAGGGAAACAGATTTTCTCTGCTGGGTGTTTTGCACTGACCTAACCCTGCTGACAGCCCTGCAAAGCAAAGCTCCTCTCTAAGTGGCTGGGAGTGCCAAAGCTGGCGGCCAGGGCCGCGGAGCTGGGGATGGCGCAGGGCAGGCTCCCGGCTGCTCCCTCGCCTCCCCTGGGCTACCGCCCCGCCCTGAGCTCAGAGCCAGCGAGGCAAACCCAGGAGGCAGCCGCAGCCTGACCCCATCCTGCTACCCATGAGGCACTGGGACCCCCAGCTTCCTAGAGCTGGCTGGCCGCACCCCAAAGGCACACGTGTCCCCCACCACATCCCAGGGCAGCACCTCCACTCATGTCTGGGAAGAAGGCAATCTAAACACAGTCACGGTTCAGAGGGAGACTCATGGCCATCCAGGAGGGGGATTTGGGGAAGAAGCTGCTTAACGCACCTAAAATCCCTAATGGGGGGTTGGGGGGGCTGGCGAGGGGGAATGTCCAGTGCTGTAACAAAACGAAAGGGAAGATCTCAAACGGAATGGAAGAGGAGGTGTCCTTGAGTCACCACAATAGGGACGCAGCCCTGCCCATGCCACCCCCACCTGGCTCCCCACGCCACGGACATAGCTCCTTCTAAACATCCCACGCGTGCACCTCAGAGCCCTCCCTCTGAGCAAGACATTCCCAGGTTCCCCCCACAGTGGTCTGTTCCAGGGCATAAACCCACGGGGCGCGGAAGCAAGGCAGCATCTGATCCCCAGATAAAAGTGCTGGTGTGGCTGGGGAGGCTACCTTCTCCATGGCCGAAGGAAGGCTCTTTCCTCGAAGGGACGAGGTTCGGGGTGGCGGCAACTTGCTGGCGACCTTCCTCGGGGCCCCGGCCTGGTTTGGAGGCTGAGCAGCACTAGGCTCTGCTGGCAGAGAAGGGCACGAGGCAGGTGGCATCCCCGAGGTCTCGGGGCGGCTGGCCTGGGCAGGAGAGGCTGGCAGGGCTGTGCTTGAGGCGGGCTGAGTGCCCCGGGCCAGAGGTGCCCTCCAGAGGCCGTCCGACAGGCAGTACGTCTCCCGCTTAAGTGACTTGGGGCTTTTCTTCATTTCGTTTTCTCTATCAAAGAGGTTTACTTTGAGTTTTGACTCCTGAATGAATCTTTCCACTCCCTGGCTCCCAGGGTCTTCGGGCTGGGCGGCCTGGGCCACCTTGGTTCTGCCGTTGCTTTGTATCTGGAAGGCCAGTAGGTGAGCTTCTTTATAAACTTCCACAAACTTTTCCCCTGTGAGTGGACTCCAGGTGAAGTGTCTTTCAGAAGCTGGCAAAGGAGGTTCTTCGGGAATTTGATTATTTAATTCTAAGCTGGCAGCAATACATCTTTCTTTATGGCCAATGGGTCCAAAAAAGACTTCATCATCTTCATTGGCACTATTTTAAAAGAAAAGGATTATTAACAACACTGGCATTTACATGAAAGACTTGACTGAACGTGGTTACACCAAGGCAAGGGGAGAAAACTCATCCTTTTTACCTTGAAGAAGACAACGAAAGGTCGAAGTCAAACTTTTCATCAGCCAACAGAAGAATGTCTGGGGAGGAAAAAGTCAGCCGTTACCTTAGGGGTGGGCTGATAATGAGAAAACATCACCAGTCTCCACAGCGATCAAAACTCTTCTCAAATTTCACTTCTCCAAGTGTGACATCAGTATTGTAATAATCACATTTTCTCAAGGGGCTCTAGATTATCTTAATTTTTCCTTTAAAAAACAAAAATAGCATCAACCATTCTGTGTTCGCTAAGCTGCCATCAAAGCCCAAGTCCTTGTTTTTAAGTCCTAAAGACATGATCTAAAATGCACTCACTGAGTCATTCGATTAGCTTTGCAAGACTCCGGTCAGTCATTTTCAGGTACAGAATATCTTCAAAAGACCACCTGCCTCAGCTCCCCAACTCCCCATTTACAGACTACACCCAGTCCTCTTTCAAAAGCAAATTTAACGCTCCTCACAGGCACAGTAGGGGCTCCATGCACACCTGAGGTCCATCACCGCTCCCTGGAGCCCATCCCGATAAACCATAAACCGCTGCTGACATCCTGTGTTCACAGGGCCTTTGCCGGCCCCAACGGCCCAGGAGCCTCTGGGCGAGCACACCACTGGCCTGGGGCCACCACTCCCCGCCCCAGCTTCACATCCCGCTCCACGCCCGCCTCCGTTAGGGCTCCCTAGGGCTCCCACAGCCTCGGACCTGACCTCTGCCTTAGCATCCCCATCCTCTAAGAGTGTCTCGACCTTCTGTGGCCCCAACTAGCCTGGAAGCTCCTCCAAAACAGTAAGTGTCTAGTTCTCTCCCAAGCTCCCCAAAGTCCACCTCAAGGTCTGGAAACTTAGCAAATATTTCTCAAAATGCAATGAACTGGGGATTCCCTGGTGGCCCAGTGGTTAAAAGTCTGCCTAAATCAACACCAAGCAACATTAACCAACAAGTGAACAAAAGGAAAGAATTTGGCAGTTAAAACTGCTGCAATGGACAGATGCTATGATTACATACAAGAAATATCAAGAAAATCAACCGAAAACTATTATAAATTATGAAAGAATAAAAGCAAACATCTGAGGACAAAATTATTACACAACAAATCAACAGCTTTCATATCTAAAAAGAACAGAAGATATAATGGAAGAAAAGACCTCATTTACCATAGCACCAAAAAATGCAAAACACCTATGAATTAACAAGAAATATGCAAGATGGATCTAAAGGAAGTTTAGTATATCATAAAAGTAACATATCAAGTAAAAGAGGAAAATGCATTATTCAATAAGTGGTATTGAGACAAACTAGACAACCCTTTGAGAGGGAGAAATACATGCATCTGACGTTTGACCCATAGCTCACAGGCCATACCGGGACAAATCCCAAAAAGGTCAAAGACTTAACTGAAAAAAGCGAAACTCCAAAAGAACAAGAAACCATGGGGAAATCCCTGTATAGCCTGGAGTGCGGAGGTCTGACACCAAGCTGGAAGCCATAAAACAACAGGTTGATAGTCCAATATATTAAACATTAACATCTCGGCATGACAAAAACCACCATGAGCAAAGTTAGAAGGAACGACAGACAGGGAACACACACAGCTCACATCATGAAGGGCTGCTAGTGAACACTCCTGCAGACTGCAGGCAAACGGCTGACGCGTGAGGAAGAACGGGCAAATGACCTGAACAGAGGGAAGTCACAGGAGATAAAATGAAACGTTCTGAAACATATCACCAGTTCGGTCACACTCAAAAACAAGAGCAACGAGAAACTCAGAGATTCCCAGGACTCCAGTTTTCATTGCTATGACTGTTAAAAATCTGAAAGTTTGGTTTGTAAGTTACTGCAGCTCTACAGAGGGCAGCCTGACAGTACCCACCAAGAAAGACACGCACACACCTTGACGGGACTCCTACTGCTGTCAAGGACCCCACCCGGTTTACTGCACTTGGAACAGCAAGATACCAGCCACTAGCTGAGTTAAGAGTTCCCGGATGGCAGGGAAGCGGACAGCATATCCCCACAGCGGAATGGAACATGACTTGGGCTCAGAGAAGAACAGTAACACTTCCTATATTGATACACAGAGCTCATCAAGATAAATTAGAGGCAAAACCCAAGATGGCACCCAGGGTTCTACATGCTACAGAAGAGGGGGTCTGGACTGACAGGTACTGCCTTGCACGTGCACGAGTCAGGTCTGGACTGCCCAGGAGACCAAGGAGATCGGTGGTCTCTGGAGGTGGTAACTGGGCAGCGGAGGGACAGAAAGGAGAAGGAGATGGACTTCTCACTTTTCAATGTGTCTAAAACCTAGGAAGTCAATTTCATGGGTCACTACCAGAAAATTCCAAACGTCTGCTGTGGGAAAAGGAATCCTGGGCCAGGAGTCAGGGGAAAAGCCTTCTACGCCAGGCTCTGCCACAGGCTCAGGGTGACTTGGGTGAGCTGTCCCGTTCATCCACTCTGCAAACACGGGCTGCGTCCTCTGCGAGGCGCTCCTCGCGGGCACACACCGTGAAAGGCAGTGCGGGGAGGGGCCGCCGGTATGTGGGGACACCTCTGAGGCCACGGCAGGAGGAGGTGGAAACACAGGTCAGGTCACATCCTGGGTGGCGTCCAAGCCATGGCAAGCTTTTAGATTATTCAGAGTGCAATGGGACCTACCAAAGGGTTTTAAACAGAAGACTGTTGTACTCTAACTTTTGTTTTTAAAAGGCTACCCTGGTGGATGTGCTAGAAAAGAAGCAGGTGGTATCTACTGAAATTACAGTGCACACATTGGCTAAAGTGCAAATTATACATGTAGGTGGAGGCAAATTAATATGGCTGAGACCAAGGTGGTAGCATTTGGGTGGAGCTGGAAAGACGTAGATGGACCCAAAATATACGGTGGAAATGACAGTAACTGATGACTGAACAAATGCTTCACAACTTTCTCAGCTGGGTGAATGGACAGGCAATTGACTTCTATTACAGAGACAACAGAGAAGAAAAGGGCCACCCACTCCCGAATTCTTGCCTGGAGAATTCCATGGACAGAGGAGCCTGGTGGGGTACAATCCATGGGGTCACAAAGAGTCGGACAGGACTGAGTTTCTTTTCACTTCTCACAAAGACAAAGAACCTGCCAAGAATGGGGGACCCGCTGTGTAAGAGGTGGGCAACATTCACGTGAAGACGCCAGCCAGCCAGGTGCATGCACAAGCCCAGAGCTCAGAGGAGAGTCTGTGCTCCAAACAAAACGTGGGCACCACCAGAAGGTGGAAGAGTTTAAAGCCATTTAAAGCAGAAAGATTTAAAGCCATTTAAAGTGAAAGGATTTAAAGGACTGTCTGAGAACCTGTAGGAGCGGAGGGGGAATTCAAAGAGACCCCAGACCAGGTCCTGGGGAGCTCAACTTCGGAAGGTGGGACAGAACGAGAAGCCTGCAAAAAGATGGAGATATACCGGCCAGAGTGTGCGGAAGGAAAAGCAAGAAGCCAAGCTGGCCAAGTTTCCTGTAGGAGAAAAGGGCAAAAGTCACTGAAAGGACAGAAAAAATGACCACGGATTTCACAACACAGATGTGCTCAGTGACGGACAAAGGCATTCTGGGTGAAGTGAGAGGGCAGAGAGGGTTCGGAGGGGTTAAAGGTTGTGGAAAAAAACAGCGAAACAAGTGGAGAAAGTTCTTGCTCTGAAGTCTGGCTCTAAATGAGGCCCACAGCAGTGGAGAGGGTGTGGAGCGACAAGTCGGACAACGGGACCTATTCATACATCAGTGATGAGCGTGAACAAACAGACAAGAAAGATAAAAAAGATATAAAGGATGGGTGACGGACAGGTGAAGCCCTCAGGAAGCAGCAACAGGGATTCAGCTGCACATGCAAGGGACTGGAAAGGGAGGGTGTCGACGCGAGGGTGGAGGACAGGGTGCAGCAGCAAACGCTGTTCTAGACCCGAGGAAGCAGCGCTGATGACTGGCAGTCTTGGGGCTGTTTGTGCAGAATGGGGGTGTTAAGGAGAAACAGGGGTACCCTGACTCACACACGTGTCATGAAGACAAAGGATATAAAGGATGTCCCCACGCTTCAGCAGAAAAGGAGGGCAGGGCCCGTAACTCCTTTTGTGAGGTTGAGCTCTCACTTCCACATTCACAGCAGGCAGGAACGGAACAAGACAGCAAGGCTACAGGCCAGGTCGCCTCGTGGATGTGCAGGCAAAGATCCTGGACAAGTCTCAGCAACCAGCCGAAAGGCATCAGTTCCACTGACCTGAGTGCCTATGGAGTGTGTCAGGCCCTGCGGACACTGAAGTATATAGAACGGAGACGAATCCCTGCTCCGCGGAAAGTCACAAATGGGGGGTAAAAAGAATGTAGAAAACCCGGAAAAGAAACAAATTAGAGGAATGCAAAAACTCCGGGAAGACAGGGAGTTTACCGGGGCGCAGAGAACGGGATGACTACTGAATAAACGAGCGAGTTCTCTCAGGAGCTTTAAATCGACCTGCGTGTTCCCTGAGACCCCCGAGCCGACAGCGCTGCGGAGACTAGGACGTACCTTCCTTCTTGGGAGCCTCCATCTCCGCTTCTTAGGGGGGCCAGGCAGGCTGAAGGTACGTCGCTGCCGCCCCCTCCTTCCGCGGCCAGGGTTGTCAGAGGTCACAGCAAGGAGCAGGAGACAGAAGCCGGGCGGGTGTCGGAGCCCGGGTTCCTCCAGCCCCCCAGGGAAGCCCCCACCGTGCGCGCCGCTGTAGCACCGGCTGGGCAGAGAAGGCGAGTCAGGGAGAGACCGCGAGGCCGGCAGAGGCCACCGCGGCCGCAGCCCAAGACCCTCCGCCCCGGACCGTTCGCCTCCGGGCCGGCGCCGTCCGAGGCAGGCCCAAACGGGGGCCCCGGACCTGAACACCCAGACCTCCCCGGCTGGGCTTCACGCCAGGGGTCTTCGGCTTGAAGAAGACCTCCTTCAGCTTCGCCGGAGCTCGCGAGGGGTGCCCCGCCGCCCCCGGCCCGAACTCCCGACCTGGCCCGACCCCACCCTCCTAGGACCCCTGACCGCCGCCCACTCACAGAGCCGCACCCGAGTCGCCCGGCGACCCCCTTACCCCAGAGCCGCCGCGACACCCGCCAGACGCGCCTGCGCCTTAGGTTTAAACGCGGCGCGCAGGAAGCGCTGAGGGCTGTTGATTGGCCGGTTTGAAAGACCGCGGGTCCCGGTGCATCCTGGGGGTTGTAGTCGGAGCCGCAAGGGGGCGGGGAGAGGGAAAAAAAAAAAAAAAAAAGGAGGGCGGTGCGCGTGCGCACTGCCTCGGCTCGCTGCGCTTGCCCCGCGTCCGGCCAGAGCCGGGCCGCGCGGGGCTGGACGCCTTAGGGCTCGCTGGGTAGGCTCGGCATCAGGACAGCTACGTGTCGCGTGGGACATGGTTCCGACACCGGATCTTCACCCTTAAATGAAGATCCAAATCCCATAGTAGGAAGTAGGTGCGAATGCCCGTTTTGTAGACCACTGCGGGTTCGTACTGGGGGGTAAGAAAACCCGGTCCCTGCCCGCGGAGCGCCCGGTGACTCTGGGTGACCAGACACCCCAGTGTATGCCCCTGGACCACCCTGACACCTCGTTCCTATTTAGGGGCTCCCTCTGCAGCCTTCAGCCTCGCTCTTGGCGGTCCCCTTCACTTCTGATGTGTGGGTACCCACCCCCTCGATCCTCCCTGAGCCTCTGTCCACCGGCTCCCTTCTGAGTTCCATCATCTGTTCAGGATCCTACTTAACTGGAGAAGAGTGATGGGGCCAGACAGACCCAAGGCAAATCCCAGCTTCAGATACTGGTCACGAGCCTCGGGGTTGCAAGTAACAGAAGACCAGCCTCAAGTTGGCTTCAGAAAAAGAATTTATTGGCTGGAACTGGGAAGTCCAGGAGCAGCCCTGGCTGCAGGCGTGGATGGAGAGAGGGGCTTGAAGGAGGGCACTAGGTCGAACTGTCCCCCAGCAGCCTCTCTGGGTCTTGCTCAGCTTCCGACGGGAGGCTTTGTTGAGCCCACCCACCCAGGGGCTCCTGGCTTCCTTCTGCCTGCCGGGGCCTCCTGAAGACAGTGGCTGGCTTAGTGTTGCGTGTGCTCAGTCCACATTCCCAAGGCCCGGCTTTGCCTGATTCATGACCACAGGGCCACTGCGGCAAGAGCCCCGTGGGTCCTAGACTCAAGGAGTATTCAGCCAGGTGTCAGATCCACACAGCCCTGGGGGTGTCTGCTGGGGGCGAGGGTCCCCAAACACCCACTCCCGATGCCCCTCTCTGTATCATGTTCACTTGGTCAGTGAACACACTGTTAATAACTCATGGCAGCTAACTGAATTCTACCTTCATCCATCTCTTCTCTTGGGCCCCTCCTCTCTTCTGTCAATGGCCTACCCACTGTCGATTCTTTTCTTCTGTCCCCAGTAGGATTCTGCCTCATTTTGTAACGCACTCATTCAAGGGCTCATTCACCAGTCATGGGTTCATTGACAGGTAGTCGGGGCGGGTTCCGTGCTGGGTGATGCTCGGACACAGATTTTGTCCCTGACCTGGGGAGGGCAGAGGTGGGGAAAAAGGCGCAACAGCAAGGACTGTGGGGCCTCAGGCTGCAGTGGGAGGCCGGAGGCCTTCCTGGAGGAGGGGGCCAGGGTTCCTCCTCCCCTGGCCAGGCTGTAACTTGCTTGGAACCAGGAGAGGGGAGGGTACATGGGGAGCGGACAGGGGAACAGGCAGGGAGTGACAGGTCAGAACGGGTGGGCAGGCTCCCTTCGGGACGTGTCCCTAGCTCCTGGGGACAGACAGCATCTCTCTTTAAATCCCATTGTAATGACTTTGCTCTTGACTCACTGCCCTGCTCCACCCCCACGTTCAAGGAGAAGCCTGCCTTCCCAGGACCCAGCCCAGGCCTGGCACATGGAGGAGGCTCAGAGGTACCCACCCAGTAACAGTCAGGCAGAGGAACCAATTAACTAGTTTATTTTAATCCCAGGAAATGTGTCTAGTCAATTTAGAGGTGTCTGCTGCCTCCCGGAAGACCTGCCCCCCTCCCTGCCCCCGCGAGCCCCTTCCCTAATTTCAGTTTGCACTGAAGGAACCCAAGAAACACCAGCGGGCTGAGACTGCCTCTCACAGCACCACCGAGTTGGACGTCAGGGCCGGGCTCTCTGCGGGGAGGGAGACAGAGGCAGCAATGATAAAACTGGCTCGGATCTTGTTAAAGCCATATCACAAGGCTTTGGTTTCTGCCTCTGCGCTCAACCCTCAATCCTCAGAAGGCACAGCAGACCAACGAGTGTGTGTACGTATGATTAAAACCATGGTTGAGAAAAATAATCAGCAAGGACCTACTGCAGAGCGCAGGGAGCTCTACCCCACAGTCTAACAACCTAACTGGGAAAAGAACGTGAAAAATAGCAGACGTGTGTATGTGTAACTGAACCACGCTGCTGAAACTAACACAACATTATAAACCAACTATACTCCCGTGTGAAGCAACAATTTTTAAGAATCATGGTTGACAATGTGCAGTTTAGAATTAAGAGAAAAATCAACCCAAATCAGCGCCACTAAAGCCCCAAGGGAAGCTTGCAGGCGTCTTTGCAGACACAGCAGAAGGGCCGAGGGCCCAGGCACTGAGGTGGGGGCCCCTCTCTCCCAGGAGGCACAGGGCCCCCACTAGTTGGGACCCTGGGCAAGTCACTCCCCACCATGGGTACCCTCACCCAGAAGGTGGGACAACAGAACCTTTCCAGGATATGGAGAGGAAGGCAGAATGATGGGGTTTATCCCAGGGGCGGCCTAGAGTGGGGAGAGGGGTGCCTCTAGGGCTGGGTGGGAGACTCCCCTCCCCGAGCTGAGCCCACCACCACCCCACCCCTGCCTTCCAGCCCTTGAGCAACTGGGAGGTGTAAGGCAGGGTCCCCTGGGAAAACAGTTTTTGAGGCAAGTGGAACATCAGCCCCCACCTCGGCTCTGCTTGAAACCGCACCATGGCCCTGAGCGAGGATTAGAAGAAGATTTGGAACCATGCTGAAAATTGATTTCTGCCCCTTCTTCCTGTAACGCTGCTGGTTACAGGGCCTTCTCCTTTACAGGCCTGGCCACCTGTAACCCCACGAAGCCGATGCAGCAGCCAGTCTGAGGGCCACGGAGGCCCCATGGGGCGGGCAGCCAGGCTGACTCACTACAGGAGGTGGACGGCAGCCGCCTTGCGGATGAGCCTGGCGGTCAGCGGGGAGTTGGGCTTTAAGGCATCTCGCTCCATCAGAAGGCTCCTGGGGAAAGAGAGACAGGGTTGGTGCTGGAACGTTCTAGAAGGTGGGGGACGGATGGCTCTCTACCCCAAGGCAGGACACAAGCAGCACGGGCCAGGGCTGAACTGGCAGAAAGTAAGATGCCCCCTCACCCAGTGGTGGAAGGAGGGGCTGACATCACAGCCCAGGGGACAGGTGGGACCAAGGTCCAGAGGCAGGAGACGGGGCCTTGGCAGGGGCAGGGACCAGGCAGCAGGTGGGCAGCACTGTGAGGCTGAGAGAGCCTGGGCTCCCACCCCGTGTTTTCATGCTGGCCCAGGCCATCGGTGATTGGAGAGCACTCGCAGTGTTCCGGTGATGCCCAAGTGCAGAGCGTTTCAGGGTGGGCACAGCCCTGTGGCCTCACCTGCCCCAGGACTGGGGGCCTGACCCCTTGCCATAAGGAGTGCCTGGACCAGAGGGTGGGGCGTGACTGGAGACGGGGGGAGGACCATGCCTGAGAATGCTGGAAAAGACCCTGATGCTGGGAAAGACTGGGGGCAGGAGGAGACGGGGACGACAGAGGATGAGAGGGTGGATGGCATCACCGACTCGATGGACACGAGTTTGAGCAGGCTCCGGGGGTGGGTGATGGACAGGGAGGCCTGGCGTGCTGTAATCCATGGGGTCACAAAGAGTCGGACACGACTAAGCGACTGAACAATAACAGCAAGCCTGAGAATGTTCTGGGAAATCAAGCGGCCAAAAGGATGGTGAGGGGAAAATTCCAGCTTTCAACAAGGGAGGGTAATTTAAGACACCCCCCCCCCTCAAAACAACTGGCCCTAGTGATCCTTTGCACGGAGGGCGGGGTTAAGGGGCTGGGCCTGGCACTGGGGGTGGGGACACTATGGCAGGGGCCGAGGCTTTCTGCTTTGGAGGGAGGGGGGCTGAGCAGCGTGAGGATGCCAGGAGGGCACCAGGAGGGGGTGCGTCTGGGACCCCGCCAGCAGCGGGCTCCCCAGCACGCCCAGCGTGGACCGCATCGTGCCCCCCAGCTGACCCTGGCTCCCCTGCTCAAGGCCTCGCCCGCCTCTGTCCACAGGGCCCCACCCTCCCTGCCCAGCTGCCACCAAGCCTGGAGCTCCCCAAAGCAGCTCCAGCACCAGAGAATGTGTGCGGCTTTGCATGTCCGTGGGGGGCTGACAGAGAGGGCCATGCGTCCAGGGCGCTGCAGGGTGTAACCACGTCCTGTGTGTCTGTCCACACTCGTGGGACACAGCGTCCGCGCCTGTGTTATCAGCGCCGCCAACGCCCGCTGCTCGGTTTGGACCCGCCACTGGGGAAACTGGGCCTTGCCTGCCATGGGCTACATGGACTCTGCCCCTTCCACCGGGCCTCTAACCTCCAGAGTCCAGCAAGGGCCTCCGGGGCCCCCTGTGCAGTCTGGACTTGCAGCAGCAGCTTCACGGGGCCTCAGGACACCCCGTCTGCCCACCTGGCACCCCGGCTCCCCTTTCCCCTTGGCGCTCCAGCTGGCCAGGAGACTTGGGCGAGGAAGGGGTCTCATCTCACCCCCGGGGCACCGGGGCCGGTGGGGCTGAGAGGAGCCAGGGGTGGGAGCACGGAGCCTGCGGCAGTGGCTGTCTTCCCAGAGCTTTCTTCCTGGGGTGCCCCCACCCCAACACCCCCAATCCTCCAGCTGCACCCCTCCACCTGAGCAGATCGCCTCTGAGCCGGTTAAACCCGCTTGGTCTCAGGAGTCCCTCTGAATGTCACCCCCACGCGCACTCTCCCGCCCTGACCCCCGTCCACTCAGCGTCTCCATCACGGCATCCTGGACAGCGTGCCCATGCCCACAGCATTTTCACACGCATTTGTGGGATGAATCGCTTACTCACTGCAGGAGACGGAAGCTCCTCGCAGCCTCGGTGGGGCCTACCCGCCCACCTCTCCCCCGGCACCTGGCACAGTCTGGCAGGACAGTGTGAGCCAGGCCTGAAGGCTCAGTGGGTGGGTGCAGGAGAAGGAAGGACGTCCCGGGCAGAGGGCAGCACGTGTGAAGGCCCAGGGGCCTGCATGAGTAAGGAGCTCAGTGAGGCCAGGACAAGGAGAGCGCTGGGGGGGCGGGGCGGGGGGGCGCTGAAGGCAGGGCCCACGGCCGCTTTGGTCGAGTTGAAGATGCTCAGAGGGGAGAACCAGGCACCCTCGGGGCCTTGTATCTCTGCAGGCTTAGAGACGGGAACCACTTTGGGCCAAGGCAGGTGGGAGCCTCTGGGCCCCTGGAAGTCCAGGGGGACCCCCGAGTGAGAGGGGCTGGGCTCTGGACCGGAATGAGGAACTTACCGGGCCACGTGCTTGTGGAGGCCAGACGAGCAATTCAAGGCCGCGTGAATCAGTAACTGGTTGAAGACGTCTCTCTGAAAGATGCATTGGGCACGTGAGACCCTGTGATGTGGGACGAGGGGTGGGGACTCCCTTCCCCACTGCAGGCCGGCCAGTCCTCAGGGACAAGCTCACAGGGGTGTGAACCGCAAGGACCCTCCCACCCCGCGGGCGCCCACGCCGCACGGAGACGGGGGCTGCGGGGTCCAGGGCCTCCTGGCCCCAGGGCCCTTGCGTGACACACGCGAGGCTGGGCTCACCTGGGCGTTGCTGCCTCCGATCTGGACCAGCCGGTAGCGGATGGGCAGGAGCAGCTCCACCACGCGGTCAGGGCTCCCGTCCTGGGCCTCCACTAGGGCCTGGCACAGGGGCAGTCCCACGTCGCGGGCCAGGAGGTGCTGACAGTTCTCCCCCGGGGACCTGCCGGCCCGAGAGGGTGCCCTCAGCTCTGTGCTGCCCCCGTGACGACCCATTGGTCTCCCACCCGACTCACGTCCCTAAGAGGGTGGCCTCCTCCTCAGCCCAGCGTCCCTGACTCTGCGCCACATGCGGTAAGGGCTTTGATCAGGCGGGCTGATGGAAGGACAGGCCACCAGGGCTGGGGCCCGAAGCTGTGGCCAAAGCCCCAGGAGGAGGGGCAGGGCAGGTGGCCGTGGGTGTCGCCTTCCCCTGGGCGGCGGGGACAAACCGCCAGGGCTGCTGGTCTCCCAGCTGCAGCTCTCCAGTCGGGAGACCAGGGCTGACCACGTCCCCGGTGGCCCGTACGGTGCCTCCCCAGACTCTGTGGCCCCCCGCTGTGATTGGGCCCAACTCCCGTGGCGCCAGGAACAGTGCGAGGGATGTCGCCACGTCACTGCCCCCATTCTCCTACCAGCCTGTCCCACCAGCCGAGGAAACAGGCTGAGAGTAGAGAGCTGAGACCCTGTAAGGGGCAGTCCCTCTGGCTCCAGGGCCTCCCCGCCTCCCCTGGGCGCGACATTGACCTTGACCTTGAGGGCTACGGGTCAGAGACTGCTCTGTGTCCCGGGTGGGGGGAAGCAAGTGTACCCTCGAAGGGCACGCCCCGCGGGGACGCACACCTGGGGGAGACTGAACACCCGGGGCACACACCTTCCGAGGATGCCCGTCTAAGGGCACCCCTGGGAGGAGCCCTCCACGGGCATCCGTGTGACTGTGCTCTCCTGGGGCCTCCACCCCCAGCCTCCCAGCAGGCAGAGGCGGTCTGCCCGCGCCGCCCCCGCCTTCCCCCCCGCCCCGCCCCGGCCCTCCATGTACTCGCTGGCGTCCCGCAGGGTGGTCAGCAGCTCCTGCGTGGTCTGGGCGTCCCCCGCACCCAGCGACGCCATCAGGAAGTGCGCGTCGTTGAAGAGCAGGACGTGGTCTCGGCTGTGCTTCCGGGTCACAGACAGGACGTCCTGCCACCGCTGGCCCACGGAGACCCCTGGGGACACGGGGGGACACCCGCGGGCCTGACGTGAGCGCAGTGTGCACTCCAGGTGAGGAGGCCCCATGAAACTGGCAGGCGGCACCTGGCCTCGGGCTTAGGCCTTTGGGCCTGGCTTACGTTAACTTTGTTTAATCATAAAAGCAGCAGGTGGGTAAGGTAGAAAGCAAATCAAAATAATAAAAGCTATGGAAGGGTGTTCAGTAAAGTCTCTGGCCCCTTTGACAAACCCCAAACCACCATAATGGAGAAGGAAATGGCGACCCACTCCAGTACTCTTGCCTGGAGAATCCCATGGACAGAGGAGGCTGGTGGGTTACAGTCCTTGGGGTCGCAGAGAGTCAGACATGACTGAGTCACTAAACAAAACCACTGTAAGAGCTCCTCTTGGGGTTCTCACTGGGAAGGCCCCTGACACAAGGCAGGGGCCAGTCAGAACCCGCGGAATTCATAAAGAGCATCCTTTAGGTCTTCCTTTTGGGGCTTCCCTGGTGGCTCAGATGGTAAAGAATCTGCTCGCAATGTGGGAGACCTGGGTTCAATCCCTGAGTGCGGAAGATCCCCTGGAGGAGGGCATGGCAACCCACTCCAGTGTTCTTGCCTGGAGAATCCCATGGATGGAGGAGCCTGGCGGGCTACAGTCCGTGGGGCCACAAAGAGTTGTCGCAAAGAGTCGGGCACAACTGAGCACCCCTTTGGGTCTGGATTTCCAGCTCGAGCCTGTCCCTCCTTCTGCTCTGCTCTCCCACATCACCTCCCCTCCCGTCCCTCATGGATCCTGCAAGTTACCCGACTCCCCCTCCTGCTCCTCGCGGTCCTCCCGCGACCCTGTGGTTGCCCAGACCTCCGTGTCTCTGCCCATCAAGTGGAAGCAGCCTGGAGGGTCCATTCTGCGGTGAGGAAGTGAGTGGCCGTCCTCTCCCTTCCCTGGCCCCGTGGCACCCCGATGGGGCCTCCCAGCCTCCAGGCCAGGGCCCGGCCCTTCTGAGCCCCTCCTCACGGGCGTTCGGGGGGCCCAGGCTTGAGGCCTGGGCTGGGCCTCCACAGGTCAATGGGATCTCAGGGTCAACAGGACTCAACTTCCCCCGGTCCTCCCCTCCCCACCCAGTTCTGGAGGGTTTTGGCTGAACAGAGACACAGGCCCCCACCGGCCGGGTTCTGGGGTCCCAGCCCAGTCACTTGGACGGCAGTGAGGGCTCCTCAACGATGCGCTGGCCTCCAGCCTGGCCGCCCCTGGCTCAGACCACCTCCTGGATGGAACCTGATCAGCCCGGCCCCAAAGGCCCTCCAAGACCCAGATAGAAGCAGCACTCTTCACCCTCCGTCCCCGCCCCTCAGCCTCCTCCGCTCCATCTGAGCCGTGGACCGTGCCTCTCGCTCGTCCCTGGAACAGGCCACCAGCTGCCGTCCTTGGGGCACTGGATAGGCCATTCCCTGCTACGATGCCCTTTCCCGTCGCCCCTTGGCAAAACCCTATGCTCCCTTCTGTGGCTTCCATCTCACCCCCTCTAGGAAGCCTTCCCAGAACCCTCTAGAAACAGCCTCATCCCCACTCTGTCCCGCTGACCCGGGCCCTAGAGTGGGCAGAGGAACCTGCTGAATGTGAGAGGGACGGGAGAGCCATCAGGTACCCCCAGCAGTCGGCCGGAAGCCCTCCGTGGCCCCCAGGGGTTCAACTAGCCCCATTCAGGCCACGTCCAAGCACTGGGTGACACTGTTGTGAAACACTTCTCTCTGAAATCCCCAGGCATTGAGAAACTGAGGTGGCACCCAGAGACGGGTAGCCAGGTACCGCCTGCCCCTGCAGGCTGAGCAGGTAGGCTGTGGGAGCGGCAGGGGCCCGCCAGGTTCAGCCAGAGGTTTGGGCTCCGAGGGGCAGTGGGAACCAGGAGAGAGGGCCGCGGGGGCCTGGGCCCCTGGCCTGGGGCCGGCTGGAAGGCAGCCGCAGAGCCGGTACCCGGGGGCACGCTGCCCTGGGGCTGAGAGCAGACCCTGGAGAAACTCACTCAGGCGTTCCCGCCGGCCTGGACCCCGGCCACGGCCCCACCCCTCGTCGCCCTGGAGCGGAGGAACCAGGAACCAGACGGGGCTACCTTCCATCTGCAGCCGGTACAGCATGGAGCAGCTGTCCACCACGTCCAGCATCGCCCCGCTGGCCTGCAGGCTGGGCAGGATCTGGAAGACAAGGGCGGGTGGGGGTGAGGGGCTGCAGGGACCGCCCGAGTCCGCCCGTCGGGGCCAGGCCCTCAGCCTACGGAAGCCACCGCCAGCATCCCCTCCACCCCACCCCTCAGGGCCATTCGGCTCTCAGGGCCTGGGCCGCTCCGGGTGCCCGAGGGGCACTGGACAGGCTTGGGAAAGAGCCCAGCGCACTGGCACCTGGGGGAGTGGGCATCGGGCCCTGGCCCACCGGTCACCTCGTGTCCCCTCCTGGCCCGATAATGACTCCACCTTCAGGAGGTCTGCACCCCACGACACAAGCTCTCGTCACCCTTCATAGGATGAAACTTATATAGGGTTTCCTCTTGCAAGAAACCCTGCTGAGTGCCCTTCTCGGGGGTTCAGATCCTCAGATCACCAGCATGTTTGTGCCCCCGGGCTCTGTTCTTAAGCCCACAGCGGGGTGCCCAGAAGCTGTGAGTTAGGCTTTTTGTTTTTTTTTCTTTTAAACACACATCTTTGACTCAAAAGTTAAGAGTCTGCTTGCTAATGTAGGAGACTTGGATTCAATCCCTGGGTCAGGAAGACCCCCTGGAGAAAAGAATGGCAACACACTCCAGTATTCTTGCCTGGAGAATCCCATGGACAGAGAAGCCTGGTGGCCTACAGACATGACTCAAAGACTCAGACATGACTGAGTGACAAATACTTTCACTTTCAAACATGTACTTAGGGCCTGGAGAGAGGGGGCATAGTTAGGGTTTAGTAGGTGGGGATTCTGTTTGGGAAGATGAAAAAGTTGCAGGAATGGATGGTGATGAAGGCTGCATTGCAATATGAATGTACTGAACGCCACAGAGCTGTACATGTAAACTGGTTACCATGGCAACTGCACATTTAAACTGGTTGCCAAGGTAACCATACACACAAACCGGTTGCCATGGTAACCACACACTTAAACTGGTTACGGTGGTAAAATACAGTAGGTATGCTTTATCTAAGCTCAACTGTGTCCGACTCTTTGCAACCAACCAGGCTCCTCTGTCCATGGGATTCTCCAGCAAGAATGCTGGAGTGGGTTGCCATTTCCTTCTCCAGGGAATCTTCCCAACCCAAAGATTGAACCTGAGTGTCCTGCACTGGCAGGCAGATTCTTTATCACTAGCACCACCTGGGAAGCCCCAGTGTATATTTTACTACAATAAAGAAAAAAAAAAAATTCCCGGCAGTTCCCTAATGGTCTAGCGGTTAGGATTCAGCGCTTGCACTGCCACCCGGCCCAGGTTCAGTCCTGGTCAGAGAACTGAGATCCCAGAAGCCACGCAGCACAGCCAAAAACATTTCAGGCGGAACAATGTTCTCACCAAATAAAGGAAATCTAAATGACTAGAAGGAAGCCTGAGATCTCAGAGATGACCATCTGACATGTGCACTCTTCCAATGCCCACAGAGGGGCGTGTGTGTGTGTGTGTGTGTGTGTGTGTGTGTGTGTGTGTATGCACACGCGAATTCAGTCATGTTTGACTCTTTGCAACCCACTGGACTGTAGCCCGCCAGGCTCCTCTGTCCATGAAATTTTCTAGGTAAGAATACTGGAGTGGGTTGCCATTTCCTCCTCCAGGGGATCTTCCCGACCCAGGGATCGAACCTGCATCTCTTGCATCTCCTGCATTGGCAGATGGATTCTTTACCACCGAGTCACCTGGGAAAGCAATCTCCCAACGCCCACAGGAGAGCAGAGTCAAACCCCGGTCTGGGTTTCAACACTGCCCTCGGAGAGAATCAACGCCATGAGGTCTTACACAAGAGTGGTGCTTCCGCTCCAGCTGTGGGTCTGTCTGGGGCAACACAGACCCGCTCAGGAAGCTGGTCGAGACTGAAGGGAAATCGACGCAATAAACTGAATCGAGTGCAAGCGTGGACTTACGTGGTCATCGTAAATGGTCAGCGCAGCCTCGTACTCGCCCTGGAAAAACGAAGTTCCGGGATTAACACAGGGAGAAGGTGAAATGAGATGCCGAGACATGAACTGAAAACGCCTCGACAAAGGCCCCAACCTGCCTGCCCACAGCTTGGTGGGTCTTGGAATGGGCGAAGAGGAACCCCTGCCTCCAGCCCTTCTTTCCCCAGGTAGGGGACACAGCAGCAGCTGCTGCTAGGGGAGCCCTTTCCGCAAAAGCATTGCTTTTCCCATGAAGCGCTTGTCAAGCGGCTGTGAGCTCTTTCATCTATTTCCTCCAAGACTGTTTCTTCCTCTCTGTCTTTTCCTCATGGCCCATTCAGCTGGGTTCACTGCTTTCTTGAAGATGCTGTTACTGCATTCTGCATATCCTTACAGGGCCCTTACCTTCCAAGCATTTCTCTTTGGACCTTTAGGGAACTTCTAGATTTTCTCTACGACAAACTGCAAGAAGAGCCCTTATAAATGGGACCCAGTGGTGGGATCGCTGGGGTCAAGCATGACCCCACACCCGCGCCCCCACTGGGGTGAAGCACTGTGAGGGTCCCGTGGCTCGTTCGGGACCGTGGGGGGCAGGCCTGGCAGCTCACTCCAGGGGCAGGGGCAGAGAGGTACTGGGTCGGCATGGTCTCCACAAACGGCTCATGTGTGTACAGGATTTCTGAGCCCAGGACAGTGGGGATACCTAAAGGAGTTCAAACCTGAAGAGCTGTTTGAAAACGTGACTGCCCTACTGCACCAGAACACCACTGAAATGCACAAACACACAGCGCTGCCCCACAGGGTATAAAGCACAGCAGAAGGCAGAGAACATTTCCTTCCTTGGAGCGTGAGACCTTACAGAGATGTAAGGCCCTACATCTTTGTAGGTGAAGACGGCCGGTCCTCTTACCTTTTCAATCAGATATAAGGCCCAGTGCCAATAATTATGGCAAGCAAGCATGTCAGAGTCCTGGGGAAAGAACAAGAGCATGAGAAAAATCTGACAGCCCGGCTGGGCAGTTGGAGTGGGTACGGGGGGGTAAGCAGCTGCTGTCAGTGTCAACGCAGAAGCCCACAGCTTTGGGTGCAGGAAACACTTCCCAGCCCCTGCCTCGGCTGCCCTGGCCAGCAAGTCCACGTCTGTCCATTCCTTTGGCCCTGAGCCTCGGCAAGCGGTGCGCCTGAATTTACCTAGGGCGCTGAGGCTACGGCAGGCTGGCATCTTAGCCCCAGGACGAGGAGGCAGGAGAACCAGAGCCACCCAAAGGGGGCCACTTGGCACCCCAAGCCTCGCCTTCCTTAGGTGTGGTGTGGAGAAAATGAGGAAGCCCATCCAAACGGCTGCAGAGGCCGACTGTGCCCAATAGCACAGGGTGTCCCAATAAAACCCAACGGACCGCTGCGCCTGGGGCCGAACCTCCGCAGGTCCTGGCACAGCCCACGGGATAAAGGGGCAGGAGTGACACCCGGACGGCTGCAGCTGCTCTGCTTTGGGCCCCGCCACGAATGCCAGCCTACGTGGCTGCGGCAGACACTTCCTTCTCTGCTTGGACACCACCTCCCACATCCTGGGAGGCTGCTGACGCCGCCTCCTCCATGACCCGCGTCTACACCTATGTCTGAGGATTCAACCCTCCCAGCTCCCCTCCCTCACAGGCCACTGTGGGCTTCTGTTTACAGTGATCCTACACCTCCCTGTCCTTTGTCTACAAACTCCTACTCACCCTTCGACATTCATCTCATAGGCTGCCTCCACCAGGAAGCCTTCTCTGACTGCTCCCCCCTCAAGTCCGATTGCGTAGGATGCTTCCTCCGGGTTTCCATACCCGCAAGAGTGCCCCAGCCATGCTATGGTCATGCTGGGAGCTGCTGGCTCCACTTGACGGGCCTTTTGTAGACAGAGCAGCCTGCGCAGGACCCTCAGTGGGGTCCCCGGTATGAGGTAAAGCCCGGGACACTGACTGGAGCCTGAATAACTGAGCTCGGTGCCGGCAGCCAAGGGCCAGGGGCAGGCACTGGAGGACAGGAAGGGGAGCCGCAGGCCCTGCCATCTGTCCCTGGGCCAGGCCGCCGGGCTGGAGGCCGCCAGGAGCCTCCGCAGGGGCCGTGCACAGGCATCGGGGCCCAGCGCCTGCCAGGAGATGAGCCCAGCCGTCACTGGCTGCCTCGTGTTACAGAGTCAGACCAACGTCCAAGGGCGCTCCTTTGGGGCCAGGGGCCTCATGGTGGTGTTAACAGTAGGTTTTTCAGATGAGGAAACTGAGGCTCAGAGGGATCAGGCTCTTGCCCTGGGGAGAAGCCAGGCCTCAAGCACCCAGGCCCAGGAAATCCAGAGCCTGGGGCAGGAAGTAAATGGAATGAATACAAATGACCCGGCCCTGGCCAGGCCTCCCTGGCCTCCCCCTCGGAGGGCACAGCCGCCCAGGCGCTCCCTCCATGCAGGGCCACTACCTGCCGGGGGGGCCTGAGGACAGGGGCCCGACCCACACTGCGCCCCCCCACTCCCCACCCAGGGCCGAGTTCAGGCCCAGGGTCCAGGGACCCTTACAAAGACGTGAGTCTGAACCTAATGCCGTCACAGGTCTCCAAGTTTACCTTGCACCTGCTCGCCTGCTCTACCTAACGGCCCTCCTGGAGAGGCCGGGACGCGGCCTTGTCAGTGACCCCTCACTGGCCTTCCTGGGCCACACCGAGGTCATCGCGCCGGCCCCTGCTCCCTGCCCGGGTCCTGGTCTCGCCTTCGCTTGCTCAGCCGCTGACCACCGGCTGCTGGGTGCCCACTGTGGCCCAGAGGAGGGCAGGGCAGCAGACCACCCCTGGGCAGGCAGCCCGGGCGGGTGCCGGGGACAAACCCGAGGATAACAGGCACATGGGAGGAGGCAGGGCCACGGCAGCTGGTGCGGGCAGGCACGAGGCCCCAGGAAAGGGCCGCCTGGCAGGGCTTGAGGGGCCTGGAGGGCATGGGTGCCACTGCCCCACCAGGGACCTGACCCCCGCACGCCAGCCCTGCAGACGGTCGCCGGGCCCTCATCCACCCCATCGGCCCCTGGCTGCACCAGCTGCGGACACTCTGTGGGGCTGGGTCCGTGTCCAGCCTTCTAGCCAGCAGCGGAGGCGGCAGCTCAGAGCCTTCGTGGTTCTCACCAGTGCCAGGCTCTTGCTTGTTGCCATTGTTTAGTCGCTCAGCTGTGTTAGACACTGTGCCACCCCGTGGACCGTAGCCCGCCGGGCTCCTCTGTCCATGGGGTTCTCCAGGCAAGAATACAGCAGTGGGTTGTCATTTCCTTCTCCAGGTGGGGATCTTCCTGACCCAGGGGTTGACCCTGAGTCTCCTGCATTGTAGAAGGATTGTTTACTGCTGAGCCACCTGGGAAGCCTGGGTTCTTGTTCACCCAGTAATTTTTCTCATCCATTCCTTCTACAGCCAAATGCCTCAGGCCACGACCAATTCTAGAATTACCTGCAAAACTCCAGCCGGTGTTGGGGAGCTGTGTGGCTCCCGGGGGACCTGGTGGTTTGATAGAAATGCTTCCAAGCGGAACATAAGTTTCCCCAGAACTAAGCTGCACCCGGTAACTCTCTAGGTTAATCCTCAGCTTAACTTAGGAGGACAGATGGAATTTTCCAGGCAGGTGGATGGACGAGCACCGTACCTTCCAGTGGGCTTCCGAGTGCTGCATGAACTCCAGGCCTTCCTGGACCTCCGCTTTCATCTCGTGAATATGCGCAATGGTGTGCACCGACCACGCATCCGTCGGGTTAATGGATAAAGCCTACGTGGGCGGGGGGCGGGGAGGACAAATCGAGATGATGTGTGAGTCAGTCCACCTGGTGACAAAGCGTCCCAGCTGCAGGGGCACCAGGGGCCTGGGCTCTGCCTCAGAGTAACGACCCCAGAGACCCGCCTGTGAATCAGAGACGGGATGCTGCCAACGAGGGTGTCACTGCCCACTTCATGGATGAGGAGACTAAGGCTCAAGGAGGCTGATGACTTGCCCAGAGCCACGCAGTGGGGCAGCAGTGGGGTCTTTCCAAAGCAGGGGCTTATTCAGCCCCTTCGCCCCCAGCCTCGGGTCCACAGCTGAGTCACGTGCAACGTGCCACCCAGCGTCCCCACCTTCCTCTCGGGGCTGCCGTGGAGGCCAGTGGACAGAGTGTGTATGGACTCTGGGGGCTCTCAGCTGCCCCTCCCGACTAGTGCACACACAGGGACCACACGTGTGGCTCTCCAGGCTCGTTCTGATGCTACCGCGAGGAATAACGACAGCCACTCACAGGGCTGGTGGACTTGCCAGCGACGACATGGCAGGGGGACGTGAGGGTACTGAGCGCCTACTGAGCCCGGCACGGGGCAGTAAGCCGAGCTTCACCGTGACCCTGGGGACCACCCACACGAGCCCGGACCCCCCCGGCCCTGCTCCCTCGGCTCCCCCGTGCCTTCACCCCCGCCCCTGGCGCGGCCCCGGCCAGGCGGTCTGCGCCACAGCGTGCGGTATGCGGCCCCACTGCAAGGCCCGGCTGGTCCGCGTGGGGACAGAGAGGGGGCCCGCCTGCAGGGACGCTGGGGGCCTGGGGCGGAGCTCCACAGGACCAGGACGCTGCAGGAGATCCTGGGGGTGCAGCCGAGCAGGCCGGGGCTCCGGGCCCTGTGAACGGGCCCACGAAGGGTGCAGCTCGGGGCTGGGGCTCACGGCAGGGGCTGCTCTCACCCCCTGCGGGGATCGTGGCCGCCCTCCCCCGCTGACCTGCTTCCCCCCCAGTTTCCTGGGGCAGAGTCCACCTGGCCAGGGCGACCTGGCCCTGCTGTCCCCAAACTTTGCTCCCAGCACCCGCCCCGCCCGTCTCTGCCCTAAGCCTCGGTCTATCAGCGCTCCGTCTATCAGCCAGCCCGGGCCTGCCACTCCCCTTACCCTCGGCCGCCCTTTGCTCTTTCTGCCCTGGGGGTTCAGCCTGCAGATGAGGCCCGGGTGTCACCATCATGAAGCCTCTCCTCATCCCAGAGGAGCCTGTGCAGCTTACTCCCAGTTTCCCAGAAGCCTGGCCTTGCCCAGTATCTGTCTGTAGTGGACTGGTGCTGGGGTCAGAGTGTGGGCGCCGGCAGTAGACCAAGTGTGAAGGGAGAGAAGGGGTCCCCACACATCACCCTTCCTGCTCCTGGCGGTTGTGACTCTCGTCTCAGTCCCCCTCTGACTTCCTGAACCATCCTGCCACCCACAGGTGCCCACACGGATGGCGCCCAGCAGGAGGGCCCAATGCCAAGGTGTCCAGGGACCTTCCTGCATCTGGCCCCCTGGGTGGTGACGCCTGGTCCCCCAGCACGGAGCCAAGATTACAGTGAAGTCCCCTGTGTCCCCCCTCAAAGCCGTGACTCAGGACTGCATCACAGACCCTGTCACCTCCTGTCAAGTCCCACCTCTACTTCTGTGAACCCAGAGGTCTGCAGAGACCCATGTGCCCTGTGGCCCCAGGAGGGCACCAATGCCCCCTGGGGAGGGGAGGGTGCTGGGAGCCCTCCAGGGCGACGTCTGGGGGACGAGCCCTGCGGAGCTGGGGAGCAGGTCTGTCCAGGCAGCATGGATGGTGCTCAGGCAGCCTGGGGGAGCCTGGCGCTGCCTTCTGTGGGCTGGCGGCCTTAGCCGTGGCCTCCTGGAGCCCGGTTGCTCTCCTCTGAGTGATGAAGGAGCTCGGTGCCTCGTGGCATTGAATCCAGCAGATGGACCGGCACGTCCAAGTGAGGGCCAGCCCTGAGCCAGGCCCAGGAGCGGTTGTCACTCTCGGGTACATGGTGGTCCCCCCCTGGGCCTCAGTCTCTGCTCCTGGGAGGGGAGGCGCTGGAGGAGGGGCCTCTGAGTCAGAGAAGCCGAGGCCCTGGGGCCTGCAAGCCCAGGGTGTCCAGGGTGCGTCCAGGGTAGCGGCCAGCCAATGTGCCCCAGCACAGAGGGAGGGGCCAGGCCCGCGGGAAGGACTTAGCATCCCACCCGGCTCTGTGCCCTTGGCTGCGGCTGCCTCCGGTGGAGGCGGTACTCAAGAGAAGGCTTGGCCAGCAGGCCCCAGGGCAGGTCAGGGCCCGCCGGAAGCAGGCTGACGAGATAAAATTTGTATTTTAAGGCAGGACCAGAAAAATGAAGCCTAAGATCCTCTCTGTGCCTGTTCGGGCCTCCTCCCTGGCTCCCCATGTGCAGCGCACGCCTGCGTCACACATTAACCAGAGCTCCTCAAAGAAGGGGGTGCCTGCTCCGCCCTGGAGACGGAGTCTTCCCTCTCCTTGGACGCCAGCAGTCTAAGTTCTTCAGAGACACAGCCCTTCCCAGCCCTGCAGTGGCGCGTGGTGACTTGCTGCTCGCTTTGTTCGAGCTTATCCAGACTGTGTGTCCTTGGTGACCTTCAGGGAAAATATCAGGATGTCATTTTGATGTTCGGTCCTTTGTCTCACAAAAGTAGGCAACTGTACCTTCAAGTTCTAACAGGCAGAACAGTGCTCAGAACTGTCTGCTTCCCGGTTTACAATCCTCAGTTTGGCTCGAGTAAAATTCCCTTTCTTTCCTCCTTAACTTGATAGTTCAGTGACGATAGTTTTTGGCGGCAAGCCTCACTCAGCACCTAATGGGCCTCTCCTGGAGGCTTGGTGCTGTCGGCAACGCTTAGAAACCTGCGGTTCCAGGTGGGAGAAGCAACGCTGACACCCATCTCCCACCTACACAGTTTGGGTCCAGAACACACACGGGGGGCCCTGGAGACACGGAGCTGGGAGTGCACAGGGCCGTCACGCCGTGTGACCCGGAGGGAGAAGGGTGGACGGAACCTCACGGGCCTTCCCCCACCTGTGCAAGGTAGCTCTGCAGACCCTAGGGGCACAAGTGACCGGAGGGGGCTGCCCTCTCTGCTAACACAAGCCCTCCCAGCAGGAAACGGGGTGCAGAATGGGGGGCCGAGCCTGGCCTGCTCTGCGCCCCTGACGCCGCTCCCCCAGGGGTCCCGCACCGGGAAGGGCCGACCTACCTCTTTGGCCAGCTTCTCCGCCCGATCATAGAGATTGGTTTCCATTAGTCCGAAAGAATAGATGCCTTTCACGTAGCTGGAAACAGAAACAGAGATGATTATTTTTTTTAAATGGATGGGAACCACTCCACCCACGACACGGCCGGAGCAGGGTTGTGTCCCCCCAGACGGTATGTCTGGACACACGCCCTACGTGGAATTCGAATCTTTGCGGCTCATGATCAAGTTAAGATGAGGCCATCCTGGATGAGGGTGGGCCCTAAACCAAACGACTGGTGTCCTTATAAGAGAAAGGAGAGGAAGGCAGAACACACAGGGACACACACACAGAGGACAGGCAGTCACGTGGAGACGAAGGCAGAGACTGGAACGATTTCAGACTTGCCAGTCCCCACAGTCACTGGAGCCAACTCCGTAAAATAAATGCACCTCCCTCCCTCCTCTGCCCTCTCTCTCTCCCTGTGTGTGTGTGTGTGTGTGTAAATAACATAGATATAGATATACATATCCTGGGTTTCCCTCGTGGCTCAGTGGTGAAGAATCTGCCTGCCAATGTAGGAGACTCGGGTTGGATCCCTGGGTCGGGAAGATCTCTTGGAGGAGGAAATGGCCACCCACTCTAGTATTCTTTCTCTCTATTCTTTCTCTAATCCCGGAGAATTCCATGGACAGAGAAGCCTGGCGGGCTAAGTCCATGGGGTCGGACACAAAACTTAGTGACCACATAATAAATACACATCCTATTGGTTTCTGTTTTCTGGAGAACCCTGACAACACAGCTCTTCAGTCTATTAATCCACTTGCCCTCCACAACAATCCTATGATTAAGATGCAGTGGAGGTGACCCCGGGTGGCGGTCCCTAGGCCTGCTCACAGTTATTCCACGCCTCCCTCTCCTTCCAGGCCATGGTAGTGCTGCGCTTCCTGGCCTCCCGTGGCGGGGGGCGGGGGAGGGGGCTGACTGGATCTGGCCAGCAACTCAGAGCACTTCACTCTGAGCACTAATGCCATTGCGAGTCCCCCAGGAGAGCTCTCTTCCCTCTGAGCAGCTGGCGTGTCCAGAAAGTCGTGGCTTCACCAGCTGGGATCCCAGAAGGAGACAATGGCATGGGCCCAGAGCCTCCGCCCGCCTATGATGGACACGTATTATGAGGGAGAAGCTCGCCTTTATTGTAATAAGAAGTGGAGAAAAAGATCTAGAGGATGTTTGTTACTGCAGCAAAACCTACCTTGTGCTGACTGATACATAATGGTATTACTTCATTCCCAGGATGGGATAAAGATCAAGTGAAGATGTGACGCCTTTTCACTTTTTTTTTTTCCTGACCAAGACCTGTGGCTTGCAGAACCTTAGTTCCCTGACCAGGGGTCAAACCCAGGCACAGAGACCTGACCCTGGACCACCAGGGAACTCCCACCTTTTCACTTCGGAGAAACAGGAAAGAGCAACAGCAGCCTCACGAGTTTCAGGGCAGGGCCAGGAGAGCTGCCATTCTTCAGGGCAGAGGAGAGAGGCTGAGACAGGAGTGATGTGACTCCCAGCTGGCACCGACCTGCTCAGGGGGATGTCGGGCGTCCAGAAGGGATAAATTCGAGCCACGGAATCTCGCATTTGCTCCTGGTAGCCCAGGTAAAAGTAGGCATCGTGGGAAAACTTCAGGGCCAACATGTCTGTTGGGTGGTCCCGGAGAATTTGCTCCCACAGCTCACAGGCTTTCGGGAAGTTCCTGGAAGCCAAGAGAGGTGTCTCAGCAACCCCGAACCCAGTTCACAAACAGCAAGTGGAAGGGGCTTCCCTTCCTGCCAGTGTCACGGCTTGCACTGAACGGGTTAAAATACACAGGCACATTTCTGTGTCAGGTTATGGCTCAGAAAATGCAAAAGCCAGTGGGATGTTTTACTTTCTAACTCAAGCAAAAAAAAAAAAAAAGAAAAAAAACGGTTTCACAAGTTGCCAATTCACCTGAGACCAAACACCAGCTGTGGGAAGCCTGAGAGGTGGAATTCCAACCCTGCGCTGACATTCACACTGATTCCCCAGGAAGACAGTGACGGACAGGGAAGCCTGGTGTGCTGCAGTCCGTGGGGTCACGGAGAGTCAGACACAGCTTGGCGACTGAACAACAGCAACGACACCAGGGAGACTGGGACAGAGCTCTGTCTCAGCTTCAGAACGCGGTCACCCAGGTCTGCGGGCATCTCCCCTGCACGAGCAGACACACGGGGTGTCCTGGGGGCACAGGACACACAGGGGGACAGCGTGGGAACCAGAGGGGCAGGGGGCAATGGGCAGATGCTCGCCTGGTGTGTTAGGACCAGGAGTCTAAGGGCAAGGGTCTTCCTCTCTCTTTTATCTATTTCTTTACTGTGATCCTATTATTTTTGATGATGTCATCCAGTCGCTAAGCTGTGTCTGACTCTTTGTGACCCCATGGACTGTGCCAATTATTTTTGTAACGAAAATAATAACCAACTTATTCAATGAAACCAAATAAGCTGCTTCGAATGTCAGACTAGGAATCTGAACCAACCGTGTCCCCAGTCAGCAGAGGATACCGCGGCAGACATGGTGCGGCTCTCAATCAAACAGGCATGGGAGGCAGGGTGGGCATCACCCCCCAGCCCCCTCTGCGCAGTGCTGGGGCAGCCCGTGGAACTGGCCAGCGAGCGTGGTCCTGGAGGCCAGCCCCTGGCCCAGGGAGGCCCCTCACCCCTTGGCAAAGGTCTCTACTGCAGACACGTGCAGCTGCTCCCGGTGGGTCAGGGGCTGGGTTTTGGAAATCTCCACCATCGTCTTCACGGCCACATCCAGCTCTTTGTCCAGCCTCACGGAGCTTCCGGTGCCAATAAGCACAAGGCCATTAGCGATGGCGTGGCCCATGGCTGGTGAAAAGTGGGAAAAGAGCTGGTGATTCAGACGGTCCTGCCCAGCCCAGGCAGCCCCGCAGGTGAAATAAACACCCCATATCCTAGGAGGGGCAAGTCAGGAGGCTTTAGGCTGTGTCTCCACCAACAGTGCAGAGCTCAGATCCTCACCATCCGCATGGAGGTGCAGCAATCCTAACACATCCTGCACCCCCCAAGCACTTTTTCAGCTAGGACATTCCGGGGAGCACCAGTGTGTGGGGCACCTGTGCCACCCCTCACTGGATGAGCTGGTTAGGGGCTGCCTCAGGGCGCTTCGGAAGCCCCTCTGCTTCCTTCATCAGCTGCTACTATCACTGCCACCAGCACAGGGCCTCCCAGGGGCCACCCAGTAGATGCTATCAGGGGGGCGGCCCCCAGAGCACAGAAGCCGTGATCCTGTCTTGGCTGCCTTCCTGCGCTGAAAACTTGGTGGCTGAGAAAGATCGGGGCGGGGGGTTGCCTTGCGGCCCTTGCAGCAGTCTAGGGCCCCGGGTCCCACCTGGGATTGCCAGCCCCTGTCCTGACAGAGGAAGGATGTCCACTGGTGTTTCAAACTCCAGGCCCTAGTCCGGGTCTGGGACCTAGGACCCAACCGCAGTGCTAGGACCACATGTGGCCCCTGTGTCTGACCTGTGGGCCAGGGTCTGCTCAGAGAGCCTGAGCCCATGCCCAGAGGCTAGCTCCCCTGACAGCTTCCTTCATCCCCTGTTCTGTGCCCCTTGCCCTCAGTGGGACCTGGCCATGGCAGGGGGCAGCGGTGGAAGGGGGAGTCCCTGCTGCCCTCCCCTCTCAGCCCTTCCCCCCAGCCCAGAGCCTTACCCAGGCTAGGGCTACCCTGCTGGGGTTCTGGAATGCACTGGCCAGACCCCCATGCCTGCCATGCACATGGCTTGCCTGTGACCACAGCCCCTGTCCCCAGGTCAGTCTCCCCTGCCCCAGCCTCTCTGGGGAGGGCCTCACTAGGAGGAGGCCTCACTAGTGTGCAGAAAGGCTGCAGTGGCCACTTCTTGTGTTTCCAGGGGGGTCCAGGCTTTGGATTGAGACAGCCGTGTCTGATCCCAGATCCCCAACTACCAGTTGGGTAGCTTTGGGTATATTTCTTACTCTGTCTGAACCTCAGTTTCCTCATCTGAGAAATGGGATCAGAGTCTTTCTTGCATAATTGATGTACAATTAAGGAAAATATTTGGAAGATACCTTCTATAGAAACTGGCATCTTTATGGGAGCAGCTGTTATTCCAAGCACAGTGGTGACTGTGATCTTCCCTTCCTCCCAGCCTGGTCACTGCCACAGGCCTGCCCTCTGCGGCCCAGCTGAGGTCTGTACTCAGAGAACCAGTAAGGGGCTGGACTCATGAAACACAGCCCTCAGCCCAGGGGGAAGCATCACTCACCGAAGGTCGGATCTGCCGCTTTGAGCTTTGACAGGCAGCTCTCAATGCCACCAAGGCCCTGGTCGTTGGTCCATTTTACGTACTGAAATTTAAAAGGTGAAATAAAGCTGTCCCCAGGGAGCTTTTAGTTCATGTAAATGAAGGTGTGTATCCAAACCTTTTTTTTCCTCTCTCTAGAACACTGAGTATTTTCTGAACCTCAGCTCAAAGAAAATATAACTGGGGTGCATCTCAGATGAAGACACTTAGTACATATAACTCAAAGCACATTTTCAAGGGCTAGTGAGGCCTCTGTGTCCAAAAAAGATACATCTAAAGGAAAGTCCTTCCTGACAGGCAACCTGCCCATAGTGTCAGCATCGTCAGCCTCAAGAGGGCACTAGACATTTGGGTACTTCCATTTATTCTTTTAAAAAAAGAACCATAGTAAACATTCATTATAGAAAGTTAGGAAGGGCTTCCCGGGTGGCTCAGGGGTAAAGAATCCTCCTGCCGGTGCAGGGGACATGGGTTCCATCCCTGGTCCACAGTCCACAGACCGTGGAGCAACTAAGCCCATGTGCCACGATTATCGAGCCTGTGCTCTACGCTCTAGACGCCACGCTCTGCAACAAAAGGAGCCACTGCAATGAGAAGCCCCCGCTAGCTGCAACTAGAGAAAAGTCTGAGCAGCAGTGAAGACCCAGTGCAGCCAAAAATAAATTTTAAGATATATTAAAAGAGAAAAGAGGAAGCGGCGCACAAGCTGGAAGATCAAACTTGTTCTAATTTCCTTGGTGGCTCAACTGGTGAAGTGTCCACCTGCGATGCAGGAGACCCCGGTTCGATTTCTGGGTCAGGAAGATCCACTGGAGAAGGAATAGGCTACCCACTCCAGTATTCTTGGGCTTCCCTTGTATTGCTCAGCTGGTAAACAATCCGCCTGCAATCTGGGAGACCCGGGCTTGATCCCTGGGTTGGGAAGATCCCCGGGAGAAGGGAAAGGCTACTCCCGCCAGTATTGTGGCCTGGAGAATTCCATGGACTCATATAGTCCATGGGGTCTCAAAGAGAGTTGGACACGACTAAGCAACTTTCACTTTCACTTTCACCCTAATTTCATCTCATCATCGTTCTTGACAATTTGTTTCTAGGCTCTCTGATTTAATGCCTACTTACTGATTCGGCTGCACTGGGTCTTAGCCGTGGCACTCGGGACCCCTGACCTCTTACGGCAGCAGGGCCTTTTAGCTGCAGCACTGGAGCTCAGGGGCAGCAGGCAGGATCCTTGGCCAGGGATGGAACCCGGCCTAGCACTGCGAGTATGAAGCTGCAGCCACCAAACCACCAGGAAAAATCCCGTAATGCCTAGCTTTTAAAACTCTGTCGGACATTCCCGGCGGTTCAGGGGTTGAGATTCTGTGCGCTTCCAATGCAGGGGCTGCATTTCCAGTTCCATCCCTGCTGGGGGAACTAGGGTCCCACTTGTCGGGTGGCCCAAATCATAAAACAGAAACGATACTGTAACAAATGCAATAAAGACTTTAGAAAAGATCCACATCAAAAAAAAAAAAAAAAAAGAAATCTTAAAAAAAAAATCCTAAAACCATAATAATGCATTAGATTTTAGAATGTGCTCTGTCAGATATCCAACCTCCACCTATACAGAATTAGCACGTGGCATTTTAACAAGACTTGAGGGAGTGGGCACAGAGACAAGGACTCATGGGAGAGCACACACACTGGCATGGTTTGGAGCGTGGGGCTGCGCTGGGGAATGGTTCCTGTAACAAATCATGCTCTGCAAAAGCCAAAAGGGGAAGGGGACAAACAGGCAAAGAGCTCAGAGGCACACGGTGGAGGCCCTGGGCAAGCCGACGGCATGTCACTGGTTGTCTCTTGGATGGCCCTTATGTTGCTAGCAGCTTCCTTGGTCCTTATGCTACATGGATGGAATCAGTAGGTAGCAGTCTTACTGCTCTTGGAAGAGCCCCGCCCTAGTTTTCCATCAAGGTGTGTAGACCCAGGTGCCTCCTGCCCCTCTTAACTCGCTGCAGGAGTCAGCCCCACGCTCCGGGCCTTAGCTCCCCTACCTGTCAACCAAAGTATTTGGACCTTACCTCTGTGACGCTCCTAGTTCTAAGACTATAGGCTCCTTCACTGCAGTTAAAAATGACTGATGATACGGTGGAAGGTCTTAGAACAGTCACAGGTGGAGGAGTATATTCACAGATTAGACCCAGAAGAGGGGAGGGGGGGCTCATGTCCTAAATGGAGGAGATCCACACCAAAAACCCCAGCACCCTCACAGACCAACGCCCGCCGCCTGAAGGACCTCCCAGCTATGTCCTGGGGCAGGCGGAACTGTTCCCCCATCCTGCAGATACAGAGGACATGGATTCTATTGCACTGGATTGCTCAAGTCTGCATGCAGCTTAAAAAGCATCCATGGCTTTCTGAGTCACTGACTGTGGGACTTGGGAGCAGCCTGAGCCATTGGTCCTATACAAGGATGCTTCAAGGCATCATGAAGTTCCCCAGGAAGTCTTTCTACACTCAAGTTTACAATAACTCTGGGTACAAGTGGGGTTAACGGGCTACAATGTTTATAAAATCAGAATAAAGTGGGAAAGCTCTGAATGCTTCCATGCCATGCCTGTATGCAGTCACCACTGACCAGCTCAACTTGGACAGCACATGGCACTTGGCAGTTTGACTGTAACCTTCAGCAAGCTATGCGGATGGAAGCTATGCGGGCCACAGTGGGCCCGTGTGGAAGCACCATGTCCTCGTGACGCAAATAAATGCAGCCGTCAGACACACCAAACATTTATCTCATGAACACAAAAACCATTCACCAATTTAAGAAACCTCCTCTTGGATCTTTACAGACGCAACTGCCACTTCCCTCTGCAAACGCACCTGGGTCAGGGTGGCGTCAAACAGCCTGCAGGCCTCGTTGCTTGGTGTTGAGAGTGGCAGCCCGGCATCCTTCCATGCCTGCGCACAGCAAGAAGCGGTCTTATTTCTTGCAGCCTTCCCAAGGAGCACGCGCGAGCCTCCACCCCCAAACCCGGAAGAAGCTGATGCCTGTACTCTGCAGGTATCGGCCTGGAAAAGCCCCATCCTTGCGGGGCAGATGCGGACTCCCAGATTTCATAGACGGTGCAGTTCAAAGAGAGTTGAATCCTGGGTGGGGCCATCCCTAAGTAAACAGCAGGGACTTCTGAGCAGCCAACTGCCCTCAGGCAAGCTCCTCCCTCCCGCTGACCTTTGTCTGGCCCCTCCGTGAAATGGGGCTCTGGAGGATACCTGGGTGCCTGGGACGTGACCCCCGGGGACCCCACGCCCAGCAAGGGTGAGGCACTCATCAGGCTGCAGCAGGGTATGCCAGGGCAAAGGAGGGGCTAGAGGTGGAGTCCAAATCCAGGTGGGTGGTCCTTCTCCCTGGCCGGCAGGGCGCCAACCACCAAGGGGTTCCTCTCACCCCAGTTTTCAGCCACAGGATTCGGACCTTAGGGAACACCTGCAGCCCTCAGCACTCTGCACCGTAGTGGCGGCCCAGGCGTCCTGCCGAGCCACAGGCCACTCTTCTCACTCCCGGAGCGCAGCCGGCGGCCCCTCAAGTGAGAGTGGGGCAGGTCCCGTCACTCCTCCCCCTCGGGCCCCAGCGAGACGCAGACGACACCCTCCACCGCCGGCCTCCTCTCCGTGCGGCTGCGGGGTTGCTGGGCTACGCAACCCCGAGGATTAAGAGGCTCTGGGCTCTCCGCGGGGCCGGGCCTCCTGCCACGGATCTCTCGGTGGTGGGGCGCACCGGGGATCCTCTGGTGCCTTCCGTGTGCCTGGGACTCCCGCGGGGCTGCCGGGGGGGCCCTGTCACCACCGCACCCCGGGAAGCTCTCGTCCTACCAGCCCACACGGCGCGGGGCCGCCCCGGGGATGCGGGGCCGCGGGCGCTCGGCCGAGGGCGGCCTCGGGTACCTGACAGTCGCGAAGCGGCGTGGTGGCGGCCATGGTGCGGGTTCCCGGCCGCCGTGCTGCCTCCGCGCCCTTCCGCGTGGGGGCGGGGTGTCGCGCCTCGGGGGCGGGGCTGGGGGCGGGACGCGGAGGACCCCGCCCACTACTTGCTGTCCACACCTCCGGGTAACCCCCGGAGGGTTACCCTCCCCAGGCTGGCAACTTTGCTGTGAGCCCCCACCTACCGGATCAGAGCCAGGGGCGGCAGGGGCGGAGGGCGGGCGTGGGAGAGCGGGTGGGATGAGGGAGTCCCTTTCCATGGGGACCCCCTGAGAGGTGACTGCAGGGACCCCCGGCAGGCAGAGGAGCCCTGGGGCAGCGGTCCTTTGAACAACAAGTGGGACCAGGGGGGCGTGCTGTAAGGGCCCCGACCCCGGATGCCTCTGTCCTGGGTGTGGCCCGGACAGTTGCACGGGGCCTCACACTGAGAAGGACCCCATGCTCGCTTTAAGCCTCTGCTGTGGTCATCTTGAAATTCTTGACCATCTTTGAACAAGGTTCCTACATTTTGACTTTGCACAGGGCCCTGAAAATCATGTAGTCGGGCTTCTGACAGCCAATGCATTAGCACGTGCATCTTTTCTGAATTCCCCACAGCTCACCTCCATGGCCACTAACCCCAAACTGAGTCAGGACCAGCTCACTCACGTGCTGAGCGTCCTTGCAGCAGGCATGCCTGTGCCTTTGGTTTCCCCTGACCCCGCCTAAGAGGCCCCTGATCTTTCAACCCTGTCCACCTGCAGTCTATCTCCCTCACAGCAGGAGGATGCTTCCAACCTGGAAATCAGATCAGGCCCTTCCCCGCTCAAAACCCTCAAACACTTCCCAACCCACTTGAGATAACATTCAAATACACCACCATGGTCTCTGAGGCCCAGCTTGACTGGTCACTGGCCGTCTCTCCAATGACATCGTCTACCACTTCCTCTCCTCTCTGCTTACTCAAGCCCCACTACTAACCTTCTCTCTCTTTCCTGCCTCCCTGTCCTAGTTATGCCCTTCCCTAGCTCTTTGTGAGGCATGCTCCCTCATTTCATGCTGATCTGTTGGCTCAGAGGGCACCTCCTCGAAGAGGCCTTCCTTGATTCCCCATCTCACTGTTATTCATATCTCTACCTGCCTCATTTGTCTTCATATCACATCTCACAGTTATACTCAAAATCCCTCACGCTTAGGTTAGTTTTGATTGTCGCTCAACCTGTTACGGGAAGCACACTGATTGAAACCGCCCACCCTGGCCAGGCACCATAGTAACCATTTGCATGAGTTGTTTTATGACAGGAGGTCCTGGTAAGGAACAGGGAACTAATAAGCCTCCAGCAACCAGAGAGTTCAGGAAAGGTAAAAAGGAGACACCACCTGTCCAACCACCTCCCAGAATCCTTCTCTCTGGCATCCATCTTGGCTGAACAAAGCGTGCACCACCAGGAAGGACTCTGACTCAGAATGATTGGCTAAGGACAACCCAGAAACTAATCCCATCACCATAAATCCCGAGACTGTGAGCCATGTGACAGAGCCGTTCTCCTGGGTTCCCTCACCCTCCTGCTCTCCCCCAGGCGCCCTTTCCCAATAAAATCTCTTGTTTTGTCAGCACATGTGTCTCCTCGGGGCAATTCATTTCTGAGTGTTAGACAAGAGCCCAGTTTCGGGCCCTGGAAGGGGTACCCCTTCCTGCAACAAACCCCTTTATAATGGAAGCTCCATGGGAACTAGGCCTAGGGCTAATGCCTAGAAAAATGCCTGGTGTATAATAGGTGCTTGAAAGCTGTTTAAAATGACCAGTGTTAAATGAATTAATGGGGAACAAAAAGGAAAACAATCAGACATATCAATGGATAATCTGAGAAAGTAAGAAAACAAATAATTGAAGTGACAGATCTAATCCAAACATGTCAATAATTACATGAGATGCTGAGAGTACTTACATTAAATGCTGATGGCCATTTCTTCTTGTTCAGTCACTAAGTCCTGTCTGATTCTTTGCCACCCTATAGACTGAACCTCGCGAGGTTTCTCTGTCATTCACTGTCTCTCAGAGCTTGCTCAAACTCCCATCCATTGAGTCAGTGATACTATCTAACATCTCATCCTCTGCCCTCCCTTTTCCATTTGTTTCAATCTTTCCCAGCATCCGGGTCTTTACCAAGGAGCTGGCTCTTTCCATCAGGTGACCAAATATTGGAGCTTCAGCATTAGTCCTTCCAATGAATATTCATGGTTAATTGTCTAGATAACTGAATTAAAAGGAACAGATTGAATGAGTGGATAAAACTATAAAACTCTATTAAATGTTTCTTGTAAAAGAACACTATAAAATAAAGACATAACTAATCTGAAAGCAAATAAGTGAAAAAAATACATGCCACCTAGAAAATAAGCAGGAGAAGGCAAGTGTGGTCATCTTATTTGACTTCATCCCCAACACCACCATGCACTGCCCTGTTTTATTGAGATATAACTGATGAATAATGTGGTTATTTTCATATCAGGTAAACGAGATTTTAAAACAAAGATTCTGACCAGAGATAAAGACATTTCATATGATAATAGGGACAGGTCAGCAGGAAGACATAATGACAATTCTGTATCTACCTAATAAATAGAGCTCCAAAATATAGGAAACGCAAGTTAACAGAATTAAGAACAAAATAGACAATTCCACGGTTACACTAGGAGAGATTATCACTGTCTCTCAGCAGTTGCTAGAACTAGGAAACACTGCAGACCATACATAGATCTAAGGAACAGTACCACCCTTCTTGACTTGACTCCCAAACAGAGGACAGTACACCCAACGACAGGAGAAGACACACTCTATTCGGGGACACGGGACACACAGATGGACCTAACACAGACCACACGGTGGCCTCACACAAGGCTCAACTCGTTCGAAAAGGTCAAGGATCGCACAGAATATTCTGTGACCGTAACAAAACTGAATTACAGATCAGTAACTGTGGGGATTTTTACAGAAACTCTAAGTGTCTGTAAGTGATAATGTAAGCTGAATTCACAGGTCAGACCCAAGGAGAGGAAACTGAACGACTGATTTCCTGGGCCGCAGGAAGCCCGCTGACCACGCTGACCTCAGGCCACCATGGCCCCCAAACCCCACGCCCGCCGGGACCCCGGCCCGCGCCCCGCGCCCCGGCCGCCCCGAGCCCCGGCCGCCCCGCGCCGCACACGCCGTGGCCGTTGGCCCTCCGCCCTGCGCCTCCGACGCAGCTCGCACCGGGCGCTGCCATGGGGCCCGGGCCGGCTCTCCTGCTCCTGGGCCTGGGCCTGGGCCTGGGCTGTGGGCCTGGCCGCCAGCCTCCGCCCCCGGCTCCCCCGCAGGCGCCCGGCTCGCCGCGCCGAGACCTCCCCGTCCCGACGCCCGCCTCGGCCCGGCGTTCCCCGTCCGAGACCCAGGCCCTCGTCCAGGCGCGGGGCCCGAAGGCCGCGCTCCGCTCGGTGAGGGCCTCCCGGGACCCTGGGGAGCGGGGCGCAGGCTTTGGCGGCCTTGGAGCCGGCCGCGCCCGCGTCAGCCTCCGGGCCCGCGCGGCCCCGGGGGGCGGCATCTTCCTGAGCGGCCGCCGCAACCTCTGCCTGCCGGCCGGGCGTCCCGCGCGCCTCGCGCCGCGCTGCCTCCGCGCGCACGTCCAGCTGCGCGCCCGCCGCGCCGCCGCCACCGCGCCCGCGCCCGCGCCGGTGGACCTGCAGCTGTCCGCGCCCGGCGGCCGGCTCTCCCTGCGCTGGCTGGCCCGCCTGCCGCGCTCGCTCGGGCCTCTGGAGTGGACCTTCCGCCTCGGGCTGCTCGGGCCTGCGGCCGCCGAGCGCCACGCGTTGCCCCGTCGGGCTCTGCGCCGCGCCCGGCGCTCCTACCCGGGATTCGTGGCCCGAACCGAGTGTCCCACGGACGGACCCACCCCGGTGGTCTTAGAAGCTGTCAGCCTGAACAGCTCGGAACCCGCTGGGTCCTCGGTGTCCTGTCAGGTAACCCGACCGTCGCTCTGTAAATTGGACCCTGTGCGGATAAATAGGAACGACGATAAGCCGGTCCGACTGACCAGGGACATGGGAGACACCTTCAATGCAACAGTCATCCTCTTCTGTCCAACCCAAGATTACTATGAGCGGAGGTGGTATATCTATCCCGTGCCCTATGTAGGAGCCGTGCCCGACTGGAGTAAACCTCTGAGAAACCCACCGGTCAAGTTAGCTGGATTTTCAACGGTGTTGACTCTACCCCCATATTCTTTACCTTGGGGGGTGTATTTGTTTAATTTCACGGTGGTTGTCAGAACGCGGGATCCCCAGGTTCCAGGGCAGAACGACTCAGATAGCATCTATGTCGTCATTTATAAACGTCCCCTGAATGCTGTTATTTCAGGGCCTTCCAACATCACAGTTAATTTCACAGATGGGGTGACTCTCAATGGAAATATGTCTTCTGATCCAGAGGAAACAGACCCTCTAGAGAGAGAGAGACTTAAGTTTCTCTGGTACTGTACCACAGACTCAAGAAACTATGATGGAGAAAACATAACAGTGAGAAGCAAGGAAGTTTGTCTCCCGGAGCAGGTTGATCTCAAGTGGACATTGACCTCTGGTCCTATTCTCACACTTTCTCCAGGAACACTTCAAGGTGGCCGCGTATATTTTTTCAGGCTGGTGATCCAGAAGACCGACCGGTCAGCATTTGCTCATGCAGCATTGCACGTGCTTCAAGGAGCCCCGGTAGCAAGCATCTCATGTATTGAAAACTGTGGCCAGGTTTTGGTTTTATCAGAGAGATTCTCGTTGTCTCTGGATTGCACAGGTTGTACGGCAGGCCGAGATGTCTATTGGTGGTCCATTCTGACGTCTTCAGGTCAGGAGGTGCCATTTGACTGGACGGGGCAAACGTCAACAGGACGGATTGGTGCCCACGTGTCTATAAAGCCTTTTGCTTTCTGGAATTTCAGGGAAGATAAGTTTTGGATTTCATTAAATGCAGCAACTTGGAGTGGAGTCACCTTGGCCTTGAGGTATCCTTTCATTATTCGCCATGTGCCAGTAACCACAGACTGCAAAATTGTTCCAGAAAAAGGAATTTCCTTCATTACAAAGTTTGTTGTCATTTGTACTTGTTTCAAGGATAAGAACATTGTTCTTACATATAAAATAATAGTTCCTGATGTACATGGTTTTGGTGAAATCAGTTCTGTGAAAGAGAATAACTTTGGATCCATCCTGTATTTGGGGAGGAATTGCACATCTCCCCCTTCCTTCCTCCCTGTTGGTCTGTTGGACAGTCACTATGCCTTGAAAATAATAGCTCAGGCATATAATACCTCTCTGGGAGCTTTTTCTCAGGTGAACTTTTACGCCACTGTGTGGCCTCCCACTGACGTGAAGTCATCAACGACTGTGCTGGAGGAGTTATCCAACTTCACCATGGGACCAAATTCCTCCCTGTCTACTTTGCTTCAACAGCAGGATTTTCTAAATGCAAGTTATTTAATATATGTAATAGCATCTGTCTTGAATACCATGAAAACCGACTTAAGTTTGCAACCTGACAAAATTAAACTCCGAGAACACCTTTTCAATCAGACACTCATTCTTCCTATAAACACTTTGGTGAATATTAGCCAGGTGGTCATGGCTGTTACTAAATTAACAGAGAACACCTCTGAGATCAATGCATTCTCTCAGAAACTGGCCACAGTGAGGACTTGGCAAGCAAGCCAAGCCCTCCAAGAGAGTCATCAGAGAGATAAGCACATTTCTTCTGAGCAAATAGAAAGTGTGTGCACTGGAATATTAATAACCTTGTCTAATATCCTGAAACTACTGGTTCATTATGAAGTCTTCGAAGAGCCTTTCCACGTGGTTGAATCTCTAGCAGACACGGTATTGGCTGTGAAAGTGCCAGAGAACGAGACCACTGCCTTGAGGACCTGCAACTTTAAAATGTATGTCAAGAAAACGGAAAAGTGGAATGTTACCAAGTTCTTCAGCACTCAGAAGCACTGTCAGAATTGCTTTTTTCCCACCCTAAACGTGAACAGCATTCCTAGTCTGCCTGCCAACGCTCCGATTTCCACGATGTTTTGTGAATTTGTGGATGACCCTTTCCCTTGGCTAAATTATGGGGAAAACAGCTTGACCCAGGTGGTTGGATTCCGAATGACAGGCGTCGAGGCCACGGGTGATGTGATTGAGATCCCACCTGATGCAGTGGAAGTGTACCTCGTCAGGAAAAACCTGAGCTTTGGCGCTTTTAATCTCACGGTGGGACCCAGCTCAGAGCCGTATGCAGGGGACGAGTCACTGACAAAGACCACAGGGGCGTTTAGCTTCGCTGTGGACTGTGCAGCAGGGAGGGACGTGCTGATCCACATCACGGCAGACGTGTCCGTGTTGTTCACGGTGTCTGTGTACGCGGGCCAGGAGATCACACCCAGCTCTTTTATGACCAGCTACCTGGTGCCTCATAAGATCCCTCCAATTGCCAACGAGAGTGACCTGTTTGACCCGGAGTGTCCGGTGAAGGAGGCCCGCGTGGTTTGCCTCCCCGCGGCCCTGCTGCAGGTCATAGCTCAGCGAACCGATTCCTCCGAGTGCACCGTTGGTGTGCTTCTACAGGCACCTCGCTTCGTCCTAAAACCCAGTAACAAGTTGGTGAGAATTTCTGTTTTCAGCAGTGAATGCTTGGACATGTTTGGGATCCAGAGCGATTGGAGAGAAGGTACCTGCATTGTTGGAGAGAGGACCACTTGGCAAAGAGTGCACTGTATCTGCAAGAACCCACGGCGGGCCAAACGGCAGCTGGATATAATCCAACAGGCCAACCTTCACCTGCGTACCCACTATTTGACGGCCAAGGTCATCGTGGTCCCTAACCCTGTGGATTTACAAGTGGAAGCAGTCAAGAACATCACCCAAAACCCTGTGACCCTCTTCACTGTACTTCTCATTTTGCTGTTGTACATGGTCCTTGCATTCTGGGCCTTGCACAGAGATGAAACGGACCAGTATCTCAGGGAGCACGTGATAGTTCTGCTTGATAATGATCCTTATGATAATGTGTGTTACCTAGTCACTGTTTTTACAGGAAGCCGTTGTGGTTCTGGGACCAGGGCCAGTGTCTTTATCCAACTGCATGGAACCAAAGGTAGCAGTGATGTGCACTGTTTAAGCCACCCACAATTTACAACTCTCTACCGAGGAAGCATCTGCACTTTCCTCCTAACAACAAAAGAGGACTTGGGGGACATCCATTCCCTCCGTGTGTGGCACAACAATGAGGGCAGGTCCCCTGCATGGTATTTAAGTAGAATCAAAGTGGAGAATCTGTTCAGCAGACACATCTGGCTCTTCATGTGCCGAGAATGGCTTTCTATTGACACCTCTCTGGATCGAACCTTTCATGTAACGCCCCCAGATAAGCCTCTGGAGAAACTGGACTTTTTCCTCATCGATTTTAGTTACAAGCTGAGAAGAAGCCACTTGTGGTTCTCTGTTTTTTCTGGTGTCATTTCTGCACCGTTCAATAGGCTCCAGAGGCTGTCCTGTTGCTTAGCCATGCTGTTGTCCACACTTCTGTGTAATATCATGTTCTTTAGTCTAGGCAAGGAGATCAAAGCAGAGCCACAGGAGCTGAGGTACATCAGGTCGATGGTGATCGGATTGGAAAGTGCCTGTATTACCCTCCCTGTGCAACTAGTGATCACATCTTTGTTCATCTATTCCCAGAGGAGACCTCGGGTTACTCTAGGTGAGGTCACTCCTCAGATACATCCTTTGAAACCAGCAGCAAGCGAGCACTGGGAAGAACGACTGGGCAACTGGCATGCCTATGAAATTGACAAGGCAAGATCCCAGGAGCCTGTATCTAAGAGACATCCTTCAAAACCCAAGGCTTCTGTCAAGGTCACCTCTAACAGACAGCCCCTGGCCAGGCAAGCAGAAAGCAAGGTCTCCCGTACCCAAAGCAAGGTCTCCAGAAGTCAAAGCAAGATCTCCAGAGTCCAAAGCAAGGTCTCTAGAAGTCAAAGCAAGATCTCCAGAGTCCAAAGCAAGGTCTCCAGAACCCAAAGCAAGGTCACTCAAGCACAAAGCAGGTTCTCCCACATCCAGGGAAGAAATATAAATACCAATGACCCAAATATTGAAGACAAAACAAATGTTTCTGATGATGAGCAGACTCCCCAGCCAGGTTCGACAACCCTTAAAGAGAAGCCCAGAATGGTCCTGCCACATTGGTGTGTTTGTGTTGCCTGGCTCTTGGTGTTTCTTACCTGTGGCATATCCTCCTTCTTCATTATATTTTATGGACTGACTTATGGCCTCGAAAAGTCAACAGCATGGGTGTTTGCATCGATTTCTGCATTCATTCAGTCAGTCTTTCTAGTGCAGCCATCTAAAATCATATTCCTGTCAGCCTACAGAACACGGAAGGCCAAGTACTGTAAAAACCTTTCATGGATTGGCAACAGCCGCTTCACTGAGATCAAGCTGCACAACGTTCAGAAGGGCCCGGAAGAAATGGACAGACGCCACCGGTACGTCATGGAGCTCCGAAACTCAAGAATGTACCAGCCTCTCACCCAAGACGAAATCACGATATTCAAAAGAAAGAAGAGGATTAAGAGAAGAGCTGTCCTGTTCCTGAGTTATATCCTCACCCACTTCATCTTTCTGGCTCTCTTGCTGAGCCTAGTTGCCATCCTACGCCCCACTGACAGCTTTTACTACAATCAGTTTATTCGTGACCAGTTCTCTGTGGATCTGGCAGGCGTGACCAGGCTGGAAGACATCTATCAGTGGCTGAACTGGGTGCTGTTGCCTCTGCTCCACAATGACCCAAATCCCACATTTCTGCCTGACAGCTCCTCTAAAATCCTTGGCCTGCCGCTTATGAGGCAGGTGAGGGCGCAACCTGGAGAGATAACATGTCTGCCGGCCAAGAAATTTGTGGAGGGCAGCCTCAAAGGAGAGATTCGCTGTCACCCCGAATATGGGATGGACCCAGAAGACACAAAAAACTACTCTGGGTCATGGAATAAAGTTAGTAAGCGGGACACTGACAAGACGACCAAAGGGTTTACTTATAAGCCTCCAGAGAAGAGATGGGCGTACTCTTCCCATGGGCTGTGGCATACCTATGGCTCAGGAGGGTACGCCTTCTACATTTTTCCAGCAGAGCAACAGTTTAATTCCACACTGAGGCTCAGCGAGCTCCAGAAAAGCCGCTGGCTGGATGAGAAGACCTGGTCTGTGATTGTGGAACTGACCACCTTCAATCCAGACATCAGTCTCCTCTGTAGCATCTCCATCATCTTCGAGGTCTCTCAGTTAGGTGTTGTGAACACTAGCCTGAATGCTCACTCCTTCTCGCTCGCTGATTTCGACAGAAAAAACTCAACTGACTCAGCAGAAAATTACTTGTACTTGGCCATCTTCATTTTCTTCCTTGCCTACACTTTTGACGAGGTTTACGTAATCACACAAGAAAGGACTGCCTATGTGCAAAGTGTATATAATTGGCTCAACTTTGCTCTAAAATGCATCTTTACCTTGTTGATCGTGCTCTTTTTCAGGAAGCACTTCTTGGCCATCGGTGTAGTTCGGGCTTACCTGTCAAACCCTGAGGATTTCATGCCCTTTCATGCAGTGGCCCAAGTGGATCACACGGTGAGGGTGATTTTGGGTTTCCTGGTATTTCTGACGATCTTGAAGACGCTCCGGTATTCCAGGGTCTTTTACGATGTGCGTCTGGCTCAGAGGGCCATCCAGATTGCTCTTCCCGGCATCTGCCACATGGCATTGGTGGTATCTGTGTATTTCTTTGTCTTCATGGCATTCGGCTACTTGGTGTTCGGGCAACACGAATGGAACTACAGTGACATGATCCACGCCACCCAGACAATATTTTCCTACTGTGTCTCAGCTTTTCAGAACACAGAATTTTTCAATAACCGGGTTCTCGGTGTCCTCTTCCTCTCATCTTTCATGCTCGTGATGATCTGCATATTGATCAACTTATTTCAGGCAGTGATTTTGTCTGCCTATGAGGAAATGAAGCAGCCCGTATATGAGGAGCCCTCAGAAGAGGCAGAAGCCATGACCTATCTGTGTCACCGGCTAAGATCTGCTTTCTGCTGCCTGTGCTTCAAACCCAGGGCGGAAGACGAACCCAAGTTCCTCATCAACATGGTGTACGGGCAGCCAGAGAAGAACAGCCGCCGCTACCTGGGGCTGAAGACCAGAAACATTAATGGGAAGAAAATGGTTTACCTCGTCGTGTGATCCAGGACAGTTTCAAGACCCACAGGCAGGTTTCTCCCCAAAGTTCAGTTTCTAGGATCAAGGAATGTTTAGTGGCTCAGTTGTGTTTTCTATCCATATCCTTCACAGTGCACACCCCCACGTCTGGACACGTCTGCAGTGGTGGCCTCCGCTCTTGGGACTTGAAAGGAGGGTCAAGGGCAGTGTGGCCTCTGCAGAGAGAAGAGGGCAACCATCTCCATGTCCTGGGTTCATTTCCCTTTTTCTTAGAAATTGCTGTCTTTGGCACCGACTGCAGTTTAGAGGGCTAGAGACCTAGATTTGGGGGAGGGAGCTTTAAGGGCCCCCAGCCTCATCTCAGCTTGTCAGAAGCAGCAGGTGAATGCGCCTGCTGTTGCGGTCCCCCTCTCCCCAAGGCTGGGAGGCCAGGGCTAGTGGTTCCGGGCAGAGCCCAGGTCCCTCAGTCCTGCTGGCCCTTCCCTTTGCTGATGGGGCTGCAGAGCCTCCCCACCTCCTTAGTTCAACAACACACACTCCAGCTAGGCAGGGCTGGAGGGACTTTATGAAGGTTCCCATGTGCCTGGAAATGGAGGGATGTGGACCAGGACGCAGCAATCTGAAGCTTCGCATCTGCTGCTTAAGGCCAATGCAAGTTATGGGTGTAACGTGTTTCTGGCCACGAGACATGACTTTTGTTAAACAAGAAGGTGTATATGTGTGTGTGCGTGCTGTAGGGTTCACACTGAAAGGTAGTAAATGTTCTATGTAATGAGCGTAGCCATACATATATATCTCTCTCCAGGATTTGGGCTTTTGGTTATTGATGGCCTGGTGAGTTGTTTAGATCACATTGTATAAGAAAATTGGTTAGCAGCTCCTGTATTTTCCACCGAAAGCATTTTCCTTATGTAAATGTCATGCTAAGCTTGATCAGAATTAAATATGTGATTCCTCTGTGCTGCCTGTAGTGATTTCTGTGAGAGGGGCATGTATACAGACGGCTCCTGCCTTCCAAATGCAGTGCCTGCAAAGTGGATCAAATTGCAGGTGGACACTGCTTTGACCCAAGTGTTTGTCACTCGCTTGGCACCCTGATGGTGCTCACTCAGCTGCACTGCATGGCCATGGAACCGCGCACCGTGGCAGGTATGGGCACGTGCACATGTAGAAGCCTTCCATCCCTTCATCCCTGGGGTCGGGGTGGTCTTCCTGCCAATTAGACAGTACTCTTTCTGACTCACCCAAGACCACCCAAACTGTCATAATCAAATGCTCAGTTCTGTGTTTTCTAACTTCCCTGGTGGGAATTCACAGGTGTAGCAAGGTTCTGGTCAGCTGGTTCTGGGTGAAGTGTACGTCCTGCACAGCATTTTTCATTATCACCCAATTTCCACCTGTACTTTTTTAGAACCACGGCCTTGCCCAGTAACTGTACGGGACTGGTTCTGGGGTCAGAATATCCGACTCTTGAGAACCCATGACTGTAGCCTGCCAGTCTCCTCTGTCCTTGGGATTCTTGAGATAGGAATGCTGGAGTGGGTTGTCATTTACTTACCCAGGGGATCAACCCGACCCAGGAATTGAACCTGGGCCTCTAGAGTTGCAGGCAGATACTTGACAGCTGAACCACCAAGGAAGCCCACAGGAGAACAAGTGTGAAAGGAGAGAGAGGGCCCCCAAACACCCCTTCCTGCTCCTGGCGGTTGTGACTCTCCTCTCAGTACCCCTCTGACTTCATGAACCATCCTGCCACCCACAGGTGCCCACACGGATGGCGCCCAGCAGGAGGGCCCAATGCCAAGGTGTCCAGGGACCTTCCTGCATCTGGCCCCCTGGGTGGTGACGCCTGGTCCCCCAGCACGGAGCCAAGATTACAGTGAAGTCCCCTGTGTCCCCCCTCAAAGCCGTGACTCAGGACTGCATCACAGACCCTGTCACCTCCTGTCAAGTCCCACCTCTACTTCTGTGAACCCAGAGGTCTGCAGAGACCCATGTGCCCTGTGGCCCCAGGAGGGCACCAATGCCCCCTGGGGAGGGGAGGGTGCTGGGAGCCCTCCAGAGCAATGTCTGGGGGACGAGCCCTGCTGGGAGCTGGGGAGCAGGTCTGTCCAAGCAGCATGGATGGTGCTCAGGCAGCCTGGGGGAGCCTGGCGCTGCCTTCTGTGGGCTGGCGACCTTAGCCGTGGCCTCCCGGAGCCCGGCTGCTCTCCTCTGAGTGATGAAGGGGCTCAGTGCCTCGTGGCATTGTATCTAGCAGATGGACCGGCACGTCCAAGTGAGGGCCAGCCCTGAGCCAGGCCCAGGAGCGGTTGTCACTCCCGGGTACATGGTGGTCCCTCCCTGGGCCTCAGTCTCTGCTCCTGGGAGGGGAGGCGCTGGAGGAGGGGCCTCTGAGTCAGAGAAGCCGAGGCCCTGGGGCCTGCAAGCCCAGGGTGTCCAGGGTGCGTCCAGGGTAGCGGCCAGCCAATGTGCCCCAGCACAGAGGGAGGGGCCAGGCCCGCGGGAAGCACTTAGCATCCCACCCGGCTCTGTGCCCTTGGCTGCGGCTGCCTCCGGTGGAGGCGGTACTCAAGAGAAGGCTTGGCCAGCAGGCCCCAGTGCAGGTCAGGAAGCTAGCCGGCTGAAATCAAACTTGTATATAAGGGGCTAAACTTCTTAGGACGACCTGTGGTCTCTGAGCGGCCAGGACACGCCGCATGTTTCTTGGGGCCTGGCTGCACTGCAGCGTCCTCTTGTCCCTTCCGTGTGCCCAGGACCCGCACGCATCTCTTGGGGACCTCGCCCCCTCTGGTCCCCAGGAAGGTCTGATCGCGCTGCCACCCGCGCACCAGGCCACCTCGGGGATGCGGGTCCGCGGGCGCTCTGCCGAGGGCGGCCTCCGGGTACCTGACAGTGCACATCGGTGTGGTGGCGGCCATGGTGCGCGTGGGCCCGCGTCCGCGGAGGTCTGCGCGCCGCCGCGCCCTTCCGCGTGGGGGCGGGGTGTCGAGCCTCGGGGGCAGGGCTGGGGGCGGGCGCGGTCCCCGCCCACTACTCGCCTCCGACACACCCCGCAGCGCCAGGAGGGTTACCCTCCCGGCGGGGGGAACCCAGGGCCACCCCAGGCTGGCAGCTTTACTGTGAGCCCCCACCTACCCGATCAGAGCTAGGGGCGGCAGGGGTGGAGGGTGGGCGTGGGAGAGTGGGTGGGATGAGGGAGTCCCTTTCCATGGGGACCCCCTGAGAGGTGACTGCAGGCACCCCCGGCAGGCAGAGGAGCCCTGGGGCAGCGGTCCCTTTGAACAACAAGTGGGACCAGGGGCCGTGCTGTAAGGGCCCCGACCCCGGATGCCTCTGTCCTGGATGTGGCCCGGACAGTTGTACGGGGCCTCGCACTTAGAAGGACCCCATGATCGCTTTAAGCCTCTGCTGTGGTCATCTTGAAATTCTTGACCATCTTTGAACAAGGTTCCTACATTTTGACTTTGCACAGGGCCCTGAAAATCATGTAGTCGGGCCTCTGACAGCCAATGCATTAGCACGTGCATCTTTTCTGAATTCCCCACAGCTCACCACCTCCATGGCCACTAACCCCAAACTGAGTCAGGACCAGCTCACTCACATGCTGAGCGTCCTTGCAGCAGGCATGCCTGTGCCTTTGGTTTCCCTTGACCCCGCCTAAGAGGCCCCTGATCTTTCAACCCTGTCCACCTGCAGTCTATCTCCCTCACAGCAGGAGGATGCTTCCAACCTGGAAATCAGATCAGGCCCTTCCCCGCTCAAAACCCTCAAACACTTCCCAACCCACTTGAGATAACATTCAAATACACCACCATGGTCTCTGAGGCCCAGCTTGACTGGTCACTGGCCGTCTCTCCAATGACATCGTCTACCACTTCCTCTCCTCTCTGCTTACTCAAGCCCCACTACTAACCTTCTCTCTCTTTCCTGCCTCCCTGTCCTAGTTATGCCCTTCCCTAGCTCTTTGTGAGGCATGCTCCCTCATTTCATGCTGATCTGTTGGCTCAGAGGGCACCTCCTTGAAGAGGCCTTCCTGGATTCCCCATCTCACTGTCATTCATATCTCTACCTGCCTCATTTGTCTTCATATCACTTTCACAGTAAAAGCCCACATGGTATGTCATGTTTGGGTTATTTTTGATTGTCTTTTACCCCCATTATAATGGAAGTTGTATGGGCACTAAGCCTGGGCTGATGCCTAGGAAAATGCTGGGTATAGCGTAGCTGCTTGTGAACTCTGTATGTAATAACTATAGTTAAATGAATTAAGGGAGAATGAATAGCGGAAAAATCATATATAACAAGGAATAATCAGGGATAATAAGAAAACAAATAATTAGGTGACAGATGTAAGTTCAGATATATCCATCATTACATGATCTGGTTCAAGATGGCAAAGTAGAGGGATGTGGACTCATCTCCTCCTGCAAGAGCACCACAGTTGCAACTAGCTGTTGAAAAAACAGCAAGAGAAGGATGCTGGAACCCACCAAATAAAGGTACCCTATGTTTAAAGACAAAGAAGAAACTGCAGTGAGATGGTAGGATGGGTGCAATCAAGATAAAACCAAATCCTATACCTACTGGGTGGGTGAGCCACAGACTGGAGAACAATAATCCCAAAGAAGTTCTCACACTGAAGGATTTCAACTCAATGTCAGGCTTGCCAGCCTCAGGATCTGATAAAGGGACTGGGAATGCCCAGGGAATCTGGTCTTGAGGGGCAGCGAGATTTGATTAAAGGACTTCCAGAAGGGTGGGTGAAACAGAGACTCCAGTCTTGGAGGGCACAAACAACATTTTGCCTGCATCCAGAACCAGATGAGAAAAGCAGTGACCCCACAGGAGACTGAACCAAAACTACCTGCTAGTGTTGGAGGGCCTCCTGTGAAGATGTGGGTCAGTAGGGGCTCACTACAGGGACGGGGGCACTGGAAGGTCCCCCTTGGCATAAGCCCTCTTGGAATTCGCCATTCACCCCACCATAGAGCTTTTAGTGGCGCTGGAGTGGCTACAAGAGATACCCCGCATGAAGAGATACCCCACGTCCAAGGGCAAAGAAGCCCCAGCAAGCTGGTAGGAGGGGCGAGTTCATGCTTAGAATCAAACCCCATTCCCGCCAGAGATGCTCAGATGGCTCAAACCTACCTTGTGGGCACCAGGACCCAGAGACCCCACAGAGACTGAGACAGAACTGCGTCTGAGTGTCTCCTGTGGAGGTCCGGGTCAGCAGTGGCCTGCCTCAGGGGCAGGGCCACTGGGTGCAGCAGACCTGGGCATGGCATATGCCCACTTGGAGGAGGTCTCCATTAACCCCACCATGGAGCTGCCAGAACTCACACAGGACTGGGGAAACAGACTCCTGAAGGCACAAACAGAACCTCGTGCACCAGGACCCAGGAGAAGGGGGCAGTGAACCCACAAGACACTGACCCAGACAGGCCCGGGAGGGCCCAGGGGTCTCCGGGGGAGGCGTGGGTCGGTGGTGGCCTGCTGAGAGGTCAGGGGCACTGAGTGTGGCAGTGCCTGCCTGGGACCTTTTGACGGAGGTCGCCATTATCTTCATTACCTCCACCATAGTTTAACCCAGGTAAACAACAGGGAGGGTACACAGCTCCACGACTTCCCTGGACTCAGACGGTAAAGCGTCTGCCTACAGTGCCAGAGACCCGGGTTCAATCCCTGGGTTGGGAAGAGCTCCTGGAGAAGGGAATGGCAACTCACTCCAGTATTCTTAACCACCCCCCCCCCCAAAAGGGTGCTCACTGGACATGGAACAACAGACTGGTTCCAAATAGGAAAAGGAGTATGTCAAGGCTATATATTGTCACCCCGCTTATTTAACTTATATGCAGAGTACATCATGAGAAACGCTGGACTGGAAGAAGCACAAGCTGGAATCAAGATTGCCAGGAGAAATATCAATAGCCTCAGATATGCAGAGGACACCACCCTTATGGCAGAAATTGAAGAGGAACTAAAAAGCCTCTTGATGAAAGTGAAAGAAGAGAGTGAAACAGTTGCTTAAAGCTCAACATTCAGAAAATGAAGATCATGGCGGCTGGTCCCATCACTTCATGGCAAATAGATGGGGAAAGAGTGGAAACAGTGTCAGACTTTATTTTTTGGGCTCCAAAATCACTGCAGATGGTGACTGCACCCATGAAATTAAAAGACGCTTACTCCTTGGAAGGAAAGTTATGACCAACCTAGACAGCATATTAAAAAGCAGAGACATTACTTTGCGAATAAAGGCCCATCCTATGGTTTTTCCAGTGGTCATGTATCGATGTGAGAGTTGGACTGTGAAGAAAGCTGAGGGTCAAAGAATTGATGCTTTTGAACTGTGGTGTTGGAGAAGACCCTTGAGAGTCCCTTGAATTGCAAGGAGATCCATCCAGTCCATCCTAAAGGAGATCAGTCCTGGGTGTTCATTGGAAGGACTGATGTTGAAGCTGAAATTCCAATAGTTTGGCCACCTCATGTGAAAAGTTGACTCATTGGAAAAGACCCTGATGCTGGGAAAGATTGAGGGCAGGAGAAGAAGGGGATGACATAGGATGAGATGGCTGGATAGCATCACCGGCTTGATAGGCATGAGTCTGAGTAAGCTCCAGGAGTTGGTGATGGACAGGGAGGCTTGGCATGCTGCGATTCATTGGGTTGCAAAGAGTTGGACACGACTGAGCAACTGAACTGAACTGAACTGACACAGCTCCACCGATCAATAGAAAAATGCATCAAAGATTTACTGAGCATGGCCCCACCCATCAGAACAAGACCATTCCCCTTCAGTCTCTTCCATGAGGAAGCTTCCATAAGCCTCTTATTCTTCTCCATCAGAAGGCAGACAGCCTGAAAATCACAATCAGAGAAAACTAACCAGTGTGATCACATGGACTATAGCCTTGTCTAACTCAAGGAAACTATGAGCCATGCTGTGTAGGGCCACCTGAGATGAACAGGTCATGGTGGAGAGTTCTGACAAAATGTCATCCACTGGAGAAGGGAATGGCAATCCACTTCAGCATTCTTGCCTTGAGAACCCCATGAACAGTATGAAAAGGCAAAAAGATAGGACACTAAAAGATGAACTCCTCAGGTTGGTAGGTGCCCAATATGTTACTGGAGATCAGTGGAGAAATAACTCAAGAAAGAATGAAGGGGTGGAGCCAAAGCAAAAACAGCACCCAGTTGGGGATGCAACTGGTGATAGAAGTAAAGTCCGATGCCGTAAAGAGCAGTATTGCATAGAAACCTGGAATGTTAGGTCCATGAATCAAGGCAAATTAGAAGTGGTCAAACAGGAGATGGCAAAAGTGAACGTAGACATTTTACAAATTAGCGAACTAAAATGGACTGGAATGGGTGAATTTAACTCAGATGACCATTATACCTAACTGTGGGCAAGAATCCCTTAGAAGAAATGGAGTAGCCATCATGGTCAACAAAAGAGTTTGAAATGCAGCACTTGCATGCAATCTCAAAAATGACAGAATGATTTCTGTTCATTTCCAAGGCAAACCATTCAATATCACAGGAATCCAAGCCTATGCCCTGACCAGCAACGCTGAAGAAGCTGAAGAGTTCTGTGAAGACCTACAAGACCTTCTAGAACTAACACCCGAAAAAGATGTCCTTTTCATTATAGTGGACTGTAATGCAAAAGTAGAACATCAAGAAACACCTGGAGTAGCAGTTAAATTTGGCCTTGGAGTACAAAATGAAGCAGGGCAAAGGCTAATAGAGTTTTGCCAAGAGAATGCACTGGTCATAGCAAACACACTCTTCAAACACAAGAAAAGACTCTACACATGGACATCACTACATGGTCAATACTAAAACCAAACTGATTATATTCTTTGCAGCCAAAGAAGAAGCAGCTCTATACAGTCAGAAAAAACAAGACAGGAGTTGACTGTGGCTCAGATCATGAACTCCTTATTGCCAAATTCAGACTCAAATTGAGGAAAGTAGGGAAACCACTAGACCATTCAGATATGACCTAAATCAAATCCCTTACCATTATACAGTGGAAGTGACAAATAGATTCAAGGGATTAGATTGAATAGAGTGCCTGAAGAACTATGGACAGAGATTCATGACATTGTACGGAGGCAGGGATCAAGACCATCCCCAAGAAAAAGAAATGCAAAAAGGAAAAATGGTTGTCTGAGGAAGCCTTACAAACAGCTGTGAAAAGAGAAGTGAAAAGCAAAGGAGAAAAGGAAAGATGTACCCATTTGAATGCAGAGTTCCAAAGAATAGCAGGGAAAGATAAGAAAGCCTCCTCAGTGATTCAATGCAAAGAAATAGAGGAAAACAATAGAATGGAAAGACAAGACATCTCTTCAAGAAAATTAGAGATACCAAGGGTACATTTCAGGAAAAGATGAGCACAAGGACAGAAATGGTATGGACCTAACAGAAACAGAAGATATTAAGAAGAGGTGGTAAGAATACACAGAACTATACAAAAAGGATCTTCACAACCCAGATAATCATGATAGTGTGATCACTCGCCTAGAGCCAGACATCCTGGAATGTGAAGTCAAGTGGGCCTTAGGAAGCATCACTACAAGCAAAGCTACTGGAGGTTATAGAATTCCAGTTGAGGTATTTCAAATTCTAAGAGATGATGCTGTGAAAGTGCTGCACTCAATATGCCAGCAAATTTGGAAAACTCAGCAGTGGCCACAGGACTGGAAAAGGTTAGTTTTCACTGCAATCCCAAAGAAGGGCAGTGCCAAAGAATGCTCACACTACTGCACAATTGCACTCATCTCACACGCTAGTAAAGTCATGATCAAAATTCTCCGAGCCAGGCTTCAATAGTACATGAACGGTGAACTTTCAGATGTTCAAGCTGGATTTAGAAAAGGCAGAGAAACCAGAGATCAAATTGCCAACATTTGTTGGATCATCAAAAAAGCAAGAGAGTTCCAGAAAAACATCTACTTCTGCTTTATTGACTACACCAAAGCCTTTGACTGTGTGGATCACAACAAACTGTGCAAAATTCTTCAAGAGATGGGAATACCAGACGACCTGACCTGCCTCTTGAGAAACCTGTCTGCAGGTCAGGAAGCAACAGTTAGGACTGGAAATGGAACAACAGACTGGTTCCAAATCGGGAAAGGAGTAGATCAAGGCCATATATTGTCATCCTGCTTATTTAACTTATATGCAGAGTACATCATGAGAAACATGGAATCAAGATTGCTGAGAGAAATATCAATAACCTCAGATACGCAGATGACACCACCCTTATGGCAGAAAGTGAAGAGGAACTGAAGAGCCTCTTGATGAAAGTGAAAGAGGAGAGTGAAAAAGGTGGCTTAAAACTCAACATTCAGAAAACTAAGATCATAGTATCTGGTCACAACACTTCATGGCAAATAGATGGGGAAACAATGAACACAGTGACAGTCTTTATTCTCTTGGGTTCCAAAATCACTGCAGATCTTGACTGCACCATGAAATTAAAAGATGCTTACTCTTTGGAAGGAAAGTTATGACCAACCTAAGACAGCATATTAAAAACCAGAGACATTACTTTGCCTACAAAGGTCTACCTAGTCAAAGCTATGATTTTCCCAGTAGTCATGTATGGATGTGAGAGTTGGACTATAAAGAATGCTGAGTGCTGAAGAATGGATGCTTTTGAACTATGGTGTTGGAGGACTCTTGAAAGTCCCTTGGGCTGCAAGGAGATCCAACCAGTCCCTCCTAAATGAAATCAGTCCTGAATATTCATTGGAAGGACTGATGCTGAAGCTGAAACTTCAATACTTTGGCCACCTGAATAAGTGACTCATTGGAAAAGACCCTGATGCTGAGAAAGATTGAAGGCAGGAGGAGAAGGGGATGACAGAGGATAAGAAGGTTGGATGGCATCACAACTCAATGGACATGGGTTTGGGTGAACTCCAGGAGTTGGTGATGGACAGGGAGGCCTGGAGTGCAACAATCCATGGGGTCACAGAGTCGGACACGACTGACCTGACTGAACTGACTGAGAAGTTGTAGATCCCAGTGTTGGGTTGCCTCAGACCAAGTAACTAACAAGGGGAGAGTGCAACTCCATCCACCAGTAGGTAATTGGATTAAAGCTTTATCAAGCAAGGCCCAGTTTCCCCCATGGCCAGTTCCTGTCATCAAGAAGCTTACACAAGCGTCTCAGCCTCATCCATCAGAGGGCAGACAGAAAAATCAAGAAGAAGGACAGTCTGACAGCAGTTAAATCAAAAACCTTATTACAGAATGTTAATCAAGATGAAGGGCTTCCCTGATAGCTCAGTTGGTAAAGAATCTGCCTGCAGTGCAGGAGATCCCAGTTCGATTCCTGGGTTGGAAAGATCCACTGTATAAGGCACAGGCTCCCCACTCCAGTGTTCTTGGGCCTCCCCTGTGGCTCAGCTGGTAAAGAGTCCGCCTACAACGGGAAATACCTGAGTTTGATACTTGGGTTGGGAAGATCCCCTAGAGAAGGGAAAGGCTACCCACTCTAGTATTCTGGCCTGGAGAATTCCACAGGCTGTATAGTCATAGTCAAAGCTATGGTTTTTCCAGTAGTCATACATGAATGTGAGAGCTGGGCCATAAAGAAGGCTGAGCACCAAAGAATTGATGCTTTTTTGAACTGCAATGTTGGGGAAGACTCTTGAGAGTCTCTTGGACTGCAAGGAGATCCAACCAGTCCATTCTAAAGGATATCAGTCCTGAATATTCACTGGAAGGACTGACGTTGAAGCTGAAACTCCAATATTTTGGCCACCTGATGCGAAGAACTGACTCATTGGAAAAGACGCCGATACTGGGAGAGATTGAAGGCGGGAGGAGAAGGGGACGACAGAGGATGAGTGGTTGGATGGCATCACTGACTCAATGGACATGAGTTTGAGCAAACTCTGGGAGTTTGTGATGGACAGGGAGGCCTGGCGTGCTGCCATCCATGGGGTCGCAAAGAGTTGGACATGACTGAGCAACTGAACTGAACTGAGAGTCCATGGGGTCACAAAGAGTTGGATGTGACTGAGCAACTTTCACTTTCAATCATGATGAAAAAGCAGAAAGTTATGTCCTATATGAAGGGACAAGATAAAACCCCAGGAAAACAACTAAATGAAGGGAAGATAGGCGACCTTCTTGTAAAAGAATTCAGAATAATGACATTCAAGATGATTCAGGATCTTGGGAACAGAATGGAGACAAAGATTGAGAAGATTTTAGAAATATTTACCAAAGACCTAGAAGAACTAAAGAACAAAGAAAGATGCATAATATACTAGATGGAATCAGTAGCAGAATAACTGAAGCGGAACAATGGATACATGACCTGGAGACCAGAATGGAGGAAATCACGGCCACGGTGCAGCATAGAGAAAAAAGAATGAAAAGAAATGAAGATAGCCGAAGAGGTATCTGGGACAACATTAAATGCAACAACATTCACATTATAGGGGTCCCACAAGGAAAAGAGAGAGAGAAAGGACCTGAGGAAGTATTTTACGAGATAATAGCTGAAAACTTCCCTAACATTGGAGAGGAAATAATCAACCATGTCCAGGAAGCACAGAGAGGCTGAGGCAGAATAAAGCCAAGGAGGAACACCCCAAGACACATAGTAATCAAGCTGACAAAAATTAAAGACAGAGATAAAACAAAGCAACAAGTGAGAAATGGCAACATACAAGGGAACTCCCACCAGGCTATCCGCTAATTTCTCAATAGAAACTCTACAAGTCAGAAGGGAAAGTCATGATATATTTACAAGGATGAGAGGGAAGACCCTGCAACCAAGAATACTCTACCCAGCAGGACTCTCCTTTACATGTGATGGAGAAATCAAAAGCTTTCCACATAAGCAAAAGTTGAGAGAATTCAGCACCACCAAACCAGCATTACAATAAATGGTAAAGGAACTTCTCTAGGCAAGAAACACAAGAGAAGGAAAAACACTACAGAAAATAAACCCAGAACAATTAACAAAATGGTAATAGGGTCACCAGTTCAGTCCAGTCTCTCAGTTGTGTCCAACTCTTTACGACCCCATGGATTGCAGCACGTCCATCACCAACTCCCGGAGCTTGCTCAAACACATGTCCATTGAGTTGGTGATGCCATCTAATCATCGCCTCTCTTTTGTCCCCTTCTCCTCCTGCCTTCAATCTTTCCCAGCATCAGGGTACTTTATAATGAGTCAGTACTTTGCATCAGGTGGCCAAAATATTGAAGTTTCAGCTTCAGTTGTCAGTCCTTCCAATGAATATTCAGGACTGATTTCCTTTAGAATGGACCGGTTGGATCTCCTTGCTATCCAAGGGACTCTCATGAGTCTTCTCCAACACCACAGTTCAAAAGCATCCATTCTTCAGCACTCAGCTTTCTTTATAGTCCAACTCTCACATCCATACATGACTACTGGGAAAACCATAGCTTTGACTAGGTGGACCTTTGTAGGCAAAGTAATGTCTCTGCTTTTTAACATGCCGTCTAGGTTGGTCGTAGCTTTTCTTCCAAGGAGCAACTGTCTTTTAATTTCATGGCTGCAGTCAACATCTGCAGTGATTTTGGAGCCCAAGAGAATAAAGGCTGTCACTGTTTCCATTGTTTCCCCATCAATTTGCCATGAAGTGATGGGACCAGATGCCATGATCTTAGTTTTCTGAATGTTGAGTTTTAAGCCACCTTTTTCACTCTCCTCTTTCACTTTCATCAAGAGGCTCTTCAGTTCCTCTTCACTTTCTGCCATAAGGGTGGTGTCATCTGCGTATCTGAGGTTATTGATATTTCTCCCAGCAATCTTGATTTCAGCTTGTGCTTCATCAGCCCAGCATTGCACATGATGTACTCTGCATATAAGTTAAATAAGCAGGGTGACAATATACAGCCTTGATGTATTCCTTTCTCAATTTGGCACCAATCTGTTGTTCCACGTCCGGTTCTAACTGTTGCTTTTTGACCTGCACACAGATTTCTCAGGAGGCAGGTCAGGTGGTCTGGTATTCCCATCTCTTGAAGAATTTTCCACAGTTTGTTGTGGAAAAAGCTTTGGCGTAGTCAATAGATGTTTTTCTGGAACTCTCTTGCTTTTTCTATGATTCAATGAATGTTGGCAATTTGATCTCTCGTTCCTCTTTTTCTAAATCCAACTTGAACATCTGGACATTCTTGGTTCACATGCTGTTGGAGCCAGGCTTGGAGAATTTTGAGCATTACTTTGCTAGCGTGTGAGATGAGTGCAACTGTGCAGTAGTTGAACATTCTTTGGCACTGCCCTTCTTTGGGTTGGAGTAAAAACTGACTTTTTCCAGTCCTGTGGCCACTGCTGAGTTTTCCAAATTTGCTGGCATATTGAGTGCAGCACTTTAACTCAGCTGGAATTCCATCACCTCTGCTACCTGCCGGGGTCCAGCCTCGGCAAGATCCAGGGGGTACCCTCAGGATGAACGGCGTCGGCGAGAGAGAGAGAAGACACATGAGACTAGCCTTGATAGGGCCAAGTCTGCGAGGGAGAGAGAGAAAGAGAGAGAGAGAGAGAGAGAGAGAGAGAGTGAATGACCAGACGGGGGTGTTTGCAGGGTCTGGCAGAGTCTGGCAATGCTTTATTTTTTACCATGGCTTTTATACCCTAAGTTAGTACATTTCTAAGGGGAAGATAGTTTAACATTATGTCAGCTTGTTCTTCATGAAACCAGGGTGTTTTCTGCATACTTCTTTGTTTATGAGGGTCTTGTACATTATCTTCTGGCCTTGGGGCCTATTAACATTTTATGCAAGTCAGGTGAAGGTAAACCTATTTTCTGTTTCTCTGGTGACCTTAACTGAAAGGTAGCAATCTCAGAGGGAAACAGTACAGAGTAGAAGTATAACCTTGTTAACACAAAAATTAATCCTTCTGCAGAAGTTGTCAGTTGTGTTTATCTAAGAAGTTTACCCCACACTGACTCTGCGACTTTGGTGAGGCAGCTTCTGCCTAGCACTCCTGGCTGACAATTAACAACCATCTCATTGTTACCACACTAGGGCTAAGTTCTTATTTCTCTAGATCTTTAACTATGTTAACAATGGTTTCTATAACACAGCCTTAGCACATTAAAAGCAAAAACACAGCATGCAAAACACAGCAAGCAAATCTCAACCCAATAACCACCTATAGAATAATTTTTCTTATGTTTTCTAATAGGACTCCCTTACCCCTTAAAAAGGTTCTATGTCTATTAGGGCTTTTATATAATCAGGTTCTTTATGCTATTTTATGATTAGGATATTATAAGCAATCATGCATATTAGTACCAAGGGCATAAATGCATTTGGCTAACAAACTACCAGCAAAGGAGTTTAAATTAAAACACTCCTTTCACCCTAAATAATCTCATAAAATACCACCACCCAAAAAACTTATAAAGTTCTAAATTGATTCTTATTTGGAAAGAAATCTGGGAAGGCCTTCTGCCTATGTTACAGAAATTAGGGAGTAGTCTATTAAAGCAAGCATCAGAAGAACAGATACCATCTTTAAGGTGAACACCGGGGGCAGCTTTGGGGCAGTTTTTCGGAATCCCTGAAAACCTGATCCGCCTTGCCTGTCAGGCTTTCTCCCCATGACCTTGTCATGCGTGGGATCTTGTGAGCTAGCCTTTTCGGAATCCTTGAAAACCTGATCCACCTTGCCTGTCAGGTTTTCTCCCTCATGACCTTGTCATGGGTAGGATCTCATGTGCTGGCTCCCGGCAGCTACCTTTGTTCGTAGTGATGCTTCCTAAGGCCCACTTGACTTCTCATTCCAGAATGTCTGGCTCTAGGTGAGTGATCACACCATTGTGATTATCTGGGTCATGAAGATCTTTTTTGGACAGTCCTTCTGTGTATTCTTGTCACCTGTTCTTAGTATCTTCTGCTTCTGTCAGGTCCATACCATCTCTGTCCTTTATTGCGCCCATCTTCGCATGACATGTTCCCTTGGTATCTCTAATTTTCTTGAAGAGATTTCTAGTCTTTCCCATTCTATTGTTTTCCTCTATTTCTTTGCATTGATCGCTGAGGAAGGCTTTCTTATCTCTCCTTGCTATTCTTTGGAACTCTGCATTCAGATCTTTCCTTTTCTCCTTTGCCTTTCGCTTCTCTTCTTTTTTCAGCTATTTCTAAGGCCTCCTCAGACAATCATTTTTCCTTTTTGCATTTCTTTTTCTTGAGGATGGTCTTGATCACTGTCTCCTGTAAAATGTTACGAACCTCCATCCATAGTTCTTCAGGCACTCTGTCTATCAGATCTAATCCCAGAATTAGTTTGTCACTTCCACTGTATAATCATAAGGAATTTGATTTAAGTTATATCTGAATGGTTTAGTGGTTTTCCTCGCTTTCTTCAATTTAAGAGTGAATTTGGAAATAAGGAGTTCATGATCTGAGTTATGAACAGCTCCTGTCTTGATTCTGCTAACTGTATAGAGCTTCTCCATGTTTGGCTGCAAAGAATATAATCAGTCTAATTTTGGTGTTGACCATCTGGTAATGTCCATTTGTAGAGTCATCTCCTGTGTTGTTGGAAGAGTGTGTTTGCCAGTACATTCTCTTGGAAAAACACTGTTCGCCTTTGCCCTGCTTCATTTTGTACTCCAAGGCTACAGTTGCCTTTGGCCTTGTATAAGGTCATACATATTGATAATTACCTTAAATGTAAATGGATTAAACGCACCAACCAAAAGACATAGAGTGGCTGTGGGTGAAAACATGTTCATGTATACACTTCCAGTTACCACATCACTCTGCTTGACCCACCCACAAATTGTATCTAATTATTTTATATTGTTAACTTAAAAATGTTTCCGTTATGGATTACAATTATAATTATCTTTTATTTTTGGCCTGGCTATTGATTGTGAAAACTGATAAACATCTTCTACAGTTGTGATTTTATAGCTATTGCTCACCAAATACCATTATATGATAATTGGTCAACAGAAAAATAATAGAACTCTATACCACCAAAATTAGGATCTAATAGAAAAACTTGTCATCACTTTTAAAAATTCAGATGCATATCAGAATTATCTTGAAATTTTTTGAAGAATACAAACGGTCAGGTATTGCCTTTTTTCTCTAGAAGTCCAGATATATTTCTAATGAGCTGCCGCTGCTAAGTCATTTCAGTTGTGTCTGACTCCGTGCAACCCCATGGACTGCAGCCCACCAGGCTCCTCCATCCATGGGATTCTCCAGGCAAGAATACTGGAGTGGGTTGCCATTTCCCTCTCCAATACATCAAAATGAAAAGTGAAAGTGAAGTCGCTCAGTCGTGTCCGACTCTTAGCGACCCCATGGACTGCAGCCCACCAGGCTCCTCTGTCCATGGGATTTTCCAGGCAAGAATACTGGAGCGGGTTGCCATTGCCTTCTCCTTCTAATGAGCAGTCATGTTTAAAACAACTAGACTATATGATGATCCTTCACTTTTATCTAGTTGCTTCACTTTTTCTATGTCATATTTAGTACTTTCATCTCATTTAGTTTATGTTCTTCAATTTTTTCATCTTTTTTTTTCTTTTGATGTTTTTGTTCAAGCCTTTATCAAGTGTAGTAGAAAAGCTTTTGTATACATATATATATATATATAATTATGTATAACATATATTTTGGAAAACTTACAAGTTTTGACTAAGAAAGTTTTTGCCTAATGAATAAATTTGCCTAATAAAAAAATTATCACATTTTTATTTCACTTGACTTAGCATGAATAGAATGCTAGATTTCTAATTAAAAATAGATAAGCAACAAGCAACAAAGGCTTACTGTATAGCATAGGGAACTTTAGTCAGTATCTTGTAATAAACTATGGAAAATAATTTCAAAAGTAATATTTATGTATTTGTATAACCGAACCATGCTGCTGTGGACCTGAAACACTGCAAATGAATGATACTTTGACAAAGTATATACACTAAAAATAATAATAGTAAATACATGAAATGCTGAGAGTGATTACACTAGATGAAAATGGTCTTTTGTTGTTGTTCACTGGCTAAGTCCTGTACTGTTCTTTGCCACCCCACAGCCTGCATCTTGCCAGGCTCCTCTGTCCTAGACAGTCTACCGTAGAGTGCGTTCAAATTCATACACATTAAGTCAGTGATGCAATCTCACCGTCTCATCCTCTGTCCTCCCTTCTTGTGCCTTCAATCTTGCCCAGCATCGGGGTCTTTCCCAATGAGCTGGCTCTTCTCATCAGGTGACCAACTATTGGAGTTACAGCACTAGACCATCCAAAGAATATGCAGGGTTGATGGTCTAAATAACTCAGTTAAAAGCCAGAGATTGAATGAGAGAATAAAAGAGTAAAACTCTATTAAATGTGGCCTGTAAAACACTACTTACAAAGATAAAGACATAAATAAGATGAAAGTAATTGAATGAAAAAAACAAATGCCACACAGACAATATGCATGAGAAGGCAGGTATGGTCATGTTATTTTACATCAATCCCCCCCACCGCCCACTGCCCTGTTTTATTGAGATATCACTGACATATAACGTGGCTGTTTTTTTAACAGGCAAAGGAGAACTCAAATGAAAGACTGTCACAAAACATAAACACATCATAATGATAATAGGATGAGATGCTTGGATGGCATTACTGACTCTATGGACATCAATTTGAGTAAGCTCCTGGAGTTGGTGATGGAAAGGGAAGCCTGGCACGCTGCAGTCCATGCGATCTTAAACGTCGGACATGACTGAACGATTAAGCTGAATGATAATAGAGACAATTCAGCAAAAAGACAAAACCACAATTGTGTATCTGCCTCATGATTAGAGCTCCAAAACATAGGAAGAAAAAGCTAACAGAATTGAACAAAGAAATAGACAATTCCACGGTTACAGTAGGAGAGATTATCAATGTCTCTCAGCAATTGCTAGAACTAGGAAAACACTGCAGACAATACATAGATCTAAGGAACAGCACCACCCTTCTTGACTTGACTCCCAGAGGACAGTACACCCAACGACAGGAAAAGACGCACTCTATTCCGGGGACACGGGACACACAGATGGACCTAACACAGACCACACGGTGGCCTCACACAAGGCTCAACTCGTTCGAAAAGGTCAAGGATCGCACAGAATATTCTGTGACCATAACAAAACTGAATTACAGATCAGTAACTGTGGGGATTTTTACAGAAACTCTAAGTGTCTGTAAGTGATAGTGTAAGTTGAATTCACAGATCAGACCCAAGGAGAGGAAACTGAACGACTGATTTCCTGGGCTGCAGGAAGCCCGCTGACCACGCTGACCTCAGGCCACCGTGGCCCCCGAACCCCACGCCCGCCGGGACCCCGGCCCGCGGCCCGCGCCCCGGCCGCCCCGCGCCGCACACGCCGTGGCCGTTGGCCCTCCGCCCTGCGCCTCCGACGCAGCTCGCACCGGGCGCTGCCATGGGGCCCGGGCCGGCTCTCCTGCTCCTGGGCCTGGGCCTGGGCCTGGGCTGTGGGCCTGGCCGCCAGCCTCCGCCCCCGGCTCCCCCGCAGGCGCCCGGCTCGCCGCGCCGAGACCTCCCCGTCCCGACGCCCGCCTCGGCCCGGCGTTCCCCGTCCGAGACCCAGGCCCTCGTCCAGGCGCGGGGCCCGGAGGCCGCGCTCCGCTCGGTGAGGGCCTCCCGGGACCCTGGGGAGCGGGGCGCAGGCTTTGGCGGCCTTGGAGCCGGCCGCGCCCGCGTCAGCCTCCGGGCCCGCGCGGCCCCGGGGGGCGGCATCTTCCTGAGCGGCCGCCGCAGCCTCTGCCTGCCGGCCGGGCGTCCCGCGGGCCTCGCGCCGCGCTGCCTCCGCGCGCACGTCCAGCTGCGCGCCCGCCGCGCCGCCGCCACCGCGCCCGCGCCCGCGCCGGTGGACCTGCAGCTGTCCGCGCCCGGCGGCCGGCTCTCCCTGCGCTGGCTGGCCCGCCTGCCGCGCTCGCTCGGGCCTCTGGAGTGGACCTTCCGCCTCGGGCTGCTCGGGCCTGCGGCCGCCGAGCGCCACGCGTTGCCCCGTCGGGCTCTGCGCCGCGCCCGGCGCTCCTACCCGGGATTCGTGGCCCGAACCGAGTGTCCCACGGACGGACCCACCCCGGTGGTCTTAGAAGCTGTCAGCCCGAACAGCTCGGAACCCGCTGGGTCCTCGGTGTCCTGTCAGGTAACCCGACCGTCGCTCTGTAAATTGGACCCTGTGCGGATAAATAGGAACGACGATAAGCCGGTCCGACTGACCAGGGACATGGGAGACACCTTCAATGCAACAGTCATCCTCTTCTGTCCAACCCAACAGTACTTTCTGCGGATGTGGTATATCTATCCCGTGCCCTATGTAGGAGCCGTGCCCGACTGGAGTAAACCTCTGAGAAGCCCACCGGTCAAGTTAGCTGGATCTGCGACAGTGTTGATTATACCCCCATATTCTTTCACTTGGGGGGTGTATCTGTTTAATTTGACAGTGGTTGTTAGAACACGGGATCCCAACGTTCCAGGGCAGAGGGACTCAGATAGCATCTATGTCGTCATTTATAGACGTCCCCTGAATGCTGTTATTTCGGGGCCTTCCAACATCACAGTTAATTTCACAGATGGGGTGACTCTCAATGGAAATATGTCTTCTGATCCAGAGGAAACAGACCCTCTAGAGAGAGAGAGACTTAAGTTTCTCTGGTACTGTACCACAGACTCAAGAAACTATGATGGAGAAAACATAACAGTGAGAAGCAAGGAAGTTTGTCTCCCGGAGCAGGTTGATCTCAAGTGGACATTGACCTCTGGTCCTATTCTCACACTTTCTCCAGGAACACTTCAAGGTGGCCGCGTATATTTTTTCAGACTGGTGATCCAGAAGACCGACCGGTCAGCATTTGCTGATGCAGCATTGCACATGCTTCAAGGAGCCCCGGTAGCAAGCATCTCATGTATTGAAAACTGTGGCCAGGTTTTGGTTTTATCAGAGAGATTCTCGTTGTCTCTGGATTGCACAGGTTGTACGGCAGGCCGAGATGTCTATTGGTGGTCCATTCTGACGTCTTCAGGTCAGGAGGTGCCATTTGACTGGACGGGGCAAACGTCAACAGGACGGATTGGTGCCTACGTGTCTATAAAGCCTTTTGCTTTCTGGAATTTCAGGGAAGATAAGTTTTGGATTTCATTAAATGCAGCAACTTGGAGTGGAGTCACCTTGGCCTTAAGGTATCCTTTTGTTATTCGCCATGTGCCAGTAACCACAGACTGCAAAATTGTTCCAGAAAAAGGAATTTCCTTCATTACAAAGTTTGTTGTCATTTGTACTTGTTTCAAGGATAAGAACATTGTTCTTACATATAAAATAATAGTTCCTGATGTACATGGTTTTGGTGAAATCAGTTCTGTGAAAGAGAATAACTTTGGGTCCGTCCTGTATTTGGGGAGGAATTGCACATCACCCGCTTCCTTCCTCCCTGTTGGTCTGTTGGACAGTCACTATGCCTTGAAAATAATAGCTCAGGCATATAATACCTCTCTGGGAGCTTTTTCTCAGGTGAACTTTTACGCCACTGTGTGGCCTCCCACTGACATAAAGTCATCAACGACTGTGCTGGAGGAGTTATCCAACTTCACCATGGGACCAAATTCCTCCCTGTCTACTTTGCTTCAACAGCAGGATTTTCTAAATGCAAGTTATTTAATATATGTAATAGCATCTGTCTTGAATACCATGAAAACTGACGTACATCTTCAAGCTGACAAAATTAAACTCCGAGAACACCTTTTCAATCAGACACTCATTCTTCCTATAAACACTTTGGTGAATATTAGCCAGGTGGTCATGGCTGTTACTAAATTAACAGAGAACACCTCTGAGATCAATGCATTCTCTCAGAAACTGGCCACAGTGAGGACTTGGCAAGCAAGCCAAGCCCTCCAAGAGAGTCATCAGAGAGATAAGCACATTTCTTCTGAGCAAATAGAAAGTGTGTGCACTGGAATATTAACAACCTTGTCTAACATACTGAAACTGCTGGTTCAGCACGAAGTCTTCGAAGAGCCTTTCCACGTGGTTGAATCTCTAGCAGACACAGTATTGGCTGTGAAAGTGCCAGAGAACGAGACCACTGTCTTGAGGACCTCCAACTTTAGAATGTATGTCAAGAAAACGGAAAAATGGAATGTTACCAAGTTCTTCAGCACCCAGAAGCACTGTCAGAATTGCTTTTTTCCCACCCTAAACGTGAACAGCATTCCTAGTCTGCCTGCCAACGCTCCGATTTCCACGATGTTTTGTGAATTTGTGGATGACCCTTTCCCTTGGCTAAATTATGGGGAAAACAGTTTGACCCAGGTGGTTGGATTCCGAATGACAGGCGTCGAGGCCTCGGGTGATGTGATTGAGATCCCACCTGATGCAGTGGAAGTGTACCTCGTCAGGAAAAACCTGAGCTTTGGCGCTTTTAATCTCACGGTGGGACCCAGCTCAGAGCCGTATGCAGGGGACGAGTCACTGACAAAGACCACAGGGGCGTTTAGCTTCGCTGTGGACTGTGCAGCAGGGAGGGACGTGCTGATCCACATCACGGCAGACGTGTCCGTGTTGTTCACGGTGTCTGTGTACGCGGGCCGGGAGATCACACCCAGCTCTTTTATGACCAGCTACCTGGTGCCTCATAAGATCCCTCCAATTGCCAACGAGAGTGACCTGTTTGACCCGGAGTGTCCGGTGAAGGAGGCCCGCGTGGTCTGCCTCCCCGCGGCCCTGCTGCAGGTCATAGCTCAGCGAACCGATTCCTCCGAGTGCACCGTCAGTGTGCTTCTACAGGCACCGCGCTTCGTCCTAAAACCCAATAACAAGTTGGTGAGAATTTCTGTTTTCAGCAGTGAATGCTTGGACATGTTTGGGATCCAGAGCGATTGGAGAGAAGGTACCTGCATTGTTGGAGAGAGGACCACTTGGCAAAGAGTGCACTGCATCTGCAAGAACCCATGGCGGGCCAAACGGCAGCTGGATATAATCCAACAGGCCAACCTTCACCTGCGTACCCACTATTTGACGGCCAAGGTCATCGTGGTCCCTAACCCTGTGGATTTACAAGTGGAAGCAGTCAAGAACATCACCCAAAACCCTGTGACCCTCTTCACTGTACTTCTCATTTTGCTGTTGTACTTGGTCCTTGCCTTCTGGGCCTTGCACAGAGATGAAACGGACCAGTATCTCAGGGAGCATGTGATAGTTCTGCTTGATAATGATCCTTATGATAATGTGTGTTACCTAGTCACTGTTTTTACAGGAAGCCGTTGTGGTTCTGGGACCAGGGCCAGTGTCTTTATCCAACTGCATGGAACCAAAGGTAGCAGTGATGTGCACTGTTTAAGCCACCCACAATTTACAACTCTCTACCGAGGAAGCATCTGCACTTTCCTCCTAACAACAAAAGAGGACTTGGGGGACATCCATTCCCTCCGTGTGTGGCACAACAATGAGGGCAGGTCCCCTGCATGGTATTTAAGTAGAATCAAAGTGGAGAATCTGTTCAGCAGACACATCTGGCTCTTCATGTGCCGAGAATGGCTTTCTATTGACACCTCTCTGGATCGAACCTTTCACGTAACCCCCCCCGATAAGCCTCTAAGGAAAATGGACTTTTTCCTTATAGATTTAAATTACAAGCTGAGAAGAAGCCACTTGTGGTTCTCTGTTTTTTCTGGTGTCATTTCTACACCGTTCAATAGGTTCCAGAGGCTGTCCTGCTGCTTAGCCATGCTGTTGTCCATGCTTATGTGTAATATAATGTTCTTCAATCTAGAGAAGGAGAATGAAGGAGAGACACAAGGGTGGAGGTTCATTGATTTGATGGTGATTGGATTGCTAAGTGCCTGTATTACCCTCCCTGTGCAACTAGTGATCACATCTTTGTTCATCTATTCCCAGAGGAGACCTCAGGTGACTCTAAGTGAGGTCACTCCTCGGAAACATCCTTTGAAACCGCCAGCAAGCGAGCACTGGGAAGAACGACTGGGAAACTGGCATGCCTATGAAATTGACAAGGCAAGCTCCCAGGAACCTGTTTCTAAGAGACATCGTGCAAAACCCAAGCCTTCTGTCAAGGTCACCTCTAAAAGACAGCCCCTGGCCAGGCAAGCAGAAAGCAAGGTCTCTCCCATCAAAAGCAAGGTCTCCCGTACCCAAAGCAAGGTCTCCAGAAGTCAAAGCAAGATCTCCAGAGTCCAAAGCAAGGTCTCTGGAGCACAACACCAGGTCTCCCACACCAAGGGAAGAAATATAAACACTAATAACCCAAATATTGAAGATAATACAAATGTTTCTGTGGAGAAGCAGCCTTCCCAACCAGGTTTGACATCGCGTGAAGAGAAGAGCAGGATTGTCCTGCCACGATGGTGTGTTTGTGTAGCCTGGGTATTGGTTTTTCTCATCTGCAGTATATCCTCCTTCATCATCATATTTTATGGCCTTAGTTATAGCTACGAAAAGTCAATAGCATGGCTGTTTGCATCATTTTGTGCATTCATTCTCTCAGTCTTTCTAGTGCAAATGTCTAAAATTATATTTATCTCAGCCTATAGAACAAGTAAGGCCAAGTACAGTAAAAACCTTTCATGGATCGGCAACTATCGCTTCACTGAGATCAAGCTGCACAACACCTGGAAGGACCCAGAGAAAATGGACAGACGCCACCGGTACGTCATGGAGCTCCGAAACTCAAGGATGTACCAGCCTCTCACCCAAGATGAAATCACAATATTCAAAAGAAAGAAGAGGATTAAGAGAAGAGCTTTCCTGTTCCTTATTTACATCCTCACCCACTTCATCTTTCTGACTCTCTTGCTGAGCCTAGTCGCCATCCTACGCCCCACTGACAGCTTTTACTACAATCAGTTTATTCGTGACCAGTTCTCTGTGGATCTGGCAGGCGTGACCAGGCTGGAAGACATCTATCAGTGGCTGAACGGGGTGCTGTTGCCTCTGCTCCACAATGACCCAAATCCCACGTTTCTGCCTGACAGCTCCTCTAAAATCCTCGGCCTGCCGCTTATGAGGCAGGTGAGGGCGCAACCTGGAGAGATAACATGTCTGCCGGCCAAGAAATTTGTGGAGGGCAGCCTCAAAGGAGAGATTCGCTGTCACCCCAAATATGGGATGGACCCAGAAGACACAAAAAACTACTCTGGGTCGTGGAATAAAGTTAGTAAGTGGGACACTGACAAGACGACCAAAGGGTTTACTTATAAGCCTCCAGAGAAGAGATGGGCGTACTCTTCCCATGGGCTGTGGCATACCTATGGCTCAGGAGGGTACGCCTTCTACTTTTTTCCAGCAGAGCAGCAGTTTAATTCCACACTGAGGCTCAGCGAGCTCCAGAAAAACCGCTGGCTGGATGAGAAGACCTGGTCTGTGATTGTGGAACTGACCACCTTCAATCCAGACATCAGTCTCCTCTGTAGCATCTCCATCATCTTTGAGGTCTCTCAGTTAGGTGTTGTGAACACTAGCCTGAATGCTCACTCCTTCTCGCTCACTCATTTCAACAGAAAAAACTCAGCTGACTCAGCAGAAAACTACTTGTACTTGGCCATCTTCATTTTCTTCCTTGCCTACACTGTTGTCGAAGTTTACATAATCACACAAGAAAGGACTGCCTACGTGCAAAGTGTATGTAATTTGCTCAGCTTTGCTCTAAAATGCATCTTTACCTTGTTGATCGTGCTCTTTTTCAGGAAGCACTTCTTGGCCATCGGTGTAGTTCGGGCTTACCTGTCAAACCCTGAGGATTTCATGCCCTTTCATGCAGTGGCCCAAGTGGATTACACCATGAAGGTGATTTTGGGTTTCCTGGTATTTCTGACAATCCTGAAGATGCTCCGGTATTCCAGGGTCTTTTACGACGTGCGTCTGGCTCAGAGGGCCATCCAGACTGCCCTTCCCGGCATCTGCCATGTGGCATTGGTGCTGTCCGTGTATTTCTTTGTCTTCATGGCATTCGGCTACTTGGTGTTCGGGCATCACGAATGGAACTACAGTGACATGATCCACGCCACCCAGACAGTAGTTTCCTACTGTGTCTCAGCTTTTCAGAACACAGAATTTTTCAATAACCGGGTTCTCGGGATCCTCTTCCTCTCATCTTTCGTACTGGTGATGATCTGCATATTGATTAACTTATTTCGTGCTGTGATTTTGTCTGCCTATAAGGAAATGAAACAGCCCGTATATGAGGAGCCCTCAGAAGAGGCAGAAGCCATGACCTATCTGTGTCACCGGCTAAGATCTGCTTTCTGCTGCCTGTGCTTCAAACCCAGGGCGGAAGACGAACCCAAGTTCTTCATCAACATGGTGTACGGGCAGCCAGAGAAGAACAGCCACCGCTACCTGGGACTGAAGACCAGGAACATTAATGGGAAGAAAATGGTTTACCTCGTCGTGTGATCCAGGACAGTTTCAAGACCCACAGGCAGGTTTCTCCCCAAGGCTCAGTTTCTAGGATCAAGGAATGTTTAGTGGCTCAGTTGTGTTTTCTATCCATATCCTTCACAGTGCACACCCCCACGTCTGGACACGTCTGCAGTGGTGGCCTCCGCTCTTGGGACTTGAAAGGAGGGTCAAGGGCAGTGTGGCCTCTGCGGAGAGAGGAGGGCAACCATCTCCAAGTCCTGGGTTCATTTCCCTTTTTCTTAGAAGTTGCTGTCTTTGGCACCGACTGCAGTTTAGAGGGCTAGAGACCTAGATTTGGGGGAGGGAGCTTTAAGGGCCCCCAGCCTCATCTCAGCTTGTCAGAAGCAGCAGGTGAATGCTCCTGCTGTTGCGGTCCCCCTCTCCCCAAGGCTGGGAGGCCAGGGCTAGTGGTTCCTGGCAGAGCCCAGGTCCCTCAGTCCTGCTGGCCCTTCCCTTTGCTGATGGGGCTGCAGAGCCTCCCTGCCTCCTTAGTTCCACCACACACACTCCAGGTAGGCAGGGCTGGAGGGACTTTATGAAGGTTCCCATGTGCCTGGAAATGGAGGGATGTGGACCAGGGCACATCAAGCTGAAGCTTCCCATCTGCTGCTTAAGGCTACTGCAAGTTATGGATATACAATTTAGTAACATTTCTGGCCACTACATGACTTTTGTTAAACAAAGGGTGGGTGTGTGTGGGTGTGTGCGCATGCGTGCACGTGCATGTGTACACTGTGGGGTTTACACTAGAAAGTAGTAAATAGTCCATGTAATGTGTGTTGCCATATATACTTCTAGGGTTTGGGCTTTTGGGTATTGATGGCCTGGTGGCTTGTTTAGAGTACATTGTTTAAGAAGATGGGCTAACAACTCTTGTATTTTCAACCGAACGTATGTTTCTTTATGTTGATGCCACTTTATGCTTGATCAGAATTAAATGTGTGGTTTCTTCCATGAGGTCTTGCAGTGGTTTCTGTGACAGGGGTGGGGACAGAGATGGCGCCTGCTCTCCAAGCCGAGTGCCAGCAAAGGGGGACAACATGCTGGTGGTGACAGGTTTGTGTCAGGTGTTTATCACTCGCTTGACACGCAGATGGTGCTCAGTTGCACTGGAATTGCCGTGGCACCTGGCACCTTTTTATGTCTGGGCATGTGCACATGTAGAAGCCTTCCATCCCTTTGTCCCTGGGTTGGGGGCGATCTTCCTTGCCAGCTTAGATAATGAAGAGGCTTTGTGACTTGCCCCAAACCACCCAAACTGTTATGGTCAGAAGTTCAGTTCTGGCTTATTAATCCCTCATGGGAATTCACAGGTGTGGCTAGGTCCTGGTCCACTGGTTCTTAGTGAAGTGCACATTCCAGGAGTACTATTCTTATTGTTGTTCAGTCAATCAGTTGTGTCTGATGCTTTGCGACCCCATGTACTGCAGCATGCCAGGCTTCCCTGTTCTTTACCATCTCCCAGACCTTGTTCAAACTCATGTCACTGACTCGGTGATGCCATCTAACCATCTCATCCTCTGTCGTCCCCTTCTCCTGTCCTCTAGCATCGGGGTCTTTGCTAATGAGTAAGCTCTTGGCATCACGTGGTCAAAGTACTGAGCTTCAGCTTCAGCATCAGTCCTTCCAATGAATATTCAGGACTGATTTCCTTTAGGATGGATTGGTTTGATCTCCTTGCAGTCCAAAGGACTCTCCAACAGTCATCTCTAACACAAGAGTTCAAAAGCATCAGCTTTCAGCACTCAACCTTCTTTATGGTCCAACTCTCACATCCATACATGACTACTGGAAAACCATAGCTTTGACTAGATGGACCTGTATCAGCAAAGTCTCTGCTTTTAAATGTGCTATCTAGGTTCTTCATAGCTTTTTTTCCAAGGAGTAAACATCTTTTACTTTAATGGCTGCAGTCAACATCTGCAGTGATTCTGGAGCCCAAGAAAATAAAGTCTGTCACTGTTTCCATTGTTTCCCCATCTACTGTAATGAAATGATGGTCCACTTCATGTTCCTGGGTAGCACCTCTCATTACCTCCCGATTTCAATCCTTAATTTCCTAGGACTATAGCCTTGCCTAGTAACTGTCTGTAGTGGACTGGTGCTGGGGTCAGAGTGTGGGTGCCGGCAGTAGACCAAGTGTGAAGGGAGAGAAGGGGTCCCCACACATCACCCTTCCTGCTCCTGGCGGTTGTGACTCTCGTCTCAGTCCCCCTCTGACTTCCTGAACCATCCTGCCACCCACAGGTGCCCACACGGATGGCGCCCAGCAGGAGGGCCCAATGCCAAGGTGTCCAGGGACCTTCCTGCATCTGGCCCCCTGGGTGGTGACGCCTGGTCCCCCAGCACGGAGCCAAGATTACAGTGAAGTCCCCTGTGTCCCCCCTCAAAGCCGTGACTCAGGACTGCATCACAGACCCTGTCACCTCCTGTCAAGTCCCACCTCTACTTCTGTGAACCCAGAGGTCTGCAGAGACCCATGTGCCCTGTGGCCCCAGGAGGGCACCAATGCCCCCTGGGGAGGGGAGGGTGCTGGGAGCCCTCCAGGGCAACGTCTGGGGGACGAGCCCTGCTGGGAGCTGGGGAGCAGGTCTGTCCAGGCAGCATGGACGGTGCTCAGGCTGCCTTCTGTGGGCTGGCGGCCTTAGCCGTGGCTTCCTGGAGCCCGGCTGCTCTCCTCTGAGTGATGAAGGGGCTCAGTGCCTCGTGGCATTGCATCTAGCAGATGGACCGGCACGTCCAAGTGAGGGCCAGCCCTGAGCCAGGCCCAGGAGCGGTTGTCACTCCCGGGTACATGGTGGTCCCTCCCTGGGCCTCAGTCTCTGCTCCTGGGAGGGGAGGCGCTGGAGGAGGGGCCTCTGAGTCAGAGAAGCCGAGGCCCTGGGGCCTGCAAGCCCAGGGTGTCCAGGGTGCGTCCAGGGTAGCGGCCAGCCAATGTGCCCCAGCACAGAGGGAGGGGCCAGGCCCGCGGGAAGCACTTAGCATCCCACCCGGCTCTGTGCCCTTGGCTGCGGCTGCCTCCGGTGGAGGCGGTACTCAAGAGAAGGCTTGGCCAGCAGGCCCCAGTGCAGGTCAGGAAGCTAGCCGGCTGAAATCAAACTTGTATATAAGGGGCTAAACTTCTTAGGACGACCTGTGGTCTCTGAGCGGCCAGGACACGCCGCATGTTTCTTGGGGCCTGGCTGCACTGCAGCGTCCTCTTGTCCCTTCCGTGTGCCCAGGACCCGCACGCATCTCTTGGGGACCTCGCCCCCTCTGGTCCCCAGGAAGGTCTGATCGCGCTGCCACCCGCGCACCAGGCCACCTCGGGGATGCGGGTCCGCGGGCGCTCTGCCGAGGGCGGCCTCCGGGTACCTGACAGTGCACATCGGTGTGGTGGCGGCCATGGTGCGCGTGGGCCCGCGTCCGCGGAGGTCTGCGCGCCGCCGCGCCCTTCCGCGTGGGGGCGGGGTGTCGAGCCTCGGGGGCGGGGCTGGGGGCGGGCGCGGTCCCCGCCCACTACTCGCCTCCGACACACCCCGCAGCGCCAGGAGGGTTACCCTCCCGGCGGGGGGAACCCAGGGCCACCCCAGGCTGGCAGCTTTACTGTGAGCCCCCACCTACCCGATCAGAGCTAGGGGCGGCAGGGGTGGAGGGTGGGCGTGGGAGAGTGGGTGGGATGAGGGAGTCCCTTTCCATGGGGACCCCCTGAGAGGTGACTGCAGGCACCCCCGGCAGGCAGAGGAGCCCTGGGGCAGCGGTCCCTTTGAACAACAAGTGGGACCAGGGGCCGTGCTGTAAGGGCCCCGACCCCGGATGCCTCTGTCCTGGATGTGGCCCGGACAGTTGTACCGGGCCTCGCACTTAGAAGGACCCCATGATCGCTTTAAGCCTCTGCTGTGGTCATCTTGAAATTCTTGACCATCTTTGAACAAGGTTCCTACATTTTGACTTTGCACAGGGCCCTGAAAATCATGTAGTCGGGCCTCTGACAGCCAATGCATTAGCACGTGCATCTTTTCTGAATTCCCCACAGCTCACCACCTCCATGGCCACTAACCCCAAACTGAGTCAGGACCAGCTCACTCACATGCTGAGCGTCCTTGCAGCAGGCAGGCCTGTGCCTTTGGTTTCCCTTGACCCCGCCTAAGAGGCCCCTGATCTTTCAACCCTGTCCACCTGCAGTCTATCTCCCTCACAGCAGGAGGATGCTTCCAACCTGGAAATCAGATCAGGCCCTTCCCCGCTCAAAACCCTCAAACACTTCCCAACCCACTTGAGATAACAAATACACCACCATGGTCTCTGAGGCCCAGCTTGACTGGTCACTGGTCGTCTCTCCAATGACATCGTCTACCACTTCCTCTCCTCTCTGCTTACTCAAGCCCCACTACTAACCTTCTCTCTCTTTCCTGCCTCCCTGTCCTAGTTATGCCCTTCCCTAGCTCTTTGTGAGGCATGCTCCCTCATTTCATGCTGATCTGTTGGCTCAGAGGGCACCTCCTCGAAGAGGCCTTCCTTGATTCCCCATCTCATCCTCATTTTTATATCTTTCACTGCCTTATTTTTCATCCTATCACTTATCACATTCAAAATTCCACATGGAGTATCATGCTTGGGTTAATTTTGATTGTTGCTCACTCCTATTATAAGGAAACTCTATGGGAACTAGGCTTGGTGTTGAAGCCTAGAAAAGTGCCTAGTATAGTACGTGCTAGAGAACCCTGTGTGAAATGACTAATGCTAAATGAATTAATTGGGAATGAAAAGCAAAAAATCAGAGATCATAAGGGATAATCAGGGAAAATAAGAAACAAATAATTAGATGACACATTTAAACCAAACATATCAATCATCATGTGAAATTCTGAGAGTAGTTACATTAACTGTAAATAGTCTTTGGTTTTTTCAGTTGCTAAGTCCAGTTTATTATTTGCCAGACATGGAGTGCACCTTGCCAGGCTCCTCTGTCTTCCACCATCTCCCAGAGTTTGCTCAAATTCATATTCATTGAGTTGGTGATACTATCTTACCATCTCATCCTCTGCCCTCCCCTCTCCTTTTGCCTTCAATCTTTCCCAGCATCGGAGTTTCTTCCAATGAATTGGCTCTTCTCATCAGGTTCCAAGTATTGGAGCTTTAGGATCAGTCCTTCGAAAGAACATTCAGAGTTGATGGTGTAAATAACTCAATTAAAAGGCAGAGATTGACTGAGTGGATAAAAGAGTAAAATTCTATGACATGTTGCCTGCAGAAGACCACTATAAACAGAAAGACATAAATAAGTTGAAAGTAAATGAATGAAAAGGCAAGTTTAGGCTGGTTTTAGTGGAGAAGGCAATGGCACCCCAGTCCAGTACTCCTGCCTGAAAAATCCCATGGATGGGGGAGCCTGGTGGGCTGCAGTCCATGGGGTGTCTAAGAGTCAGACACGACTGAGCGATTTCACTTTCATTTTTCACTTTCATGCATTGGAGAAAGAAATGGCAACCCTCTCCAGTATTCTTGCCTGGAGAATCCCAGGGACGGGGGAGCCTAGTGGGCTTCCATCTATGGGGTCCCACAGAGTCGGACATGACTGAAGTGACTTAGCATAGCAGGCTGGTTTTAGGAAAGGCAGAGGAACCAGAGATCAAATTGCCAACATCTGCTGGATCATCGAAAAAGCAAGAGAGTTCCAGAAAAACATCTATTTCTGCTTTACTGACTATGCCAAAGCCTTTGACTGTGTGGATACAATAAACTGTGGAAAATTCTGAAAGAGATGGGAATACCAGACCACCTGACCTGCCTCTTGAAAAATCTGTATGCAGGTCAGGAAGCAACAGTTAGAACGGGACATGGAACAACAGACTGGTTCCAAATAGGAAAAGGAGTACATCAAGGCTGTATATTGTCACCCTGCTTATTTAACTTCTATTCAGAGTAAATCATGAGAAACGCTGGGCTGGAAGAAGCACAAACTGGAATCAGGATTGCCAGGAGTAATATCAATAACCTCAGATATGCAGATGACACCACCCTTATGGCAGAAAGTGAAGAAGCACTAAAAAGCCTCTTGATGAAAATGAAAGAGGAGACTGAAAAAGTTGGCTTAGAGCTCAACATTCAGAAAACTAAGATAATGGCATCTGGTCCCAGCACTTCATGGCAAATAGATGGGGAAACAGTGGAAACAATGGCTGACTTTATTTTCCGGGGTTCCAAAATCACTGCATATTAAAAAGCAGAGACATTACTTTGCCAACAAAGGTCGGTCTACTCAAGCCTATGGTTTTTCCAGTAGTCATGTATAGTTGTGAGAGTTGGATTATAAAGAAAGCTGAGCGCCGACGCATGGATGCTTTTGGAAGTATGGTGTTGGAGAAGACTCTTTGAGAGTCCCTTGGACTGCAAAGAAATCCAACCAGTCCATCCTAAAGGAGATCAGTCCTGGGTGTACATTGGAAGGACTGATGCTGAAGCTGAAACTAAAATACTTTGGCTACCTGATTGGAAGAGTTGACTCATTTGAAAAGACAATGATGCTGGGAAAGATTGAGGGCAGGAGGAGAAGGGGACAACAGAGGATGAGATGGTTGGATGGCATCGCTGACTCAATGGACATGGGTTTGGGTAGACTCCGGAAGGTGGTGATGGACAGGGAGGCCTGGCATGCTGTGGTTCATGGGATCACAGAGTCGGACAGGACTGAGCGACTAAACTGAACTGAAATGAATGAAAAAAACATATGCCACATAGACAATAAACTTGAGAAGGCCAGTGTTGCCATCTTATTATACTTCATTCCATTGCCTTTACTTATATATATTGTTATATAATTGACATATAATATGGCTATATATTTTTAACCAGGCAAAGGAGAATTCAAATCAAAGACTGTCACAAAAGATAAACACATTTCATAATGAAAAGAGGGGTAATTCAACAGAAAGACAAAACCACAATTGTGTGTCTACCTAATAAATAGAGCTCCAAAATATAAGAAGCAAAAGTTAACAGAATTAAACAACGAAATAGACAATTCCACGGTTACAGAGGGGAGATTATCACTGTGTCTCAGCAATTGCTAGAACTAGGAAAACACTGCAGACAATACATAGATCTAAGGAACAGCACCACCCTTCCTGACTTGACTCCCAAACAGAGGACCGCACACCCAACGACAGGAGAAGACACACTCTATTCCGGGGACACGGGACACACAGATGGACCTAACACAGACCACATGGTGGCCTCACACAAGGCTCAACTCCTTCGAAAAGGTCAAGGGTCGCACAGAATATTCTGTGACCATAACAAAACTGAATTACAGCTCAGTGACTGTGGGGATTTTTACAGAAACTCTAAGTGTCTGTAAGTGAAAGTGTAAGCTGAATTCACAGGTCAGACCCAAGGAGAGGAAACTGAACGACTGATTTCCTGGGCTGCAGGAAGCCCGCTGACCACGCTGACCTCAGGCCACCGTGGCCCCCGAACCCCACGCCCGCCGGGACCCCGCCCCGCGCCCCGGCCGCCCCGCGCCGCACACGCCGTGGCCGTTGGCCCTCCGCCCTGCGCCTCCGACGCAGCTCGCACCGGGCGCTGCCATGGGGCCCGGGCCGGCTCTCCTGCTCCTGGGCCTGGGCCTGGGCCTGGGCTGTGGGCCTGGCCGCCAGCCTCCGCCCCCGGCTCCCCCGCAGGCGCCCGGCTCGCCGCCCCGAGACCTCCCCGTCCCGACGCCCGCCTCGGCCCGGCGTTCCCCGTCCGAGACCCAGGCCCTCGTCCAGGCGCGGGGCCCGGAGGCCGCGCTCCGCTCGGTGAGGGCCTCCCGGGACCCTGGGGAGCGGGGCGCAGGCTTTGGCGGCCTTGGAGCCGGCCGCGCCCACGTCAGCCTCCGGGCCCGCGCGGCCCCAGGGGGCGGCATCTTCCTGAGCGGCCGCCGCAGCCTCTGCCTGCCGACCGGGCGTCCCGCGGGCCTCGCGCCGCGCTGCCTCCGCGCGCACGTCCAGCTGCGCGCCCGCCGCGCCGCCGCCACCGCGCCCGCGCCCGCGCCGGTGGACCTGCAGCTGTCCGCGCCCGGCGGCCGGCTCTCCCTGCGCTGGCTGGCCCGCCTGCCGCGCTCGCTCGGGCCTCTGGAGTGGACCTTCCGCCTCGGGCTGCTCGGGCCTGCGGCCGCCGAGCGCCACGCGTTGCCCCGTCGGGCTCTGCGCCGCGCCCGGCGCTCCTACCCGGGATTCGTGGCCCGAACCGAGTGTCCCACGGACGGACCCACCCCGGTGGTCTTAGAAGCTGTCAGCCCGAACAGCTCGGAACCCGCTGGGTCCTCGGTGTCCTGTCAGGTAACCCGACTGTCGGCCTGTCATTTGGACCGCGTGCGGATAAATAGGAACGACGACAAACCGGTCCGACTGACCAGGGACATGGGAGACACCTTCAATGCAACAGTCATCCTCTTCTGTCCAACCCAAGATTACTATGAGCGGAGGTGGTATATCTATCCCGTGCCCTATGTAGGAGCCGTGCCCGACTGGAGTAAATTCATCCATAAACCATCGGTCAGGTTAGGTAGATATGTAACAGTGTTGATTATACCCCCCTATGCTTTACCTTGGGGAATATATCTCTTTAATTTTTCGGTGGCTCTCAAATCGCGGCATCCCCAGGTTGAAGGGGAGGGCAGATCAGATGGCATCTATGTCGTCATTTATAAACGTCCCCTGAATGCTGTTATTTCAGGGCCTTCCAACATCACAGTTAATTTCACAGATGGGGTGACTCTCAATGGAAATATGTCTTCTGATCCAGAGGAAACAGACCCTCTAGAGAAAGAGAGACTTAAGTTTCTCTGGTACTGTACCACAAACCCTAGAAACTATGATGGAAAAAAAATAACAGTGAGAAGCAAGGAAGTTTGTCTCCCGGAGCAGGTTGATCTCAAGTGGACATTGACCTCTGGTCCTATTCTCACACTTTCTCCAGGAACACTTCAAGGTGGCCGCGTATATTTTTTCAGACTGGTGATCCAGAAGACCGGCAGGTCAGCATTTGCTGATGCAGCATTGCACGTGCTTCAAGGAGCCCCGGTAGCAAGCATCTCATGTATTGAAAACTGTGGCCAGGTTTTGGTTTTATCAGAGAGGTTCTCGTTGTCTCTGGATTGCACAGGTTGTACGGCAGGCCGAGATGTCTATTGGTGGTCCATTCTGACGTCTTCAGGTCAGGAGGTGCCATTTGACTGGACGGGGCAAACGTCAACAGGACGGATTGGTGCCTACGTGTCTATAAAGCCTTTTGCTTTCTGGAATTTCAGGGAAGATAAGTTTTGGATTTCATTAAATGCAGCAACTTGGAGTGGAGTCACCTTGACCTTGAGGTATCCTTTCATTATTCGCCATGTGCCAGTAACCACAGACTGCAAAATTGTTCCAGAAAAAGGAATTTCCTTCATTACAAAGTTTGTTGTCATTTGTACTTGTTTCAAGGATAAGAACATTGTTCTTACATATAAAATAATAGTTCCTGATGTACATGGTTTTGGTGAAATCAGTTCTTTGAAAGAGAATAACTTTGGGTCCGTCCTGTATTTGGGGAGGAATTGCACATCACCCCCTTCCTTCCTCCCTGTTGGTCTGTTGGACAGTCACTATGCCTTGAAAATAATAGCTCAGGCATATAATACCTCTCTGGGAGCTTTTTCTCAGGTGAACTTTTACGCCACTGTGAGGCCTCCCACTGACGTGAAGTCATTAACGACTGTGCTGGAGGAGTTATCCAACTTCACCATGGGACCAAATTCCTCCCTGTCTACTTTGCTTCAACAGCAGGATTTTCTAAATGCAAGTTATTTAATATATGTAGTAGCGTCTGTCTTGAATAGCATGAAAACCGATGTAAGTCTTCAAGCTGACAAAATTAAACTCCGAGAACACCTTTTCAATCAGACACTCATTCTTCCTATAAACACTTTGGTGAATATTAGCCAGGTGGTCATGGCTGTTACTAAATTAACAGAGAACACCTCTGAGATCAATGCATTCTCTCAGAAACTGGCCACAGTGAGGACTTGGCAAGCAAGCCAAGCCCTCCAAGAGAGTCATCAGAGAGATAAGCACATTTCTTCTGAGCAAATAGAAAGTGTGTGCACTGGAATATTAACAACCTTGTCTAACATACTGAAACTGCTGGTTCAGCACGAAGTCTTCGAAGAGCCTTTCCACGTGGTTGAATCTCTAGCAGACACAGTATTGGCTGTGAAAGTGCCAGAGAACGAGACCACTGTCTTGAGGACCTCCAACTTTAGAATGTATGTCAAGAAAACGGAAAAATGGAATGTTACCAAGTTCTTCAGCACTCAGAAGCACTGTCAGAATTGCTTTTTTCCCACCCTAAACGTGAACAGCATTCCTAGTCTGCCTGCCAACGCTCCGATTTCCACGATGTTTTGTGAATTTGTGGATGACCCTTTCCCTTGGCTAAATTATGGGGAAAACAGTTTGACCCAGGTGGTTGGATTCCGAATGACAGGCGTCGAGGCCTCGGGTGATGTGATTGAGATCCCACCTGATGCAGTGGAAGTGTACCTCGTCAGGAAAAACCTGAGCTTTGGCGCTTTTAATCTCACGGTGGGACCCAGCTCAGAGCCGTATGCAGGGGACGAGTCACTGACAAAGACCACAGGGGCGTTTAGCTTCGCTGTGGACTGTGCAGCAGGGAGGGACGTGCTGATCCACATCACGGCAGACGTGTCCGTGTTGTTCACGGTGTCTGTGTACGCGGGCCGGGAGATCACACCCAGCTCTTTTATGACCAGCTACCTGGTGCCTCATAAGATCCCTCCAATTGCCAACGAGAGTGACCTGTTTGACCCGGAGTGTCCGGTGAAGGAGGCCCGCGTGGTCTGCCTCCCCGCGGCCCTGCTGCAGGTCATAGCTCAGCGAACCGATTCCTCCGAGTGCACCGTCAGTGTGCTTCTACAGGCACCGCGCTTCGTCCTAAAACCCAATAACAAGTTGGTGAGAATTTCTGTTTTCAGCAGTGAATGCTTGGACATGTTTGGGATCCAGAGCGATTGGAGAGAAGGTACCTGCATTGTTGGAGAGAGGACCACTTGGCAAAGAGTGCACTGTATCTGCAAGAACCCACGGCGGGCCAAACGGCAGCTGGATATAATCCAACAGGCCAACCTTCACCTGCGTACCCACTATTTGACGGCCAAGGTCATCGTGGTCCCTAACCCTGTGGATTTACACCTGGAGGTCATCAAGAAGATCACCCAAAACCCTGTGACCCTCTTCACTGTACTTCTCACTTTGCTGTTGTACTTGGTCCTTGCCTTCTGGGCCTTGCACAGAGATGAAACGGACCAGTATCTCAGGGAGCATGTGATAGTTCTGCTTGATAATGATCCTTATGATAATGTGTGTTACCTAGTCACTGTTTTTACAGGAAGCCGTTGTGGTTCTGGGACCAGGGCCAATGTCTTTATCCAACTGCATGGAACCAAAGGTAGCAGTGATGTGCACTGTTTAAGCCACCCACAATTTACAACTCTCTACCGAGGAAGCATCTGCACTTTCCTCCTAGCAACAAAAGAGGACTTGGGGGACATCCATTCCCTCCGTGTGTGGCACAACAATGAGGGCAGGTCCCCTGCATGGTATTTAAGTAGGATCAAAGTGGAGAATCTGTTCAGCAGACACATCTGGCTCTTCATGTGCCGAGAATGGTTTTCTATCGAATCCTCTTTGGACCGAACCTTTCAAGTAATCCCCCCAGATAAGCCTGTGAAGAAAATGGACTTTTTCCTCATCGATTTAAATTATAACCTGGGGAGAAACCACTTGTGGTTCTCTGTTTTTTCTGGTGTCATTTCTGCACCGTTCAATAGGCTCCAGAGGCTGTCCTGTTGCTTAGCCATGTTGTTGTCCACACTTCTGTGTAATATTATGTTCTTTCATCTAGACAAGGAGATCGAAGCAGAGCCACAAGAGAAGAGGTACATCAGGTCGATGGTGATCGGATTGGAAAGTGCCTTTATTACCCTCCCTGTGCAATTAGTGATCACATCTTTGTTCATCTATTCCCAGAGGAGACCTCTTGTATCTCTAAATGAGGTCACACCTCGGAAGCATCCTTTGAAGCCAGCTGCAAATGAACACTGGGAACAACGGTTGGGAAAGTGGCATGCATATGAAATTAACAAGACACACTCCCAGGAGCTTGAGAAGTCTAATAGACATCCTGCAAAACCCAAGTCTTCTGTCGAGGTCACCTCTAAAGGACAGCCCCTGCCCAAGCAAGCAGAAAGCAAGGTCCCTGGCACCCCAAAGAAGATATCAGGCACCCAAAGCAAGGTCTCCAGGCCCCAAAAAGATGTCTCCAGGACACAGAGAAAGGTCTCCGGCACCCCGAGAATGGTCGCCGACACCCCTGGAAAAGCCTCTGGCACCCAAAGAAAGATCTCTAGGGCCCAGGAGAAGAACAAAAACACCAACAACCCAAATGTTGAAGACAATCAAAGCGTTTCTTCCGAGGATCTACCTCCCCAGCCAGGTTTGCGAGCCCTCAAAGAGAAGCCCAGGATGGTCCTGCCACGGTGCTGCGTTAGTGTGGCCTGGCTCCTAGTTTTTCTCACCTGTGCAGTATCCTCCTACTTCATCATATTTTATGGACTGACTTATGGCCTGGAAAAGTCAATAGCATGGCTGTTTGCATCGTTCTGTGCATTCACCTTGTCAGTCTTTCTAGTGCAGCCATCTAAAATCATGCTTACGTCAAGCTACAGGACAAGTACAGCCAAGTATTCGAAGAACCTTTCATGGATCAGCAACTATCACTTCACTGAGATCAAGCTGCAAAACCTCTGGAAGGACCCAGAAGAAATGGACAGACGCCACCAGTTCGTCATTGAGCTTCGAAACTCAAGGATGTACCAGCCTCTCACCCAAGATGAAATCACAATATTCAAAAGAAAGAAGAGGATCAAGAGAAGAGCTTTCCTGTTCCTTATTTACATCCTCACCCACTTCATCTTTCTGACTCTCTTGCTGAACCTTGTCGCCATCCTACGCCCCACTGACAGCTTTTACTACAATCAGTTTATTCGTGACCAGTTCTCTGTGGATCTGGCAGGCGTGACCAGGCTGGAAGACATCTATCAGTGGCTGAACGGGGTGCTGTTGCCTCTGCTCCACAATGACCCAAATCCCACGTTTCTGCCTGACAGCTCCTCTAAAATCCTCGGCCTGCCGCTTATGAGGCAGGTGAGGGCACAACCTGGAGAGATAACATGTCTGTCGGCCAAGAAATTTGTGGAGGGCAGCCTCAAAGGAGAGATTCGCTGTCACCCCAAATATGGGATGGACCCAGAAGACACAAAAAACTACTCTGGGTCGTGGAATAAAGTTAGTAAGCGGGACACTGACAAGACGACCAAAGGGTTTACTTATAAGCCTCCAGAGAAGAGATGGGCGTACTCTTCCCATGGGCTGTGGCATACCTATGGCTCAGGAGGGTACGCCTTCTACTTTTTTCCAGCAGAGCAGCAGTTTAATTCCACACTGAGGCTCAGCGAGCTCCAGAAAAACCGCTGGCTGGATGAGAAGACCTGGTCTGTGATTGTGGAACTGACCACCTTCAATCCAGACATCAATCTCCTCTGTAGCATCTCGGTCATCTTTGAAGTCTCTCAGTTAGGTGTTGTGAACACTAGCCTGAATGCTCACTCCTTCTCACTCACTCATTTCAACAGAAAATACTCAGAAGAAATCTACTTGTACGTGGCCATCTACCTTTTCTTTCTCGCCTATATTGCCGATGAGGTCAATGTCATCACGGATGAATGGACTGCCTACGTGAAAAGTGTATATAATTGGATCAGTTTTGCTCTTAAATTCTTCCTTGCCTTGTTGATCGTGCTCTTTTTCAGGAAGCACTTCTTGGCCATCGGTGTAGTTCGGGCTTACCTGTCAAATCCCGAAGATTTCATGCCCTTTCATGCAGTGGCCCAAGTGGATTACACCATGAAGGTGATTTTGGGTTTCCTGGTATTTCTGACGATGCTGAAGACGCTCCGGTATTCCAGGGTCTTTTACGACGTGCGTCTGGCTCAGAGGGCCATCCAGACTGCCCTTCCCGGCATCTGCCACGTGGCATTGGTGCTGTCCGTGTATTTCTTTGTCTTCATGGCATTCGGCTACTTGGTGTTCGGGCAGGACGAGTGGAATTACAGTGACATGATCCACGCCACCCAGACAGTAGTTTCCTACTGTGTCTCAGCTTTTCAGAACACCGAATTTTTCAATAACCGGGTTCTCGGGATCCTCTTCCTCTCATCTTTCGTACTGGTGATGATCTGCATATTGATTAACTTATTTCGTGCTGTGATTTTGTCTGCCTACGAGGAAATGAAGCAGCCCGTATATGAGGAGCCCTCAGAAGAGGCAGAAGCCATGACCTATCTGTGTCACCGGCTAAGATCTGTTTTTTGCTGCCTGTGCTTCAAACCCAGGGCGGAAGACGAACCCAAGTTCTTCATCAACATGGTGTACGGGCAGCCAGAGAAGAACAGCCGCCGCTACCTGGGGCTGAAGACCAGGAACATTAATGGGAAGAAAATGGTTTACCTCGTCGTGTGATCCAGGACAGTTTCAAGACCCACAGGCAGGTTTCTCCCCAAGGCTCAGTTTCTGGGATCAAGGAATGTTTAGTGGCTCAGTTGTGTTTTCTATCCATATCCTTCACAGTGCACACCCCCACGTCTGGAAACGTCTGCAGTGGTGGCCTCCGCTCTTGGGACTTGAAAGGAGGGTCAAGGGCAGTGTGGCCTCTGCGGAGAGAGGAGGGCGACCATCTCTGAGTCCTGGGTTCATTTCCCTTTTTCTTAGAAGTTGCTGTCTTTGGCACCGACTGCAGTTTAGAGGGCTAGAGACCTAGATTTGGGGGAGGGAGCTTTAAGGGCCCCCAACCTCATCTCAGCTTGTCAGAAGCAGCATGTGAATGCTCCTGCTGTTGCGGTCCCCCTCTCCCCAAGGCTGGGAGGCCAGGGCTAGTGGTTCCGGGCAGAGCCCAGGTCCCTCAGTCCTGCTGGCCCTTCCCTTTGCTGATGGGGCTGCAGAGCCTCCCCGCCTCCTTACTACCCCCTTCACAGTCCAGCTGGGCAGGGCTGGAGGGGCCTCATGAGGGGTCCCAGGAGTGGCCCTTTTGCCTGGAAATGGAGGGATGTGGACCAGGGCACATCAATCTGAAGCTTCCCATTTGCTGCTTAAGGCTACTGCAAGTTATGGATATACAATTTAGTAACATGTTTCTGTCTATGAAACATGCCTTTTCTGAGACAACAAGTTATGTGTTTGTATTGAGGGGTTCACACTGAAAGGTATTAAATATTCCATGTAATGTGTGTTGCCATATATACCTCTAGGACATGGGCATTTGGTTATTGATGGCCTGGTGGCTTGTTTATAACACATTAGTTAAGAAAATGGTGTAACAGCTCCTGTATTTTCGCCCTCAAGCATGCTCCTTTACGTAGATGCCACTTTAAGCTTGATGTGAATTAAATGTATGATGTTTTCTATGAGGCCTGCAGTGATTTCTGTGATAGGGTGGGTACACAGATGATGGTGCCTGCCCTCCAAATCCAGTGCCAGCAAAGCGGAACAACCCACAGGTCGTTGCCACTTTCTCCCAGGTGTTTGTCACTCATCACCCCTGGAGAACAGAATGGCTTCACTCCAGTATTCGGGCCTGGAGAATTCCATGGACAGAGGAGCCTGGCAGGCTACAGTCCATGGGGTTGCAGAGTTGCACACGACTGACTAATATTTTCAGTTTCACTTGGCACCCCGGAGGTGCTGATCTGCAGTGCATGGCCATGGCACTTCACACCTTGGCAGGTATGGGCGCATGCACAGGTATAGGCTTTCCATCCCTTCCTCCCTGTTGTGGGGGCAGTCTTCTTCATCAGGTGAGTAAATGAAAAAGCTTTGTGACTTGCCCAAGGCCACCCAAACAGTTAAGAGTCAGAAGCTCAGTTCTGGGTTTTCTATCTACCCTGGCGGGAAGACCCAGGTGTGCCCAGGTTCTGGCCCACTGTTCTGAGTGAAGTTCATGTTCATGGTTAACACCTCCCATTAGCACACGACTTCTGAACTGGTTGAGAGCGTGGAAAACTGGGGCTAACTCTTCATACTGGGTTCTGGTCAGGTGCACTCACCCATGGAACACAGAACTGTGCAGTGTGAGCCCGGGCAACGTGTAGGAACTGTGGGCCAGGCCCCCATTAGCGGCGGGGAAGACCCACGGCAGATGAAGCGGTCTCAGGTGCTCTTTGGGGGAGGGTGGGGAGAGCCCAGACATTCTTCCCAAATTTAGGCATCAGCTCAAGTCTCCACCCCTTCTGATGCTGTGGGAGGCCCAGGGTCACACTATTTGGGCTCCCTTCCCTGGAAATAAGCCCCCACGTCAGCACTGCATCTCATGATTCGGAGGCGTGACAGAGTCAGCAAGCAGTGGCCAATTTGGCAGTCCAGGAACAAGGCTGGGGCTGGGGCGCCCCTGAGACAAGATCAGGGATGGCAGCTGAATGCCCCGGGGAGACACGACTCTCCACTTGTGGCTACAAGGAGAAGTCTAGCAGATTCGCAGGGCTGTTCCCATGTGTACTGGGAACGAAGGGAGTGCCAGGGGCTTCCAGTGTCAGCAATGACACGTATTCTTATAGTTTCAAAATCTCAGAGATGCCAAGTATAACATTGTCAGTATGGAAATGAATAAAGGGAAACCTCATGGAAATGAAGTCGGGAGGCCAGATGCGGGGTCTCATGCATGTCCCACTCAGGTCAACACAGGTCCCAACTGGAAGAGAGGTACTGGCAGGAAGTGATGCAGGAGGAAGAAAGATTTTCTCCTTGCCTGGCAACTGCGTAGCCAGTGAGAGGCTGCCACAGCTCAGCCAGTGAAAAGCCCCTCCAGCTACCCCTTCTCTATTAAAGACTTCTCTTTTCTTTGTTCTACCAGACTTACATGTCTGAAACTGCAGTTCACTGCTGCTCCTGAATGAATCCATTTTTCTGGTAAAAATAACTGGCTGTTATTATTAAGTTAATATCAGGAAAACAAAAGTAAATATTTATGTAAATAGTAATGAGAAAACTATAAATTCAGGTTTCTTTGGAAGGTCATTTTCCTGGAACATGGCATCAGTTTCTAAAGGAGTCTTTTAAGATGCCTTTGTTCTTACCACGTTTCCAGGCACAGGGCAGGTATTTTTCAGAACAAGTTGGAAATAGTTATTCATGCCTCCCAAGTGTGCATTGCCCAGGAAAACAAGATAGACGTTCTTGGATTTGCTTTTCACTCAGAGGAGTGGAACAAGCTTTGTATGCAGAGAGATGACACCGTCTGAAGCTACATGTCCTTCATCTACCTCAAACTGTTGTTTTAATTAAGAAGACTTGTATTTGTAAAGCCTGCTTCTGTGTGTATATTATACTCTTTAAGTTCAGTTCAGTTCAGTCACCCAGGCGTGTCCGACTCTTTGCAACCCCATGAACCACAGCACGCCAGGCCTCCCTGTCCATCACCAACTCCTGGAGTTCACCCAAACCCATGTCCATTGAGTTGGTAATGCCGTCCAGCCAACTCATCCTCTGTTGTCCCCTTCTCCTCCTGCCCTCAATCTTTCCCAGCATCAGGGTCTTTTCACATGAGTCAGTTCTTCCCATCAGGTGGCCAAAGTATTGAAATTTCAGCTTCAGCATCACTCCTTCCAATGAATATTCAGGACTGATTTCCTTTAGGATGGACTGGTTGGATCTCCTTGCAGTCCAAGGGACTCTCAAGAGTCTTCTCCAGCACCACAGTTCAAAAGCATCAATTCTTCTGCGCTCAGCTTTCTTTATAATCCAACTCTCACATCCATACATGACTACTGGAAAAACCATAGCCTTGACTAGATGGACCTTTGTTGACAAAGTAATGTCTCTGGTTTTCAATATGCTGTCTAGGTTGGTCATAACTTTCCTTCCAAGGAGTAAGCGTCTTTTAATTTCATGGCTGCAGTCACCATCTGCAGTGATTTTGGAGCCCAGAAAAATAAAGTCAGCCACTGTTTCCACTGTTTCCCCATCTATTTGCCATGAAGTGATGGGACCGGATGCCATGATCTTAGTTTTCTGAATGTTGAGCTTTAAGCCAACTTTTTCACTCTCCTCTTTCACCTTCATCAAGAGGCTCTTCAGTTCCTCTTCACTTTCTGCCATAAGGGTGGTGTCATCTGCATATCTGAGGTTATTGATATTTCTCCCAGCAATCTTGATTCCAGCCTGTGTCCTCCAGTCCAGTGTTTCTCATGATGTACTCTGTTGAACTCCCCAGGTCAGTAGGAGCCCAATATGCTACTGGAGATCAGTGGAGAAATAACTCCAGAAAGAATGAAGGGATGGAGCCAAAGCAAAAACAACACCCAGTTGTGGATGAGACTGGTGATAGAAGCAAGGTTCGATGCTGTAAAGAGCAATATTGCATAGGAACCTGAAATGTTAGGTCCATGTATCAAGGCAAATTGGAAGTGGCCAAACAAGAGCAGACAAGAGTGAACATCAACATTCTAGGAATCAGTGAACTAAGATGGACCAGAATGAGTGAATTTAACTCAGATGACCATTATATCTACTACTGTCGGCAGGAATCCCTTAGAAGAAATGGAGTAGCCATCATAGTCAACAAGAGAGTCCGAAATACAGTACTTGGATGCAATCTCAAAAACGACAGAATGATCTCTGTTCATTTCCAAGGCAAACCATTTAATATCATGGTAATCCAAGTCTATGCCCTGACCAGTAACGCTGAAGAAGCTGAACAGTTCTATGAAGACCTACAAGACCTTCTAGGACTGACACCCCCCAAAAGATGTCCTTTTCATACTCTTAAATATTTACTTAAAAAATATACAACAGTTAAAGGCATTTTGTCTCTTGGCCATAAATTCAGTTCTCTAAATGCACGCTCCCTCCACCACCCTACAGAGGGCCAACCTTTCCTTTGAGCCAGAAGAAACCTCTAGTGTCTCTCATTGTGGAAGACTTCACCTGGCTGCTGGATACACTGTCATATTTACTTTGTGAGATTTCACCTTGCTGCACACTTAAGAAGTATGTATTTTTCTGTATGTATGTTATACTTTTAAGAGTTTACTTAAAAACTAAGGCCTGCTTCTAGCATTTCATTCAGCACTAAAAGCAAAATGCCAGTCTTTGGAGCTTAATTTTACTGGAAGAAATGGAGAAAGGGAAGAGTAAGGTTGTACTTAAGTGAGATGAAGTGCATAAAGAACGAATCCTCCAGAGTACCCCCTTTTGTTGCTAGTAGCAGTGCTTTGCTTTAGATTCTAATCTGCAGCCAGCTTCTTATTTTTCAATTTTCAAATCTTTCTCAGTCTTCACTTAACTAAAAATATATAAAATCAATAGTATTTCCAATGTTCTGCCTTTTCCCAGAATGTCATAGAATTGGAACCATACACTATGTATCCTTTACATATTGGATTCTTTTACTTAGTTATATACACTTGCATGTCCTCCATGTCTTATCATGGCTTGATAGTTCATTTCTTTTTAGTGCTGAATAATATTCCTTTGTCTGTAGTTTATTGATCTGTTGACCTACTGAAGGACATGTTGGTTGATTCCAAGTTTTGGCAATTATGATTAGGAATAAAGCTGCAATAAACATCTGTGTGCAGGTTTTTATATGGACAGAAGTTCAATTCCTTTGTTGAATACCAAGGAGCACACCTGATGGATGATATGGTAAGAGTATGTTTATTTTTGTAAGAAACTGCAAAACTGACTTCCAAAGTGGCAGCACCATTCTGCATCCCTGCCAGCCGTGAATGGGAGTTCCTGCTTTCTGCACCTGCAACAGCCTCTTTGTCAGTGTTCCAGATTTTGGCCACTCTCATAGTTGTGCAGTGATATCTTATTATTGTTTTAATTTGCATTTCAATGATGATACAAGATGTGGAACATCTTTTCATATGCTTACTTGCCATTGTGTACCTTCTTTGGTGAGGCATCTATTTAAAGTCTTTGGCCCATCCTTCACTGGGTTGTTTTTATTACTGTTGTTGAGCTTTAAGAGTTCTTTGTATATTTCAGATAACAGTCCTTTATCATATATGTCTTTTGCAAATACTTTCACCCATTCTATGGCTTGCCTTTTTAATTTTTTAATTGGAGGCTAGTTGCTTTACAATGTCGTATTAGTTTCTGCCATACAACGCCAGTCAGCTGTAAGAACACATATGTCCCCTCCCTACTGAACCCCCCTCCCACCTTCCACCCCATCCCACCCCTCTAGGTTGTCAGCCAGCACTGGGTTGAGCTCCCTGTCCTATACGGGAACTTCCCACTCACCGTTTTATATATGGTAATGTATATTTTTCAGTGCTACTTTCTCAGTTCCTCCCATCCTCTCCTTCCCTTGCTGTGCCCACATGACTGTTCTCTATGTCTGCGTCTCTATTCTTGCCTTGAAAATAGGTTCCTCAGTACCATTTTTCTAGATTTCGTGTATATACATTAATATACAGCATTTGTTTTTATCTTTCTTACTTCACTCTGTGTAACAGGTTCTAAGTTCACCCACCTCACTAAAACTGAGTCAAATTCATTCCTTTTTATACCTGAGTAATATTCCATTGTATATATGTACCACAACTTCTTTATCCATTCCTCTGTTGATGGACATCTAGGTTGCTTTCATGTCCTAGCTGTTATAAATGGTGCTGCAATGAATGTTAGAGCACACGTGTCCTTTTGAAGTATGGTTTTCTCAGGGTACATACATAGCTTGTCTTTTCATTCTCTTGATTTAATGCCTATTTCACATTCAGTTTCTTTTGGGAAACGATTTTTTTCTAAAGCTTTATTAGATATTTTAAATCCTTTTGGATTTTTTGTAAACTTTTCCTTTTATCAGTAACTGTTGTTGTTCAGTCTGACACTTTGCGACCCCATGAACTGCAGCACACCAGGCCTCCCTGTCCTTCACTGTCTTCTGGAGATTGCTCAAACTCACGACCATCGAGTCAATGATGCCACCCAATCATCTAATTCTCTGTTGCCCTCTTCTCCTCCTGCCCTCAGTCTTTCCCAGCATCAGAGTTTTTGCCAATGAGTTGGCTGTTCACATTAGGTGACCTAAGTACTGGCGTTTTAGCTTCAATATCAGTCCTTCCAATGAATATTCAGGGTTGATTTCCGTTAGGATTGAATGGTTTGATGTCTCTGCTGTCCAAGGGACTCTCAGTAGTCTTCTCCAGAACCACAGTTTGAACGCATCAATTCTTTGGCGCTCAGTCTCCAGCTCTCACATCCATACATGATTATGGAAAAACCATAGCTTTGACTATAGAGACCTTTGTTAGCAAACTGATGTCTCTGCTTTTTAATACACTAAGTTTGTCATAACTTTTCTTCCAAGGAGCAAGCATCTTTTAATTTCATGGCTGTAGTCACCATCTGCAGTGATTTTGGAGCCCAAGAAAATAAAGTCTGTCACTGTTTCCATTGTTTCCCCATCTATTTGCCATGAAGTGATGGGACCAGATGCCATGATCTTAGTTTCTTGAATGTTGCGTTTTAAGCCAGGTTTTTACCCTCCTTTCATTTTCCTCAAGAGGCTCTTTTAGTTCCTCTTTGCTTTCTGCCGTAAGGATGGTGTCATCTGCATATCTGAAGTTATTAATATTTCTCCCAGCAATCTTGATTCCAGCTTGTGCTTCATCCAGCCTGACATTTCACATGATGTACTCTGCATGTAAGTTAAATTGGCAGGGTGACAATATACAGCCTTGACATACTCTTTTCCTAATTTGGAACCAGTCCATTGTCCCATCTGATGCTTCTTGACTGGCATACAGGTTTCTCAGGAGGCAGATAAGGTAGTTTGGTATTCCCATCTCTTGAAGAATTTTCCACAGTTTGTTGTGGTTCACATAGTTAAAGGCTTTAACATAGTCAATGAAGCAGAAGTAGCTGTTTATCTGGAATTCCCTTGCTTTTTCTATGATCCAACAGATGTTGGCAATTTGATCTCTGGTTCTTCCGCCTTTTCTAAATCCAGCCTGAACACGTAGAAGTTCTCGGTTCATGTACTGTTGGAGCCTAGCTTGAAGGACTTTGAGCATTACTTGCTAGCATGTGAAATGAGTGCAATCAATAACTGTGTACAGCTCATATCAAAATTAACATTATTTTCTGCCTAAGACCACATGATTTGCTCTTTGAATATTATTTCACCTAACTCTTTCAGTGCAGTTAGGAACTTGTCCAAACTAATGGCTTTGACAGCATTCATGGGATAAGCTGTCATATTATCTGAGAGTGGATTTAGGTCAAATTGGAAATGCTTCATCAAGATGGTCCATCTATGGGCAGACTCAGAAATAAAAACCAACAGTATAAAATCGTTGAATTGACCCCAAAAATGCCATTGCTGTAAGCACACGTCGAGGTCATGTTCTAGTAGTATAATAAAAGTGATTGCTAATTCCTGAGACTCAGGACAGGCGCCTTTTTTGGGTCAGTTCAAAGATTAAATAGTATTGGTTTTTATTTTTGAATCTGTCCAGATGACGAAGGGCATTGCAGGCCACTTAGATCACTTCAAGTCTTTGGAGGAGCACAGTGACAAGCCCCAGGTGCACACAGTTTTTAAGGACAGCAGGAAAGGACAGGACCGATTTTGAACCCATTTTATCTGTTGTCTCAGAGGACACAGTAACCACTGCCTGTAGCGCTCGCCACAGAACCTGGGCTTCCGTCCTAGTGAGCGGACAGGTAACAGGAGAACTAAGACCAGAGCATTTCTCTCAGAAGCACAGGGTGAGCGAAACCGCCTGGGGCTACAAACCCCAGGGCGTGGGCGGTCTCCCCAGGACTCTGCGGAGCTCGACGGAAACCGAGAATAAAGCTGAGAGCCTCCGAGCAGCCAGGACGGCAGGCCAAGTCGGCGTGAACTAGTCAAGGCGCGCCAAGGGCTGCCCAGCCCCTGCCAGACAGCAGATCTTGGGTGTGGGATGCCGCCGCCAAGGCGGAAGCGAAAATGAAAGGCATTCAGTCGTGTCTGACTCTTTGCGACCCCAAGGACTGTAGCCCCACCAGGCTCCTCTGTCCATGGGGATTCTCCAGGCAAGAATACCGGAGTGGGTTGCTATGCCCTCCTCCAGGTGAATCTTCCCAACCCAGGGATCGACGCGTGTGTCCCGCATCGGAGGCGTCCCGCTTCGCAGGCGCAGTCTTCACCTTCTGAGGCAACGCGGAAGCCAAGCGGAAGGCGAAGAGGAAGTCCGCCGCGCAGCCCCGCCCCCGCCGCGCAGCCCCGCCCCCGCCGCGCAGCCCCGCCCCCGCCGCGCAGCCCCGCCCCCGCCGCGCAGCCCCGCCCCCGCCGCGCAGGCGCCCAGGGCAGGCAGGCGGCCGTGGGGGCAGGTCCGCGCACGCGCCCAGGGCCGGGCCTCGCCGCCGCGGAGGCAGCGGAGGTGAGTGGCGCGGCCTGGCGGCCTGGAGGGACTGTGAGGGGACGTGTGCGGCCGCGCGCTGGTCACCTCACCGGCGTCCCACTGCCCTGGCCGGGCCTGGGTTCCTCCGCGGAGGACTCTGGGATTCTGAGAGGAGAGGCAGGCGCCTTGGGGCCAGGCCGCAGAACTTGGACCCGGCTTGTTCCCGCGCTGCGCGGCGCTGCGGGCCCGGGAGCCGTCCGAGGGCCGGTTGGCTGACTGGACAGAACCGACGGGAAAAGCCAGTGAACTTGACGGCAGGGCGGTAGACACGACGCGAACTGAAACTCAAAGAGAGTGACAACATAGGTTCCGAGAACCGCAGGGACACTACCTGAGCTCAACGTACTTGCGGTTGAGATGTCCGTGGGAGACATCTCACGTGGGATGTCCGTGGGAGACGAGAGAGAAGGGGGCTGAAGAAATCCATGAAGTGTTAATGCTTAAGAATTTTCCTAAACTACAGATATTAAGCCACAGATCAAACTGCTTAATGCAGCACAAGCAGGATAAGTAGGTTTAAAGCGGGGGGGGGGGGGGCGGGGAAGTAGATATATATTCAAACAGCTGAAAGCAGGGAAGCCAGAGGGAAGTCCCCTAGGTGGAGACACGAGGGAGACCCTCCAGGCGGCGAGAAGGCCAGGAACGAGGTCGGGAGGTGGGAGAGCACAGGGAACGCGTGAAGGATGCCGAACCTTCACCGCAGCTCAGCCTGCTGTACGTAGACAGTGGAGGGAAAAGTCTTTGGGAAAAGATAATTCCTGAGTTAAAGAGGCCTCACATGCCCAGGAAGGTTTGAAACACCACTCAGAGCCTTGACTTTTGTAAAATACTGCAGAATTCTCTCATGCTTATAATTTATACATCTCCTGAAATGATGGTGCCTTGTTTGTTCCTGTATTGTTACTCTCCTGAGTTGCATTCCCTGGTTTTCGAATGTTGAACCAGGTTTGCGTTCCTGGGTGGAATCCAGTCTGCCCTGATGCTCTAGGCCTCTTATGTATTATTTGATTCAGTTTGCTAATATTTTGCTTAAGAATTTTGTTTGTGAAGGATATTGCTCTGTTGTGTTGTTCAGTCACTTAGTCGTGTCCATCTCTTTGTGACCCCATGGACTGCAGCACACCAGACTTCCCTGACCTTCACTATCTCTGGGAGTTTGCTCAAACTCATGTGCATTGAGTTGGTGGTGCCATCCAACCATTTCATCTTCTGTCACCCCCTTCTCCTCCTGCCCTCAATCTTTCCCATCATCAGGGTCTTTTCCAGGGAGTTGGCTCTTCACATCAGGCTAAAGTATTGGATCTTCAGCTTCAGCATCAGTCCTTCCAATGAACATTCAGGGTTGCTTTCCTTTTGGATTGACTGGTTTGATCTCCTTGCAGTCCAAGGGACTCTTCAAGAGTCTTCTCCAGCACCACAGTTTGAGCGCATCAATTTTTTGGCACTTAGCCTTCTTTATGGTCCAACTCTCACATCCCTACATGACTACTGGAAAGACCACAGCTTTGACTATACAGAGCTTTTTCGGCAAAGTGACGTCTCTGCTTTTTTAATACACTGTCTAGGTTTGTCATAGCTTTGTAGTTTTCCTATAATCAGTTCAGTTCAGTCTGAGTTGTGTCCGACTCTTTGCAACCCTGTGGACTGCCACATGCCAGGCTTCCCAGTCCATCACCAACTCCTGGAACTTGCTCAAGCTCATGTCCATCGAGTTGGTGATGCCGTCCAACCATCTCATCCTCTGTTGTCCCCTTCTCCTCCTGCCTTCAATTTTTCCGAGCATCAGGGTCTTTTCCAAGGAGTCAGTTCTTCACATCAGGTGGCCGAAATATTGGCATTTTAGCCTCAGCATCAGTCCTTCCAATGAATATTCAGGACTGATTTCCTTTAGGATGGACTGGTTGGATCCCCTTGCAGTCCCAGGGACTCTGAAGAGTCCTCCAACACCATAGTTCAAAAGCATCAATTCTTCGGCACTCAGCATTCTTTATAATCCAACTCTCACATGCATACATGACCACTGGAAAAACCATAGCTTTGACTAGATGGACCTTTGTCAGCAAAGTAATGTCTCTGCTTTTTAATATGCTGTCTAGGTTGGTCATAACTTTTTTTCCAAGGAGCAAGCGTCTTTTAATTTCATGACTGCAATTACCTTCTGCAGTGATTCTGGAGCCCAAGAAAATAAAGGCTGTCACTGTTTGCATTGTTTCCCCATCTATTTGCCATGAAGTGATGGGACTGGATGCCATGACCTTAATTTTTTGAATGTTGAGTTTTAAACCAGCTTTTTCACTCTCCTCTTTCACTTTCATCAAGAGGCTCTTTAGTTCTTCTTCACTGTCTGCCATAAGGGTGGTGTCATCTGTGTATCTGAGGTTATTGATATTTCTTGATTCCACAATCTTGATTCCACCTGTGCTTCATCCAGCCCGCGTTTCACCTGATATACTCTGCATATAAGTTAAATATATGCAATATACAGCCTTGACACACTCCTTTCCCAATTTGGAACCAGTCCATTGTTCCCTATCTGGTTCTAACTGTTGGCTTCTTGACCTACATATAGATTTCTCAGGAAGCAGGTGAGATAGTGTGGTATTCCCATCTCTTGAAGAATTTTCTACAGTTTGTTGTGTTCCACACAGTCAAAGGCTTTGGCATAATCAATAAAGCAGAAGTAGATTTTTTTTTTTGGAACTCTCTTGCTTTTTCTGTGATCCAACAGATGTTGGCAATTGATCTCTGGTTCTTCTGCCTTTTCTAAATCCAGCTTGAATATCTGGAAGTTCACACTTTACGTACTGTTGAAGTCTGGTTTGGAGAATTTTGAGCATGACTTTGCTAGTGTGTGAGATGAGTGCAGTTGTGCGGTAGTTTGAATATTCTTTGGCATCACCCATCTTTGGAATTGGAGTGAGAACTGACCTTTTCCAATCCTGTGACCACTGCTGAGTTTTCCAAATTTCCTGGCATGTTGAGTGCAGCACTTTCACAGCATCATCTTTTAGGATTTGAAATAGTTCAGCTGGAATTACGTCACCTCCACTAGCTTTGTTAGTAGTGATGATTCCTTCCTAAGGCCCACTTGACTTTGCATGCCAGAATGTCTGGCTCTAGGTGAGTGATCACACCATCGTGATTATCTGGGTCATGAAGATCTTTTTTGTATAGTTTTCCTGTGTAATCTTGCCACCTCTTCTTAATATCTTCTGCTGCTGTTAGGTCCATACCATTTTTGTCCTTTATTGTGCCCATCTTTGCATGAAACGTTTCCTTGGTATCTCTAATTCTTTGAAGAGATCTCTGGTCTTTCCAGTTAATGCTGTCAGGAATGAGTTAATCAGGTATCAGGTTTTTGCTGATAGTCTAGTCCAGTTAATGGTATCAAGGTAGTACTGGCAGTTTTGGTTGTTCATGTGATACTAGGCTCAGAATTTCTTTGAAAGTATTCGTTTCTCTGTATTTTCTTTTTTCCTGTGATTTGTTTATTTGCTTCTGGTTGCACCGGGTCTGTGCTGCGAGCAGGCCTTCTCTGGTTGCGGGGAGCAGGGGCTGCTCTCTGGTTGTGGTGTGCGGGCTCCTCACTGGTGGTTTTCTTGCTACAGAGCACAGGCTCTGTGGTGCGTGGGCATTGACAGTTGCGGCTCCCGTGCTCTGGTGCATGGGCTTAGTTGCTCCTCCACATGGGGGCTCTTCTCGGTATCTGGGATCCATCCTTTGTATCCTGCACTGGTGGGTGGATTCCTTACCACTGTGCCACCAGGAAAGCCCCCCTGCTCTGTATTCTGAATGTTTCTGTAGGTTGGTGTTACTTCTGTTAATGCTTGACAATTTGCTGGTACAGCCATCTGGACATGAGGTTTTGCTGGTGCTCTATTTCATTTTAAAGCAAAGTTTAAAATTACAGATTCACTTTTCTTAATAAATATAGGTCTTTTCAGGTTTTCCATTTTGAGTCATTTTTTATAATTGGTGTTTTTTTTCAAGAAATGTGTTTGTTTCATCTAAATTGCCAAGTTCATTTGGTAAAAAAAGGTCACTGCATTCCCTTATCCTTTTAATGTCTGTAGTCTCAGTGATGTCCCCTATTTTGTTCCTCGTTGTGGTAATTTGTGTCATTTTTCTATTTTTCTTGATCAGTCTAACTAGAGGTTATCAACTTTATTGATGTTTTGAAGTAATCACCTTTGGTTTTATTGATTTTTTTCCCTATTTGTCCATTTTCTATTTCTTTGATTTCTGTTCTTTATTATTTCCTTTTTTCTGTGTATTTTGGGTTTAATTTGCCTTTTTCTAGCTTCTTAAGGTAGAAAGATGACTTATTTTAAACCTTCATTTCCAGTTTAGGCATTTAAAGCTGTGAATTTCTCTAAAATCAGCTTTAACTGCATTGTGTATATTTTGATATTTTAGTTTTCATTTAGTTCAAGCTATTTTCTAGTTTCTCTTGGGATTTCCTTTGTGAATCATGATTTATACAGAAATATATCACTTAATTTCCAAATATTTGGGGATTTTCCATGTATCTCTTTGTTACTGATTTTAGTTGAATTATTTCAGGGTTTAGAGAATGTACTTTATGATTTCAGGCTTTTACAGTTTGAGGCTCATTCTTTGGCCCAGCGTATAGTCTTATCTTGGTGATTACCTCATGTACACTTGACAAGAGCGTGTGACCTTGAGCAGGTCTCGCAGTTGCCCTGAACTGGAGATCCCTTGTCTGTAAGGTGCCCGTCCTCTCTGTGGGTAAGAAGCAGGCAGTGGGGAGCTTTGAGATGTGGGTGGTTCTCGGTTCTGCAGGTGACATGCCCCATCTCTTGACCTTGCAGATGGCGTGTGAGACAGAGCGAAACCCCCTGGGTGTGTTCAAGTGCCAGCTCTGTGCCTTAACAGCTCCATACAGCTACAAGGGGCAGCAGCCCCCTGACTGCCAGTCCGTCGTGTGAGTACCAGTGTCCCAGCCCAGGAGCTGCCCCAGAGCTCGCCGGCCTGACTCTGACACAGAGCTTGGGTGTCGTGTCAGGGCCCCCCCGCCCGGGCTCTGGGTGCTTCAGGTGTGACCCACACCTGAAGGGTTCAAGGGCCATCTGGCTCTGCTGGGACCTCCCAGTCCCTCCCCCCGTGTTAGGCCCAGGGGCCAACCTCGGGTGGACTTGCCTGCCCGTGGCTCCCGTTCTGGTGGGAGTGAGCCCTGAGGGCCAGCATCTGCCCAGGGAAGGCCTGCAATAGAGCCAGTGGGTCCCAGGCCTTGATTCTTGACCTTCAGCTCGTCCTTCATTAGATGCCACATTGTGAGGATCTGACCAGTCCATTACACGGGACAGGTGGTGGGGGCCAGGCCTCTTCCCTCCAGCCGCGGGGATCCTGGGGGTGTCGCCTCAGGACTCTCTTGGTCTCCTTTCTGATGTGCATGGAGGCCAGCAGGGCACCCACCGGCAGGCTTCACGTGCTCCCTGCCTGGAAGCAGGCCGTTTGGGAGTGGGCGTCTTTCTGGGGGCAAGGAGAGGCATCATGCCTGCCCCCAGCCCCGTCCTGTTGAGTCAGACGGGGTCTGGGGTGGAGTTGCCGCAGCTCTTCTCTGGGCTGAGGAGGAGCAGCTCTCTCTCTCGGCAGCGGCTGTCGCGGAGCCTGGAGCAGGTCTCATTTCAGTCCCAGCCTGGCCCCTTCACTCCTCTCTGCTCCTGCTTGGCGGCAGGGGGGGCCCGGCCCCTCCCCGTGATGAGCACCCACAGTGGGCGCCCCCAGGGAGGTCTGTGCAGCTGCCGAGCCCCTGTCAGCAGAGGTCCGGGCCTCCCGCCCCCACTTCCTGTCCTGCAGCCTCCTGGAGGAGAGCTACGTGACGAGGGACCCCTTCACCCCCGACAGGGGCAGGTTCCTGATCCTTGGCTCGAGGTGCAGCGTCTGCAGCAGGCTGGTGTGTGTGGGCCCGGTGGGTAAGCCGCGTGTGCCGGGGGACGCCTTCCCTGTCTCCCCCGTGGCCGGGACCTCACACGCGTGGTCTTGGGAGGGGTGCCGTTCCCAGGGGCAGTGTGGGCGGCACCCTTTTCTGGCCTTGGTGTTCCTGGGCCCCCCCACGGTCCCTTGGGGGGCAGCTGCTCTGCCTCATCACGCGTGGGCCCCTGCAGTCAACAGAGGGCTTGGGGACAGGGAGGCTGGGGTCAGTGTGAGGGCCTCTGGGGGTTGAGGAGAGAGATTCTTGGAGGCTCCGCACCACCCCCCCACGCCCCTTAGCCCCTAGTTGCCTCCCCTCCCCCACCAGGTGCAGCTGGCGTGTGCTCTTCCCTCCCTGGGGTCACGGCCTTTCCAGTCGTCCTCCAGGGCCCTTCCAGAGGAAGGGGTGCGCTTTCTGGAGCGTTTGTTGTGTGCCAGACCCTGTGCTTGGGACGTGTGTTGCCAGCAACGCGTTCTTCAATCCTGTCCCAGCCTGGTTAGGCAGAGCAGTGCTGCACCCATTTTATAGGTGAGGAAACTGAGATTTGGAGAAGTGGAGTTGGCCCAGTTCACTGGGCTAGCTGAGCCTGTTGTTTGAAAGCCCGAGGACGGATGGAAGTGCAGCTGTGTAGACCCTTACCCTGAGTGACTCTGCAGCCCAAGCATCCCCTGCCTGCGGGCCAAGGGCCAGCAATGGAGGGGCGGGGGGCTGTGTCACAGAGCAGATTGGGACAGCCGGTCTCCATCCATCAGAAGTCAAGGTGATGAGACTGGCAGTTGGGAGGAAGCCTCAGCTCAGGCAAAGGCCCGGAGGGAGCCACACCACCGTGGGGGTGTGAGGAGATGGGCAGCTGGTGCAGCTGAGGCCCTGTGTGGACGGGAAGCGGCTGGAGTCAGGGGAGTGGGGCCAGGTGGGGCCAGCCAGGACTGCCACCCCGGGAGTTCGGGCCGCACTTGGTGACAGGGGACGGGGCCCCATGTGGCATCAGATCTCCACGGTTGTCTTGGTTGAGGCACAGCCTAAGCTCCTGGAAGGAAGGGACTCCAACACACGGGACTGATGAGACGAACATAGCCCGGCCCAGGTGGTGCTGGCGGGTCACAGCTGTGGTCCTCAGCACAGGACCCATCGGGGCCACCGGGGACGTCGCCGCTCCACCGTCACGTCTGCATCCCCGTCGATGGGAAGGGACCAGAGCGCACACGCCTGTCCCTTCAGAGGGCATGACCAGGAGGTGGCACACAGCTGTGGTGGCGCCGCTGAGCAGACTCAGCCACGTGGCCACGCTTGGCTGCAGGGCGGCTGGGAGGCAGGTCTGGGCCCTGCGCCAGATGGAAATCAGTGCAGTGTTAGGGATGCCACAGGTGCCACTGTACGTGGTGGAGCAGTTCTGACCTCCTGCCCGGACCAACCACTCGGCCGTAGCCTCCGGCTCTGTGGGCTGTCCCTCCTGTCTCCGGCTGCTCCCAGCGCCGGTGTCACCGAGCCCCTATCCCACCGCCGTGATAGCCGGGAGAGGGAGGGACCTCGGGTTTCCAGCCCATTGGGCCTGGCCTGTGCTCATCCTCTGCCCACCGTGGAGCCCCGCCCTGCAGAAGCCAGGCTGCACCGTCTCTCCTGGCCGCCTTTGCAGGTCTCACCCAACCAGTCCCACGGCCTGCGGGCTCCGGCCCTGGCTCATTTGCCCCCACTGCCCTCCTGGAGGCCCACTGGGTCTCCTCTTAGATGAGGACCACCCTCCTGGAGGTGGGCAGCCAGGCCCCTGCACCCCCCTCTCCCTCTTGCTGTCTGGCTCTGGCCACACCCCCCAGCTCCTCTCTGCTGCTGTGTATCTGGGGGCCTCACCTTACCCCCCTGCCCTGCCTGCAGTGAAGGGCTGCTCTCTGGGAGATGCTGCACTGGACTTCTTGTGGCACTCAGCACTCCCCCGTGCTTCTTTTAGGAATGCAGTTTATTCTACTCCAAGAGATTTTGCCTCCCCTGTGTCCAGGACAACATGGATGCTTTCCCTCAGGAAATCCAGCAAGACTTGGAGAAAAGGAAAGTCCCCTCTACGAGGCCTGCCAGCCAGCGCAGTTCTCAACCATGAGTGCAGTCGCGTACCAGGTCCGCAGCGATGCCCACCTGGGGCTCGTGCCCACACGGGCTTCCGTGGCCCAGGTCAGAGACGGGGCTGAGACGGAGCCACTGTGCCGGCCTTCTTCCTGGGCCACTGGGAGCCGTGTCTGCAGCCCAGAGGGGCTGGGGTCCGCCTGCAGCAGCACCAGGGTCAGGAGCTGGCAGAGACAGCGCCCATAGCCAGACCCCGATGCCAGCACTAAGGGACCACAGCCGCCCACCCTCACAGCCCCCAGCTTAGCAGCTGGTGAGACACTGACCGTGGGCTCGCCCCGTGCCCCCAGTCCTTAGAGGGTAGAGCTGCTCCCGTCCGAGTCTGTAAGTTCTGCAGGGCCAGCGCACACTGCCTGGGGGTGATAGAGACATGTCTGATGAGGGGACGAATAAAGAGCTTTTACTGACCGATATTGGTGCTGAGTTTTGTCTTCTGGGGCCACACTGTCCCAGGCCCACTCTGTTACTGAACCCTGACAGGCGGAGACAGCCTCAGGCTTGGGTTCAGGGCAGACCCTATAGTTGGGACTTGTTTTTCCAGACAAGCAGTTCATCTCACAGCATCACTCAAAACTCCCCAAATAATTTTTAAAAATAGTTTATTTTTTAAAACCATTAAGGCAATACTGTACCCTGAAATTAACTCTTTACATTCATCAGTCTTACAGTAGGACATTCCAAACATATAAGTTTCCATCAATTTAGGATAGAAATTAATATATATGATCAGTTCAATCTCCTAAAGAGAAAATGAATAAGATCCTTTTTTTTAAAATTTAAATTAACGTTATTTTATAGCCATTTTCTAATTGCCTGGCACGACCACCAGGAAAGTGACCAAGGAGATCCCACTCGCTGTCCTCTGCATACCCTGGCTTCCCTGACCCCAGGTGCCCCACTGATCACACCCAGGGGGCTGAGCCTCAGAGGTCATTTGGAGCCTACCCAGAAAAGCTCTGCTTTGGAATTGCTCCTGTTTAGTATGAAATACAAGGGGTCTGTCAGCCCCTAAATGCTTTGAGAGCATTAAGGCACCAAGAACAGTAATGGACCAACACACACCAAGGAATCACGCTCAGTCCTGGCTTTGGAAACTGCATGGCTCTGCCGCACGTCTGGCAAAGGTTGCTTCTGTGCTCCATGTGCCCCAGGCACAGACACGCGTCAGGAAGAAGCCCGCCCACATTTGGAACAGGTCGCCTGGGAGATGTATGGGGTCTGTGGCTTCCGCTGGAGGCTGCCAGAGCAGCTGACGAGAGTCCCTGTCTTAGCATTTCTCAGATTGCAGAGCTCTTTGGTAACAACCCCAGGTAGTAATTACCTGAAGAGCAGACAGCTGCTTACTACACAGAAGTTCCTGGTCTCCAGCGGGACCATGGGTCTGCCTTGCTGACAGACAGGCTTGCCTGTGCTGCTCACGTGCGAAATGATGAGAACAGATTTACAGGGAAATACATTCCAGGTGGCTCAGAAGAGAAGGAAAGCTCAGACGTGTGTACGTGTGTGCATGTGGGGCGGGGGGAGGGGGGTGTCCGGGAAGGGGCGGGCCTGTGTGCACATGCAGTTGTATTTCTGTTGTGACGTTTCAGCTTTTTTTGTGTTTCCAACAGGTCCAAGAGCCAGGCTACTAAACAGTATACATCAGTTCACACTGATTTCAGAAAAATCCCAATGTTTGTTGTTAGATGCATGATTATAGGTTAGTAAAATATTAGGATTTAAAAAAAAACCCTCAAATCACAGTATTTAAGATACAGCTATTAACATAATTCCTTTTACCATACAGTGTAGGAAAAGAGAAAAGTGATACTCGAACACAAATACTGTAACTATAAGGCACTGAGGAGTATGCATCTCATGTGAGGTACGTTGTTTTTTAGGCCTGAAAAAAGGACCAGACCATCTGTGCCTTTAAAAAGAAACTTCCCCAAAGCGAATGATTCTTCCTGGAAAAGAGCAGCTACTCGTCTTCAGGGCCTCTCACCCCGTGGCCCCCGCCTTCTGTCCCAGGAGGCAGGGCTGGTGGTGGGGGTCTTGTCTGCGCTCCGGCGGGCACGATGCTGTACTGGTCACCACACCGATGGGGGTCGGGGGGGGAAGGCAAGAGAAGAGGAGGCTGCTGTTACCTTCTCTGGGGGAAACGGGGACGCTGTTCACATTCGACCCAAACTAGCTAACACATTTTTAAATGAAAAAAACGGACCCAGGTCTCAGTTTGCTGTTTTGCGATGTTAAAAATTGGTATTTGATTTTTTTTTCCCCCAAATAATGTGTTTAACAGCCACGGGGGCCCCGAGGTCCTCGATGTTATGAGTTGCTCAGTCAAGATGTGACCTTGGCGTGGATGCAGTGTGGTCTGTTCTGTGCAGAGGGTTCCAGCTGAAGAACCACATCACGTGGCCCCCTCTTCCTCAGGGGGGTTATACGTCTCCCGCCTCAAGCTGAAATTCTGAGAAGCAGACTAGATCTGAGGAGTCTGGGCACCTCAAGCCAGGAAAAGGCGTGTGGAAGTCAGCCTTGGGCAGCAGCCTCTCTGTTCTAATGAGTGGGCCACGCCCATAGCAGCCCACTCTATGGGAATAAAGTAGGAACCTGCCGCACCCCACAGAAGCAGCATCGTGGAAAGCGTTATGTAACTCTTCGAGTGACTTTGAAGACATGTGGTCTTTTTTTCCCGTAGAGCACTTCCAGTACCAGTTTAGTTTGTCCGGCAGTTCCCAGAGAAGGAGGAGGGCCTCCTGTGTCCCCAGTCAGACCGAGCTGCTGCCCTTGCTTTCAGTCTGGTGTGTCTCTGGCTGAGGGTTGATAGCCATTTTCCTAATTGTGCTAAAAAATGGTGCCTAAAAATAGATGTAAATCTCAGCCAACCCTCAGACTTCAACCTTTGGAGCCTAATCTTGGATCTTCCTGGAGAGAAGTTCCCCAGAGGAAAGCGTGCCCCCGGAAAAGTCCTAGCCCTGGGAAGGGGGAACATGTGCAGGTAGAGGGGTGCAACTGGCAGCATTCAGGCCGGCTGGTCAGCACTCACCGCCACGGCCCTCTGTCCGCTCCACCCCGCGGGGCTGTCCACGGGGCCTCCCTGCTGCAGGCAGGCCATGCCATCTGGAGAGCCAAGGCAGGAGTCCCCTTAGCTGACCACTCCAGGCAGAGATTTCGTTGCGGAGAATCTGTCACCCCAGGGGACCAGGCAGACCTTCTGAGCCGGGAGCACCTATATGTCTTCCTTGCAGGATCCGAGTGGGATCTTGGTCCACTTGGACCAAGACTTAAGATCAAATACAGGTATAGTTCAGTGCCTGCAGCAACAGCGCCACGAAAACCCTCCCTGGACAGGTCTTGATAGTGAAGCCCTCAGTGGGTGGCATCGGTCTTAGTTTGTGACATCTAGGGACAATACAATTTCCTTGCCTCTCTTGAATCGACAGCGCTGTTGTGAACTTAGAGAGCAAGCAACCCCCCCAGGAACACTTGCGGCCAGGGGACCAGACTTAACCACAGGGACCACTTTGAAGCACCCTCACCTGCCTTAAATGCAGGGGTGGGAGCAGGGAAGCAAGCCACCCCTGGGTCCAACCCGCACGACCAGGCAGACCTTCCGAGCTCGGTGTTTTCACCTGAAGGTGGGATGACACAGACTGACCCCCTCGAGGGTCTAAGGCCTGGAGGTGACACCAGAGCCTCGCTGATGATGCAGGTGGGGAGCCGGGAGCACCTGCGTGTCTTCCTCGCAGGATCTGTGTTTTGAAAGGCTGTGCAGACTGAAGAGGCACTTTCAGGTGACTGGTTTTCCAGGGTCCCTGGAAGCCCCTACTGAAGGCCAGGCCAGTGGCCAAGTTGGTCTTAGCTGGAAGCACCTGACTCCCTGGTTGAAACAATGGACTTATATTTAAACAGGACTTTTAAAGACTCCAGAGACGAGTGTGGTCATTGGGTCAAGACAAAAGAAGCTCTGTCATGAATCTGGCCGCGAGCCATCAAAACATGTCTGGTGTCACAGGAACTTGAAAAGGAGTCAGGCAGAGAGGGGCTCAGGTGTGACTTGGGGGCGGAGGCGCGGGGAGCCGCGGCTGCTGAAGGCTTGCATAGAGACATCTCTCTCCGCCCTCGCCTGCCAGCATCTCCCTGTGAACAGGCTCCCCCGCGGCCAGCAGGTGAAGCTGCAGAGGAGGCAGGCCCTGGGTGGGCCAGTCACCTGGGCCCTCAGCAGCAAAGGCACGGAGTCCTAACCCCTGGACCAGTGGGGAATTTCCAAGGCTCCCTTTAAATGATAAAATTTCCCTTAAAAATCCACGTAGGCTTCCGTGTCTCAGGGTGCACACAGCAGAGGTGGGCACGCAGTCTCTGAGCCCTGATCACAGACGGTCTGACCAGGGCTGCACCGAAGGCCCCAGTGCCCCGTGGACCTTAGATTTAACAGAGGCTCGTGGCGGCCCTATCGACGCGGCTGTCCAGCTGCAGATTTGGGGAAACAGTAGCTGCTCAATTAATAGCTTTCTCATCGTCAATCATCCAAATAAGGGCCCCACCTGTGCCTGGAGCTTCTGGTCAGATCGTAGGCTGCCGCGTTCTGTGCTCTTAAATCGGAAGGAAGGGCTCAACAGGGCTGGCTCTCGGGCATTCTGGAATTCTTTCCCTTCGATTCACAGTCACCGTTGACACCTGTGCGTGAACCCTCTTTGGGAAGATGCTTTGAGCCCCTCTCCCCAGAAAGCTGTGTGGAGGTCACAGGACTCCCAGAGGCCAGGCGGGCAGCGGGCAGGGCTGCCGTCAAACTGCTCCTCTGACAGTGGATGTCAGGGAGGCGGTGTCCTGCGCATGCAGCCCTCAGGCTTCTCACAGTGTGGCGGGGGCAGAAGTGAGCCCGTGGGACCCCCCCACCGGAAATGCCCAGGAGGCAGAGAGGAGGGCCACTGGGGGCAGCAGGGCGGCCCAGAGGCCCCATGGTCCACCTGTCCAGACAAAGGCCGCCGGTAGTCTGTGGTCTCTGGGGAGTTTGGCACTTGGTGTTAAGTGAGGGAACGAAGAACCAGGTTTAAACAGTGGCTTAAGAGCAGATCAAGGTGGTGAAAGGGGGGTCCCACCGCGGACGGCTGGTCTATGCTGGTCGTCTGAAATTTCTGGAACCTGCTTCCACTGGACCTTATGCTGATGTCTGCTAAAACCTCAGAAGCAAGAAGCGTGCTCCTTCGATAGATCCTTTTTGAAATACTACCATATACTAAACTGGTGAATAATTCATCCATAATTTGACTGTCAATGCTCGGAGAAATCTCTGATTGTGTGACCCCAGATATTCTGAGTGGCAATGAGTGGCTCTGTTATTTCAAGTGAATTTCTTCCTATTAACAAGTGAACAATGTCAGGTTGCTTTCAGGCCAAGGTCCTCTGTGGCTTCACCATGGGCTTCCCTGGTGGTCTGGCCAGACCCCAAGAGGAACAAATGCTTGCTGACACCGTGAATGCAGAGGCTGGGCCGGCAGTCAGCTTGTTCAGTGGCAAGTGTGAGTTGGGAGCGGTTTCAGATAGGTCCTACGAAAAGCTAAACAGAACCAAGTCTTCCGAAAGTGGGAGTCTTGAGCCTCACTTTCCAAAGCCGTGTCTCTGTGTGTAGACCTGTCCTGAAACACCAGAGCGAGAGGCGGTACACACACAGGATCCAGCCCGCGACCCCAAGACTCGCACAAGCCACAGGCCTCCAGGCTGTGGGAGTCAGCCCAGGGAGCTCCCATCTCAGGGAAGAACGGGGACACGGGTGCACCTGTGACTCAAAGCTCACCTCCTTCCTGACTTAGGGTGACCCCTGACTGGCGTCATTCTAAAGAGGAAATGCTTTCATTTGTTTCCAGCAGGTCCTTTGATTGCATCTTAAAAAAAATAAAAGATAAAAGCATCACCGAATGTAACGTGTACAGAGATGTCCTAATTGTAAGGCTTGCTCTTTTTTAAGCTGAAGTCTTAGTTTTTTGTATGATAATGCTGATCTTGGGGACTTTTTCAAATTCAATCCTAGCCATTCTTTAACAGCAGATAATAATGACCTTCTAGAACCAAATGTCCTAAAGACAGAGGGGGAGGGGCATCAAGGGTCAGAAATGCTGCTGGCCCAGGAGGCGTCCAGGGGCTGAACCGGCTGGGGGATGGGGAGGCACTCTGGCAGCTCTCTGACGGGACAGTTAATCCGAGTGGTGGACAGGACCATGTGCTCTAGACAAAAACCATAATCCACACTGCCTCCAAACTGGACTGAGGTTGAAAACTTGACCTTTAAGGCTGAATCAGACATTTTAGACTTTGGTAAAACCACCTTATATATGTAGCTGGAAAAGGAGACAACTCTTGAAATCCTTGCAAAAACCACTGGCCTGTTGTAAATCCTGAGACCAAATAAAACCATTTCATTTCCACCCCCCAACCCTGCCCCCACCCTGGCCCATTCTCCAGATCAGACCCCTGTCCCCACCCCCGTGCCCCACCCGCACGCTATAAAGTCACAGATGCCTTGTCCTCTCCACCCCAGGGAGCAGCTACCACCAACAGGGGTCAAAAAGAAAGAAAGCTGCATATTTAGAAAAGCAACGTAGAAAAAGACCAAGGAGCTGCCTTGACAGAGGGGGCCTGGAGCAAGATTTACAAATAACTTGTCAGTTTGCCCCTGGAGACACGACCCTGGCCCCCAAACAGCTCGGCTCGGTGGATTCAGGTTTGATAGGGAATCGAGCCGAGAGGAATGGGAAGCAGACGACACTTCAGAGTCCCTCCTGTTCCTGTTGACCACAGGTGCTAGCTTAAAACAGGGAGGGGAGCGAGTCCAGAGTGGCCTTGAGACATGGCTTTCTGGAATCTTCTACACACGCCTGGGAACAGGCTTTTCCACATATTACTTACAACCACAAAAACAGCAAACTGAAACGAAACAACCGATGCATTTCAATAAGCTTATTGAAATCATTCTTTGACATTCTAAATCCTGTGATTCAAAAATAGCACGTTGTCTTTCTTCGAATTCAGGAAACAGAACCGAAGTCTTCCAAATAAATATTTCACTGCTTTTAAAATACTTAACCTTTGGAGACGTCTATGTTTACAGGATTATAAAAATTTAAAAGTGCTGATTAGTTTTCAAAATTATAAAAGGGCACAACAGTCAAAAAGTGGTAAAAAGGGCAGAGAGACCACGTATTTTGAGGTTAATTCACTGATAAATTCCTAACATGATATAAAGAAATCTGCATTGATTCACATCAGGCACATTAAACATCAGACCGCTGAACACCATTCCCCATCATTTCCCAAGTCCTGACTAGTAGCTGCTTCTCACCAGCATCTCAAGACTCTGCACTGCTCTCAGAAGAAGTGGTTACAAAACAGAAACGTGGACTAGCGTTCCGGTTACCTAGCGAGTGGACTTCCCGTGGTTCCAGGGCTTCCATGGTGGACACTTGTGCAAAGCTGCGTTGCTCCCGTCTCTCCTCCGCAGTGCCGTCGCCTCTGAAAGCCCGCGAGAAGCCCCTTTTCCGCGCGCACGGCCGGGACGTCAGTACATGTCCCTGTAGATCTCCTGCAGCAGCGGGTGCAGGGCGGCGTCCGCCTCCGTCTTCTTGATCACCTGCACCAGCTGCGCGTGCTCCGTGACCAGCTGCCGCAGGTCTGCCATCTTTTGCAGGAGTTTTGGGAAGAGGAAGACGTCGTCAGGATGGTTGTTCTGTAGGTGGAGTTTGAGCACGTGCACGATGCCCTCCTGCATTTTTTCAATGTGTCCTACGTTTAGGAGGCCGGGCCGATCTACCCTCAGGAGAGAGGAGAGAGGTTTGAGTGGCGTGACCAGCACGTTAATGCCTAGTAACAGGCTTCCGGTCTGAGAAACCAAACATCCTGACCAGACTCTGCATTTCTTACCCAAAGCTCAGCCGCCTTTACACACAGTCCACTTGCCTGGAAGACAGAGCTACATTTTTCCCAAATCGCTGGGCCTGGGATAAAACAGGAGGAATACTCGTTCCTAAATATTTCTTTTTTTTTTTTTAATGCATTTTATTTATTTGGTTGCAACAGGTCATGGCTGCAACTCACGGGATCTTCTGTCTTCACTGGGGCATGTGGGATCTAGTTCCCTGATCAAGGATCGAACCTGGGCCCTCTCCACTGGCCTCGAGGAGCCTTAGCTGCTGGACCACAAGGGAAGTCCCTCTCAGTATTTCTGTGACCTTAAAACCAGTAGCTAGCTTACAGGGTGACTGCTTCATTTAGAGTTTATCTGATGGCCACCTGTCAGGGGTAAACCCCCAAAACATTAGGAGTAGCAGCTATACATACAACCTACTTGTGCCTAATATGGAAAATGATATCCTTCTTCCTGCATCTTCTTAGGTACTCCATTTCAACAATGTGTGAGGAGTGTGATTATGTGCAACGTAGGTTTTGTGGTATAAAGCGCCGTCCCAGGCACCTTCTGATGTGTGTGAATATGTGTGCTCAGTCACTTCAGTCGTGTCCGACTCTCTGCGACCCCCCAGGCTCCTCCGTCCATGGGATTTCCCAGGCAAGAATACTGGAGTGGGTTGCCATTTCCTTCTCCAGGGGATCTTCCTGACCTAGGGGTTGAACTCGTGTCTCTTGCATTGGCAGGAAAATTCTTTACTGCTGTGCCATCTGGGAAGCCCACCTTCTAATATAAATCAGTCAAAAAGTAGGTGGAGCCGGAAAGGAATGAGGGAATGGATACAGGCTGGAGAGGGGGCTGAGGACAGCTGGAGAGGGGAGGCTTGGAGCAGGAAAAGCGAGGTGGACACCAGGTGACCTCCCCAGGGTGGCTCAGACACGGGCACCCGGCCCCTGGGACAGCTCAGACTGCGCATCCTGAAAGATTCAGAAAGATCAGCTCCCGCCATCCATATTTAACAGGCAGCGCTCTCTTTGGAATCCCACACATCACTAGGGTTTTCAAAAGTGTTGCACAAAATATGGACTTGTCATTTTTGGCGGGGGCGGTGGGGTGAGGGGTGGGGCGGGGGTTGTAAAATAAATATTAGGTTTTTAAAGAGAGAAGTTTAAAAAAAATAATAAGTGAATCCCACTTCATAATTGTACCCCATCATACAGATTTCATGTATATCTCACCAGGTATTTTTCTGATCTGATTATAATTTCTTTTATAAAACTGCGGTCACACTACTTATATAAACAGTCATGCATCACTTTCCCCACCACACCGCATCTTGAGCATGCAAAGGACAGTGACAGGTTATGTACGACTGCCTTGCCACTCTGCTTTTTACCTCCACCTGACTGTGCCCAGCTGGAGGCCAGAGGGACAGACCTCGCGGAACTGGGCCACCCTCACCCAGCTCTGTGTCCAGGGTTGGGGCCACTGCGGCCGGCCTCAATTCCGCGAGTGAGGGACTCACAGGGGGCGCTACAGCTTCAGGCAGCATGGCCCCGTGGGTCTCCCTCGTGGCTGGGTTGGGTCAGCCGAGTTTACAGTAGAGGGATGACCTTCTTAGACCCAGGACAGGGCTATTTAAAGGAACGGGAGGCTGAGCCAAAACTCTGCAGAGCTAGCTCCCCGCACAGAGGCCCAGGTTTTCCTCCACTGGAATCCATTTCCTCTGGCAAAGCATACTGTGCAGTCATACCTGTTAGCTGACTACTGATGTTTTCATTTTGAAATTGCATAAGTACACCAATACAGACAGCAACTGGGCTAACGTCCGTGTGGCACGTTATAGAATACTGTCTGCAACACGGACACAAGACTATAGCGACAGTTATAACACGGTCGTCCCATGGGATCTGTGGGGATGGTTCCAGGATCCCTTGAGAGTCCCTTGGACTGCTGGGAGATCCAACCAGTCCATCCTAATGGAGATCAGTCCTGAATATTCACTGGAAGGACTGGTGCTGAAGCTGAAACTCCAATACTTCGGCCACCTAAGACGAAGAGCTGACTCATTTGAAAAGACCCTGATGCTGGAAGAGATTGAGGGCAGGAGGAGAAGGGGACGACAGAGGATGAGATGGTTGGATGGCATCATTGACTCGATGGACATGGGTTTGGGTGGACTCCGGGAGTTGGTGGTGGACAGGGAGGCCTGGCGTGCTGTGGTTCATGGGGTCGCAAAGAGTTGGACACGACTGAGCAACTGAACTGAACTGAACTGAACTGAAACACCTAATTCCATGAAAGCTCACGCCCCCTACATAAAACGGCCCATAACCCGTGCACATCCTCTCAAACATATTACATCGCTTCTCGACCACCTGTAATGCCTCAGTCAGTGTAAACAGTATGTGAACAGTTGCCAGTGTGCGGCAAGTTGAAGTTCTGTTTTTTGGAACCTTCTGGAATTTTTTTTCTGATGTTTTCCATCCACAGCTGACTCTTCAGCTGCAGAACCAACGCGTGTGGAGGCTGACTGAGTGTGACGGTGTTATTATAACACAAACACTTTGTGGTATTACTGCAATTAAATCTGATATATAATAGTGGGCGTGATAATGATGAACGTGAAAGTCACTCAGTCGTGTCTGACTCCTTGCGCCCCCATGGACGATACGGTCCATGGGATTCTCCAGGCCAGAATCCTGGAGTGCGTAGCCTTTCCCTTCTCCAGGGGATCTTCCCAACCCAGGGATAAAACCTAGGTGTCCCGCATTGCAGGCGGATTCTTTACCAGCTGAGCCACCAGGGAAGCCCATGATAATAATAGATATCAGTAAATTTTAATTATTAATGATACTTAATATATTTTGTTGTTGTTTAATCCTTCAGTCATGCCCGACTCTTTGTGACCCCATGGACTGTAGCCTGCCAGGCTCCTCTGTCCATGGGATTTCCCAGGCAAGAATACTGGAGTGGGTTGCCATTTCCTTCTCCAGGGAATCTTCCCAACCGAGGGATCAAACCTGCATCTCCTGCATTGACAAATGGATTCTTTACTGCTGAGTCACCAGGAAAATGCCCCCTAATATATTTTATTACTGGAGTGGGTTGCCGTTCCCTTCTCCAGGGGATCTTCCTGAGCCAGGGATCGAACCCAGGTCTCCTGCATTTCAGGCAGATTCTTTACTGCCTGAGCCACTACCGTGATATAGTACATCCTGTTACAAATGAAATATTTATTTGTGTGGATCCACAGGGACATATTCCTGCTTCACAAATGCATTGCCGTCTTGTCACTCAGTCGCGCAGCCGTGCCGACTCTTCTGCGACCCCGTGAGCTGCAGCCCAGGAGTCTCCTCTGGGTTGCCATTTCCTTCTCCGTGGAACCTTCCTGACCCAGGGACTGAACCCACATACCCTGCTCGGTAGGCGGATAATGTGTTTTATATAAAGCAACATGAAGTTTGGGATTGACGTAGGCGCACTGCCGTACCTAAAATAATCAGCAGAGACCTGCTGTGTGCCACAGGGACCTACTGCGCTCTAACAACCTAAATGGGAAAATAGTCTGAAAAAGAAGAGACGTCCGTGTACGTGTATCTGACTCACGTCCCCGTACACCTGAAACTAACAACACTGTAAACCAACTATGCTCCAGTATAAAGTAAGAACGGTTAAAGATAAAAAGTGAAAGCTCTGAACAGGAAAGAGCACCTTTGCTACGGTATGATCCAACACGGCGCTCCTCCTCACTGGATCCTGGTTAGTGTCACTGTGGGAGCGCGGACGCCCTCCCCACCTCCCCCCAGTGGCGGCTCCATCCCACTCACATCAGATTTAGCGCGGCCAGGCCCTGGAGACAGGAGGCCGGAAGCACCCTGGCCCCAACGACGGAAGATCAGCAGCCTACCTCCACAGCAAATGATAGCAGCCACAAAGAGGGAGATATCACTGTCGTCCAGCTCCAGTGCGTTGAACTTCATCGCAAAGTCGAACTTGGGCTCCATGATATCACAGAAGGGTTTTCTTAGGCTTTTAAGGAATTCACGGGTTATGAAGCCATTCCCATAGGCTACCAACATCCCGTCTTTATTCATCACAGAAGACAGCATCGCAAATATGGCTTCGTAAACACCGTACTTCAGCAGAGTGACCTGGTCATTCAAGTCCAGGTTTGCAAAGCCCGGGATGGACTTGGCGAACTCCGTGAGCTCAGTGACGGTTTCCACGGACGTGCACTGGCAGCAGTGGAAGATGCGGACTTCCGCCTCCTTGTTCTGGATGCCGTTGGCCACCAGCTTGGCCACCAGGGTCTTCTCGGCCATACACAGCGTCTCCATGTCGTGGATGACGAAAGGCTGGAAATAAAGACACTGGAATCAGTCGGCTGATTGGCGACAAGCTGTCTTCATAATTATCATGAAACTGATGAGTAGTCACTGTATTTCAGCCACCTGAGAATCAAAGCACGTACAAAACACAGTCCTCATTCTTAAACAACCTCAAAATTAGTTGGGGACAAAAAGACTTTTAATAGAGGACAACACACATCGAAAAAGATAGCCATCATCATCGCCTGAAACTGGGTGGGAATTTCACTGCTAAGGAAGAGAAGGACTTCCCTGGCAGTCCAGTCGTTAGGATTCCGTGATTCCACTGCTTTGGGCCTGGGTTCAATCCCTGGTCAGGGAACTAAGATCCCACATGCCTTGCAGCACAGCCAACAGCAACAAAGGGAAGTACTGATTTTGGCAATAAAGCTCACAAGAAAGGGAATATAGCTAACCACTCTAAATATTTGACAATTTTCTCTGGATTCCCAAATACTACTGTAATAGCCAGTCATTACAATAAGTCTTTTTTTCTATAAACAAGGGTGGTTTGGTGCTTTAGTTGCTCAGTTGTGCCTGACTCTTGTGACCCCGTGGACTGCAGCCCGCCAGGCTCCTCTGTCCATGGGATCCTCTAGGCAAGAATACTGGACTGGGTAGTCATTTCCTTCTCCAGGGGATCTTCCCACCCAGGAATCGAACCCGGGTCTCCTGCCTTGCGGCAGATTCTTTACCAACTTAGCTAAAAGGGAAGCCCTGAGCTACAAGGGCTTCAAGCCTTGAGCTATAAACAATAATGGTTCATTTATTCCAGAGACTCTAAAAAGACAAATCCTAGTGTTTATTTTGGCAAAGTCATATTTAAATCAATGAAAAGTGATAAAACAAGTGAAATGATCATAGTCACTGATCATTGGGGAATATGTACTATTTTAATTATGAACTTTTGGTAAGTTGGGATTTCCTGGTGGTTCAGACAGTAAAGAATCTGCTTGCAATGCAGGAAACCCAGGTTCGATCCCTGGGTCAGGAAGATCCCCTGGAGAAGGAAATGGCAACCCACTCCAGTATTCGTGCCTGTAAAATCCCGTGGATGGAGGAACCTGGCAGGCTACAGTCCATAGGGTTGCAAAGAGTTGAACACGAGTGAGCAACTTCACTTTCACTTGGTAAATTGTTCATACGTGCATGCGTGCTAAATCGCTTCAGTCGTATCAGACTCTTTGCGACCCCATGGACCATATCCCTGCCAGGCTCCTCTTGTCCATGGGATTCTCCAGGCAAGAATACTGGAGTGGGTTGCCATGCCCTCCTCCAGGAAAATTATTCATACCAGTAATTTTTAGTTTTTCCATTTTATGAACATTAGAGATAACTTATCCAACACTGACTATTGAATGAATAAATTTTGCATGTAAATAAATGTAACTCAGAAAGTTGGCATCTGTGTAGAACTAAACAAACACGCACTGTTAAACCCTTGCTCTCTGGGGATAAACCGGAAAGCCTTGCAGGACCCTCTTTCCTGGTGCAGGAGACTGAAATCTCCCCACCGCTGCTCCACATTCTGAAACAGTCTCCACAATCTCCAAATGCTTGTGGCAGCTCCCGAAACGTGGCCCACCAGTCGTATCATTTTATAAAGATCTAATGGGCTGCCCTGGTAGCTCAGGTGGGAAAGAATCTGCCTTGAATGCGGGACACCTGGGTTCGATCCCTGGGCCGGGAAGATCCCCTAGAAAAGGGATAGCAATCCACTCCAGTAGTCTTCCTTGGAGAATCCCATGGACAGAGGAGGCTGACGGGCTATAGTCCATGGGGTTGCAAAGAGTTGGACATGACTGAGTGACTAACACAGTGGAGGACAGATAAGATGGCGGGCCATGGATTTGGAGCCAGTGTGCTCAGAAGAGACGGTGTATCTGGTGGGACTTGGGAAAACGGGCACAGATAAACACTGCAGCCAAAATGCAGCCAGGTCTTCATGCGGAGCAGAAGAAACGGCAGTCTCCGAGGGAGCACTCTGACTCTTCTACAGGCCGGTGAGGACGCGGGCTGAGGCATTATGTTCAGCCCCCGCTGGACAAACACTGAGTGGACGGGCACCCAGTGATTTTAAGAACCACTCTGCAGTGGGCAGATCACATCACTGACAGTGCCTCCGGGCCCCATGGCGTGACGTGCGCCCTTTCTGGGCTCACGGGCATCGGGATGAGCCACCCGCAGGGCACCTGTGGGTACCTGGCACAGAGGCGGAGGTGCTGGGATGATCTGACACACTGTCTTCGAAATGTCTAAACAGAATTAGAATTCGCAAGATAGTCTTGAACCAAAAAAAAAAAAAAAAAAGAATCTGATTTTGCATCTGAGGCAAGGGAGTATTTTTTAAATTATCTGTGAAGGACTGCAAACATCCCGAATACAAAAGTTAAAGCCAAATTTCGAACAATCTCAGATTTAATGGAGAAAGACTAAAACTATCTTTTTTCGAAAACTTTAAAAGCAGGACAGGTTGACCTTTTGGGGGGAAAGTTTGGGGGCAGTTTCTATGAAGTTGGAGCTTGGATTTAAGGTGGACTAGAAAAATGTTTTTAAAGAATAGATGGCAGTATTCCCTCAATTTCAGAAAATACAATATAAGGCCACCTTGACTTTATACAGACCACTGAGTTTTTAAAAGCACATTCAGCAGAAATAAAAAATGTTACATGAATTTTTTAAAAAATGAGTTTTGCTGTTAAAAAAAAACACTGGAAAAATACTGAGCTAAACGAAGTTATGGTCTGCCAGCGTCTTTAACATAATGAGTGTACACCGTCAATCTTTAAGAATGGAGTTAGGGACTTCCCTGGTGGTCCAATGGTTAAGGCCTTGCAATGCAGGGAATGCCAGTTCAATCCCTGGTCGGGGAACTAAGATCCCACATCGCATGCTGCTGAGCCCAAACTAGAGAGTCTGTGCGCCACAATGAAAGATCTCACGCCTCAACTAAGACCTGATGCAACCAAATAAATATTTTTTAAAAAAGAAATCACCTGCTAAAAAAATTTATTAAAAAAATAAGAACTGGGTTAGCATAAGCAGTGGTTTCCAGTGTTTGACTGCAGAATGCCTATTTATTATTATTATTATTGGTAGGACATTTCATAGGACTAGCACAGACTGGCTACATAATTTTCAGGGCCTAGCACAACATGCCAGTCACTTACTCAGAAGCGATTAAGACTTTCAAGACAGTGACAGAGAGCATGAAACCCCAGCACAGGGCCCGCTACGCAGGGGGCGGTGTGAGACAGCACACACACCCAGGATGCCGGCCCTGGACTAGTTTTACGTGAAACATTCTTTCATAAATGAAGACTTCGATCATAACAAGTATTTCATTTTTATAAAATTATCAGTTGGGTTTTAGAAGGCAGGCCTCATTAACAGGCAAAATTAGAAACCATTTGGATTCAAAACAGGTGTGAACATTTAAAATCACGTTTGTTATAGCCAAAGAGAAATTGTAGAGTAAGACCCTTGAAAGTTTGCCAAACTTTTTTGAGAAATATTATCCATTAGACCATTTTAGAAATCCTGGAAGCTTTCATTTAACTTCGGAATGAGCCTTTTCTACTCAAGCTTGAATATGAATATATCTGATGTTACAGGTGGTCATTTCAAATCAGTGAAGCACATCATAAAAAGTTTAAACAGTACAAGGCAGAAAGCTGTCCGCTTTCCCCTCAGAATCGTGCGTGCATGCATGCTGAGTCCCTTTAGCCACCCTCTTCGTGGTCCTATGTATGGACTGTAGCCCTCCAGGCTCCTCTGTTGAATTCCCCAGGCAAGAACATTGGAGCGGGTTGACATGCCCTCCTCCGGAGACCTTCCTGACCCAGGGACCACACCCTCATCTCTTTAGGTCGCCTGCATGGGCAGGTGGCTTCTTTACCACCAGCGCCACCTGGGGAGCACCCACCCCAAAGCATCCCAGGCCGAGTCCAGAAGGCTCCCCTCACTGATAACATTTTTTTTTTTTGCTCACACCTGAAGTGTTCTATGTGTGTTAACGGTGTTCCCTATAAGAGTTCATTTCCGAAACACATTCAAAGAGCATTTTCTGTGAAAACTTAGGCAGCGCCATCTTTTAGGAGAAATTTAATTGTGAGTTATTTGGTAGAATTGCTTTGGATGACATTATCTAACAAGTTCTTGATGAGGTTTTACTACACATTTCTCGATACAGTATAAAACAGTATGTTTTTCAGCATACTGACAACTGAAGTTATAGGTATGATATTTCAACACAGCACAGCAGGCCAGACCCCGGGGCGTGGTGGGAGGGGGTGTCAGTCCAAGACCCACCCTGTGTGGGCAGCTCTGCCTCTGTCTGAGCACAGATGGAGCAGCCGAGATGGTGGCCCCGAGTTGGATGCTACAAGCTCTGGCGTGCCCTGGGCAGGCCAGATAGACAGGAGAAGGGCCACATCTCCATGTATTCAGGGCATGGGGTGGGAAGTGAGCCCACCTGGGAGCAAACAGGGTCATCAAAGGCAGTGACTGTCCCCTGGACACCCCCTCTCCAAGTGGTACCCGTGATGCGGTGGTTTGGAGGTGGGGGCAGAAGCTAGAGACAGACCCTTAGCGGTATCCTGAACTCCACTTTTCCTATCCAGTGAAGCCCAGTCCTAGACTGCTTGTCTATTATTTATTTCCTTAAGGCCAAAACACAGATTCCTCTCCCCAAGTCACTGTGTGATAGTCCTCAACTGTCCAGGTTTCCACTCTGGCCTTGGGTGATGGGCTCCTCCTTGGAGTACGTGGACCTCAGTGAGGTATGGGAAAGATACTGTACGGAAATCAAGTTAATATTAAACAAAAGTGTTTGGCTCAGAGTAAAGATGACTTTTAAGTTTGCTTTACATCTGAAAACCCAAGGGAGAAGTAGAAGATCTCAGCAACATCTCAAAAGATTCAAAGAGATAAAAAATTTGGACTACAAGATCAAACCAGTCAATCCTAAAGGAAATCAACCCTGACTATTCATTGGAAGGACTGATGCTGAGGCTGAAGTTAAAATACTTTGGCCACCCGATGGGAAGAGCTGACTCACTGGAAAAGATCCCGATGCTGGGAAAGATTGAAGGTGGGAGGAGAAGGGGACGACAGAGGATGAGATGGTTGGATGGCATCACCGACTCAATGCACATGAGTGAGCAAACTCTGGGAGATGGTGAAGGACAGGGAAGTCTGGTGTGCTGCAGTCCGTGGGGTCGCAAAGAGTCAGACATGATTTAGCAACTGAACAACAGCAACAACTTGGGCTATACCAGTCATTTCCAGGAAAGAAATTCAAAGGTGAAAGGTTACTTTGCTTTCACCCCTATGATGTGGAAAGGACTGAGTCTGTGCTGGCCCAGCGTGGGTGCAGCTTTACCAATTTAACGAGAGTTTGCTCAAACCCTTCTAAAGTACCTCAGCCTATTTCATTGGAGAAATCACCGAAGAATGAAAAGACTCAGTAAAAAAGAGGCTGGGTGTGTTCATGAAAGTAAGCAGCTTGTGAAATGCTTTACTCTCCTGTGACTAAAAGTTCCAGCTTGTAATTCCCAACAGGGATGGCTTCCAGCTACTCATTAGTACAAATTAAACCTGTTGCACCACGCTCATAGGGAAGAGGCAGAACGTCTTGATTTGCCAACCTCGGGCCATGCCCTGCTTTGAAGGCCACTCTGAGATCAGTCCTGTAACGGAGACAGAGGCTTGGCTCACTGTGGCTGGGGGTCAGGTGCACTAGGGACATTCTTAGTTGCTCCCAAAAAGGTCCAGAACCGTCCAAAAGACAGGAAAAATAAAGTTAATGAAAACAAGAGGACCCCTTCTAAGCCTGGAGCTGTCCTTTGCTTCTCCCTGGAGAAAAAGCAGATGAGGGGTGGGTAGGAAGGGGGAACACTGGAGGGGAGAGAGTATTTTTTTAGGAGCAAGGATACAAGGGCACATTTTGAGTCAGAAGGGAATGGTTTCATTTTCTGAGATTAAGAAAAAATCACTTACACAGCTCTAGAATCTGGTAAACTGTTAAACAGAGTTTTGGGGCACATTAATTACCAGTCAGCATACTAACTTGGTTGCTGGGAGCTTTGAGGTGGATCAAATGGATAGGAATTGCTGTCAGGCTGAGTTTCATAGTCTCTGCATGAAAATGTTTCCATTGCATTGTCTGTCGTTTGCCTTGGGGATAAATATTATTTTCTCAACATTCAGAACATACTTCCTCCACCCTCTGCTATGACGCGTGCTGACGGGTGGCCCAGGGAGCCCGACAGACTGTAACAAGCAGAGCAGAGCCACCCACCGGATTGTTGTTGGTCTTCCCGGCAAGGATGACCCGGGCCTTGACCTTGTTCATGTTGAAGTTCTTCAAGTAGGCCTCATAAATCCTCTTGGCCAGAGACTTGAGATCTGCGGTTTCGGAATCTTCTAGGTCATGTTCACATGTGAGGATTTCTGCTTTCAACTTTGCTTTTTCAGATCTTGGCATTCGTCCAAAACGAATCGCTGGGGGCCAGAGTGGAGATACGGAATCATGGAAAACAGAGAAATGAAGGACATAACGGGGAGTGATGACTAAGAGCTGCAGGGAAAGTTCACACCACGCGTTAAACTGTGGCCGAACGTTACCAGGAAGTTAGAACGCACTTCTCCACGACTCAGCTTTCTCCCTCGGAGAGGTGAACGTACTACTCAAACTCCATATATCCCAGACTTTTAAAACCAAAAGGTTAAAATAAAAATTAGCACCATTACTCACTTCACCAATAGGACGGGCTCAAGGTCATTTCATGTCATTAAGTATATAATTGACCCTTCCAATCAAGGAGATGAAAGTGAGCTTAGAAGGAGTTAACTGTTACCTTTTTCTCCTTCAGAAGGCAGACATGCAACTCTTACGAACATCATTTTAAACTTACTTTCACGTAGTAGTTTTAAAATAAAAGTAGGGGTCTTCCCTGGTGGTCCAGTCGTTAGGACTCCACGCTTCCAATGCAGGGAGCATGGGTTTGATCCCTGCTTGGGAAAGGATCCCACATACCACATGGCCAAAAGTAAGATATTAAAATAAGAGTAAGATTGAATGTAATTAAACTTATAATATGGTAAAATGTTTGAAATGGCACACACTTCATATATAAGATATGAACATTATCTCTGTGATTTCCAGTTGGTTGCAAAATCTTATATCCAAGTTTCACCATTTGAAGTTTCTAACCATAATTCCAAGAGCTCTACTGGATCTCTGCTCTTTGAGACTTACTTCCTTAGGCTCTTGTGTTACAAAATGACCTGAGTATTAAATGCCGCAGCACATTCATCAAAGTACAGCTCATTCTGAGCCCATGAGGGAGGAAGACGGAGGCGTGGGTGGGTAGAGTTTGAGAGGCAACCTTACCTACCATTATGGGACATCCCGACCGAAAGGCACTTGTGGAAACGACAGTACTGGCACTTATTCCGATTCTTCTTCTGAATCTTGCAACTACGGTCACATTTGTCATACACCAGCTTCAGCCGAATCGTTCGCCTAAAGAAACCCTGCGGATTAACATACAGTTTGTTAAAGAGTAAGACCACTGATGAATCAATGCCATTCCTTTATTCACGCTTCTTGTTCATTTATTGTCTCTTTTAAGATGAACTAAATGTAGAGAAATGGTTCATCTAAAAAGTCCGATGTAGGGACTTCCCTGGTGGGCCCGTAGTTAAGAGTCTGCGCTCCCTGTGCAGGGGGCGCAGGTTTGATCCCTGGCTGGGGAACGAGATCCCACTTGCAGCACAGCACGGGCAAATAAATAAATAAAGTTCTTAACTTTTTAAAAAAAGTCTGATATAATTGAGGCAACCTGAAATTTTGAAATTTCATTACATGGAAAAGGAAAAGTAAGAAATGAGGCAAAATTCAAAGTAATACCAATACATCCTCACCTAGGCAAACACACAGTCCCCCAAAGAGTAACTCCACCCAGCTAAGATTTCTACAAATGTGACTTTCTCTTCTCAGAGAACAGGTTCACATGGGTGATGAAAATGTTCTAAGCATTTTTGTGGGAGAACATAAACTGTCTAAAAGATAAAGATTATATAATAAAGGGAGGCCAGCTGGTTGTAAATAACTTTCTTGCTTTATAAAAGCATCTTAAACTTTACCCAGTGAGACACAACTTTAAAAAAACCCAAAGTAAACATAGGTGACTAAATCATGGCCCAGTGGAAAGATAACTTTGCAAGGAGCAAGCTACACGCTGTGGAGCCCGCGGTTTCAGGTGGACGGGCCCCTGGACCCAAGGCAAATGGCAGGGCGTGCCGCAGCGGCTGGGAAAGGCTTGGCCCAGGGTTGGGCCGTGGGCCGGCACCTGCTGCGGGGTCCTGACGTGGCCGATGCTCAGGAGGACCACCGCCCTCCGCGGCCTTCTGAGGACGATGGAGAGAGGATGTGTGCCGAAGCTCTCTGACCTTGCATCCCCGTGAAGGCCGCAGCCTCACCGTGGCTCATTCTCTTTCAAACAGCACACTTGCCTCATCACGTATAAAGAGCAGCCCAGCAACACGCCACAGGCTCTCCACAGAGCGAAATGAGCCTGCTGCTGGGATCGGTTTCTGATCGACGGCTTTCCCGTGTTTGTACCGAGCCACTTCCGTCGTGTCCGACTCTGGGCCACCCCGTGGACTGTAGCCCGCCAGGCTCTTCTTGTCCATGGCATTTTCCAGGCAAGAATACTGGAGCGGGTTGCCATTTCCTTCTCCGGGGACCTTCCCCACCCAGGGACTGAGCCCGCGTCTCCTGCGGCTCCTGCAGCGCAGGCGGATTCTCTACCACTGAGCCACCAGGGACGCCCTTTAGCAGATCTTTCTCACTAACAACAAATATTTGCGTATAAAATAAAGGGAAGCAGACGTGGTCCCTGAAAGGCCACTTTGTCCGCACCCAGGCCCCGTACCTTGCAGCCCTCGCACGCGTGGACGCCGTAGTGGTAGCCAGAGGCTTTGTCCCCACAGATCCTGCACTCGATGTTCAGGGCGACACTGGCTGACTCCTCAGTGCTGCCAGGGATCGTGGGGTAGGAGACGGACGAGGGGCTCGAGGCCGGGGACAGGGTGTCTAGGAAAGAAGGGGGAGGTTGATGAACTTCCAAGCTCTCACCATCCACCATCTAGGCCAGCTTTCTGAGGATCTGATCCCCGCCTACCCACCCCCCAGCTCCCCCTCTCCACCGCCCTGGGCTTTCGCTGGGGAGGCTTCAGCGGGTGGGTAGGGCTCCCTTCCTGCGTCAGTCCTGGCCCAGCCCTCCCACAGCGACCCGGGCGGGGACATCTGGAAGCTCCCCCAGCCAAGGACTCCCCAACTGAAAAAAAAAAAAAAAACTATACTCTTCACTCCATAAAAATCAAAACAAAATGGGCCAAATCTTGGCCCCATAGAAAAGGCCACTTCCCAAGCAGCCTATACACACGAATGCTCACAACAGCTTTATTCTTCATTGCCAGAAACTGAAGTGTCCTACACAGACTTGCTTTTTTTTGCATCCTCCCTTCCAGCCCTTTCGTACTTGTTAACTCAGTAAATTGCACCAGAAAGACAATAAAAATCCATGTGGGCAACCCAGAAGCACAACCCAAGAAAAAAAGAAGTTGGGCTTTCTTAAAATTAAAAACTCCTGCTCTGCAGAAGACACTGTTAAGAAAATGAAAAGACAAGTCACAGACTGGGGGAAGCTATTTGCAAAACACACACCCAGGAATAGACTTGCATCCAAAATGCACGAACGAGTCTCACAACTTGACAGTAATGAAACTAAAAAGCTCAGTTAAAAACAGGCAAAGGATCTGAGTAGATATCTGGCTGAAGAAGACACACAGATAGCAAGCAAGAACATGAAAATGTGCTTCCTATCAATGGTCACTGTGAAACTGTGAATTAAAACGAGACAGCTATTAGAATGGCTAAAATAAAAAAAGCTGTCACCATCAAATGATGGTGAGGAGGTGGAGGAAAAGACACTCTCATTCTAGGGAAGCAGATTGGTGCAGCCACTTTGAAAGACAGTTTGGCAGCTTCTTATGAAGCAAAACAGTCTTAAAGAATCACACTGCTAGATATTGACACACGGTAATGGAGGAGACTCTTGAGAGTCCCTTGAACATCAAGGAGATCCAACCAGCTCATCCTAAAGGAAATCAGTCCTGAATATTCATTGGAAGGACTGATGCTGAAGCTGAAACTCCAATACACTGGCTACCTGATGCAAAGAACTGACTCCTTGGAAAAGACCCTGATGCTGGGAAAGACAGAAGGCAAGAGAAGGGGACGACAGAGGATGAGATGGTTGGATGGCATCACTGACTCGATGGACACGAGTTTGAGTAAACTCCGGGACTTGGTGATGGACAGGGAGGCCTGGCATGCTGCAGTCCATGGGGTCACAAAGAGTTGGACTAGACTTTGCAACTGAACAACGATAATAATGTTGACAAAAGTTATTTGAAAACGTGTGTCCACACAAAAACCTACATGTGAATGTTTTCAGCAACTTTATTCTTTTTAAAACATTTTACTGAAGTATAGTTGATTTACAATGTTGTGTTTAATTACTGCCGTACAGAAAAGTGACTCAGTTATACACACATGTTTGTTTCATCATGGTTCGTCACAGGATATTGAAGGTGGTTCCTATGCTATACAGTAGGACCTCGTCGTTTATCCACCTGTCTTTACTAATTTGCATCTGCTAATTCCAACTCCCAATCCTCCCCTCCCTCCCCCTCCTCTCCCTTGGTAACCACAAGTCTGCTCTCTACGTCTGTGTGTCTCTGTTTTGTAAATATGCTCATTTCTTGTCATGTTTTAGATCCCACACATAGGTGATGTCATATGATATTGGTCTCTCTCTTCACGACTTACTTAGTATGAGAATCTCCAGTTGCATCCATGTTGCTCCAAGGCTGAGAAAAATGAAGAAATTACTTCATTTTTTTTAAATGGCTGAGTGATATTCCATTGTACGTACATATGTACCATATCATCCTTATCCATTCCTCTGTCAATGGACGTTTAGGAGGTTTCCATGCCTTGGCTATTGCGGACAGTGCTTTAGCAGCTTTACACTTAATTGCCAAAAATTAAGAGGCCCCTCAATAGGTAAAGTCAGTTCCAAAAGGCTACATATGTAGTTCTTAATATCTGACATTTGGAGAAAGGCAGAGCTATAGGTGGTAAAAAGATCAGAGGCTGGAGTGGGGATGGGGGAGGCAGGGTTGAATAGGTGAAGCACAGTGGTTTTTTCGAGGTGGTGAAACTATTCATATGAAATTGTAATGGTGAATACACAACATAATTTATTTGTCAAAATCCACAGAGTTTTACAGTTCAGAGTGAACTTCAAGGTGTACAAATAAACAAAAATAATTGAGGAGGTCCAGAGGCCCCAGAATGTCACAGAGAATGCAATTATACAACCTAATTATATCACAAACGTGGGGAACATTTGTAGGAAACCTAGATGAAGATGTTGGCCTGCATGACCTTGGAAATGCATGGAGTCTGTGAGTCCACAGGAAAGAGGAGTTGCACCTGTTCTCTGTCCTCACTGATAGGGCTGTTTCCGACAGGGCTCTGGGTGAGCAATTCTAATGTCTCTGTACTTGCTGTTCTGTCATTCCGTCGTGTCCAACTCTTTGTGACCCCATGGACTGCAGCACGACAGGCCTCCCTGTCCATCACCAACACCTGGAGCTTGCTCAAACTCATGTCCATCGAGTCGATGATGCCATCCAACCATCTCATCCTCTGTCGTCCCCTTCTCCTCCCTCCTTCAATCTTTCCCAGCATCAGGGTCTTTTCCAAGGAGTCAGTTCTTCACATCAGGTGGCCAAAGTATTGGAGCTTCAGTTTCAGCATCAGTCCTTCCAATGAATATTCAGGACTGATTTCCTTTAGGATAGACTGGTTGGATCTCCTTGAAGTCCAAGGGACTCTCAAGAGTGTTCTCCAACACCACAGTTCGAAGGCATCGATTCTTCAGTGCTCAGCCTTTTTTATTGTCCAGCTCTCACATCCGTACATGACTACTGGAAAAAAACATAACTTTGACGTAGGCAAAGCAATGTCTCTGCTTTTCGATACGCTATCTAATTTTGTCAGAGCTTTTCTTCCAAGGAGCAAGCATGTTTCAATTTCATGGCTGCAGTCACCATCTGCAGTGATTTTGGAGCCCAAGAAAATAGTCTGTCACTATTTCCACTGTTTCCCCATCTATTTGCCATGAAGCAATGGGACCAGATGTTACAGTCTTAGTTTTTTGAATGTTGAGTTTTAAGTCAGCTTTTTCACTCTCCTGTTTCACCTTCATCAAGAGGTTCTTTAGTTCCTCTTTGCTTTCTGCCATAAGGGTGGTGTCATCTGCGTATCTGAGATTATTGATATTTCTCCCAGCCATCTTGATTCCAGCTTGTGCTTCATCCAGCCCACATTTCGCATGATGTACTCTGCATATAAGTTAAATAAGCAGGGTGACAATATACAGCAGCCTTGACGTACTCCTTTACCAATCTGGAACTAAACTGTTGTTCCATGTCCAATTCTAACTGTTGCTTCTTGATCTGCATGCAGGTTTCTCAGGAGGAAGGTAAGGTGGTCTGATATTCCCATCTCTTGAAGAATTTTCCACAGTTTGTTGTGATCCACACAGTCAAAGGCTTTGGCATCGTCAGTGAAGCAGAAGTAGCAGGCACTCCACTGGAAATGAAAAACTAAATGTTCACTTAATGATGGTGGATGGATGGATGATGGGTGGATGGTAGATGGACAGATAGTAGATGGATGGATGGATGATGGATGGATAATTGGATGGTGGATGGATGGATGGATGGTTGGTTAGATGGATGGTGGATACTGTTTGGAGTGTGAGCTCACAGATAAGAAGAAGAGGCTAGAGTGACCCATGAGGTGGTGGATTAGAGGTGCAGACATTTGTTTGAACTCATATTACCTTAACATAGAGGCAGACAGCTGTATATAGAAATACAGCCATGTGTACATATGTGGGTTTGTATGTGTACATATATGTCTGCTCCATCAGCTGAGAGAGCCTAAGAGGAAAGATACTCCAGGGAATTTCCTGGCGGTCCTGTGGTTAGAACCCCAGGCTTTTACTGCCAAGGGCTCAGGTTCAATCTTTGGTTGGGAAAATTAAGATTTCGCAAGCTGTGGAGTGTGGCCAAAAAAAAAAAAAAAAAAGAAAAAGGAAGGTAAAAAAAAGATACTCCAAGAGCAGCCTCAAATGCTTGGAGGGAACAGTACGGGGTATCTCAGAATTGTTAGGACCCTGGGTAAAACACTCGAAAGGGTTTTGCCTCAGAACTGGGGCAAATTACCTCTAGATCAGCACTGCTCTGGTCCCATCTAACAAAGCTTAACCACAGGACCTGAAAGGATCAGCATTTTCCACGTTAAAACTTAACTGCCTCCCAGAACAGGATTTAAGAATATTTATGTAAATATAAAATAGCCATCACCAACAAAATCCACAATGAATGGTATCTAAAAATAAACTGTAAAAAAAACATGCAAAGAAGCAGAAGAACGGGATCCATTCCACACCTATTTACCCAAGAGAAGTGGAAGCACTGTTCACACAGAAGTGTGGACATGAACCTTCCCAGCAGCTGTATCTGTAACAGCCAAGACCCGGAGACAACCAGACGTTTATCAACAACGTGGACAAACAAACTGCGGTAAACCCAGACAGGGAATTTTAAAAGAGGAACTGCTGATACATGCTGTCAATGCAGATGAATCTAAAGATAATTTGGCTGAGTGAAAGGAGTTAGACTAAAAAGAGAACACGCTGCATGATTCCATTTACATAAAATTCTAGGAAACACAAACTGGCTGAAGATAGAAAGCAGACCTGTGGTTCCTTTGCGAGGGAGGGAGGTGTAGGGGGGACAGGTAAACTCTGGGGTGACGGGGCTGCCGTTTGATTGTGCTGACGGCTTCACAAGTCCGTGTGTGCGTGTGTGTGCATCTGATTGCACTGTTTGAATATGTGAAGTTTTTATGTCAATAAAGCTGGCTAAGAAACATTGTGGGTAGGGCGGGAAATACAGACTGGCAGAGCAGTCTCACCCGTCCAGTCTCCTAGGTGTACAGTTTACCGTGAACACATTTTATAGGGGGCCCTCCTGTATCTGCAGTTTACACAACTTAGAAATATCACCATTAGAGACAAGGATGAAAAACCGAATTTACAAATAAGAAATCATTTTCTCTCTCAAATGAAGTGGTAACAGTAGCAGTGAAAAATCTAGCAAGGAGATACAGATTTTACGGATTACGAGATGATTCTAAATGATCAAAAGGGTTAATTAACCTTGACAAGGAGAACTGGAGTGAAGTAAAAATGGATGAGCACACACCCACCACCTTAGCGGTCAGCGGCCGAGAGTCAAGGACGTGTGTCTGGTCACTTTCTGTAAGCTCCCCTTTCTTCCTTTCTGCCACGGTGCACACCCCATCACAAACGCCACCGCAGTGCAGACCCTCGTGTGTGAGGTGAAGCAGGCTCGCTGGGTCGTGCACGCTCAACCGCGCTCTCAAACCGTGACACGGGTTTATCCGTGAACACGGCTGCCAGCACCGCCAGCCTCCCTCTCCCACCATCACCGAAGGTCAGCGCGTGGTCTCGGGAACATCTTCCCGGCGTGGGGACACAGGAGAAGACGGTGGGGGAGCGAGCCCTGGACACAAGGGGAGTCATGGGGGTGGGGGAACACAGAGAACTCCCACCAGACGCCGCCGGGAGAAACTTCTCGGTGAGCCGGGCTCACCCACGATCAGAGGGGTAAACTGTAAACACACTTCCTGGCCGGTTCAATCCTGACTCCTCCAGTCCCAACTCAACACCCACTCCTGCCAAGAAGGACTGTGGGGTCAAGTCCTCCCCAAAGGAGCTTCCTTTAAATCAGGGGTGCAGCTGACACCACATTATCCCAGCCCGGCTTTTTTTGGGAGGGGCCATGCTGCAAAGCTTGAAGAGCCTTAGCTCTGCAACCAGGGACTGAACCCATGTCCCCTGCAGTGGAGGCGTGGAGTCCTAGCCACTGGGCCGCCACAGAAGTCCCCGGGGTGGCTTACATGTTGCCCAGAGAGATGGGCTGTGCCGTGACCCCCTCTTTCCCAGCGAGGTTACCAGACTAGACCCCACCTTTTACTGCTTTGTCTCTGCCTTGCCTAATGCCTGATGTGGTTCTTTGTTTTTTCCTACCATAACCATCTTAAAATCCCTTGTTTTTTTTACAGTTTTAATATTTTGTTTTTACTGAAGCATAGTTGATATGCCACCTTGTGTTAATTTCTGCTGTTCAGAAAAGCGATTCAGTTGTACACACATACATACACATGTTCTTTTTTAAAATATTCCTTTCCATTACAGTTTACCATATGGAAAAGACCCTGATGCTGGGAAAGACTGAAGGCGAAAGGAGAAGAGGGTGGCAGAGAATGAGATAGTTAGATGACACCATCAACTCAATGGACGTGGATGTGAGCAAACTCCGGGAGACAGTGGAGGATAAAGGAGCCAGGCGGAGTGCAGCCCACGGGGCTGCCAAGAGTCGGACACAACTGAGTGACTGAACAACAGTGACAAATTTAATAGTTCTCCACGCCCTGCAGGAGGACTTTGTTGTTTTTCCATCCTAAACATGAAAGTTTACAAAAGAGTAAGGAGATGGTTCATATCCATTTCCAGACAAGAGAGTGATTTTTATTACAATAGGCATCTGCTTTAAAGAAACATAAACTCAGAGCATTTAAAAAAAACAAAGCAGCTGCCGGCTGAATTTCAAGCATTATGCGACTTATGTGATGGCACCGTGAGATGCCGCGAAAGCCCAGTGGCGCTGCATGCCACGCTCTCGTGGCTGAAGATTTCAAGGCAGAAAGACGTGACTTCTCCTCCAGGTGAAGAGAACACTGTTCTCTGCGGAAAAAACATTTCTGAGTAAAGCTTTCCAGGAAGTGGTACGCTTACCTGTAATAACAGAGCCATCTGATCCTGGACCACTTCCTAAGTACTGGTATTCTGTAAAACTGAAGCTTCCAGAACTGTCCTCCCCAATAGATTGAGAAATCTCTTGAATGGTTCCCATCTCTTGTAGGAAGTCTGCCGAGAGCGGGCTTTCCAGATCATCAGCCTCCAGTGGGGAGAGGGGACCGATGGGGCTCTCTGTGTCCACCATCTCCATCGGGAGGAGCTGGTCCCACTGCCTAGCTCCGATCTCCTGGGAGGAGAGAGAAGCCATCGGTGAAAACACTGAAGATCCGGAGGACCACTGGCTTTCCTTGAATGGAAGCATCACTGGCCAGTGGAGACACACCTGAACTCACAAACAAAAGAGTAACTTTGTCGGCCATCCTTCCTCCGCTTGACTCTTGATAAGCTCAGTAAGAAAAGGAACAATTTTATTATTATTATTTTTTATTTTGGTCAAGTGACTTGCAGGATCTCAGTTCCCTGACCAGGGGCTGAACCCAGGTCCTTGGCAGTGACAGAACCGAATCCTAACTACTGCACCACCAGGGAAAAGCAAGGTCGCTCAGTCGTGTCCGACTCTTTGCGACCCCATGGACTGTAGCCTACCAGGTTCCTCCGTCCATGGGATTTTCCAGGCAAGAACACTGGAGTGGGTTGCCATTTCCTTCTCCAGGAGATCTTCCCGACCCAGGGATTGAACCTGGGTCTCCCACATCGTAGGCAGACGCTTTACCGTCTGAGCCACCAGTGCACCACCAGGGAACTGCCCCCAAAATGAAAATCTCTAAACAAGAGCTCGTCTCAGGAACTAGAGCTGACCTGGCCAGGAATCCCTCTGCGTTGCTGTGCGCCCTCTGTGTAACGGAGGAAGACGGAAATAGCAGGAAGGCGGACACAAGCTTAGTTCCCGCTGCCCCAGGGCAGCCCTTCTGGCGGGGACACATCTGGACTGTCTGATGGGCATGCAAGGATGTGGGAGGGGTTTGGGGAGGGCACGGCTGCCAGGGGGGGCTTCGCTTAAAAGGGCGCAGACCCATGCAGGAACAAGGGAGAGAGCTGTGCAGACGCCTTGGGGAGAATGTTCCAGCCAAAGGAGTGGCAAGTGTGAAGCCCCCCAGGATGGATGCCTGCGGGGGTACTTGCAGGCACAAGCGGGTCAGTGTGGCTTGGCTGGGGTCCCGGGGGGAGTGGGAGGGGCAGGCAGCTGGCAGGCACGCTGGGCACAATATTATATGTTCTCTGTGCACGTGGGATGCGTCATGCAGGCAGGTGTTCCTAAAGTGCCTACACAGTGACAAACACCTCTAGTGTTACAAAAATCTAAACAGGTCAGTCCCCGAGAGTGCTAGGCTGTTTCAACTCACACACAGAAGAACGCTCTCTATGTGGGCACTTTCAGGCTGCAGCGTGCCCCCCAGATTCCGGTGTGGGAGTCCTGACCCCTGTGTGTGCCTGCTCAGTCGTGTCTGACTCTTTGCGACCCCGTGGATGGTAGCCTGCCTGGCTCCTCTGTCCATGGGACTCTCCAGGCAAGAATACTGGAGTGGGTAGCCACCCCCTCCTCCAGGGATGTTCCCCACCCAGGGATCGACGCCGCGTCTCCTGTGTCTCCTGCACTGATAGGCGGGTTCTCTACCACTGAGTCACCTGGGAAGCCCTAGGGCCCTAGAGTGGGGTTGCATCTGGACATGAGAAAGGGGTGATTACATTAAGATGAGGTCTTCAGAGGGGGCCCTAATCCAATCTGGCTGGTGGAAAGAGACATGGGGGTGTACACGGGGGGTGGGGGGCTGCCCGTGAGGACACGGCGGACGGCGGCCCTGTGACCTGAGGGACCTTGAGAAGAACCAAAGCCGCCCACACTTTGATCTTGGACTGCGGGCCTCCCAGACAGTGAGAAGCAAACACTGTCGAGGGCCGCAGCCCGTGGCCCGCCCCGGGGGTACAAAGTCAAAGCTCAGGTCCTTCCGTGCAGGCTGGCTTCACGCTGCTGCCCAAACCTCGGAAACCACTTCCTGCGACCTTCAGACCAGGGCCCGGCCTCCGGCACAGCGTGGGCCCTGGTGACACCCCCCCCACCTCGCCCTGGTCACCCGCCCCCACGCCCCCGAGATCGCGGCACGGGGCGTTGCCCCGTCTAGACCCCCCAGTGCCGGTCCCGGCCCCCTGCCTGAACCGCGCTCCCCTCCCCGCCTTCCCGAGGCCCCTCCAAGTTCACCCCCCAGCCCGGCCCGGTCCCTCCTCGCCAACGAGGCCGACGAGGCGACATTCAGCTTCTGAAATGGTCTCAGGGAAGCCCACGCGCACGTTGAGAATGGGACCCCGGGGGTGCGTGCCGCCAGTCCTGGCCAGGGCTCAGCGGGGCGAGGGGCTGTGGTCCCTCCAGACCTCGGAAGGCTGGGCTCTTGGGACCGAGGAAGAAAAGAAACGAAAGAAAGGGACGTTGCTCAGTCGTATCCAACTCTTTGTGACCCCATGGACTGTAGCTGACCAGGGTCCTCTGTCCATGGGATTTCCCAGGCAAGAACACTGGAGCGGGTTGCCATTTCCCTCTCCAGGGGATCTTCCCAACCCAGGGATCAAACCCGGGTCTCCCGTGTTTCAGGCAGACGCTTTACCCTCTGAGCCACCACGACCATGGAAGGCTGGGCTCTTGGGACCAAGGGAGAGGACCCTGCCAAAAGCAGACCCGTGGAAAGTACTTGTGTCAAAGCATTTCACATCTCAGCCCGGCTGCAAGTCAACAGCAGCTTCAAGTGCAAAGATGAAGGGATGGTTTGCTTCCTTTAGAAATGAAAAATGGGTCCAGTCCACATGCTTTTGTGAGATTCACATCTCATGCCAGGATTCTGACAATGAATGATCATAGTCAACGATAATGCCACAACAAAAAAGAAAAGGGAATCATTAAACTTCCATAAGATTAAAAAGATGTTATCATCTTCTAGGGTAAATCAGACTGTGAATCTGCACTTTTTAAATTATATTTTAATATTGCATCATAATTGAATTTCTTCAAATGGCAAGTGAGATAAAGGGATTCCTTAAGATATTGTCTGGGAGGTCCCTGGTGGTCCAGTGATTACGACTTCACCCTCCAATACGGGGGTTGCAGATTCCATCCCTGGTTGGGGAGATAAAATCCCACGTGTCTTGTGGCCAAAAGACCAAAACATAAAAGAGAAGCAATATTACAAATTCAATAAAGACTTTAAAAATGGTCCACATCTAAAATAGATTTAAAAAAAAGGTATTTTCCACCATGAACAAAAGGTTCCAAAGTGCAGTCATTAACTTACTACCTCCACCATAAAGTTCAATCTCAAAAATATAGGACAGCCAAGCACAGGCCATGTTATCAATGGGGCCGTGACCACCTCCTCCTCTGCGACGTCATATTCTCAGAGCTGCAAGGAAAACACACGTGGAAGCAGCCTTGTGTTCCTGCAAACATCCTATCTTTCAACCAGGAGCGCCCAGATCCAGAGGAACTCAACTCCGACTACAAACAATGTCAGTCTCCCTGGCAATCCAACAGGGAGTTGGAATGCTCTGCCATCTTTTCATTTTACCTTTCAGTTGCTTTCCAAGGGTACCTGAGATTTATGGAGAGAAACGTCAGTGTTTCTGTTAATGAAGAGCTAAAGGATGTGAGAGTTGGACTATAAGGAAAGCTGACCGAAGAATGGATGCTTTTGAACTGTGGTGTTGGAGAAGACTCTTGAGAGACCCTTGGACTTCAAGGAGATCCAACCAGTCCATCCTAAAGGAAATCAGTCCTGAATATTCATTGGAAGGACTGATGCTGAAGCTGAAGCTCCAATACTTTGGCCACCTGATGTGAAGAACTGACTCCTTGGAAAAGACCCTGATGCTGGGAAAGATTGAAGGCAGGAGGAGAAGGGGACGACCGAGGATGAGATGGTTGGATGGCATCACTGACTCGATGGACATGAGTCTGAGCAAGTTCCAGGAGTTGGTGATGGACAGGGAGGCCTGGTATGCTGCAGTCCATGGGGTCACAGAGAGTCTGACATGACTGAGCTGAACTGAAATGAGATCCCTGGAAGTGAGGCAACACCATGACCTCTGGCCAGAGGACCAGCTGCCACACATCACTGGACACACTGGCCCTGCCTGCTCCAGACTGAGCAGATAAGGGACGCTGCCCTTTGGACGTTTCCGCAGGTAAAGTCGAGGCCGCGTGGCACACGGCCTACCCCCTGGCCGGCGGCTCCTGGTAGCCTCTGCACATGCTGTCTCCACATCACTGTCACCTCTGCTCCGGGATCAGGAAGGTCACGGCAAGTCCCTGCCTCTGGAGCCCACGGACCACGGCCGCCGCCTGGTCCGTCAAGATGGGCAACAGGTGCCAGTTACCATGCCCTGTCCCCGGGGTCCCAGGTCCTCCGGGGTTTCAGGAGGGAGAAAAAGACACCACCAATGACCTCTCAGCAGCTCCCAGTGTAGCCGAGAGGCAAGACATCAGGAGATGATGCAGATGGAAGTCAAACAGGCCTCGGTTTCTGGGCAGGGAGAAGCCAGGGACGGAGCGGCGGGCGCTGAGGATAGGTGGTAAAGCCGAGTTCCAACAGAGACGTGGGGGATGCATACTCCATCCCCCTTCCTGGACAATCCGTTCTGAGACTCGCTGGCTTCTAAATGCATTTTTCCCCCTTTCTCATCCAACTTAAGTGTTAGAACTGTATCCTGTATATGAGAAACTTGAATGTAAACTGCTAAAGTTCTACTTTTAGTAGAACATTGATCTGTCAAAACACTGATGGTCCAGTGGTTAAGACTCAGCCTTGCCAACACAGCGGGTGTGGGTTTGATCCCTGGTCAGGGAACAGTTATATAACCCCACATGCCGAGCAGTGCAGTGAAAATAAGATTTGAAACAAAATGAAATGAAAAAAAAAAGAGAGAAATTAACAGAGTGAATCATAACCATTAAACTAAGCCTGAGAGACGAAACAAACAAAAACCTAAGCAGCAATCTTTGTTGTCGTTCAGCCGCTAAGTCACGCCCAACTCTGCGTCACGGCGAACATGGTGAACGACAGCGTCCGAGTGGGCAGGAAGGGGCAGGCTTCGCACGGGGAGGTGGGCGGGGGGCGCACCTCTATCCTGAGGGCGGGGACCGTGCCCACGGCCTGGGCAGCCGGCGGGCACACATCACCGGCCCCTCAGGAAAGGCGTGGACGGAGCGCCAGTCTGACTCCACCGGAGAAGGAGCAGACAGAGAACGTGCAGAACTGGGTTGCAAACCAGTGCTTTGAAGAGAGTCGGGAAGTCTCATTATCTGATTGGAGTAACGAAGCGGGGCCTCACTTGGCTGTTGTCTCCCAAGGGTGTTGCTGTGTCTCACCCATTTTTGCCCTCTCGCGTTATTTTTTTAAGTTTTTTTTTTTTTAAGTATCCATTTATTTAATTAATTAATTTGGCTTATTAAATTCTTTAGCCTTAGTGGTAGCATTCGGGATCTAGTTCCCTGACCAGGAAGCGAACCCAGGCCCCCTGCGTTGGGAGCGTGGAGTCTTAGCCCCTGGACCACCAGGGAAGTCCCCACACCCCCACACACATTATTAACAGAGTTTCTTGAACCTAGAAGGCCTTTTGTAAATGTTCTCTGAAATAAAGTACTAAATAAAAGTTCACCATCTAAACATATTTCTATGCTGTGACATCAGATACTAAGAAAAAGAGCAAGTGGAATTAGGCTGGAGTTCTCTCTCAGAACCTATGTTTGACTCAAAAGGGTCCAGCTAAATAGCTGAGCAAGCATCAGCCTCTTAGTTTCCTGCTCTTTACCTCCCTCTGTTCAGCTCTGACCGCACCATAAAGCCTCTGTAGACGATCCCTTCTCAGGCCTGATGCCGCCTTTGAGCGAGCTGCTGACCACTGTCTTCACTCAGTCGAGTCTGGCTAGACTTCATTAAGTTAAAGGTAACAGAGGGAATTTTTGTCAAACGAGTACCATTTGTGGAGTAGACAAGCAACTTTCAGACAAAGAATTTTTCCACTTTTCATCAACTCTAATTTACTACCTTGTCAGATTCTTTATACTTTCCTGTATACTTTATGGAGATTACACAACTATTGAGATGGCTTTTGGCTTAACTTGTTGGGTTAGGACTGGAAACAACATTCCAAAATAAGCAAAATGTTAAAAAGCCCTCTGCACCTTTACCTTGCACCTGAAGTTCACTGAAATAGATTAATCATTAGTGCCTGCATAATGATTAACAAAGTAAGTATAAAAAAGGCCTAGGAAACACATTTAAAACAGAAAAGTACCAGAGTATAATAAGAAGAAAACAAAGGACTGTGTATTTTAACGAATTAAATCAAACATACCAGGAGCAGTTTGCACAATAGGTTTGACTAGAGCTTTCTAGATCTTTCCCAACAATGCCTAAGGTGTGAAATTTTGTAATCAAGAGTCTGGCAGGCAGAAACGGGAGACAAAATGATAGTTGTCTTTAAAGGTGCAAAGAGAATGTTTCCGATCATTTCCAAGAAATCTCCCTCCAGTTTTATACAAAGGTCACACTCTATCACGTAGGTGTTCCAGCACTTCAAACCCAACTCCTTCCCATATTTCTGAAAATGGAGTTAACTTTCTTAAATATAATCTTACTTTTGTGGATGGTGATACCAAAGTAATTGCAGGAAAGTGGCAATTTTGGACACGCGTTAGTGTCAGCTACAATGGAATGTGAGTGAGAAGCTTGACACAGGAACCAAAGTCAATGGCTGCAGCCACTATGGAAAACAGTATGAAATGAAGTGAAGGGAAGTGAAGTCGCTCAGTCGTGTCTGACTCTTTGCGACCCCATGGACTGTAGCCCACCAGGCTCCTCCATCCATGGGATTCTCCAGGCAAGAATACTGGAGCGGGTTGCCATTTCCTTCTCCAGGGGATCTTCCCAACCCAGGGATCGAACCCAAGTCTCCCGCATTGCAGACACTTTAACTTCTGAGCCACCAGGGAAAAACAGCATGGAGTCCCTCAAAAAACCAAAAATAGAGTTGCCATGTGATGCAGCAATCCCACTCCTGGATGGATATCAAGACAAAACTATAACGCAAAAAGCTACATGCATCCCCGTGTTCACAGCAGCACAAGTTACAGCAGAGACATGGACACACCTAACTGTCCAGGGACAGATGAATGGCTAAAGAGAAGCGGTAGAGATATACACGTGAACACTACTCAGCCATAGAGGAGCACAACGCCAACGGCGGCAGCACGGAGGGCCTTGGAGATTATCACACTGAGTGAAGTAGGTCAGAGAGAGACAGACAAACACCGCACGACACT